>NC_062987.1:2442527-3642527 GCF_023078275.1 Leguminivora glycinivorella | reverse complement strand
ATTAAATTTGGTATTTTTATAATAAGAAGTTCAATATTAGTAACATACACGATCGGTGTGTGTAGTCTCTAATCCGCATCAGGCTCTCGTGGCTGCCCACGGGCCGCGTGCAGGGACTCCTAAGTTTCGTAAGTATTCAAATACATATTTGTAATGGTGAATCAATAGGTTCTTGATACAAAAGTCTAATTTTGAGAAGTTTCGACTTATTATTTTCGATATATATAATCAGTATGATAGATTTTTTCCGCTACTGTAAGTTGGTATATCACTCTCAATAGACAATCAAAAAGTCTACGTGATTGAGTTCGACTGACTAATAAATATGATACTAGGTATATGATATTCTTACACAGCCTGATAATTGAGGATTCTATAAAACTCATCATTATCCTCCTTGCGTTATCCCGGCATTTGCCACGGCTCATGGGAGCCTGGGGTCCGCTTTGACAACTAATCCCAAGATTTGGCGTAGGCACTAGTTTTTACGAAAGCGACTGCCATCTGACCTTCCAAACCAAAGGGTAAACTAGGCTTTATTGGAATTAGTCCGGTTTCCTCACGATGTTTTCCTTCACAGAAAAGCGACTGGCAAATATCAAATGACATTTCGCACATAAATTCCGAAAAACTCATTGGTGCGAGCTGGGCTTTGAACCCGCGACCTCCGGAACGATAGTCGCACGTACTTACCGCTAGGATACCAGCGCTTCACAAGGATTCTATAAAACTATAATATTCAAACAAATCACATCCAGCCGAAGATATAAGTAATTTGATTAATTTTGGACCCATGGCTGTACAGTCAGCTGTTATTAAATAAGGTAAAATACCCCATAATGGACGGTGATGCCATTATGGACAAAAAAACACAAATCCTTAAAAATAAGTATCTAAAATTAGTTTCTAAAAACTGACGGCTATGTACCATAAACTAGAGTTGTAGAGCTGTTTCATTTTGAAATTTCAATTAATTCGGTTATTTCTGAAGGATTTGGCGGCAAGATGAAATTCACCAGTTTACTAAAAAAAATATCCAGACGAATTCTTAATAATGTTGCTAAGAGAGTTGAGTTCATGTATAAAATAATAAAAAAATAATACTCGGTGTAAACTTGAATGCGTTTTACTTACTGCATTAAGCATGAGATAAGGTACATAAAACATACTAGTTTGTTGCTCCAAAGATATAAAAAAATGGCGTTATTTTGCGAGTATCCATTACTGGAACCGAAAAACTGCGTACCTCCTATGATGGACAGGGAACAATTTACAAAACCAAAACAAGAAACAATCCTATGTTAAAATAAACCAAACTAATTGTATTTACGGTATATAAAATTGACTCATTGAGTATCAGTTGGCTATAAAAGTAAAATTTTAAACTTATTTCACTGTTCATAATGGGGGATCCATTACTGGAGAACTGCCGTCCATAATTGGAGAAAAAACACATAGTTTTAATTTGTTAACTATGAAGAAACCAATAGGAGTATCTATTCTGCAATACGCTTGAAATGTAAAAGAAGGATAGGACATTCAAGATTTAACACGCTTAGCGGTAGAATTTTTACATTTATCAGTGAAATATCAAAAACAGGCAAAAATTTTTCTTAAACTGTCCATGATTGGATCCGTTACCTTACTATGTTATTTGTCGGAGGTCGGAAAAATGTCTGAGTCAGATACATAAGCAGCGTTGTCTAACATACTATTATTCAGGCGAATGTACGCAAGTATGTTGAAGTATCAAGCTGACGTGCATAAACGAGAGGACATACTTGTGGGCACTTTATCTGCTTTTTAGATGCTTGAAACTCGAGCTTAATCGCCTAGGGGCTCGTTTATCTAAAGTAAAGTTCCAGGGGATAGGGCACAGCTCGATAATTTTTCCGTGATTACTGAGTCTGTGACAGACAGTGGTAAATGATAGAAAATTATACCTCAGACTTGCCACAGCTTTTATCAGACTGCACTAAGTGTTCCTGTTTGTAATTTAAGCATTTGTATATAAATACATACTTACTACGGTTTAATACGCCTCTCATTTGTACGAAATAATTATTATTGGTAAACGTACTTAGGCCTACTTGCACCAATCATTTAACTCGGGATTAGTGGGCTGTCATCTGTCAAATTCCATATAAAATTGTGAGTTAACCCTGCATTATCGTTGGTGCAAGTGGCCCTTACTGACTAATGCTTTGAAAACTTATATCGCTAGGTTGAACTTTTAGGTGCAGTTTTCTGAAACCCGATAAAAGTCGTCTATACATTAATTTAGCTTATAGGTACGGGAGTAACGGGAGCCATAATTTTCATGCTGAGGACATCATACAAGAAGGTGAAGGAGTTGGCAGAGGATCGGACGAATTGGAGATTGCTCCACCGACAAGAGCACAGCTCTTAAGTGTGAAGAAGAATAAATCAATTTGACATCCCCTTGTATAAAAGTGATGATCCCAAACAATTTCATTTTAATTAATACTAGTCATCAACAGTGATCGTAACTTTTTCAGCAATGTTGGTGCAGCGTGGTAGAAATAAAAGAATTCATACGTGTGTTTTCTAGGTAGATGACCAAGTAAGGTTCATTCTGCATGCTACTGTTGTTAATCCTAATTAACTATTCCAACTGGCTTCAGACATATACCTCTAGATTCCTTTAACGTGACAATTCTGCACCAAAATTGCTGGAAAATTTACGATGTCTGGTCAACAATCATTTTTAACCCCCGACGCAAAAACGACGGGGTATTATAAGTTTGACGTATCTGTCTGTCTCTGTTTATCTGTCTGCCTGTCTATTTGTGTGCGTGTGTGTCTCTGTGGCATCGTAGCTCCCGAACGGATGAACCGATTTAGGTTTAGTTTTTCTTTGTTTGAAAGCTGAATTAGTCGGGACTTCAGGAGTGTTCTTACGTTTTTAGCCATGTTTCATGAAAATTGGTCCACTATGTCAGGGGTTTTTTCAAAATTGTAATTTTGTGGTTAGGTTATATCTGGTACAAATGACTTCAAAAGTATTAATCTATTCACACGTGGGATAATTATTACCTATTAGAAGCGTGCGGCAGTGCTGCCGGCGTAGTCGACAATCTTCAACGCGTCTAGCGCCGGCAGAAATGTAGTCTGGCTCTGTGACGCAAGAGGGATACAGATAAATAGCTATGTATCCTAATTTCCTGTCGTCACGAGTGAAAAATCTGTGGAAAATTTAAGTCAGATATTTAGACGTTATTTCTTCCATCACCCGAAGAAATGTAGGCGAAAATAAGAGAAAACCACGCTAGTCCATATTCATTATATAATAGGCCTTTACGACAGATGATTTAAGCAGCATCCAAACGTCACTTGCGTTTTACCCCGCTTTATTACGATAAGTGCCCGTGTGGTGACGGGTTAAGAATTTCACCACCCCCTTTCTTCCCGTGGGTGTCGTAGAAGGCGACTGTGAGATATGGGTTAAATTGTGGCGTAGGCGAGAGGCTGGCAACCTGTCACTGCAATGTCGCCGTTTCGTTTTCTATCAACCCCTTATTTGCCAAGAATGGCACTGAAACTTGAGTAGTTTCATGTGCTCTGCCTACCCCTTCATGGGATACAGACGTGATTGTATGTATGTATGTATGTAAGTTCCAGTTACAGAACAATACAAAGGTTTGAAGAGGAAAATAAAATAAAAAATGTAAATGCGTGCAACAGTATCTATGATACAACCATAAATATGAATGTAATTAATGGTCAGATACAGCCATAGAGATTTTGTGAATTCAGAAGTGGTACCAACTCAAATTGTAATAAATAGTTATGTACTTAACGTTCTAGTAGTAAGATTTTGGTAAATATTCTCAATTAACTTATCTAGTAATATAAAAGTATGCACTTATACCTGAAAGCGTTCAAGTTTACTAAGTAAAAATTTCCAGTATTAAACTATGTATTAACTTAACAAGCGTAATCAAGAGACAGTATAAATTAACATAAATCAAAGATGATTAGACGCTATCACAATGTTAATGAAGCTCCATGAGAATAATCTATAAACTGGGCTGGTAATTATACATTATACCTATTTCTTACAATGATGTACATAAATTATAGTACATTGCTGTACCTACATAAAATCTCTGTGTATAGTTTAGATTATTATTTATTATTTGTATATTATGAATAAGAAGTTGATAAGTATATGTTTTAACTGTTACTAACTCCCTGTTACTGTTACCCTCAATCAACCAATCAAAATATCCTTTATTCAAATAGGCTTACAATAAACACTTTTAAATGGTCAACAATGTACAATTTTCATCTTTTTATAAATATCAGAGCAATATTTATTGCTGCAATAAACAATATTGTTTTAAAACTACATTGAATTATAAAATTATTATGTCAATCTAAATTGTATAAAAAATACTAGTCTAGAAACTTTTAGAATAAATTCTAAATGTCAAAAAAAAATACAATCTTACACAATTACCCATGAATGATTTTTTAATTTTATGGAATTGTGCGAAATCAGCACTAAAAAAAGCGACAAATTCAAATAATGTAGATAGTATTTACTGTCTCATAGAAAATTTGAATTTCGCGCCTTTTCTAGTGACAAACATATTAGACCGTCTATAACAGCATAACTTGCAAGTATGATAAAACGGAGCCTGTTAAATTATTCCTGGTAGGTACCTAACCCAGCTGAAGTGAATAATAAATGCAAGGCTCTATATTTAATATGCCTACGCATGTGCCACTACAATATTATAATCCTGAGAGCCTGCTATGCCCAACGAGGGAGGCACCTCCCCAAGTATTCCATCCCTTTTCTTCTTGATCACGTTCATTTGATGGCATCTCGCTCGCACGTTCGCAAAAGAAATCATTTACACTAAGAAAGGTGTAGTATATCATTAACTTAAATAATTATGTAGGCGTCGTTTGAGCGAGTCGCGGCCGCGGCGCGCGTTGCGTTCTCGGGTATTTTATAAAGGTGACATTCGTATTCAGGCTACAACATGGATACATTCGTTACTATACTACGGTAATATTGCGGTGCCAGATCACTGTTGCCGTAATAATAACTAACAAATCTGAACAGTAATATCGATTTTAATTGTGGTGGTAACGTACTCTGAAAAAAACCATGATGTTATTTACAGGAAACGTCAATTTTTCTTCTTCTTCTTCGTCGTATCCTCGTGGCTGAGAGACATGAATGTGGACGCTCTTTACCTGTACTCTCCACGCTTCTTGATTCTCAATCAATCAAGCAATCAAAATATTTATTCGTAAAAAACTTAAAACTATACAATATGCAAAATGGTACGTTACAATACTAGTGCGAAAAAAAGGAAGTTTGAAACCAGTGGCGATAAATTAAAACACGACCGAAGCACCTACACGAGCTTAGAATGTGTGCTAGGAACGCGCCTCTTTCATATGATCGCCACAGTGTCCGAGATGTGGTAAGTAATGCGCAGTCAGAAACATATCAATCCGCTGTACTGCAGTGGGAACAGGAGCGCCGATGCAGTTTTAACCCGAAGGCCACCTTAACTCATCGTAACGTTAACGTGCACGTTAACGAACCGAGGGGGGATAGTTTCATGATTACAGTTCGGCATAATGTAGTAGTGGGGGTTTTAATCATTGGGGAAATGTCGCGGCTGAAGTTTTTTCCGTCAAAGCTAAATATATGCGGTGATAATTGCGCAAGGTCTACACTCCACTAGGTGACATTAATTCTGGCGATTACTCCCTTTGAATAGTTCTGAATTTGTTTTGTAACCTTTAATTTGGGTAGCGAGAGAGCCCTAGGCAAGTTTCAAATGACGCGAGAAACTTTGCTGTACAGGCGCCCTTCGTCTTAAGCGCGCCCAGCGCGCTCTGAATGTCGGGCTCGCTTTTACTTTAAGGGGCGCCGCAGGCGCCCTGCGTCTTAAGCGCGCGCAGCGCGCTCTGAATGTCGGGCTCGCTTTTAATTTAAGGGGCGCCGCAGGCGCCCTTCGGCCTAAGCGCGCGCAGCGCGCTCTGAAGGTCTGGCTTCGCCGGACATTTTACTATAAGGGGCGCCGTAGGCGCCCTTTGTCTTCAGCGCGCGCAGCGCGCTCTGAATGTCGGGCTTCGCCCGACATTTTACTGTATGGGGCGCCGCAGGCGCCCTTTGTCTTCAGCGCGCGCAGCGCGCTCTGAATGTCGGGCTTCGCCCGACATTTTACTGTATGGGGCGCCGCAGGCGCCCTTTGTCTTCAGCGCGCGCAGCGCGCTCTGAATGTCGGGCTTCGCCGGACATTTTACTATAAGGGGCGCCGTAGGCGCCTTTCGCGCTTAGGCGCGCGCAGCGCGCGCTGCGCTCTCGGGCTTCGCCGGACATTTTACTATAAGGGGCGCCGTAGGCGCTCTTCGTCTTAGGCGCGCGCAGCGCGCTCTGAATCTCGGGCTTCGCCGGACATTTTACTATAACGGGCGCCGTAGGCGCCCTTCGTCTTAAACGCGCGCAGAGCGCTCTGAATGTCGGGCTTCGCCCGACATTTTACTATAAGGGGCGCCGTAGGCGCCCTTCGTCTTAGGCGCGCGCAGCGCGCTCTGAATGTCGGGCTTCGCCCGACATTTTACTGTATAGGGCGCCGCAGGCGCCCTTCGTCTTAAGCGCGCGCAGCGCGCTCTGAATCTCGGGCTTCGCCGGACATTTTACTATAACGGGCGCCGTAGGCGCCCTTCGTCTTAAACGCGCGCAGAGCGCTCTGAATTGCGCAAGGTCTACACTCCACTAGGTGACATTAATTCTGGCGATTACTCCCTTTGAATAGTTCTGAATTTGTTTTGTAACCTTTAATTTGGGTAGCGAGAGAGCCCTAGGCAAGTTTCAAATGACGCGAGAAACTTTGCTGTACAGGCGCCCTTCGTCTTAAGCGCGCCCAGCGCGCTCTGAATGTCGGGCTCGCTTTTACTTTAAGGGGGCGCCGCAGGCGCCCTGCGTCTTAAGCGCGCGCACTCTGAATGTCGGGCTCGCTTTTAATTTAAGGGGCGCCGCAGGCGCCCTGCGTCTGGCTTCGCCGGACATTTTACTATAAGCGCCGCGCAGCGCCTTCGACTGAATGTCGGGCTCGCTTTTAATTTAATTTTACTGTATGGGCGCCGCAGGCGCGCGCGCGCAGCGCGCTCTGAATGTCGGCTTCGCCGGACATTTTACTATAAGCTTCGCGCGCAGCGCGCTCTGAATTTCGCCCGACATTTTACTATATGGGGCGCCGTAGGCGCCCGCTTCTTAAGCGCGCGCAGCGCAGCTCTGAATGTCGGGCTTCTTTTACTGAAGGCGCCTTCGTCTTAAGCGCGCGCAGCGCGCTCTCAGGCGCGCGCAGGCGCCTTCTCTTAAGAGCGCGCTCTGATGTCGGGCTTCGCCCGACATTTTACATGGGGCGCCGCAGGCGCCTTCGTCTTAGCCGCGCGCAGGCGCCCTTCGTCGCGCGCGCAGCGCGCTCTGAATTCGTCTTATAACGGGCGCCGTAGGCGCCCTTCGTCTTAGCGCGCGCAGCGCTCTGAATGTCGGGCTTCGCCCGACATTTTACTATAACGGGCGCCGCAGGCGCCCGTCTTCTTAAACGCGCGCAGCGCGCTCTGAATGTCGGGCTTCGCCCGACATTTTACTATAAGGGGCGCCGTAGGCGCTTCGTCTTAGGCGCGCGCGCGCAGCGCGCGCAGCGCGCTCTGAATGTCGGGCTTCGCCCGACATTTTACTGTATAGGGCGCCGCAGGCGCCCTTCGTCTTAAGCGCGCGCAGCGCGCTCTGAATCTCGGGCTTCGCCGGACATTTTACTATAACGGGCGCCGTAGGCGCCCTTCGTCTTAAACGCGCGCAGAGCGCTCTGAATGTCGGGCTTCGCCCGACATTTTACTATAAGGGGCGCCGTAGGCGCCCTTCGTCTTAGGCGCGCGCAGCGCGCTCTGAATGTCGGGCTTCGCCCGACATTTTTACTGTATAGGGCGCCGCAGGCGCCCTTCGTCTTAAGCGCGCGCAGCGCGCTCTGAATCTCGGGCTTCGCCGGACATTTTACTATAACGGGCGCCGTAGGCGCCGTCTTAAACGCGCGCAGAGCGTTCTGAATGTCGGGCTTCGCCCGACATTTTACTATAAGGGGCGCCGTAGGCTCCCTTCGTCTTAGGCGCGCGCAGCTCCTATAAGTGACTCGGAGGTATATATACGCGGCAATAAAAATGTTGATAGCGCGATGTAGAACATTCCAAATTCAAAAATCAACTGAGTCCTTCTGACGTGAAAATTTAGGTGAACGTCTTTAAGAACCCGTACCTAGTAGACTGGCCGGACCGAAAACCAGGGGCCGATTGCATAAGTTTACTAATAATACTAGGAAATAATACGAGTTACAAGTCAATAATTTACAAGTCGTACTTATTTGTGTTGCATAACAATTTATGGTTTTACTAATAATACAAGAATATTCCTGTTGCATAAATTGCTAATAATATTTCAAAATTACAAGTTATGTGATCTCAATTTACAAGTACTTATATATTCTGTTGCATAATATATTTATTCAAACTTGTAATATTGCTACTAATATTATTTGCGAATTATATAAATTATGAGTAAATTACTTGGATGACTCAAACCTCTGCCTGAGATTTTTTTTTTAATTCTACGCGATACGTAAAGCCGGCCGGTAAACACTAGGTTTTGTGTGTCGGATTTGCACGGTTGAACTGTGCGTGTGTGGCCGGCTTAAGTAAATTCCTTGGCTGAATGAGTGAAACCTTTGCTTGAAGAATTCGTTCAGCTTTAATTGCTGTCATACGGAACATTTCGTAAAAATGTGCCCGGTTTTCAAAGGCGAAATTGATTCTCTTACTATAAATTTTTCGGTGTCGCCTTTGTAAGATCGATTCCGCATCTTCATCATCAGAAGAATTTAATACGAGGTTCATTTTCGATTACAATACAATTCCAACCCGTCAATATAGACAACTAATATTTAAAAATATGGTGCCCCTGACATACGTAGAAATAATTACAAGTTTGTTCTAATAAATTGTTATTTTACCTTCATTTTGCAACAGAAACTAGTAAAATTCACTAATTATATAAGTTATTAGCAATAATATTTTGCAAGTTGTAGTTTTTTACTGGTATTTTATTATGCAACAAAAAAATATAAGTTACAAGTTAAATTACTAATATTATTAGCTTGTAATTAGGTACTTGTATATTTGTATCTTGTAATTTATTATGCAACACAAAAGTACAAGTTACAACCGAAACCACTAATAATATTAGCTTGTACTTTGTTATGCAATCGGCCCCAGGTGTAACGAAAAGTGTTATGGCTTATATCTCGGTAACTATAACACCTATATAAACAATTTGACTTTATAGAGAAAAGTAGCCATTACTAGAAAATGCATTATGCGCTAGAAGCGTTCCATTCGGGGCAAAAATGACTCCTATTTGTAGTGTTTGTTGAACAATTACTCATAAAAATTGTACTGTGTAGCACTATAAAATGGTATTGTTAGATAGATATAGCCTGTCAACCAAATTTTGGCAGTAGCAATGTACATCAAACTAAAGTATGGTATCCCTAGGAAACGAACAAAAACCCGCAATGTACGTCGAACAGCCACAGATTTTTTTTTCAAGGGGCTCGTTGGGCCTGCAGCATTGGAATTGAAATGGTAGTCGGATCAAAATGAAACATTCGTTTTTGATGTTTTTTTATAGATTTCGTTATGAAGTTAAACAACAACACAGAAGCTGATTATGCGGCCAATAAATATTGGATTCTAGTGGAAAAGTGTACAAATATAAAAACGTGAAAAATCCTAAACCACATATTGTAGGAGTTTTATTTTTGTCGAGAGAAATGTGATACTTACATTACATTATTTGCGTGTTACTTCCAATAATTTTGTGCGTACGTACTTTATGGACGAAAACAAGATATAATTTCCTTATTTTAATTTTATGTAAGGTAACCAGGATGTACATATTGTTATTGAATAAAATACTATGACTATGACTATATATTATGTGACTTGTACAATTCTTAATAAATTAAACAAATTATATATTTTAATTTGGTGTTTATTTCTTTTTTACATGCTGTTGATGTTGTAAGAATAGGTAACTGTACAAATTTGCAGATTAACATCAGAGGCTAGGTAGGTACTCTTCATTCTTTGCTTTTTGCTTCTTCTTGGACGAGGTTCTTGTAAACCTGGAACAATAAGGTTAGGTAAATACGTAAGAACTTATCGATAATCCGTCTAAATATAAAGTAAGTTATAATGATCATCTTTAATATAATTGCTAGATGTTTAAGTAGGTACGTACCTTTAAAACCTTTTCAAGATCCTTTGGCGGGAAAATGTTATACGCATCAATATCATGTTCCTGAATAAACGCATTGTTAGAGTCCAGCTATGTAAAACATTGATGTATACTGTTTATAAATAGATTTCTTGACATCCATTTCTCTCTTATACCTTTAACACAAATAAATAATTCGCTTCACTTTGCATGTACAATAATAAAATTATAACCTCTTCACATCACTGAAACATTATTATAGTTTAGCTAAAAACTGATGCCGTGGCAGCCACGGCATCAGTTTTTAGCTAAACTTTGCCAAAAACAAGACGCACAAAAATATTACTAAATTAGCCACATTAAGATTTTATACAGTTTTCTATAAAAACCGTAATTACAAACTTTCAATCAAAATATAAATGTAAACAATGGCGGTTTCCACCAAGCCTCCCTAATAGAAAAAGCATATGAAAAGCGTATACTCATCCTTTACTTCCTTACGAATTAGATAATGTATTTGAAAGGGACGGATATATGCTAGTTATTTCTCTTTTTGGTAGGGTGGAGGTTTCCACAGATAAGATACAAATGACTCGCGAATTTCCACCGATTTTTTTTTTGGGGATTTTATGGCCTGGTTACGAGACCTTTAAGCCAAAATTTCCACCGATTTTCAAAACTAGTGTTGCTAGCCCGCGATTTTTCAAATTTGCCGCCTTTTCTTAGTGACAAGATTTGGTTGACAGTCTTATAGATAGATTTTGTGCTGTTTTATCGAAATATTATAAAAAACGAACATATTAATTTATAACAAGGTGGTAATAATCAATAATATGACGTTTTTGACCAAAATTTTACGAACGCTCTTCTTTGAGGCCAATTTGTGCAAAAATTAAAGCATTAAACCGGCAGAAATGACTAAAACCACTGGGATCAAAAATTACGAATAATTTGTTGCCACATTTTCTATACTAAAACATATTCATATCTTCAAATAATCAATCACAATCTGTAGCGGCGGCAGCGAGTACGTTTGAGCGTACGTCCATACTCGTAGTACAGAGATGGCTTGTCAATCTTGTCATTTAAAAATTATCTACCTATTGTCCCGGAGCTGTAAGATCACATTTTTGACACATGACAGCATGATGACAGCGTCCACAAAACGTAAACTCGCGCGACCTAATGAAATTTTAAATAAAATCCTGTAATAATATTTAAAAAAATCAAGTACTTAACAACAATATTTCGCTTTCTTTGAACATAATATAACACATTTTACATTTTTGCGAATCTTCGTTAGTGAGTATTTTACGATATGAATATATCACGCAGGATTTAGGCACGTATTTAACCGGGCGACTAAATAACCATAGAAATGGGTATCAAAAATAATAGTTTGGCGACTAAAATGGGGCCTCAAAATATTTCAATATGAGGTAGCATTTTAATGTCATTACGGCTACGGTTTATTCAGACGCGAGTACCAACTATTTATTTGGCAACTGAATTATTATATTGGAAACAATTTAAGAGATACCTACAGTTTAATAGGAAAACGGCTGTCTATTAATATAAAATATTCAGTTCTTTTAAAATATTTATGTAGCATATTAACATAAAAAGTACATTTAAAATTTATACATCACCTGAACTGTCATTTTAATAAAAAAAAGGATTCTTATAAAATATAATGGTCGACAAAATATTATACTTATGGGCACAGTTATGGGTAAGAAATTAGGTATTTGTAGTTGCTGGTAACTTCGTCTATACAATTAATTTAACTTTTCATGACGATTACTCAATCGAATCTAAGGCCGGCCTTACGCAGTCAGTTAACATCACTCTAAAAGATTAATTTTTTTGACAGGAAAACCTTACTCAGAATATGCTTTGGCATAAATCGTTCCGCAGATTTTATAATATCGAATCTTACATATGCTGGCATAATGTTAATGAGCAAAATAATCTTCTAAATTAAGAGTACTTCCGTAGATGTTTGTTTGCATAATATTTAGGCGGTAAAAAGTTGTCCATATTCTTCCTATTTCTGTTTTGATAGCGAGTCATGTGTGTTGGGGATACATGCTTTTGAGACTGTATTTCATTTCCTTTTTGCTATCGTTGTTTTCTTCATACAAAGTACCTAAGAATTATGCCATACTTAGCAAATTTGGTAGGACTTATATTCTTGTAATATTATACTATACGATTATCATGGCATTTTTTTTAATACCACGTCGGTGGCAAACTAGCATACGATCGGCCTGATGGAAAGCGGTCACCGTAACCTATGGACGCCTGCAACTCAAGGGGTATCATATGCGCGTTACCGACCCATTAGAAGCTTATACACTCCTTTTTGCTGTTTACTTATTATAAAATGATTTGGTACACGTTCCCTCGCTTGCAACTCGCTCGAAGATAGATGTGAGATATTTAAATACTACCCGTGGTTTACGGGTCGCAAATACGATGTTTGAATAGTAATACACATTTATTCGTGAACACAGGCAAGACAAAATACACATAATAACAACAAGACACAAAGGAATGAAGTGCCACGAAATGGCCTCACCTCAGCGTGTTGCTAGTGACTTCCAGCGCTGATCTTCCGATGAGACCATCGTTTCCATAAAGAAACGATTTTTAGTTTTAAAAAAACCTACTTCCCAATATTTTTTTTAGTTGCCTCCGCAATTTAAATACTACTTTAAACGATGAGCTAAGTATAATTATTTAGGTGCTAACATCTATATGACTACAAATATTAAAAATCTTACACTTTACAATACTAGGTGCCTATTATTATTTTAGTCGCCAAAGTATTGTTTAATGTTCCTGGGCAATATTTTTGTCGCTTGAAATTTGCTGCCGTTTTTTCAATAATAATGATGCTTAATATTTGACGCTTATATATATTTTTTGTCGCCACAATATTAAAACACAGCCAAATTATATTATTGTATGCCCGACATAACTTCCCGTTTAATATTTTAGTTGCCCGGTTAATTATATGCCTTTACTTATTATTGTCCCAGAGCTGTAAGAACCTCTTTTTGACACATGACAGCGTCCACAAAACGTAAAACTCGCGCATCCTACTGAAATTTTTAAATAAAATACTGTAATAATATTTAAAAAAAACCAATACTTAAAAACAATATTTCGCTTACTTTAAACGTAATCTAACACATGTTACATTTTTGCGGATCTTCGTTAGTGAGTATTTTACGATATTAATTTATCACACAGGATTTACTTATTATGTCATTTATCATTCATTATTATTTTTAAACTAGTGCTGTGGCAGAGTCTGTCATTTCGATTCAAATGACATTTCAATAAGTTGACAGAAATCGTATATTTGTTTAAGCGCCTCCTTGTACATAGGGCCTAATCGATTCAACCAATTCGAAATTAATCGTTAGATTTGGCAAACGATACGTCTTAGCCACATCGCAACATACTTCAAAACAAATGTGTCAAAAATGTGAACTTACAGATCCGGGACAATAAGTCGTTTATCATTCATTTTTATTTTTAAACTAGTGCTGTGGCAGAGTCTGTCATTTCGATTCAAGTGACATTTCAGTAAGTTGATAGAAATCGTATATTTGTTTAAGCGCATCCTTGTACATAAGGCCTAATCGATTCAACCAATTCGTAAATAATCGCTAGATTTGGCAAACGATCTTAGCCGACGTCTTAGCCACATCGCAACATATTTCAAAACAAATGTGTCAAAAATGTGAACTTACAGCTCCGGGACAATAGCGTTCCTTCATGCTGGAGTTTCTTTTACTAATTAATAATAATATATTACTATTGTTTTGGTCCGTAGACACTTCAATAAAGAAAACGCGATGATACTTATTTCATACAAAATAACCCATCGCAGTTTATGTTTATTGTAGATAATTCAAAACATAGTTACATTTATCATAATTATTTTGTATGATTACACAGAACAGACATGTGCAACGTGTGGGCATTCACATAGAACAATACATATGTATACAGCATTGCACTTGGCCATGTAAGGGCAAGCTTTTTCATTGCAAAGTCTGATCTTACATTTAATCCTTCGTTATGATTAAACGGATTAGTAATTCTATTCTAGCCTAAACAATACAGAAGCTGATTTTGCGACTAATAAACATCGGAATCGAGTGGGCAAGTTTAAAAAGTGTACCTAAAAAAAAATTAAGAAAAAAAACCGCCGCTTTTGGGGTTCTGGTGAAAGGTACTTGCGAATGTTGGATTTGTATAGAAATGTGTAGGTAATATTTAAAACTGCTTTTAATATAAATCTTTGATTATTTGATGGAAAGTAATGGAAACACAAATTTAATGAATACGTATACAGTTAAGTTTTGAGGAGTTTCCTTAATTCCTCATGACTCGGATATCGGATTACATCGAGCTTGACAGAATTTGATTTTAGAACTCAATATGTAAGCATAACAAAGAGAACAAATTTCTTAACAAATAAATGTCACTATTCTGAACTTAAATGCATGCTGTTATTATAATAATACAAAAGTCACTTGAGGAGTTCCTTTCTGATCTTCATCAGCAGCTCCACTGCACCAAATGCCACTGTTCTGGACGCAAGTGCATGCTGTTCTTATAAAAATACCGAAGTCACTATAAGTGTGCCGTTCAGATTTGAGGAGTTCCGTTCTGACCATCATCAGCAGTTCCACTGCACCAAATGCCACTGTTCCGTACGTAAATGCATGCTGTTCTTATAAAAAAACAAAAATCACCATATGTATGCCTTTCAGATTTGAGGAGTTCCCTCGATTTCTCCAGGATCCCATCATCAGAACTGGGTTCTGATAAAAATCGGACTAATCTGTATGCATATACATTCTATCAAAAAAAAATTCAAAATCGGTCCAGTAATGACGGAAATATCGTGGAACAAACAAGCGCGGATCCAGCTTCGTGCCCAGGGGGGGGTCACGTGGTAAAGGTCCAGGCCCCAGGGGGGGTCTATTTGTATGGCCAACCTAGGCTCCAGGGGGGGTCATGACCCCCATCCTACAGAATCCTACAGCATATTCAAGTTAAACTGTATTCCAGAGAAATGTGATACTTTATTTATAACCAATAACTCAGTTCTTAGGCCGTTTTCACATTATCCGATCCGATATCGGATGTAGGAAGGATGTATAATGTAAGATTTATGCGCTTCCAGGTCTTCATTTATGTATTTAATAGATCATTATTACTAAACAAGAGCGTGTCGGGCCACGCTCAGTGTTGGGTTTCGTAGTTTTCCGTATTTTTCTCAAAAACTACTGAAACTATCAAGTTCAAATCAATTTTCCTAGAAAGTCTTTATAGAGTTCTACTTTTGTGATTTTTTTCATATTTTTTAAACATATGGTTCAAAAGTTAGAGGGGGGGGACGCACTTTTTTTTCCTTTAGGAGCAATTATTTCCGAAAATATTAGTATTATCAAAAAACGATCTAAGTAAACCCTTATTCATTTTTAAATACCTATCCAACAATATATCACACGTTGGGGTTGGAATGAAAAAAAATATCAGCCCCCACTTTACATGTAGGGGGGGTACCCTAATAAAACCTTTTTTTCCATTTTTTATTTTTGCACTTTGTTGGCGTGATTGATATACATATTGGTACCAAATCTCAGCTTTCCAGTGCTTACGGTTACTGAGATTATCCGCGGACGGACGGACGGACGGACGGACGGACGGACGGACGGACGGACGGACGACGGACGGACGGACGGACAGACAGACATGGCGAAACTAATAGTTGACTACGGAACCCTAAAAACGATATAAACGCAAAAATTGCGGATTTAATGCCGATGGCACTTTCCTAGAACAGTTTTTGTCCGAGGCACCATCGAACTGCCGATATCGACAGGATGCTTCCGACCATTTTTGGCATGCCGGACCCCCGCCAGTTGTCGGCCGATAAAATTTGGTTGTGTGTGTATATAATGTAGGTATACGTTTGTAGTAGTGTGCGTGACAAAAATGGCGTCTATTAAACAGCTGTTAATGATCGAAATTCAAATTAGTTGACAATTTCCATTGAAATAAAAAAGGTTGTAATGCATCGGTCCGAATTGCAGATACTAGTATTTTCATCTTTTAGTAGATATAGTTGAATGTAAAATTATTTATTTTGCCTGACACTCAGAGTATTTTTTATGCTCGTTATTTTAATTTTACAATATAATATTTGAAATATAGTGCTTCTTTACTGACAGACTTGTTTGACAGAGTATACATGCGCATTACAAGGGGTCTTATCTTACTAAGAGAGTTAACAGGCCTTGAACATAGCTAAAAAAAACCGGCCAAGAGCGTGTCGGGCCACGCTCAGTGTAGGGTTCCGTAGTTTTCCGTATTTTTCTCAAAAACTACTAAACCTATCAAGTTCAAAATAATTTTCCTAGAAAGTCTTTATAAAGTTCTATCTATGTGATTTTTTTCATATTTTTTAATCATATGGTTCAAAAGTTAGAGGGGGGGGGACGCACTTTTTTTTCCTTTAGGAGAGATTATTTCCGAAAATATTAATATTATCAAAAAACGATCTTAGTAAACCCTCATTTATTTTTAAATACCTATCCAACAATATATCACACGTTAGGGTTGGAATGAAAAAATATATCAGCCCCCACTTTACATGTAGGGGGGGTACCCTAATAAAACATTTTTTCCATTTTTTATTTTTGCACTTTGTTGGCGTGATTGATATACATATTGGTACCAAATTTCAGTTTTCTAGTGCTAACGGTTACAGAGATTATCCGCGGACGGACGGACGGACGGACGGACGGACGGACGGACGGACGGACGGACGGACGGACGGACGGACGGACAGACGGACAGACGGACAGACAGACATGGCGAAACTATAAGGGTTCCTAGTTGACTACGGAACCCTAAAAAACCGGCCAAGTGCGAGTCGGACTCGCTCACCGAGGGTTTCGTACAAACTTTCAATAATTTCAATCATCAAATGTTATTTATGACTTGACTAAACCCTCAAGACTCAATTTCCCACATAACAAGTACCTATAATATTTTAATATACAATTTTATTGTTAGACAACGTCCAAAGAAAATCAAGACTATTCGACTTCAGTAGTTTACGACATGTCGCAAGGACGCTCCTGAACCGACCTCATTATATCAGGAAAAAAACGCAATGTAGGAAATGAGCGTTCAACGTACAGCGACATCTATCAGCAAATTAAGTACTCTAATGTGCGCGAGCTAGTATGGAAAATGATTTTTATGGGATAATTGTTCAATGCGTGGTTTATTATAAGGTTTATTTATAAATTTAAAAAAAAGTTTTCAAGATACGATTTTATTTTTCCTGTAATATTCATTATAATAGCCACGTTTGGTAAAAATATCATAAATTTATGTTGGTAAACTTCAGAGTTAGGGGGGGGGCAGTATTTTTTTACATTTTCCTTCAAAAAACATTTTTTTTTACAATAATAAAAAATATAAAAAATAGTTTTGATATGTACAGTTTGAGCTCTTTCTAATGATACCCCTAGTAACTTGAAATAATTTAAATTTCAAAGCGATAGCATAGTTAGTTCTCGAGATATTTAATAATGTGACAGACAGACAGACAGACAGACAGGCAGACGGACAGAGCGGCGCCATAAGGGTTGCTTTTGTACCTATTTGGTACGGAACCCTAAAAAGGACGCACATGCACTCGTATTTGTATAATTATTTTTAAATAACAATGTCAAGATTTTCTATCAAAATCGCAATAATTGTAATTATTACAAACTTTTAATCAAAATAACCTAAATTAAATGTAAACAATGGTTTTCACCAAGGCCCCTATAAAAAACGCCTCATACTCATCCTTGATTTCCATATGAATTTGAGTGTTAAAAAGGGACGTTTTGGTAGGGTGGAGGTTTCCACAGATAAGGTACAAAATTTCAAACCTTTTTAGGGTTCCGTGGTCAACTAGGAACCCTTATAGTTTCGCCATGTCTGTCTGTCCGTCCGTCCGTCCGTGGATAATCTCAGTGACCGTTAGCACTACAAAGCTGAAATTTGGTGCCAATATGTATATCAATCACGCCGACAAAGTGCAAAAATAAAAAATGGAAAAAAATAAAGTGGGGAGTGATTTTTTTTTCATTTCAACCCTAACGTGTGATATATGTATTGTTGGATAGGTTTTGAAAAATGAATAATAGGGGTTTACGAAATAGTACATTACGATACAAGTGCGTAAAAAACGAATTTTAAAACACGACCGAAGGGAGTGTTTTAAATCGACACGAGTTACCCTTTTCGGTCGTACGACGTTTTTCAGTATTCGTAACTCGTCCCTTCGGTCGTGTATTAATTTATCGCCACTCGTTGCGAACTTCCTTTTTTACGCACTTGTATCGTAATGTACTATTTTGATATTGTAAATATTTTCGGAAATAATCGATCCTAAGTTAAAAAAATGCTTGCCCCCCTGTCTTTGAACCACAAGTTAAAATATGAAAAAAATCACAAAAGAGAACTTTATAAAGACTTTCTAGGAAAATTATTTTGAACTTGATAGGTTCAACAGTTTTTGAAAAAAATACGGGAAAGTACGGAACCCTACCCTGAGCGTGGCACGACACGCTCTTTGCCGGTTTTTAGTGAAAACATTTCGTTGGCCGTCATAGATGATTAGGCCGAATATTCGGTATCCGGGCAAACAACTATCCGTTGCATCTCTAGTCAACAGAGGTTATTTTTATCTAGGTCTTCCTGGAGATGCGCAACCACATGCGGGAAAATAGGTGTCAGCAGCTCAGCTGTTTCCACCTACTGCAATGGACAATTCTGCGCCCTGCGGTAATGCACCAGATCTGGTGTGTGCCAATGTTGATAAACCACTCATCGATGATCCACAATCCGGATGTCGCGGGTTCGAACCCCGGCTCGAACCAATGAATTTTTCGGAATTTGCGAAGTGTGATATTTGCCAATCGCTTTTCGGTGAAGGAAAACATCGTGAGGAAACCGGACTAATTCCAATAAAGCCTAGTTTACCCTTTGGGTTAGAAGGTCAGATGGCAGTCGCTTTCGTAACACTAGTGCCTACGCCAAATCTTGGGATAGGTTGTCACAGCGGACCCCAGGCTCCCATGAACCGCGGCAAATGCCGGGATAATGCAAGGAGGATGATGATAATGGGCTTTTTCAGAATTTGGGACACCCCAATTAGCGAAAGTTGTTAACAAAAATTAACTCACTGTCCGTTTTGTGACGACAATTAAGCATAAAATCTGTCTAAAAATTTACTTTTTTCACATTCTTGTGTTATGTTATTAACACAAAATAGTACATTACATCAGAGGCCGGGAAAATGAGGATTTCCGGCCAAGTGGGTATATACCGGATAGGGATACGAGGCCGGGAATCCGTTTTCACGCCGAGGCATGTAGGTATAGTGCTTTTCTCAAACATATAATGAAATAAAATAAAATGCTCTAAAGGACAATATTTTATAAAAAAAAGTTACTTTGCAGGCCTAGGTCTAAAAAATAATATGAAATCCCTTTACAGTCCTCTCGAGTTGTTGCGCCCAAAAAGCGATACTTCCCAGCCCATTTTAAGGAACGTAAAGACAATATTTCATTGCATGTTTGACAAAACAATATTTTTATAGAAATTTCATTCTTAATTATCGTCACGAAACTGACAGGGAGTTAATTTTTTGTTAACAACTTTCGCTAATTGGGGTGTCCCAAATTCTGAAATTGCCCTGATGATCCACAATCAGATGACGATTTTGAATTTCCTGGTCTGTTGAGGGAGACATCCTCCCTCGGTACCTCGCGGCGGCTACCTCGGTAAGCTTTGTCCTAAAGGAGTGCTGTGGATTCGAAGGTCCAGTCTGGGTCATTTATCGTTAACTATGTTTATTTCACTAATTAACCCTACTTCATATTGCAAACCTTTCAGTAGGTACTAGAAGTACTCTACCTACTTAACCGGCCTATCTGTCTTTAATTTCGTCATAAGCAAAGCTAGAATAATATTGTCTTCGGTTACCGCAATAGTTACTCATGAAATAAAACTAGTTACGGAAACGGATTAAATCGCGTATAATGAATTTACGATTCATCCCGAGTATCCCGACGTTTCGAACACTTTACAGCATTCGTGGTCATCGGGTGACTGAGGAAAAATTACAATGTGCAAAATCCATGTGGGTAGCTTTTGCACATTGTAATTTTTTTCAAAGCTAGAATACTTATTTACCGTCAAAAATGCAACCTCTTTAAAAATTTTCGAACTTTACTCTTCTTTAAAAACCCTAAAAACTTTCGAATAAGAAAATAAAATAACACTTTATTTATCCGACGAAATCCCGTGAAATTAAATGACATCCTTTCTATAAGGCATGCAGCGCTGCACCGCTGCACCGCCTTAAATGGACTTCATTAGGCACAAAAAACGTCTCGGTCTCCCCCCCAACCCCCCCGTCCGGCATCACCCCCGCCGGGGCCCGCGCGAATTATGCAATTTCATTTGAATTTGCGGGTGCAAAAGTGCGAGGGGACCTAATGGGAGATCCGCGAGGGTGTTTCCTGTATGAGATAGCGAGCGGTAGAGATTTGATTTTTAAGGGCATGTAAAACTCAGTTTACTCAAAGCTAAACTGCTATGCCGACAGACCCATCCAAGTTGCAAAATTTTGAAGATAGGATATTCAGAAATTTTCCAATTTTCCTTCTTTAAATTTAAATTTCCTATTTTCTTGTGAAACTTGCATAAATTTTCCAAGATTTTTTAATTTAAGTATTTAGAAGGTTTCTGCAACTTGAACATTAGTATATTATTATGTGCCTTTAGTAAATGTCATGACATGAAAGCCACAAAAAGCACTTTTTAAATTTCAAACAGACTTGCTAAGATCATAATATATGCCTACCGACATAAACGTTTATAAGCAGACCTCTCCTGTTTGTACCGTGCAAAAATATGTGAACCTACTCTCTCAAAAGTGACCAAGGCCCCAAGTATTCAAAGCCGGATTCGAACCAGCGTCTCAACATATTAAGTCACAGCAACGGGATGGGTCGATCATGCCAAGTGTGACGGTACATTACTACTAAACAGCTATATTATTCCTATGAAAATTTATGACAAGGGTGGAGCAGGGAATCCAAAAAGTTGATATTTGGAGTGATGTTATAACTTAATGGATAACGCCCAACATTGGTAATAGATAGGTACCGACCTACAGTATAAGAATGAACCTACTTAAGATCGCCTGCTTAATAATTTTGCCCGTATCTACTTGCTGATGGGCTGCACTCTCAATACCCGCATCTATTTAAGATTGATTTATACTTACACTTCTTGTTAATACTTCTTCCTTATAGGTATCACTAGAGGTACATAACACTATTGACAAGAATCACGTTGACAGACAGGTGATCAACTTGAAAACACAATGGGAAGTACAGAAATCCAAGATCGTTACGGTGAAGGGCACAACTGGCACAAGTCATCAAGGCCAAAATTCCACACCGTGGTGCTTCTAATATTACAATGAATGAATATGAACTCTATTGCTCAAATAATTTCAAGTTTTATAGCGTACTAGCTTTTGCCCGCGGCTTCGCTCCGTTTTACCGTGAAAGACGGACAAACAAACAGACACACACACTTTCCCATTTGTAATATTAGTATGGATTCTTCCCCAAGTCAAGGTGCAACTCGCGGGCCTAACGCGGTCGGGTGCGGAGGGCGGCGTCACCTATTAAGGCGGCTCACACGCCACGACAACCACACGCTTTTTTCACCTCCCCTACTGTTCCCACACGCCAATCTGCACCTTCCTTCCTCCCCACAAGGCTTACAACTGCGGTGAGTCGCTGATTAAATTATTTCCCCATTATTTGATTCGCCACCTCTTCCAAAATGGCGGCAAACGCGGACTAATTGATGACCACCTGCAGACAGCACGCCCGCTAATTAAAGGATCCATTTGGTGATTGGAACGTATCGACTTTTACACTACACTGACTTTGTGCTATCGGATCGTGAACGTTATATTTTTATGGCATTTCATAAAAGTGGGCATTTCTTTTTCTTATTTTCGGAATCGTAAGCTATTTTGATAGTACCCAAGTTGCACTATTTTTTTTATAATTATGATATTTTTGAATTTCATAGTCTCTTCAGATTACTATGAAAATGAACCAATTACTCAAAATACACGACAATAAGATCTTCGACATTGTATACTACTACTACTATAATACACGAATATGAATACTTTCTTCCGAACCTCTCCTTACTTATATTCTACGTAGCAAAAAAATCACTCCAATTGTCGTATTGACAATATTCATTACTAGCTTTTGCCCGCGGCTTCTCTCGCGTTAGAAGGAGACAAAAAGTAGCCTATGTCACTCTCCATTTTGCCGTGAAAGACGGACAAACTGTGGGACAAACAAACAGTCACACAAACTTTCCCATTTATAATATTAGTATGGATTTTGTCTTTGGTTACCGAGCTAAGTAAGGTCTCTTGTGATATGGTCTACCAAGATAATTTGCATTTTACGAGTATCATAATTGTAACAAATTGGTGCATACCGCTTCTACATTTTTTTATTTAATTTGGTGTTATGGTACCTACAATGGGATCCTCCGTCACAGGTCTAGCTAGAGTTATGTCCATCTAACTTAAGTAGCCGGTCTAAATTTACAAATATTCTAACAATAATTATTTTCTGCAAATTACCTGCATTATGTATTTGACACAAATGACACAAAAGAAATGCGTTAACTTAAATAATTTTTAAGAAAAAAAAACCGCCGCCTTTGATAAAAAAAATATAAGATAAAAGACATTTATTCATGACGCTCACAAACACGTACGTACATGTACACACAAGAATAGGACAAAAAACAGAGAACAGAACATTAAGTAAGTGCGCATCACGAAATGGACCCAACTCAGCATAATGCTAGCTGGAAGCCAGCGCTGGTCTTCCGTAGGGCCCATTCGGTTCCATTCTTTGGGGTTCTGGTGAAAGCTACTTGCGAATGTTGGATTATGTAGAAATGTTTAGGTATTTTTTTAAACTGCTTAATAATGCTTTAATTATTTGATGGCAACAAAAATCAATATACGTATACCGTTAAGGTTTTGAGAAGTTTCCTCAATTCCTCATGAATCCGATTATAAGAAATCGAAGCTTGACAAAATTTGACTTGAAAACTCAATATGCTTAACAAACATAACTAAATAAATGTCACTGTTCTGAACTTAAATGCATGCTGTTCTTATAAAAATACCAAAGTCACTATAAGTGTGCCTTTCAGATTTGAGGAGTTCGGTTCTGACCATCATCAGCAGTTCCACTGCACCAAATGTCACTATTCTCGACGTAAGTGCATGCTGTTCTTATAAAAATACCAAATTCACTATAAGCGTGCCGTTCAGATTTGAGGAGTTCGGTCCTGACCATCATCAGCAGTTCCACTGCACCAAATTTCACTATTCTGGACGTAAGTGCATGCTGTTCTTATAAAAATACCAAAGTTACTATAAGCGTGCCGTTCAGATTTGAGGAGTTCGGTTCTGACCATCATCAGCAGTTCCACTGCACCAAATGGCACTGTTCTGGACGTAAGTGCATGCTGTTCTTATAAAAATACCAAAATCACTATAAGCGTAGTGCCGTTCAGATTTGAGGAGTTCGGTTCTGACCATCATCAGCAGTTCTACTGCACCAAATGTCACTGTTCTGAACCTAAGTGCATGCTGTTCTTATAAAAATACCAAAGTCACTATAAGTGTGCCGTTCAGATTTGAGGAGTTCCGTTCTGACCATCATCAGCAATTCCACTGCACCAAATGTCACTGTTCCGTACGTAAATGCATGCTGTTCCTTTAAAACATGTATGCCTTTCAGATTTGAGGAGTTCCCTCGATTTCTCCAGGATCCCATCATCAGAACTGGGTTCTGAGAAAAATGGGACCAATCTGTATGCATATACATTCAATCAAAAAATGTTTTTTTCAGAATCATTCTAGTAACGACGGAGATATCGAGGAACAAACATTAAAAAAAATAAAAATAAAAAAAATACAGACGAATTGAGAACCGCCTTCCTTTGAGAGATTTGAGGCGGCGGTTAAAAAAACACTTTTGGCTGTTTTCTTTCCTTTGTGCTAGCAAACAAATATTAGTATAATAAATAAATAAATAATAAATAAATAAATAAATATTAATAGACCTCTTACACAGATTGACTGAACCCCACGGTAAGCTCAAGAAGGCTTGTGTTTTGGGTACTTAGACAACGATATATATAATATACAAATACATAAATACATAGAAAACATCTACTCAGGAACAAATATCTGTGCTCATCATACAAATAAATACCCTTACCGGGATTCGAACCCAGGACCGCAGCTTAGCAGGCAGGATAACTACGCGCTAGGCCAGACCAGTGATCAAAATAATTAATGCACAAAATATTTTTCAACGTGACTATTTTTAGGGCAGACTTTTGAAGTAACTACATTTTAACTGCTCTTTTTAACCGACTTCAAAAAAGGAGGAGGTTCTCAATTCGACTGAATTTTTTTTTTATTTTGCAAATAGACAAATAAATAAAGAAGAAGGACTAAGGAGGCACTCCTCATTCGCCTCATTTTTAAAGTTATTTGATAAATAAGTTGGCATCTACAAAAGTTGCTATGTAATTACGGGTGTACAGTCAATAGATACTCAATAATAAATTAAAATGAATAAAGAGAATACTAAAAATATTATAATATTTATCGGGTCTCAAAGGGAATATAAATACATATTAACGGTGGGGGCCGAGGGCGTAAATAAATTGAATCCTGAACAATGAAAAGGCTCTTCTATAATTGAATCCTGAGCGTAGTGAGCTTTCCTTTCACATTCCCAAATAGATACTCAATAATAAATTAAAATGAATAAAGAGAATACTAAAAATGTTATAATATTTATCGGGTCTCAAAGGGAATATAAATACATATTAACGGTGGGGGCCGAGGGCGTAAATAAATTGAATCCTGAACAATGAAAAGGCTCTTCTATAATTGAATCCTGAGCGTAGTGAGCTTTCCTTTCACATTCCCAAACGGGTCTCAAAGGGAATATAAATACATATTAACGGTGGGGGCCGAGGGCGTAAATAAATTGAATCCTGAACAATGAAAAGGCTCTTCTATAATTGAATCCTGAGCGTAGTGAGCTTTCCTTTCACATTCCCAAAAGGAAATTATTATATGCAAAATAATAATTAAGTATACAAAAACCTAGTTTTGTTCTTGAACAGAAAAATCAGTTTTCTTTCCCCCAGCAAGAAAGAAAAGTGTAATTTTGATCTCTCCTTGTAGGGAAAAAAGTCCCTTTTTACCGTAAAAAAAATTAACCCGCATCCCATCGGCTCTCCTAGATGTTATGGGTCAGATCGGTGGGCACGACGATAATTTAGGCGTTTGCCGTCGGCAAATGATTAGAACCATTCAGATAGCTACTATTTCACAAAGTAGGTATACCTAGTAATACCACATGTTTGAATAGCCAACATATACTTTTTGTTAATCTTAGCCTTTGAGACAAAGTATAAAATATATGAAATCTTCCCCATCATTTACAATAATCTGTACTGGGGATCGATTTTAGAATTTCGAACGCAGGAATTCGCCGTTCGAAAGTCTGTGGAAAACGACATAATGCTATTTTTGAAAAAGGCCGGCTAGTAATTTTAAAACTAGTGGTAATGACCACTCGTTTTCGATTCTGTTAGTAGAATTTAAATCGCTAGTAGTGGAGATATTATTGAACGAATTTCACGGAATCGAATGGCCGAGATTCAAAAAAAGGCCTTTCGAAAAAATGATCATTATATTAAATAAGAATTATACAATTTGTTATTATATTATTTGTTGTTATATGATTCAATAATTATATCAAATGATCGTTATAACGACTAAAAATATATAAAAAAAGTTATATCGATCGATACGCACCCATGGCAGAAGGTACTGTTTTGGATTATGTGTCTATATTATTTTTCAAAAGATTTCGAATAAATTTAATTAACGTGCCGCTGGGTGAGCGTGTAATTAACTAACGCGAGAGACGTAAGGGGCAGAAACTAATAACGTAAAAATCACAAATCAAAAAAAGCTTCTACGCAAAAATTCCACTGACTCCAAGGACCTATAGACATTTATAGGCGCGCCTAACCCGCATTAGAAAATAAGGTTTCGTCAATTATCACCCCACAATAGCACACAGAATAAACATGTCAATTCTGCTTAGACAGCTGTCAGCACAAACAACCGGCGAAACTGACATCCGAGCCGCGTCAATATTGCTTTAAAAGCCTTCATTTTGACACGAATGTCAGTACAATCGTACACGCACAATACCCAAAACATAACACCAAAACGTAATATGTCTCTTCAGATTGTGTGTATGTGTAAGGCCTTATTTTACTGATGCTGCAAATAATTGACAATAAGAAAACAGGAATGGCAAACACACCTTTATAGCCTTAAAAGTAAATGCTGCAGAGCACATCGCATACAATACAATGCTCTTTACATAACTTCAAAACTCAATAACTTCAGAAGGCGTTTAAGCCTTAATACAATAAAATTATGCCATTTTGCCAACCTGTAATCTAGGAGCGAAGGTTTTCAGAATGTGTCACAGGTCACATAGTGTTCTTAACTCCTTAAGGAGCCGTAGATTCACAGAGTGAAGCTGTTGAAATGTCATAGCGCTTTCATTAATAAATAGCGCTTAAATAAAAAAAAATAGGTATCAAATTTAATAGTACATTGTGCAACAAGGGAGGTAAGGGGGATTTTGTAAACGAGTGTTAATAACTCGCGGCAGCCGCAGGCTGGAGAGAGTTATAGACACGAGTTTTCAAAATCCTTACCTCCTGAGTTACACACAATGTATTTCATCACATTTGAGAGGAAAACACAGAGAAAAAAAAACATAAGGCAAAACATTTAAGGCTGCTTTCAAAAAAAACGTCAAAAGAATGTAAAATTGATAGTTTTAGTCGGTGAAATACTACACTTTCCGTTATCCAATAGATTTATTGAATTCAAGTTCCAGTTAGAGCATCTTATTATCTTGATTTTTATAAGACTGGATTTTTGAAAACTAACTCACTAAATTAATTATGAATTTTTCTCTAATGGACGTTTAGAAAAACGCACGTATAGAGCTGAATCAGTCGATCTTATTTGTAAAATTTGGACAATTTTGAATATTAAAACGGGTAAATTTATAATTTGTATATCCTGTACCACAATCATTTCAGACTAGATTTTTATTTTAAGTTTTTGAAAAAGAGTAAACTAGCCTAAGGCGGATTCAATTTTTTTCAGAAATTACCTAAAATTAAGTGACAATTTCTTTGAAAATCTACATCACATCGAAGTAAGTTTTATACTAAATTAATCTGCAACGTTTACTTAAATTGCTGCTATGCCTTAGTGATTATAAATTGCTATTATTGATTTTTGCCAATTTTTTGAAAACGAGCCTTCACCGGTACAATTATTACCACTTTTGGACATTTTCTCATATTTTGTTAGACCAAGTAGAAAAAATTTAAAAGTGGAAAATGTCTGCCTTGGGTGAGACTTGAACTCACGGCCTCTGGATCGATACTCCAGCGCTCTGCCAACTGAGCCACCAAGACTTCAACCAAGCCAGCGAAATTTTCCACTACTAAGGTCAATGGGACCCGTAGCGACATCTACCGTAAGAGTGTTAAACTTCTAAGCCTAGTGGCATCGATTGCAGACGTTTCTGCTAATCAGAAGTTAAAAATTTAGCATGGTTAGCGCATCGTAACTGGTGAATTTCCAATATGACTTGGAACTCCGGTTGCCGTTTAAGAAGTTTAACACTCTTACGGTAGATGTCGCTACGGGTCCCATTGACCTTAGTAGTGGAAAATTTCGCTGGCTTGGTTGAAGTCTTGGTGGCTCAGTTGGCAGAGCGCTGGAGTATCGATCCAGAGGCCGTGAGTTCAAGTCTCACCCAAGGCAGACATTTTCCACTTTTAAATTTATTCTAAGCCTAGTGGCATCGATTGCAGACGTTTCTGCTAATCAGAAGTTAAAAATTTAGCATGGTTAGCGCATCGTAACTGGTGAATTTCCAATATGACTTGGAACTCCGGTTGCCGTTTAAGAAGTTTAACACTCTTACGGTAGATGTCGCTACGGGTCCCATTGACCTTAGTAGTGGAAAATTTCGCTGGCTTGGTTGAAGTCTTGGTGG
The DNA here is from genome assembly GCF_023078275.1 of Leguminivora glycinivorella. Classification (NCBI taxonomy): domain Eukaryota; kingdom Metazoa; phylum Arthropoda; class Insecta; order Lepidoptera; family Tortricidae; genus Leguminivora; species Leguminivora glycinivorella. Next base: position 3,613,850 of record NC_062987.1, on the reverse strand, counting down.
CTCAGTTGGCAGAGCGCTGGAGTATCGATCCAGAGGCCGTGAGTTCAAGTCTCACCCAAGGCAGACATTTTCCACTTTTAAATTTATTCTAAGCCTAGTGGCATCGATTGCAGACGTTTCTGCTAATCAGAAGTTAAAAATTTAGCATGGTTAGCGCATCGTAACTGGTGAATTTCCAATATGACTTGGAACTCCGGTTGCCGTTTAAGAAGTTTAACACTCTTACGGTAGATGTCGCTACGGGTCCCATTGACCTTAGTAGTGGAAAATTTCGCTGGCTTGGTTGAAGTCTTGGTGGCTCAGTTGGCAGAGCGCTGGAGTATCGATCCAGAGGCCGTGAGTTCAAGTCTCACCCAAGGCAGACATTTTCCACTTTTAAATTTATTCTAAGCCTAGTGGCATCGATTGCAGACGTTTCTGCTAATCAGAAGTTAAAAATTTAGCATGGTTAGCGCATCGTAACTGGTGAATTTCCAATATGACTTGGAACTCCGGTTGCCGTTTAAGAAGTTTAACACTCTTACGGTAGATGTCGCTACGGGTCCCATTGACCTTAGTAGTGGAAAATTTCGCTGGCTTGGTTGAAGTCTTGGTGGCTCAGTTGGCAGAGCGCTGGAGTATCGATCCAGAGGCCGTGAGTTCAAGTCTCACCCAAGGCAGACATTTTCCACTTTTAAATTTATTCTAAGCCTAGTGGCATCGATTGCAGACGTTTCTGCTAATCAGAAGTTAAAAATCAAGTAGAAAAAGTCCTATAATGTGATATATATTTATAAACTACTCGCAAAGCCCTTTAATTTGATACCACACACGGTATGATCGAGCGCTCGGCTGCGATTTCACTATTTTTAACACGAAAGCCCTCTTAATGGTGGAGCTGCGACCAGTAGTCTATCTGCACCTATGGGCCTATTGCATAACAATTCACAACTTGTATTACAAGTGGAACTCTCTTTCTTATAAAATGAATTGGAGGGGGACTACCGCTTGTAATATGAGTTGTAAATTGTTATGCAATAGGCCCTATATCGGATTCTTCATATAAATCCATTATTTTTTATTACAAACGCTTTTTGAGCACAAACAAACACTTAAAATACTGCATATAAATTAAATGCAATGTTCAAAGAAGCATACTTATTTTACGTGTCCGTCAAAAAAATTTGTCAACATTTTTTCATTTTCTAATTTAATTTTCTGATGTACTGCCCGTTGCTATGGCAACGCGGTTAAGCGCGAATGTGATGGCCGTCACAATTTTCTATCAGATTGTAAATTATAACGAATTATAAAAACACACTGAAATAATTGTAAAACATAAATAAATAAAATGCATTTTTCATACCGTATAATATTTTTTTATAGCTTAATAGTCACATTTTATAGTTGTGCAACAAAAAGCCTTTGGCTGATTAAAACATCCTTTGCCTGAAGTTATTGTATGGATTGTATTCATTTTTAAAACTCTATTACTCCCTTGGGAACAAAATACTAAATAAATAGACGCAATGAGACCTTTAATCAGCAAATGTGATGAGTGAGCAGCAAATGTGAGAGAACTTTTTTCGAGGTAGGTATTTCATTGATTACAATTCTGCGTGTTTGGCTTTGGTTCGGTAAAAAAAGCACGAAAATATTACAGTTTATACAAATAGATAGGTATTTCTACGAAAAAGTTACAGGTGCTTCTTTATTATTTAATTCACATGGATTAAAATTAAAAACATGATGTCCGCTTGGCACGCACATCCATTGAGCAAAACCCGTACAGCTACAAGATCTTAAGAAATCAAGACATCGCGAATACCCTTACGCCATTTTGTCTTTCTGCAAATTATTGACAATACGAAGACAAGAGTCGAAAACACGCTCTTACGGTCTTTATTTTAAGGGTCCCAAATTTCAAAGCACAGTGTAGGTACCTAGCCAACGCAACGTCACAAATGTCACAATTCGCTTCGTGGGCGTATCATCGCTCTTCTGTGTGTAGAGTAGAGGCGCGACAGAGTCAGACCGCGTTTCGATCGCCACGTGGCGACAACGATTGTCACTTGGCTAGGCTGGCAGGTGCTGGTGTAATGGATCTGTTTGGACAGCGGCACAATGGCCCGGATACGTCTTGGGGTTCAGGGTGCGAAGGTTTTGAGATAAAGGTACTGGTGCTAAATGGAAATGATACATTGGATTCACTAATTGAGCAAATGTATTATGTGTAAATTAAAGACATTCATTTGAAATTGTTTTAACGGCACTTATAATCACATAATATCATAGACAAATTAGATTTACTATTATTTATTTATTAATTATTTTTCACCACATCAACTGGTAAAGTTGCATTTTATCCACAAGAGTACTACTACTAGGTAGGTACCTACCTACCTATAAAATGAATATTTGTTAGAATATTTATGTTGGTGTGGTCAAAAATGTTGAGTTTCACTCGGTCACAAAGGTTCGTGCCTTGAAACCCTCGTCGCTCGCGGTTCAATATTGGAATCTTTCGCTTGCTCGAGTATCAATATAATGACGTGCGGTAAAATAACAAGTTTGCCCCCTTGTAAAATAAATAACTAATAATATACCTACCGAAATCGCAATTAATGATTTGACCAAATTTTTTGAACATTTTTTTAACATCAATTTAGTAACATTATTAATATTATTATTTTATTTAGTTTTATTAAGGTACAGCGGGGCAAATCTCGACTGGGGGACAAAATTGTAACTAATCCATTTTTTTCCATTATTAGTTACACTATGATGTTGAGTTCTACATGTATCCACTGAACAAGCCTACCATATAATTATAACCGGTGGACACTCTATTTAATAATGCAAACATTGTAAAACATGAAAAAATGGACCAGTTATATTTGACCCCCAGTCGAGATTTGCCCCGCTGTACCTTACACCAATGTTTTTACAAGAATTGACATTAAATTAGATAAGAATGATAATATATAACTTATAGGTAGTTATAATAGAAGAAAAATAAAACTTTAAAGAATTCTGTCTCACGAATCGCACCCGCAAAATGGGAACACCTCTAATGACGTAAGCCGAGACTTTCCCTCTTCCGCTTAGTTTTGATGATTACCCTCGTTCCATGACAAGGCTAGGAGACGAACAAGCAGTTTCTATCCACCAAAACAGAGTATTAGGTACCAGTGAAATTCTTTACTTAGAAGAACCCCATCAGGACGTATAGGCACAAATACAGTATTAGGTAGCGGAAAATAATCTATCATACTTTTTCAGAAACATTTGCATACTTATTTCATTAATTTTGAAAAAAACGGCTATTGGGATATCCATGAAACGTACAAAATAGAGCGTGTGAAAAAGACAATTTGGGCAACTTGTTCATTTTTAAAACAATTCGTATGCCCGAGTTACGCAGGGTAGCCCTGTGGGCCTCAAATCGTCAAATAATGATGTGACCTGTAATTTTCATACCATCGACTTCTGAGATTGATAAATCAATCCATCTATACCATATTGTTAGCAGGATTCGCTATTTTGTGTTTTTATAATAAGAATTTCAAAATTAGTAACATACACGATTGGTTTGTGTAAAGTCTCTAATCCGCATCAGGATCTCGTACTGGCTGCCCACGGGCCACGTGCTTTGGCTCATATGACTCGTAAGTATTCAAATACATATTTTTAATGATGATACAATAGTTGTTTACTTGATATAAAAGCCTAATTCTAAGAATTTTCAACTTATTGTTTTCGTCCTCAGTACCTACGTTCAGTCAGAGTAGGAAAAACATTAAATTTACATACATATCTTAGAAAAAAGCTTCATTGAATCTCTTCTCGCGAAAATTCTCATATAATAAGTAGGGGGACAGAGCAGCAGGGTTATCCGGTTAGCCTCAGCGTTGGACTCCCCTGCGCTCCATTACATCCCGAATCACTTCCTCTCGCTCTAATCACCACCACCTAATGACCCCGCGTAATCAATACCCTTTCAAGCCAAATAAAAACCGGCCAAGTGCGAGTCGGGCTCGCGCACAAAGGGTTCCGTAGCAGCAAACCAAAATTACAGTTAAATCAACCTATCTCAAAAACTATAAGAGATACTTTGATCAAACCAAAAATCGTTGAAAGAGTTAATTAGCATGCATCACCTCTATTTTTTTTAGAATTTTATACCCCGTAGTTATAAAAATAGAGGGGGTACTTTTTACGACTTTGAGAGCTGATATCTCAAAAACCGTTCACTTTAAGAAAAATGTTTTTTAGAAAACTTTATATCATTTTAAAAGACCTTTCCATTGATACCCCACACGGGTATGTACATCGAAAAAAAAATTTTCATCCCTCAGTTACATGTATGGGGGCCCCACCCCCAATTCTTTTTTTTTTTTTTACTATTTAGTCTCATAATTTTGTAGCGGTTCATACAACACATATTCCCATCAAATTTCATCACTGTAGTACTTATAGTTTCCGAGTAAATCGGCTGTGACAGACGGACAGACGGACAGACGGACAGACGGACAGACGGACATGACGAAACTATAAGGGTTCCGTTTTTGCCATTTTGGCTACGGAACCCTAAAAATAAGTAAGTAATTGAATCCTGATTCACTTCGTGGAAGTTTAAGATTGACGCCTTATAGACGTGATCGCTAATGGCACTCCGATATCGTTGACGCTGTAATGGCACTGATTTGTTTGATGAAAGCCTTTTGAACGTTTAAGTTTAAAAAGGCTCCCCTTTCTTTCAATTGCGCGATTATTATACCTTTAATAGCACGGTTTTTATGCCTTTGTAAAATTTTGATCGCTTCTGGATATCAAGTATCAAATCACAACAAACAATCAAAGAGTTCACCAAGGCAGATGCCTATAACAAGCACCTGCCGAACATTAAGTAGGTACTTCCCTACATTTTTTAGTCCCAAGATTTGATTGACCGTCTATAATTTTGCAATACCCTACTAGGGTCCATGTTACCATCTAAAGTAAAATTTTATAATATTATATGTACTTGGAAGCAAATAAAATCTCTCTCTATCTGTGCGTTTTTTAACCGCTACCCCAAATCTCAAGGAAGGGGGTTCTCAATTCGTCTGGTTTTTTTTTTATGTTAGTTCCACGATATCTCCGTAGTTACTGGACCGGGTTCCCCTTGTTTTGGCATAATTTTACAATCGAGAATTCTTTTTGGCATAATCTATATTGGCATAATTCACCTTTCGCATAATCTGTTATGGCATAGTATAGTTACGCATAATTTGTCTAGGCATATTTTTGTTTGTCCGAATATATTTCATGCATAAAGGTTATTCGCCGAATGGTTTTTATGCATAAATTATTTCTGCATGGTTTAGTGGAAATTTACTACGCAGAATTTTTATCATAGGTAATACTACTATATTAATGTTGCAGTTCTAACCTAACCTAACCGAAATTCTTGACAAAATGTTTTATTTGTTGAGGTCGCAGTTCTAACCTAACCAAACCGACTCTCTTAACAGCATTTAGTATGGGTGGATATTCTGATTTTAAGAAATATGCCAAATACAATTATGCGAATTAATTTTATTCATAAAAACAATCGGCGTAAACAGAATTATGCGAACTTATTTTCGGACAATGTGTTATTCGTATTATTTTCGATTATGACAAATAAGTTTTCTGCCAAATTAACATTCGGCGAAAATCGATTATGCGAAGTCTGTTATGCGAAAATCGTTTCGGACAATTAAAGTTATGCCAAATAGAGGGAACCCACTGGACCGATTTTGAAATTTTTTTTGATTGAATGTATATGCATACAGATTCGTCCCATTTTTATCAGAGCCCAGTTCTGATGATGAGATCCTGGAGAAATCGAGGGAACTCCTCAAATCTGAAAGGTATACATATGGTGATTTTTGTGTTTTTATAAGAACAACATGCATTTACGTACGGAACAGTGACATTTGGTGCAGTGGAACTGCTGATGATGGTCAGATCGGAACTCCTCAAATCTGAACGGCACATTGGTATTTTTATAAGAACAGCATGCACTTACGTCCAGGCAGGCAATTATGGTCGCGCGATAAATGATAAAACATCTGGCCGTATATCGCACTTACTAATAGTGCGATAGGGACGGCCTGATATTTTATCGTCTATCGCACGACCATGCTACCCGTGCAGAACAGTTTATGAAGACAAATTGTCTTATGGCCGCTGTACACATATGGCCAACGGTTCCACCAACCCCATTGGCCAAGCGTGTAGAGGGCTACTTGGCCGTAAGTTGGCAGTTGGCGCTTGCGCTTGCCGGCCAACCGATTGGTGTCGGTTTTTTGTCCACACATCAAAGGATCTTGGCGCCAATGGCCAACTGCGTTTACACGTTGGCGCTTCATTCAGTTGGTCGTCAGCCGTCAGAGAGGACAGTAGTGAAATATTTGCTCCCCCAAATGGGCTGGGGTTAGAGGCCTGCTTGTGACGCCTCATGCGTTTATCATTCAAGGAGGAGAACCAGGCATACAAAAAATATGTCAATAAGTTTATCTATGCCAATAATAGTGTAGATTTTAGGAAATAAAATAACCTTGCAAATGTTTAATGTATTTCCTAAAAAAGATAAATGTTCTTATCAGAATATTCAAAAAAATTGTTTATATTTAAAATAATTTAATTTTACTACGGGGTTATTATTTTTTAATCAAATTTTTCTGACAACGTCTATGACCTAGAATTTCCTAGACTTTTCCATTCCACGTCCATCTTTCATGAAGAGCCAATGCCAAGTGATTGGTTCGCCAATGTGTAAACAGCGGCTCTTATCTTGGCCAAGGGGTTTCACAAAGGGCTGGTGGAACCGTTGGGTTGTACAGCGGCCATTAGACAATTGGCTGGTAAACACATTTTGAAAAATAAACTTTTTATGTCCATAGAAAATTTGAATTTCGCGCCTTTTTTAGTGACAAGATTTGCTTGACCGTCTATAATTGTCTTGCCTTATTCTGAACGCAACTCTATCCCTTTGTGATAAAACTAAACGCAAACGTCAAAATCAATCATACGTCAAGAGGTTATAACCTCACTTTTACCATTTATTTACATCTAAACATTTAAAAAATGTTTAAAACCCTAATTAATAAGTTAATGCCGGCAGGGCAGGCCTGCGGATTTCACACGACGGCTAGTCTGAGCGAGGTGCGATTGTTAACAAGACTGCGAGTCGTCGACAACTCGGAAATCGGCAAGCGAGCCATGGCAGAAGGCAAACCACCCAAGATCATCTGCGTTTACAACAAGAAACGTAAGCCCTTGGTTCTTCTCTACATTGCTTTCAAGGAAAGAAAATATTCTACTCACCTGAGGTAGCTCTTGAACTCCGACATACAATAAAAAAAATGTTCACAAATAGACCGCCACTGAATGTTATCCATAACACCACACATAATAATTATCCAAGAATATAAAAACACTATGACATTAATATTTTTACTTATTGTCCCAGAGCTGTAAGAACCTCTTTTTGACACATGACAGCGTCCACAATACGTAAACTCGCGCAACCTAATGAAATTTTAAATAAAATCCTGTAATAACATTTTAAAAAATCAAGTACTTAAAAACAATATTTCTCTTACTTTAAACATAATCTAACACATGTTATATTTTTGCGGATCTTCGTTAGTGAGTATTTTACGATATTAATTTATCTTGCAGGATTTACTTATTATGTCATTTATCATTCATTTTTATTTTTATACTAGTGCTGTGGCAGAGTCTGTCATTTCGATTCAAATGACATTTCAGTAAGTTGATAGAAATCGTATATTTGTTTAAGAGGCATGTTCAGATAAAATATCTGAACATGCCTCTATTGCCTAGGCGTTAGAGGCGTGTTCAGATATTTTTGAGTACCTCGGGCGCTCTTATATATCTGATGGCGACTGTACATAGGGCCTAATCGATTCAACCAATTCGAAATTAATCGTTAGATTTGGCAAACGATTCGTCTTAGCCACATCGTAACTAAGACATCGTATACTTCAAAACAAATTTGTCAAAAATAGTCTGTGATATGGTAACTTTATTAAGTATGATAAAATTAGACTTGCTAACACAAACAAAAATATACAAAGGCAAGCAAACATGTACGTACATCCTGGGGCCATCCTAATAAATATGAAAAAAAATTCGGTTTTTTTTGAACCCTTTCCCCTATTTTCCTACTTCCCCGCTTTTTTTGTATCCCCATTGACGTTTAGTATGACCCCCCATCCCCCTTACACTGTGACGTAATAAGTGGATGATCCCCTGGTAATTCATAAGACTGCTACCTTAGTAGTTATTAATGTCCAAAACACACGCCGACAACACTGATTGTCGCATGTGTGGCGAAGAGGAAGAGACCGTCAGACATTTAATGTGTGAATGTCACGCCCTCGCCAGACAAAGAATGAAGAACTTTGGAGCAGGCTACCTGGCACCGAAGGACTTCAGAGAGCTACCCATGAGCCTCATCATCCGATACGTGGAGATGGTCGAGAAGCTCCTGAATAGCTGAAGGATCTTAGGATCGTAGGGGGTAATTGCACAAAAGATCCCGATGGGTCTGTATCCGTAAGGGCCCCCCAAAACAACTTGATAATCAATTTTTCTACTTTCAATACAGAAAGCAATATTCTTTGATATGTTTGCATAAAATGACAGAATCAATAGATACATCTTTCTGTAACAAATAATTTTATTAAATATCACTACTTATATTAATACAAACTAAAACTACAGCTTAAACAAGCTGTAGTTTTAGCCTAGGCAATAGAGGCGTGTTCAGATATTTTTGAGTACCTCGGGCGCTCTTATATATCTGATGGCGACTGTACATAGGGCCTAATCGATTCAACCAATTCGAAATTGGACGTATTTATGCAACTTTTTGTTCATAAGTTGCATACAAAAAATATTAATGGCTTTTCTTTTAAAGTTGGATTGTCAAGTGCTAGAGTATGGCATTGTTTATATTGTTTTACTTAAACAAGCCGTGAAAATGGAGTTTTAAGTATAGTTTTCTGGTTCCTTTTAGCAAAATTAGTTAAGTGAGGGTTGGTCCCTTATTGATTTATAGGTAATCTAAAAGGTTATACAAATATAATGCACAATAAGGGCAGATTTACTTTATTTGATAAACTTATATAATATCGCTTTCGTAAACTATATTCTTAGAATTCTTTGGGGCCGGAGTCAACGGAGAGTACGGAGGTCCACTTTTTTCAGTTTCAACGTCGCTTTCGTAAACTAATATTCTTTTATTTAAAGCCGGAGTCAATGGAGAGTACGGAGGAGGCTCTACTTTCAATACAGAAAGCAATATTCTTTGATATGTTTAGCAGTAAATGCAACTGACAGAATCAATAGATACATCTTTTAATTCTGTAACAAATAATTTTTTTTATTAAATATCAAACTACTTGTTGCATATTAATACAAACGTAAATGAAAACTAAAAAGGGTTTTGCTGCAGTGAAATAAAATTAAAAACTACAGCTTTATAACAAGCTGTAGTTTTATATCGCCTAGATCGCAATTAGAAGTTACTTGAAAATAAGTTTTAACGTGTTCTCCCTTCATACTCTGATATTTTTAAGTTACTCACCGAAACTGTACCTCCGTACTCTCCGGCGCTCTAATTCTATATTAACGAAAGCGATATAATATAAGTTTAGAGATTGTTTATGTTTACTGATGGCGACTGTACCTATAAATCAATAAGGGACCAACCTAATCCAATTTTGCTAAAAGGAACCATTGCCTTTTTAAGAGAAAACTATACTTAAAACTAACTGCAGCACTTGACAATCTAACTTAAAAAAATAAGCCGTTAATATTTTTTGTATTTGAACAAAAAGTGCTTTAAAAACTATAGTTGTGTAGGTTGGTTCCCTTCCAAATAAATACGTCCATTTATTTTTGACATGAAGCATAGTGATGCTAGTTGTAAATATTTGCAACAGTTCTTTACGCTTTACGCCGATTTGTTCAGACACTTATGTTTTTTTTATCATTTCATACTCTATTCATAACAAATCATAATAAAAAAATATATATTATACGAGTGTGATAAATAATAAGTATACAAAGTTTATAAACAAAAAAGATTCAAGGCACATAGTTCCCTTAACTATCAAAATATAATTCATTTAATAAAGAACCATGTAATGTGGATCTTTATGAACACATAAACTGAGCTAATTTTAATTATGCAAACAAGAACCAATGAACTTAGTTAATTACTTAATATTAAAAAAAAAAAAATTAATAAGGAACCATGCGACTTGGATCTTTTCGACGGTGCAGATTTTATTTTTAAAAAGGAACCAACCCGCTTGGTCTCTTATGAAATAAATAAAACAATATTATATAGATGAACCATGTGCTTTGGATCTTTTTGAAATAAATACAAAGAATATTGAGTAAGGTACTAAACAGCTTGGATCTTTTTAAATATAATGTAACAGTGAAAATGTGGGTTGGTAACTTTGTTAACGAAATGATTTTATACGTAAAAATTCTATGGCTTTGATCTTTGTGTAGGGGGTGTAAGATGCATTTTTAACATCTTCTGCATACATTCAATTTTGACAGATGTAGATAAATACGTCCAATTAATCGTTAGATTTGGCAAACGATTCGTCTTAGCCACATCGCAACATACTTCAAAACAAATTTGTCAAAAATGCGAACTTACAGATCCGGGACAATAGATGCACTGACATGATATAACAGTCAACAGAGCTGAAATTCTGTTACTAAGCAATGCTTGACTTGAACGGTTTTACGTAACTCTACAATTCAAGGATCGGACAAACGCCCGTCATTTCGAAAATGTAACTCTGTTCCGTACAGTAGAGACTTCCTTATTTTATGATGTTAACATTTTTTTATTTTATAAGATTTTTTAAATAACACTGTGACACAAAATATCTATTTAGACGGGTCCCAACCCGTTTTACAAAATATTCCCGGGAGTTTTAGATCTACAGCTATGTCAAAATTTCAAGCAATTTTTAATAGGAATCCTGACTACATCACCGTGAAACAAATTCATGAGAAAATTAACTCCGAGGCACAATCATATTGGGAGAACAATATACCAATGTCAACGATTACATATGCCCCTATGACGTCCGTAGACTGTGAACGGACTTTTTCAACGCATAAATGGGTCCTAAATTCACGTCGTTATAGGCTCACACCTGAAAATTTAGAAAAAATTTTGGTCATTCTATTTTATTGGCGAAAGGAATTTTCGTAATAATAATCATTAACTAATTTGTCACTGGATATAAATTATATGGTCCAATAAATTTATAAAACACTTACAATTTTTTTTTTAACATAAGGAAGTCTGCTGTACGGAACAGGGTTACATTTTCGAAATGACGGGCGTTTGTCCGATCCTTGCTCCACATGTTTGTTTTACTTATGATATCAATTTAATATTGCTGTAAAGTGTAACCATTAAGTTCGACTCCCTCATTTCGAAATTTTCTTAGGATGCAGGACTTTAATGTAATGAGAGTGACTGTCTTCTAACAACTACACCTATATAGAGTTGTTGAATATATTATCAGAATCATTTACATTGTTATTTTTTGCAGGTGTGGGCTTCATTGGAGACAGAGTGATGGTGGCAATTAAAGGACAAAAGAAAAAGGGCATCCTGGTGGGTCTGAAGCAGACACAAAAGGTAAAGGTACCAAAGTTTGATAGCAACAATGTGGTACTCATAGATGACAATGGCACACCGCTGGGGACCCGTATTCATGTGCCCATCCCGACTGTACTGCGCACCATTCTCAAGGAAAGAACACACTCCAAGGGGGCAGATTATACAAAGCTCCTCGGAATAGCCACTAGGTTTGTTTAAGCTGTAGTTTTAGTTTGTATTAATATAAGTAGTGATATTTAATAAAATTATTTGTTACAGAAAGATGTATCTATTGATTCTGTCATTTTATGCAAACATATCAAAGGATATTGCTTTCTGTATTGAAAGTAGAAAAATTGATTATCAAGTTGTTTTGGACATTAATAACTACTAAGGTAGCAGTCTTATGAATTACCAGGGGATCATCCACTTATTACGTCACAGTGTAAGGGGGATGGGGGGTCATACTAAACGTCAATGGGGATACAAAAAAAGCGGGGAAGTAGGAAAATAGGGGAAAGGGTTCAAAAAACCGATATTTTTTTCATATTTATTAGGATGGCCCCAGGATGTACGTACATGTTTGCTTGCCTTTGTATATTTTTGTTTGTGTTAGCAAGTCTAATTTTATCATACTTAATAAAGTTACCATATCACAGACTATATTAAAAAATGAATCACAAAATAAACTCAAATAAAGCTATACTGGTAAATCTTTCGGAGGGTAAAAATAAAACAAGCATAGAAATTTGAAAATTTAATAAAAACTAAATTCAGTTCCACTCGAAAGTAGAGTAGAGGACACGACATGCTACCGACAGACGACGCGGCGCGACAGAACACGTCTCGGCGGCGCCCGCCATGGTGACCAGCGTCTGATGATTGTGGCAAAAGAAAGCAGCTACCATATCACCCATCTCTAAAATCTGTGTTACAAAATAGTAAATGTCATAGTCATAGGTACTTTAGGAAAATGTAATTGATTAACAAACATTTAGCTTATAACTCCGATTACACTTTTTTAAATAAAGCAACAACGGAAACTATGTATAACTAAGATGATGTTACATTTTTGCTAGAATTACACTTGAATGGTTAGCAACACAACTAATTCAAGGTGATATGGTAATGAAAAGATAGAATAGAGGCACTGCTATAAGGTTTACAAGGCCAGTTCTGGGAGTAAAATAGAACTTAAAGGCATTTTAGCGAGCCAGCGCTAAACTTATGTATGGATTTAATCAGCTACTTTTTACTACCACAATTGGCCAGTCAACTGGCGAGTCGCCGCCATATTAATAAGGCTTCAAATCGTATATTGCTATGTTTCATTCGTTTAAAATTTTGAACTATACTTATAAGATAGGAAATTTATTTAGATTAATTTTATTGACGCGCTGAAGATGCTACTTACGATGGATAACATGATTTTATATATTTAGTATATAATATGCACAACAGCTGTGACTAGAGAAATAGATTCGCGGTGCGAGAGTGTCCGCCGTATGGCACAACAATTCCATGCTACCGCTGCTTACAATTTGGACCTCCCATATTACCACTAACATACTTAGCTACTGAAAATGAATGAAAGATTATAATCTGCCTTTAAAAAATAAGTTGCTGGGAACTGTTGCAAATATCCATCCCGAAATGCGTTATAAACGATTTCTTAATGTAAGTATGCTACGCCATTACGCATACGCTGGGTTTTTTCAATACCAGGCCCCGTAGCCGAATGGCATTTCTCCGACGCCAAACGAAAGCGATACGCCGCTGGCTCTGTCGCGCCAATACGCAAGCGCGATAGAGATAGATATCTACTAGCGCTTCGTTTCGTGAGCGTTTCGTGAGCGATTGTGCCATTCGGCTAGCCACCCAGTACCCGTAGCCGAATGGCATTTCTGCGACGCGAAACGAAAACGAAACGCCGCGAAAGGTAGACTGGCTCTGTCGTGCCAATACGCAAGGGCGATAGATATCTACGAGCGTTTCGTTTCGTGAGCGTTTGTGCCATTCGGCTACGTACCCAGTTCAACTTAATCTAAAGGTTTATTATATAATATAATATAGATACTAATTATTCCATTGAATGAGTAGAGAACGGATATAGAAAGGCACGTCAGGAACGGATATAGAAAACAGATAAATGGGTGATCCAAAAATTACATTTGTATCATTGGTAGACATATACGTACCTACACATATCTTTCAATTCATTCTCTGGTAAATTGGTAATGCCTAATAAACCCTTATATCGTATTCTTCTTATAAATTTCTGTGACGATAGAACGAGTCACACGGCGGACGCTCAACGCTTTGATAGCGCCATATTAATGGCACTCAATTGTACACTTGGTATAATTTAACTCGAGCCGCTCGTGCGTCTAAGCCTGGAGTCTCCTGTTGATGTACGCTGCATGCATGTGTGTCACACTCTATAATGTTATTGATACAACGTGATATTACAAATCAACCGGAGACCTAAGGCTTATACCCTATTTATATATCCTAGAAACTAAAATAACAGTTCAATCGGTAGGATTAATAGACACGAGCCGCGCTAAGTTTGCATCGACTCGATACTAAAAATAGAAATGGTAGTCTACTACAAATGTCTCTACCTTTTCACCTCATTACGACGTAGTAAAAGTGAAAAAGTGTAATCTCTTTGTAGTCGACCGAATCTAAGTACAGTCAACCAATTGGAACCTTAGGCCACATTAGAACTATGTCACAGTGACATTATAAATCAGATTATAAGAAATCTCTTACAGCTTATCATTTTGACATGGTTGTAGAGCGGCCTAGGGTTCCAATCATGCATATGTACATAGTATCATAGCAGCATCATACTTGGCATACCTATCACTTAGCGCGGTTCGACTGCTGGATCTTCTTGAATTTAGATGGAAGTGGCACAGCTGCCGTTTTAATGTCTAGGATACAAAAACAAGGTGCAACTATACTATAAACCCTCACCGGAGCTTGCCGAAGTCGAAAACGGTCGAAATCTTAACTGGACGAAATACGAGTCGAGTCGAGTCGAGTGAGTGCGGCTACACGCCCGGGCGCCGCAGGGACGACAGCACCTGCGGGGGGGAGGGGTCAAGAGGGAAGGGCTCAAAGGACAACTCGGGGATAGAGAATCGAACCGCTGGCAAGATATCCTTTTATAGAAAAATCACGTAAATAGAAACAGAATAAAGTAAGTTCCTGGTTATAATCCCGGTATGGGCATTTATTTGTGTGATTTCTATGCAAATATTTAAGTTTCAGCATTTATTTATTTTTTAATAATAATAAATGGGCTGACTCTTGGTCACAGACTAGCCAAAGGCAAAGACGTGGCCTACGATGGAGTGAGCTCGCCCAGAAGATGCCTGTTCACCCTTGATTTGAAGGTTGTATAATATTTATTGCTTCGATTTTTAAAATTTACTCTTTCGAAATTGAAATAGAAGACGTATTTTGAACGCTTTCCATTCAAATGCCTCCTCCTAAGGCACTGGCCACCAACAGCTAGTAAGCTATGAGCTCTGCTCTCGTCGATAGAAACGAACAAAAGACAGTCGCTCCCGTGTAAATAAAAGAGAGTGAGCGATTTGCTCGGCGACGAACTAACTCGCCCGCACTATCATCGCGTCTCTTTTATTTACACGGGAGTGAATATCTTTTATTCGTTTTATAGCCGATAGCTCATAGCTTACCGTGAGAACAGTGCCTAAGATATACCGACTGCTTTAAAATAAAATTCTATAAAAGTAACTGCATCATTTGAGTGGTCAGGTCGATCGATCCTCTATTGTTTTTTGAAATAAAAGGGGGGGGGGGGAAGGACTCTGAAGGACTGATAAGGAAGCAGAATTGAGGTAAATTTAATTAGATTTTCGGTGAATTTAAATAGTAAAAGATTAATCAAAAATACGTTGCTCCATTTTGGAAATAGGTACTGGGAGTGCACACTTATATTTATTGATAGATGATTATTTCAATTTTAAGTAGGTATCAGACCATATCAAT
This sequence comes from Leguminivora glycinivorella, assembly GCF_023078275.1. Lineage (NCBI taxonomy): Eukaryota > Metazoa > Arthropoda > Insecta > Lepidoptera > Tortricidae > Leguminivora > Leguminivora glycinivorella. The sequence goes on along the minus strand of NC_062987.1, from coordinate 3,598,147 downwards.
AAATATTAGTGTATTAGTTAAAATATGGAAGGGAAGGATGGGTGAGAGGCGTACACACAAACATACAAACGACCGCATCCTTATATTACAGTAGGTAACGACACTAGAACAAGCTATACATTAAAAATTTATAGTTAATTGTATAAAATTCGGATAAGGCGATAAGATCAGTATAGTAGAAGTAAATACTGAGCGGACGACCGCGATACCGGGTGGGAATTTTCAGACACAAATGCACCTGTTGGATAAATTATCAATTTTTTGTTACCTATTAACAAAATCTATTCAGAATATATTTAAAAAAAACCGGCCAAGAGCGTGTCGGGCCACGCTCAGTGTAGAGTTCCGTAGTTTTCCGTATTTTTCTCAAAAACTACTGAACCTATCAAGTTCAAAACAATTTTCCTAGAAAGTCTTTATAAAGTTCTACTTTTGTGATTTTTTTTCATATTTTTTAAACATACGGTTCAAAAGTTAGAGGGGGGGGGACGCACTTTTTTTTCCTTTAGGAGCGATTATTTCCGAAAATACTAATATTATCAAAAAAACATTTTAGTAAACCCTTATTCATTTTTAAATACCTATCAAACAATATATCACACGTTGGGGTTGGAATGAAAAAAAATATCAGCCCCCACTTTACATGTACCTTAATAAAACATTTTTTTCCATTTTTTATTTTTGCACTTTGTCGGCGTGATTGAAATACATATTGGTACCAAATTTCAGCTTTCTAGTGCTAACGGTTACTGAGATTATCCGCGGACGGACGGACGGACGGACGGACGGACGAACGGACGGACGGACGGACGGACGGACAGACAGACATGGCGAAACTATAAGGGTTCCTAGTTGACTACGGAACCCTAAAAAGTGCCCGTTTTGTAACGCGTTTGTGAAGTGAAACTTCTAATGCGACTTCCAACTGACAGCGTTATACGTTTAACGCTAACAGCGTTAACGTTTAACGCTCAGTGTTGCCACTTCCAACAGACAGCGTTAAACGTTATCGCTAACAGCGTTAACGTTTAACGCTCAGTGTTGCCACTTCCAACAGACAGCGTTAAACGTTATCGCTAACAGCGTTAACGTTTAACGCTCAGTGTTTCCACTTCCAACAGACCGCGTTAAACGTTTAACGCTAGTGTTGCCAAATTTTGAAAAAAACGCTAGACTGATGACAGGAATATGCCAATTTTTTGAAGTGAAGCTCTTGAACTTGTATTTCATGAGTTTGTTTGTTTTTTCAATAATTTGAGCAATTAGCAATGTAAAATATTTAAAACCGTAAAAAGATGGAAGTAACTAAACGCAAAAACGTGACAGTCACTTGACGGAATGTGTTTAATTAAGGTTATTATGTTACGAAGTTCCACTTCTTCCGCGAGGAGGGACTCCATCACTCCACGCACATTTTTTACATATACGTTTTGTATAAACCGAATCAAAACTGATACCTTGTTAGATCGAAATACTTGGAACATGTTATTGTTTCGAAGCAATAGTTCTGAGGTTTCCATGTCAGTTTTAGTAACCCAACAAAAAATCCCGGAAAGAATAAATGGTGCATTGATTTCTGAAAACTCCGGGTACCCGGCGGGTACACGGGTACACCACTACTCTATAAGAAATATCGTGTCGAAAAGATTATATGCTGTTATCGTGCAGTTAACTGTCTTATCGAACCGTGTACCATTGTTACTGCCCATTCAATATTACTAGGCGTTTAATATGATTATATAAAGGCTACAAGACAACACCGAAACTCTGAAAATACAAGTTTTTATAAGGTTTTATTTGTGACTATTTCAAGGAAAAGATGATATATTGTCGGTTATTACAGTTAGGTCAAGTTAACTCTGCAAGCACTTTCCAGTGACAAACTATATAAATGTCAGCGAAAACCTCAAATTTCTATGAAACCTGGCGTTTTTAGACATTTACATATGTATTTCGTTTGGTCAAATGTAATACATAAACCAGAATAAAGACCTTCGGTCTCAAAGATTGGTCCATTTATTGTTTCTGTATCCAACAGTGTGGTACCTTTTTACCTGAAAAGTCACAATGATCACCCGTTTATACTAAGCGTATATACGGCCGCATAATATTGAGGGGCAGGCACCGCGCGGCGCTCGCTCCGCTAACACCGACTACAGTTTGTACGCCGCCCTACTGGCGACCGCGACTCCGCCGACACCTACTGCAGAAATAAAATACTAAATAACAATACCGACTAAAATATACCGCAACAAAATTATAAAAAAAAAATCTACTCACGTGTCGACTATGATAAAAGTTCTAATGACGTCATATAACTATTAAAAAGTAGGTATGTTTTACTTAAACTAGGAAGAGTTACAATAATGATTTAATGATAGGAGCGTCGGTCGCGGGTCGACGGCAGTTCTCAGTATCTATTTGGATCCAGCCAATATTAAGATACACGGGTATCCTTTAAGGTTACCCGCGTTACACATTAACGGTATAGCATTTCAGCCATCTATTTTAATTTGGAAAAGTAAGAATTTGCAGTAAATGCGTTATTTTACGTATTTATATCGGCTACAGTATGTCGAACGCTTCAAATTATAGTCCCAATTTACGAAGGAAAACCTACACAAGAAAACTGGAGCGTTTTTGCATATTATTTTTAAGGCATAGCTGAGAACTACGTGCACTTGATATCTCGATATAGATTTGATCATAATCCAAACCCGGACCGACGCAATTGAATAGTGATCTAGCTACTACGGGACGCTGCGACCCGCCACACTGGACTTTGAGACTCTTATGTGATAGATAATTCTCCTAATTGATAATATTAGCCAAATTCACATAGCACAAAAATACATTTTAATAGAATCTGGCCAAGATAAGAACTGGCAAAGACTCATAGCTCCACGTCTGCAAGGGTTAAGTAAAAGTCATAATCTCATCGAACTTTGACGTTTAAAATAACATTTGCACCAAACAAGCTGTCGAAATCGTTGCCAACTTACATTAGACAGAACTGAACCAATATATTTTTGTGCTTTTACTTTTGATTTGACAGCTTTTGTACAAACTGGCGTGAAACCACCTATGTCGACGACTGTACATTATAGTAAAAGGCACTGGTCCCACCAAAAGTCCACCGAGTAAGCTATAAGCTATCGGCAATAGAATCAACAAAAGATAGTCCGCTCCCGTGTGAATAAGAGACGCCATGATATGAGTTCGTCGCCAAACTATTCGCTCGCTCTCTCTTTTATTTACACGGGAGCGACTTTCTTTTGTTCATTTCTATCACCGATAGCTAAGTCGCTTTTACCGGGACCAGTGCCTAACGGCTCAGCCACGACATTGGTCTAAGCGCGGCAGCGGGAGCGAGACAGCGATGGGACTTTTCATTCGCACGTATGGCTGCCGCTCACCGCTGACGCGTTTAGACCAATGTCGTGGCTGGGCCGTAAGTCAGCCAGTCTTCCGAAGAAGCTAAGTCTCTGCGCGTTCGTCAGCTTCGGATTCACTTTAAGACCTAATGCACTCGAATGTACAGAATTTCAAGAACTCCCAAAGCTCAGTGTGACTAGTGGCCAAGAGGCCCCGTGTGAAACTCGAGGAGGACGCGCAGAGACATGGAGCCGGTCGCAGCGCCTTACACGTCGACCACCATCTTTTTGTGAATGTCAGTGTTGCCAACCACGGAGCAGAACTCGTCGAAGGAGATCTTGCCGTCCTCGTCGCGGTCCGCGAACAGGATCGTCTTGTCGACGATCTGTTGCAGCTGCGTGTCCTTCAAGTTGTTGCCCACCATCATCTTGAGGACCTGTGGAGGTTATCATCGCTAGTCAATATTTGACATTCTATTTTATTTTCACAATCGGACCCACGTGTTCGTTCGAAGGCCTCATAGTGAGCACAACTGTATCTACAACCCTTTGTAAGATAAGATTGTCCCCAAATATTCATTTATTTACAATAAGAGTGCTAATGGGTGAATCAACTTTTTCTTGCCTGTTATTGCCATGATTACGGTCCCCCGTCGGCCCCGAGTCACGCTGGTTTTATGCAAAATTATGCTACTGAATTATGCAAGCATGCAATTATAGTCCATGTTTGTAGGTGGCAAATTAAGGAAAGGGCTTGTTAAGAGCGCTTTCAAAAAATCTGCTTGCTCGCATTTCGACGCCGGCGGCGCTGGCGTGCGCCTGTGTGCAGACGCACACTATAACCAGAAGCATAACGATTGTAGCCTGCGCATCGATCTAAACTACCTAGATGCACCATCACGGCTTAGAATGTGTCCGCAGCAAATTGTGCTTGAAAATGTTCTAAGCACAATTGGGCGGTCAGTAGCGCTTCATCCGCCGTGTCGGCAACATGCCGAAGTGCTCCGTAAAAAAGTGCAAAAATAACACCTTATATACGTTAAAAAAGGTTGACGTATCGTATTTCCGGTAAGTAATTGTTAATAATTTTATAATGTTATGCATTTGTGGCCAAAATGGCTTCCTAACTTACTAAAAACATTTATTTTCTAGAATAATTAAAGTAAATTCCTTGATTTGGTCTTACGCAGTTTGTCTCTTTCTCTCGCGCTATACTAGTAATGAGCGGACGGCGACAAAAGATAGTTGAAGTGGAACATAGTTAAAAATGGAATGATGGAGTCGCTAATTTATATTTTTTGTAAAAGAAGCCTATTTCATATTAATAATGTATGTATTTATTTATTATTATGGACCAATAAGTCTGAAATAAATGATTTCAATTCAATAACATTAATACATATCTTATAAATTACTTTAATTATAAAAAGAAACAACCCGGGAATAGCAAATTCGTTTTTAAGTAATAAAAAAGGTTTTTATTCCAGATTCCTAAAACAAGACGTTGAAAGGGAAAAATGGCGCAAGATTATAGCTGAGGAGCGGAGAGAAGATTTACCCACACAAAGCTTTGAAAGAAATTACGTAGAATAATAAATTAATGTCATCATTCAATTCTTCTTTGTTTTAATAGCTACTTAATTCATATTCTCCAAGTGCTCCATCCCTCACACACCACATACAATCCCTCAACTGTTTAATACCTTAAATAATTATCGTAGATAGTATATATTGCTGAAAGAAGACTTTATTTTATTTTCAAAACTTAGAAACTTTGAAAACCGGTCTGGCGCAGTCGGTAGTGACCCTGCCTGCTACACCGCGGTCCCGGGTTCGAATCCCGGTAAGGGCATTTGTTTGTGTGATGAGCACAGATATTTGTTTCCGAGTCATGGATGTTTTCTATGTATGTAAGTATTTATATATTGTATATATCGTGATGAAAAATGGCATTTACAGATTTTGGAAAATTTTTCATTTTTCATAAATTTGAAATTGATGGATGGTCCCCTTAGACTATTTTCATGTAGGACTACGGGATCTCATACCGGCCTTACTGACCCGCTATCAAAATACACCCCCTGTATAAGTCCTCATAGTAAAAATTAAAAAAATAATAATGCACTTTTACTAAGTTTTGAAAATAAAATGAAGTCTTCTTTCAACAAAATATGCTATCTTCGATATTTAAGGTACTTTCCCTCCATATAACATCGCCGTGGGACACCCTGTATATACCTCAGTTGACTCTATTTAATAATGCAAACATTGCAAAACGTGGAGGTATTGATCAGTTGCAATTGTCCCCCAGTCCAAATTGTCCCGCCGTACCTTATATATTTTTTTGTTTGAGATAATATCAATAAAAATATCATACAGTAAAAACTAATTTTTTTCGCTTCAAATACGCAACATCTCGAAAAATGTTATACCAAACGTTTTGTTCCTTAAGAAATTTTGTATCTAATAGGATTTTTTAAAACAGTTTTTCGCACAAATACCGCAAATGTCCTCATTCTCGCCTTTCATCTCATAGCGCGACTCCCATGATGCCTCTGTCCATCCTCGTTCCCAATGTAAAAATGGCGTTTAGATTGTTGCAGCGCGAACGAAATTAAACTTATGTTGGTTGCAATAAGACGTAGATTTGTTTAAAAATATGCACACCTGCGATCTGCGGTAATAAAATTTTATGGCTTTCACGATGATCACATTCATTAATGTCATAACCGCCAATTGCTTGCATTTGAAATTGAACTTTAAGTACTAAGAAATAACGTTGTTTTTGTAAAAAAATGAAAGTAGTTTTTACTACATTGCGAAGTTTTCGTTTGTCAACTAGACGCACACATTTGCAACTAAGCGATCGGACACTTTTGAGTGTCGAATTTGCAGGTGATAGTGTATCTAGAGAAGTTTAAATCGATGAGCCTGCGGTACAGACATAGCGTGCGATCCTCTTCGAACAAACCTTACGTGCGACTAGAGCGAAAGGGATAGCATTCATGGTCGGTACCGCCACGCCGTCAGTGGCGTTGCGGACTAACCATTATTGATACTTGCGTAAAAACACCACCATATATATTACATATTTGCATACATGATTTCGTGCATAAATACTTGACCTTTTAGTTTAATTATTAAACTTATCACAGTTTTTATTAAAACGTGTGTAGCCTTGGAAGAAATAAATTAAAAAACTTTTATAATATAATAAATTGTGTATATAATATTGTCTTCTGTCACCGCGATAGTTACTCATGAAATAAATTTATGGAATCAGATTATATCGCGTATAATGAATATAATCCGTTTTCTTAGTTTTATTTTATTTTGTATATGATATGTTTTCTAGGTTCTTTTCGGTAAAGGAAAACATCGTGAGGAAACCGGACTTATTCCAATAAGGTCTAGTTTACCCTTTGGGTTGAAAGGTCAGATGGCAGTCGCTTTCGTAAAAACTAGTGCCTACGCCAAATCTTGGGATTAGTTGTCAAAGTGGACCGCAGGCTCCCATGAGCCGTGGCAAATGCCGGGATAACGCAAGGAAGATGATGATGTTTTCTAGGTACATATACAGAGTGGGGCCTGTAACAAAGGCGAAGAATTGAACTCTAGGCTATTCTCCTTAAGCCGTTTTCACACTATCCGATCCGATATCGGATGTCGGAAGCATTTCAATAGAAAAAATCCAAGATGGCGCCTGTAATGGCCCGACATCCGATAATATGATATGATATGATATGTCATCATATGATATCGGTCCGACATCCGATATCGGATCGGATAATGTGAAAACGCACTTATACTGATCAACATTTGTTCGGCGACTTTTAAAAATAACTTGTATTTTGATTTTTATCACCCTTGAAAGTTTTTTCTAAGAGGTAATGTATTGCGAATTCTGTTAAGTCTAAAGTGTGACAGACAACGTCAATGACAACAATAATGGCGTACATTGAAGCTAATATTTATTTTGTATGAAAAATTAAAAATTTAAAGACTTCATAATTTTTAAAAGTCACTGAATAAATGTTGATCAGTATAAGGAGAATAGCCTACAGTTCAATTCTTCGCCTTTGTTACAGGCCCCACTCTATATATAATGGAACTAAGATCGGTTTTCTTTAATTTTAAGTAGTTTTTTTTTATATTTAAAATGTAAGAGTTTTGACTTTTGAATGATTCACGGTTATTTTCATTAGACTTATATTCACGGTCTATATCCCGGTCAATATAAGTTTAATATTTAAAATGTGTTTTTAGGGTTTCGTAGTCAACTAGGAACCCTTATAGTTTCGCCATGTCTGTCTGTCTGTCCCTCCGTCCGTCCGTCCGTCCGCGGATAATCTCAGTGACCGTTAGAACTAGAGAGCTGAAATTTGGTACCAATACTCGTATGTATATCAGTCACGCCGACAAAGTGCAAAAATAAAAAGTGGAAAAAATGTTTTATTAGGGTACCCCCCTACACGTACCTAAAGTAGTAAATTACTGAAATCGTTTTTTGATAATATTAATATTTTCGGGAATAATCGCTCCTAAAGAAAAAAAAAGTGTGTCCCCCCCCCCCCCACTCTAACTTTTTAACCATATATTTAAAAAATATTTAAAAATCACAAAAGTAGAACTTTATAAACTTTCTAGGAAAACTGTTTTGAACTTGATAGGTTCTGTAGTTTTTGAAAAATATGGAAAACTACGGAAGAGCCGAGCGGCTATTTACCAACGCGGCTTTAAAAACCGGCCGAGAGCGTGTCGGGCCACGCTCAGTGTAGGCACTGAGCGTGACCCGACACGCTCTCGGCCGGTTTTTAAATATTATGTTGTTTTAATTGCATGGAGCACAGGAAGGTCCACATCTATGTATTGGTTTTTTGTAAGGAAATACAACTCTACGCTACGCCTACCTTCTTTAGTTGACTGTTGACACACTGAGACAGTGGATGCGCCAGAGTATAAAAGAGTGATTACCATCTCTTGGCAAAGATCTTGTTGAGACGAATCAAACGAACCCAAACACGAAGTGGTTTTAAGACCTGGTCGTGGAATACTCTTGACTACCTTCCAGCTTCATCATCAGATCCTGGGTACCATCTCTTGTCAAAGATCTTGTTGAGACGAGCCAAACGAGCCCAAACACGGAGTGGTTTCAAGACCTGGTTGATGAATTCTCTTGACTACCTTCCAGCTTCATCATCAGATCCTGGGTACCATCACCTCTTGTCAAAGATCTTGTTGAGGCAAATCAAACGAGCCCAAACACGAAATAGTTTCAAGACCTGGTTGATGAGAACTCATGACTACCTTCCGGCTTCATCATCAGATCCTGGGTACCATCACCTCTTGTCAAAGATCTTGTTGAGGCGAATCAAACGAGCCCAAACACGAAATGGTTTCAATACCTGGTTGATGAGAACTCATGACTACCATCTGACTTCATCATCAGATCCTGAGTACCATCTATTGTCAAAGATTTTGTTGAGACGAGTCAGTAACCTCAAATGATATTCAATAATAAATAATACTTACTAAAAATATTAGTCAAGTTAATTAGTTAGTTACCAAAGTCGTCAACCCAAGGATCAAAGTTTTCGGTCGCAGTATACATGCAACAGTACAGCCAAATACGCACACAAGTGCGGTTTTGGACACGGCGGGTGCCGCACACAATGACAAAATAACTTCGCGATCGTCGAGCCGCGTGCGGAGCGGACTAACATACGTCCTGCCTCTACAAGCTCTGCCGCGGTACTGACATCGCAAGCGCGCGTAACCGGTAATAAGGAGGCATTTTTAAAAAATCGTCAAAAATATTAAATTGCAATTAATAGAATACTTTTGCATAAAATCTGTTTGAGTAAGCGTTGCAGATTATTTTTATATTAAAACTACTTCAAAAACACGTAAGTTTTCGAAGAAATTGACACTTATTCTGAGGTGATTTCTGAAACAAATTGGATTCATCATATCCTCATTTACTCTATTCTAAAGCCTTATAACAAAGATGTAGTCTCAGATGATTGTAGTACAGGATATACATAATACAAATTTACCACTTGAAGCATTCAAAACTATCCAAATTTTACAAATTAGACGGACTAAGTCAGCACTTTTCGCGGGTTTTCCTAAACATGCACCAGAAAAAAAATCATAATTAATTAAGTGAGTTAGTTTTTAAAAATCCAGTCTCACAACATGTAAGTTAAGAAGATGTCCTAATCGAATCCTGAACTTAATAAGTCTTTTAGATGACGGAAAGTGTAGCATTTTGCCGACTAAAACTATCAATTTTACATTATTACGACGTTTTCGTTGAATGCCCTCTTAACACCAGAAAAATGCATGTTTGCATAGTTTAAGTAGGATCATTTTGCATAAAACCTGCGTGACTCCTGGGGACCGTAACCATGGCAATAACAGGCAAGAAAAACTTGATTCACCTTAATAACCATATACCTAATATATGTAAGTTAGTGGAGGAGTCAATTAGTTTTTGAAACAAATTCAAAAAGTCCAAATTTCGTGAAGTAATAAATGGATGACACGCATCGTATAAAAAAAATATCCTCGCATAACATACAACTATGTACTTCATGCGGAGTAAAGACAACATATTTGCATAATTGCTCACTCATTGTCCTCTGGTAGCGTTAAATCGTGCGAGGCCGAGTACGTGAGTCGCTATTGTTTTAGCGCTATACCTCTCTGTAGTTACGGTAGCGCAAGCTGCTAGTACCTACAGTCAGTCACTTCAGTCAGTCACCATAAGCGGCTAAGGTTAAAAATATATCTGAAGACGCCTCTATATTGTCACCTCTATAATGTTAGCCGCTCCGATACAAAAGCGAAACACACAGCTATGACAAGTGTCGTACCTATCTAGCTACTATTGAAACCTAAATGGACGCACCTACTATGGAAAGTTAGAAAAGAAAATATAATAACTAAAAGGCACCATCCGTGTAGGTAGATGCTGAAAACGAAGAGCACTAGCGCAGTTTATGCAACTTGACAGTACCGCGATAATCCCTGGATTATCTACATAAAGTATCAAGAATATTGAAATTGCACAAAAGATCCCGATGGGTCGAAGTGTATCCGGAAGGGCCCCCGCAGATTTTTTTTATCTCTTTTTACCATCGGCTATGTCTAGCCATAATCAGATTTTTTGTTTATATATTAGATTTAAGATGATAAGATTAAGATCAAGGATACTGAACTGTGAAACACCTGGATGAAAGATCATCTTAAGCAAATGTCGAGGATAAAGATTTACCTGGAACAGCTCTCCGTTGGAGATGAACCCGTCATTGTCCATATCGTAGATGCGGAACGCGAAGCGAAGCTTGGACAGCTTGTCTCCCTTCACGCTGAACTGGGACACACCTTGGATGAACTCCTTGAAGTCCACCTGGAAACACATGTGTTTTTTTTTTTACTAAAGCCTGGCCAGAAATATATTACTACCTACGCGCCGTGTTCAAAAACGACGGGGTGTTATAAGTTTGACGTGTCTGTCTGTCTGTCTGTCTGTCTGTCTCATCATCCTCCTTGCGTTATCCCGGCATTTGCCACGGCTTATGGGAGCCTGGGGTCCGCTTTGACAACTAATCCCAAGATTTGGAGTAGGCACTAGTTTTACGAAAGCGACTGCCATCTGACCTTCCAACCCGAAGGGTAACTAGACCTTATTGGAATTAGTCCGGTTTCCTCACGATGTCTTCCTTCACCGAAAAGCGACTGGCAAATATCAAATGACATTTCGCAGTTTTCGCACATAAGTTCCGAAAAACTCATTGGTGCGAGCCTGGATTCGAATCGAACCCGCGACCTCCGGAACGAAAGTCGCACGCACTTACCGCTAGGCTACCAGCGCTTCAAAGTTTGTCTGTCTGTGTGCTGTGTGTGTGTCTGTCTGTGGCATCGTAGCTCCCGAGTGGATGAACCTATTTAGATTTAGTTTTTTTTGTCTGAAATCTGAGTTACCTTCATACTATTCTGAACTGTCACCGCATACATCAGAATAACCGCACCCTCTTGACAATAGTCATATATTTCTGGTCGACCGGCGCAGCCGAATGGCAATCGTCGACGACAGACGCCGACAGAAATGCAGTCTAGTTCTGCCGCGCCAATACGCAAGAGCGATAGAGACAGATAGCTACGAAACAGATATTACCACGTGAGCGTTTATGCACGCACACTAGCTTTAAAAAGCAAAATATTTATAGGGGGTAATTTTGTTTTAAGTGCCACCTCACCCTGTCCTGATAGGGTGCTTCCGGCTTTCTTCTCATCACATTGATATGTGTCCCCCACCACATGGAAAGATTATTTTGCATTGCAAAGAATTTAATGTTTTCACAAAACAAAAAAGATGGTTGAGATTAATCTAGATGACCCTCAGCTAAGTGGATAGACCCCACCCCCAAGGTTCAAATATTATTTCAAACGTCAATCCTGTATAGCTTTTAACTTTCTCTGCACATGCACACTGTCAGAATCCCAGCCAGTGCCACAGCATATTTCGGTACGACTATTTTAATTTTACTGCCCATTTATGTTCCTTGTATAGAGTCGTTACCCGTGTGAAGGCCAAGATCATCAACTCGCACTTCCTGTTCGAAAACCGATTTTATGTCTAAAGCACCTTATCGCGACCTTCGCATTCGCACGTTTTTGTGCAAGAAACTCGTCTCAAAGGATTCATATCATACGAACGTCTCAATGCTTTTGAACTTAACACTTTCGAAACCGGGCTTACGATGCCCGATTTTCGCTAAACAAACCCATTCATCGGCTAACGAGTCATCGGGTTCTTGACAAAAATATAGATGTATTTTTGAAACATTCATAACAGTCATTTGACAAAAATATAGAGTATTAATATCGGCCTGACAGCGCCGCAGCAAATAGGTACCTAATACAGTCTCATTCAATTGTATACCCTATAATCATAAAATAACAATTAAGTACCTACTTACACTACTATATGGAGAATACAAAAGCCGTTACGGTGGATTATCGCGTACATAGTAGAGCGATAAGGTGCGCGCGCGCCGCCGGTGACGTCACGTTTGTTTATCAACAAATAACGCGAGGCCGTAACTTGAACTGACTTTTGTGTTTTTATAAAGTTGCATTGTTCGGTTTAAATTTGTTATTGGTACGTATCGAATGAATGCAATTATTGAGCGTAGGTAAGGTTATAAAAATGGCTCCTCTATTTTGAAAAAAAAACTTCACGGTAGGAAGGTACCTATCGTCTCATTGCAGTCGTGTTTTATTCGATGATAATCAATTGAAATACTTTTTTACTAAGAATCGTTACGATTTCGGGTTATCTGTCCATGTACTCGTACCAATTTGTTTGCGGACTGTCTCTAGTAATCAGTAATATTTAAACAGTTGAATCCTCAGTCTGTAATATGCCTAACAAAAAATACATTCATACTACACAAACGATTACCTATAAATTTCATATCAAATTAACAACAAAGGTGAAAAACGTAATCCTTCGTGTTATTAACTTATTAATATCAAGCACGAATATGAATTTCGTGTTGTTCGGACGTTTTCCTGTAGAACGTGCCACCCTCGATGTCAGATAACAATGTAACAGCCAAGACCATGACTCATTATTCCTAGCACAATTAATTGTTCGAAACCGTTTAAATACTGATGCAAATTTTACCCACCCACTGACTTTTAGTTACCTAATATATTGTCAATCGCAGATATATTATATCGGACCGGCCGAGATACTCAGAAGTAACTGGACACACGTACGCTAATACTGGGACAATAAAGGCGTGTTCATATTTTATGAGCACCGGTCCAATATATCAGATAGCGACTGCATGTAAAATAGTGGCTCCTTGTGCTTAGTGTAGACTAAGCGCTCGTATTTAATTCTCTGCGTAGATTAAGTTCAAAACAACTGTGTAATTATCGTTATTGTCGGCTTGGCTGCCGATGCCGCCCACAAAATTAATACATATATCTTAACGCAGTTGTTAATCACTTTACAAGACAATAGAGGTCATAGAAAACATCTTATGAATGTGAAATGTGGGTAAATAAATACCTATACCGCACATTAAAATTGATGGCATATGATATTGCAGTTTATGGGCATTTTCAGAATTTGGGATCCCCCAATTTTAGCGTAAGCTGTTAACAAAAATTAACTCACTGTCCGTTTTGTGACGATAATTTTAAGCATGAAATTTCAATAAAAATATTGTTGTTGTGTTAATTACATAAACTTTAAGCGATAATCTGCATTCATAATGTGAATAAAATAAATTTTTAGACAGATTTTATGCTTAATTGTCGTCACAAAAATAACACTGACAGCGAGTTAATTTTTGTTAACAACTTACGCTTATTGGGGGGACCCAAATTCTGAAAATGTATGATACATAACACCAGAAGAACACCTCTGACCCACGCCGAGAGGCATCATGTCGAGCGATTTCGAAATTAATTGTGACCCCTAAAAAAGATCAGGATCATCCAGAACCTTCAATGGTCACCCCGTAACATGATATTTCATGCAAGGCTTGTTTGTGTTACGTACCTCTCCATTGCCGTCGGCGTCGAAGATGTCAATAACGCGCTGCACCAGCGGGTTTTGCTGCAGCTCCGGCAGAGACATGAACTCATCGATGGACAGGGCGCCAGAGTTGTCCAAGTCGAGCTTGCGGAAACGCTTGCCCAGCCGCCGGATCTCGTCGGCGTCGACTAAAACATCAACACTTGCAAATCGTATCCGTAGTAACGCACGCACCAGGGTTTAGGTAAACCGGTAGCTCCCTTCAGGAGTTTGAGGTAAGTTACTGGTTTGCCTAAGAATTTGACTGTTTAAGCTCACACAGCTAAGTATGCTGAGTTTTAGTGATGTGTTTACTAATCGTATCGCCCTAAACCATTCTAATAAGCGTGTCACACAAACACGTTTCGTCATCGTTGTTGTATCAGTGGCGCGGCGTCTTTTAGACCTCTTATACTTAAGCAATCAACTATGCCAGGATCGGCAGGTGAATCTGAGATCTGAGAGAACTGGTGAACTGAAGACATTCACAGATGACGATTTTTCCTTTTCCAATTAAAAGTTTTTGTAAATATCTGAAGGAATATGGCCCGAGTCGGCCCAACATTGAATATCTTGAGCCTGAAAGCAAACCAGCTCAGGGTTTGCTTTCTAAATTTAATAAATCGACATCGCATCACTAAAACTTATGGAAGATATTCTTAATTCATCTATTTCCATTTTTACTCTCGCAATAAAGACAACGAAGTATAAACTTTGATTTAAGACTCCTAGATGCTTTAGAATAAACTCTTGTTTAACCCTGGTGTGTGTCATGCGTCTAAATGGCGTTTGGTTGCGGGGACAACAGCCGATCAGAGTGATCAGACCAAACACGCCGCTCCTCCATTTCTGTCCTACGAGCTTGGAGCCTATGCGCCCGACAGAGACAGGGAGCAATATTCCGTGCAGTTTACCTTTCTTTGTTTATATCAGCTTTCTTGGCAATAGACGAATTCGGAGGCACGTATATGCCATGTTCATGGACTTTGGACGTAAATATAAACTAAGATGAAAGCGCAGGGTTAGTGCTTCCCGTGGGAATGTCATGTCTGAATTAAAATACATTTTTGTGAACATATTCCTACATTCTTAAGTGAAATTAACCTTTTGACCGCCAAACGACCAACACTAGTGATGAATCATTCCTGAACTGGCCATGAATTAACAATTAGACCTGCTATTGATACATTACAGAAGAAGCTGCTTTAACATAAAAGCCGAGTCAGTAGGTTAACTATGAGAATACAATTGTGAACTGTGACTGCTTTATGGGAAGACGGTTTGAAGATTCTGGAGCTCAAAGGATTATTTAAATCTCATTCAAGGTGATGAAAGTCTGTCCAAGTCTATAAAACTTTTCGACCCACTCTACGTGACTAAACGTCTAAGTCCATGAACAGGATCAAACTCTAAACTTTTTATATTGGCAAGTTGCTCTGAAAGTAAAAGTATGAGCTTGTCCAGGTCCTGTCTGCTGCCGCCCCAGCAGCTTATCGCCCACTCATGTCGCTAGAACAGCGTCTATTCTAACAGAACACTCGCGTGCTCGCTCTTGCTTTGCGTGCTTTCTCTTTCGCTACACCAACTATGAAGAAAAACTATTAATTATGTAAAGTGAGCACAACAACGATTCAAAACGTTAATCTATTCATGCAAAACGAAAGAGAAAGGAGCATCTCTCGAGCGTTTGTTGAACGCGATATATACACAGTATATACACAAATCATACAAAATGTCAGTCTATTACTATTAACATAAAAAGCCATCTAGAACGATACATTACATCCGAGTGCAGAAAGCGGCACGTTACTAACTCGAGGCCGCGGCGGCGGCAGTATCCTTGAAATAGAACTCTAGTGCTCTCCACAGAACTATTTCACGTTGACGATCAATCAAATATTTCCTAATATTAACAGTTATTTGGAATGTTCCTTCGACATAGTTACATGGCGGACCGGCCAAGGTCCTTGAATTCGTGGACAAGATGCAAACGGCGGTCGTCGCAGCGAAAAATGCTCGTTCATAGTATTTGGTCGAGCGCAACGTATGAGCCTAATTTGCCGCAACGCGCCGCGCAACGCTTGCGTCTAGTCTACGGCCTGACAGTATATGCGAAGGCCCGCGCCGCCGCGGCCGCTCTCGCATACATTCCTCGCCCCTGAGTGGCAGTAATGTCTCTAACAGATTGCAACAAACATTCAGAATGTAAACTACACACGCCGGACTATCGCGGGTTGCACTATCCAACAACTAGTTCATGTATGTTCATCCAGAACAATTTTTGTATAACGCGTAACATCAGGATGGAGGAATTATGCACGGAAATGTTCCTTAAGTTGTTCTAGAATAGAGTAGAAACATGTATGCGGTCCGAAGGTGAGGCACAGACTGACAGCACAGAAGATGCGCAGGTGTGAGTGGCTGGTGTAGAAAGAGTTTGGGAGGTAACAGTCAGCAGAGAGTACACTCCTGCCTAACTTCTGTATGTTAACTGCAAGTTTGCTCATGATTACTTAGGGAGACATCCCACTGGTAACATTTTACTGATGAAATATATTAGCTGTTAACAGTGCTCGGCCACTTTAGCCCATAGCACTCAGCTTAATGTGCATGTATTTCTAGAACATAATGAGGCTAGATGTTTGATTAGATTGAAAAATTGTTCTGGACGCGAGTGACGTGACGTGCGAGATGCAACATGAGGGACACCTCCGTGTCACTACACACTCACAGTTCTCCACCTTAAAATCAATGCAGTTAACACGCGCTGAAAACAAACCTCCGATTAAGCTTAACCTACATGGGACAATCTGTAACACTCTCAACAAGTTTAGTCGGAAGGGCGGGTCAGTAGGGAAGCAAACAGAACAAATTAGAAACACAGAAAGCAACTCATGGGAATCTTCAATTTCATTATTAGATTTATTTGATCTTATTAGATTTTTAACCAACAATTAAAAGGTACGTATAGAAAGAGACGGACTGGAAGAGACAAGGAGAGAAGTTAGACAAGGTAGTTACTTACAATTGGAACAGAGCTCCATGGGAATTGAGTTTTCATTGCCCTGAAAATGAAATTTGTCAGTTTACTAAAATAGGTGCAGAACTCTTGTTTTTTTTTAGCACGTATGTAGTGATAATGACTACACAAATGTGGGTAATATTGAATTAAGAATGATTATGCAGAATATGATCGTAATTAGATCTTCAGTTAGGTCGGATAGGAATTCGAGTGCCGCGGGCAACAAGCAGCGCCGGTCCGCCGTTCACTCCGCAGCGAGACAACACCTTGGCCAAAACAGCACCAGCGGAGTTAAATTTAGCCCGCCCGCCATATAATACACACTTACCATTATGACTTTTTAGTAAATCACTTGCAAGCAAAGAAGAATAACTGCGGTGCAGTCGAACACTGTGCTTTTATCACAAATTATGTTAAATCGCAAAAACCCTTACTACACCATCGATCTAAACTTTCTTTTAGAAATTGCGAAATTATGTTGCCAAACTTCAAAATAAAACGTCAAATGTTAGGATGCGTTCAAAACGTCTTTTTATAATAATCAATCAATATAATAGATAAAGACCGATTTGGTTTGAAAGAATTACAATTTCACAAGTTTGTATAAGTTGGAAAGAAAGATGATTTTATTTTGATTTTATTTCTTTTGTTTATTTTTCGTGACGCTTGATTAGATCCGAACCAAATCCGAACTTTAGAAACTTGTATGTGTTTGCGTACATGAAAAAACGCTTCAGAATTTGACGTTGACAGCTGATCAGTGCTGTCAAAAGTCTCTTCGAAAAAATCCACCATGGCGGCCGGGGTAGGTTTAAGTTTTACTGTGAATTATCGTGTGAATCTGATTATATTCCTGCTCTTAATGAATAAAATGAGTGCCATTGAAATATCCGCTGACTATGTGTGTGCTTATTTCCGTAGGTACTCTATACTTATCCGGAAAACTTCCGCGCTTACAAGGCATTGATCGCCGCACAGTACTCCGGGGCCGATGTGAAAGTGGCCCCGAACTTCGTGTTCGGTGAGACCAACAAGTCAGATGAGTTCCTCAAGAAGTTCCCGGCGGGCAAAGTGAGTGTAGTGCAAGTTGTATTTTGTTGTTTGGGATTATACCTTCGCGTGAACGGCTGGTGCGATGACGTGTACGTTTGTGGTTTATTTTAGGTGCCTGCCTTCGAGAGCGCTGATGGAAAGGTGCTGCTGACCGAGAGCAACGCCATCGCATATTATGGTGAGTCCTACAACCTTATATTCGCAACTTAGTTCGCCGATAACCTATAAACGAACTGATGAAAGTTGTCGGTCAAGTTAGTAATAGTGCAATAACCTCATGGTCCAAGAGCTGGCAGGATTTTGGAGTAGGTCCTTGAGGCAACCTGGAAAGGTGCTCAGATGCTTCTCTGATCATAGCCAACATCAGGTCTGCAAGTCTGGCAGCTGGGGAGCGGGGCTTTATCGAGCTATGAATTTTTAAAGATTTAATTTTTTGAGGCCCAAAAAAGGTGTTTGAGGCAACCTGGAATTATTAAAAAGTGAAAATAGAGTTCCTCAGAAGTCGCATAGTATTTATGCCAGATCATTTGGCCGGGTCCTTCACCGTGCCAGAACGGTACAAAGTGGTAAAAAAAAAATTCCAAAAAAGGTTCTTGAGGCAGTCTGTCATTTTTACCAGTGAAAGATGAGGGTCTAAATAGCCATGGAAAAATAATGCCATGACATGAGGTGGGGTCCGTACCCTGCCATTCGATCTTGAAAGTCAATTTTTTAGTTTTTCGTAAATAACTCGTAAACGGTGGCCCACAGCAAAAAAATATGTTAAACAGAAAATATCTACATAAAATTTCCTACAAGAAAGGTTATGTACGTTTTTTCGATAGGATCAATATATAAATGGATAATTTAGTAAGAAAGTTTTTTTTAATCGATTACATGCTCCGTTTTTCGTCAATACCTCGTAAACGGTGGCCCACAGCAAAAAATTATGTTAAACAGAAAATATCTACATAAAATTTCCTATAAGAAAGGTTATATAACTTTTTCGCTAGGATCAATTTTTTAGTTAGAAAGTATTTTTAAATAGATATTTGGGCCGTTTTTTGTTGATAACTCAAAAACGGTGGCTCACAGCCAAAAATAATGTTAGACAGAATTAATCTACATAATATTTCCTACAAGAAAGGTTCTATACGTTTTTTCGCTAGAATCAATATTTTAGTTGGAAAGTATTTTTAAATACATTTCATGGGCAGTTTTTTGTTAATAACTCGAAATCGGTGGCTCACAGCCAAAAATAATGTTATACAGAATTAATCTACATAATATTTCCCACAAGAAAGGTTCTATAACATTTTTCGCTAGAATCAATATTTTAGTTGGAAAGTATTTTTAAATAGATTACATGGGCCGTTTTTTGTTAATAACTCGAAATCGGTGGCTCACAGCCAAAACTAATGTTACACAAAATTAATCTACATAATATTTCCTACAAGAAGGGTTCTATAACATTTTTCGCTAGAATCAATATTTTAGTTGGAAATTATTTTTAAATAGATTTCATGGGCCGTTTTTTGTTAATAACTCGAAATCGGTGGCTCACAGCCAAAACTAATGTTACACAGAATTAATCTTCATAATATTTCCTACAAGAAAGGTTCTATAATATTTTTCGCTAGGATCAATATTTTAGTTGGGAAGTATTTTTAAATAGATTTCATGGGCCGTTTTTTGTAAATACCTCGTAAACGGTGGCCTACAGCTAAATAAAATGTTCACGAGAAAAAATCTACATAAGATTTCCTACAAGAAAGGTTCTATACGTTTTTTCGCTAGAATCAATATTTTAGTTGGAAAGTATTTTGAAATGGGCCGCTTTTTGTTGATAACTCAAAAACGGTGGCGCACAGCAAAAAATAATGGTATACAGAATTAATCGTCATAATATTTCCTACAAGAAAGGTTCTATAAGATTTTTCGATAGGATGAATATTTTAGTTGGAAAATATTTTTAAATAGATTTCATGGGCCGTTTTTTGTAAATACCTCGTAAACGGTGGCCCACAGCTAATTAAAATGTTCACAAGAATAAAATCTACATAAAATTTCCTATAAGAAAGGTTCTATACGTTTTTTCGCTAGTATCAATATTTTAGTTGGAAAGTATTTTGAAATAGATTACATGGGCCGCTTTTTGTTAATAACATCAAAAACGGTGCTCCATTACCAGAAATAATATTAAACAGAAATAATCTATATAATATTTGCTACAAGAAACGTTATGTAAGATTTTTCGTTAGGATCAATATTTTAGTAGGACAGTATTTTAAATAGATTACACGAGCCGTTTTTTGCAAATAACTCGAAAACGGTGGTCCACAGCTAAATCAATCTTCAACGGGAATAACAAACATAAAATTTGCTACAATAAAAGTTTTGTACGTTTTTTCGCTAGGATCAATAATATTTAAATAGATTTATTTATTTACACAAAGAAAATTACACAGTATGACAGTATACAAAACTAAAGCACCGTGAATTTTAAATAAACATTACAACAAGTAGCACAAAATTAAATATTAAATAAACAGCAAAATCAAAACATTACATACCATAACATAACTAATAAATAACAGATGAAGGCCTAGCATCCAATCCCACACAAAACCTCATGCATTCGTCACGTATAAACGCCCATCTGCTTGCAAGAATATCAACATTAGGTGCCACGTCTAAAAACTCATTCACTATTTGCAGTGCACGAACTAGCGGTCACTTGCGGCAAAACACGGTTCGAGCGGCTGGCACCGCCAGTAGGGGGTGCCTACATTCACGAAAAGCATATTTCGTCACAGAGGGAACAAATAGACGGACCAGCTGGGATACTAAAACCGGGCAATCTGACTCCCCTTCAAAATACCACATGCAACAGACATCAGCACGACATTACGCCTAACTTCTAACGAGAAGAAACCCAACGTCCCCAAAAGGAATTTTGTTGGGTACAAGAATCGGTAATACCCGTACATTTTTTTATAAAAGAAACGCAAAAATATTTTTTGGACCTTTTCGAGCAGCAGGATGTAGAGCGCTTCATGGGGATTCCAAACGGCTGAGGCTGTCTCAAGCTTACTTCTCACGAGGGCAGTATAAAGAAGCTTTATGTCCCTGGGATTGTCAAATTCTTTGGCGTTGCGGACAACAAACCCAAGCCTGCGGTAACAGTCTGCAGCAAGCATTGTCATGTGCTCATGAAAGTTAAGTTGGGAATCTAAAACAACCCTCAAGTCCCGTATCGATGTGACACGGGCGATGGGTTTCCACCCCAGGAGATACTGCCTACACAGGGGACTACGCGCTTTACAAAAAGTAATAACCGCACAGTTGTCAACATTGAACTGAAGTTTCAAAAGTTTGTTTACAAGACTCAATTCATAAACCCGATCAATATCACTTTGTAAAGATTGTAAGTCAGAATCTTCCTGGACCCTGTAAATTAGTTTCAGGTCGTCAGCATAGAGTAGGCATTGCGCATGCTTAGGCACCAAGGCCAGATCATTGACCATAACACCAAAGAGCAGAGGACCCAGAATAGAGCCCTGACTGACCCCGGAACGGGTGGGGTAGGCACTCGACACAAAGCATCCGTGCTGCACATATTGCCGTCAATCACGTAGATAACTAGAAAAAAGGCAAAGCAGTTTAGGCGAGAAACCAATGCTGCATAATTTGCTTAAGAGTACGTCGTTATCTACGCGATCAAAGGCTTTTTTGAAATCAAAGTACAGCACGTCCACCTGCATCCCTCTATCTAAGTAGCGCGAAACGGAATCAACCAAGGTTAAGAGGCCTTATTCCTAAAGAAGAGCGGTTTTTGCAAAATGTAACATTTTTCATTCAAAACTATAAAGAAACTATACTTAAGTGATTATTAAAAAAAACCGGCCAAGAGCGTGTCGGGCCACGCTCAGTGTAGGGTTCCGTAGTTTTTCGTATTTTTCTCAAAAACTACTGAACCTATCAAGTTCAAAACAATTTTCCTAGAAATTCTTTATAAAGTTCTACTTTTGTGATTTTTTTCATATTTTTTAAACATATGGTTGAAAAGTTAGAGGGGGGGACGCACTTTTTTTTCCTTTAGGAGCGATTATTTCCGAAAATATTAATATTATCAAAAAACGATCTTAGTAAACCCTTATTCATTTTTAAATACCTATCCAACGATATATCACACGTTGGGGTTGGAATGAAAAAAATATCAGCCCCCACTTTATATGTAGGGGGGGTACCCTAATAAAACATTTTTTTCCATTTTTTATTTTTGCACTTTGTTAGCGTGATTGATATACATATTGGTACCAAATTTCTGCTTTCTAGTGCTTACGGTTACTGAGATTATCCGCGGACGGACGGGCGGACGGACGGACGGACGGACGGACGGACGGACGGACAGACAGACATGGCGAAACTATAAGGGTTCCTAGTTGACTACGGAACCCTAAAAACTGATAATGTTCCTAAAAGAACATATCTTAAGCTAGTTAATCATAATATAATATTTTAAAATATGTCTTTTTATAATTAAAAGAAATCAGTTTTTTCGGTACACGTTTTCAAATTTCGTAGTGGGATCACTCGTTTAGAATCGTGATTGTGCTGTTATAGTATTTTATGCAACAGGCGTTTAAAGGAGGTCAAAAAAGACGAGTGGCGTGGGTAACAATTTGAGGCGAAGCCGAAAATTGTTATTAAGACGCCACGAGTATTTTTTGACTCAGTTAAACACCGTTGCATACAATACTTTTTCTACGACCATGCACTTACTTTTGAATAGTTTTCTAGAATAACTTTCGTGAAATTCGCACTGTTTCCTATAAGTATTTTGACTTGTCTTCTGCAATGTTTCTGCACTCACCCTGTCGCTCGCACTCCCCCGCGCCGCCGCCCGCCCCCGGCCGGCGCCCCGCGGCCCGCTATATCCCTTAAAACAATGCTTTAAGAGCTATATCGTATGCGTGGGTGCGCGGGGCGCCGGCCGGGGGCGGGCATCTTTTATGTAGGGTTTTAACGATCTATGCACGACACGGTAAATGACGAATAACAACACGGGAGTAGAAAAAATATGTTATTTGGGGTAATAAATGATCACAATCCTATTTGTTATATCCAGCATGGGAAGCATGGTCGCGCGATAGACGATAAAATCTATCGCGCGACCATGCTCCCCGTGCTGTACGAGGTAATCATAGTTTGACATTTTAAGATTTATTTGAAATGGTGGATAAATAACCTTCAGTATCTTCCCCATTTTTTCGATAAAAAGAGGTTTACATTATGTATTTTTCCTGCGATTCCTGCATTTATTGTAACTCTTAAATAATATTATCCTAAACTAGAACTTCTTGTTGACATATAAGAAAAAAATTATACATATAGGACATACCTTTCTGTCGACAGTCATTTTTTTAAAGCACCTGAAATTCGAATAAAATACACTGTGTTGATACGGGCCCGCTCACTCCGCTCAGTCTGCGCCGAGTAGCTGGGGAGTTTATTGAAAAACACTTTTTTTTCCACAAAAAAAATACTTTAAGACGCGCGGCGTCGGGACGCCGCGAGCGTAATTTTAAAATACCTCTATTTTAAAAACTCTATTAGACCCGGTTTAGCTATTAGGTCATGTTTGATTATACTCGTAGTTTTTTTGGTACTACAATTATAATTTAATTGTAAATAAATTAAAAAAATATTCATCTATAATTTGCAAATTCAAGTCAACAAAAATGTCAACTGTTTGCTTTTTCTTTAAATAAAAATATGATGTAAAAGCCTATGCGTATGTCATCAAACACCCAGACAAGTTTGGTGGAAGCTTCCTTCACGAACTGCTTGGTGTCTGATGACCATGGTCCAAATGTTTCAAATGCAATTGCCGCAAATATGTAGGTAGTTGTTTTTTAAAAATGCATATTTGCGCGTTTAAACTGGGCGTTTTGCAGCAGCAGTCCCTGGTTTCTGGGCCGAGCGTTAGACGTTGGACGGAGCCAAGGTATCCACACAGGTCACGCCCGACGCCAAGGGTCGTCCCAGAAACCAAGGCAAAAGCGAGCAACCATCAGGCCGCTTTCCGTCTGCTGCTGACAGGCCGACAGTTTCGAGGGTTGTCGGTATGTTCGCTGTGCCGAGAGCATTGCGGATTAAATCGTTAAGTGCAGCGTGTCACAAAATTCGGCCAGCAATAGACTGGCAGTGGAGTCCGTGGTGTCCTAATGCGTCGGCAGCAAGGGTGTGGTTGGCATGTCTTTAGCCCCAGTCTTAGACAAATGGCAGTATATGATGAAGTAAGGCAGCTTCGGAAGGAGGTATGTTCTCCAAGTGTCGATCTTTTCTAGTAAAGAGGTTCTTCCGGCACTCATTCACTGTTGCGTAAGGACCCTTGATCTGAAACAATATGTGCATTGTCATTTTATTTAAACAGATTCTGCAACTATCAAATTACAACATTTTGGTGGATCACCTTCACTATTACACACTTACCTATCATACAAAATAATTACAAACTTTAGTAGAATCTGATTAGCCTATCTATGATATTGCTCCATCTCGTAATAGTTTGAAGCCTTGGGTGGCCATGTTTCTCCCTTGTTGATCGTTTCAAGCTGCGTTTATCGTACCTAACCCATACTATGTCTAATCTAGAAACGTTTTCTTTTGGCTTTGAAGCTTAGCCAGGCCACTCAAGGTGTCAAACTATTACAAGATGGAGCAATATCAGAGGCAAATCAGATTCTACTAAAGTTTGTAATAATTTTGTATGATACGTAACGTAAGTGGGTAATACTGAAGGTTACGTGATCCACCAAAAAGTTGTAATTTGATAGTTGTAGACTCTAAAATGATAATGCACATATTGTTTCAGACCAAGTCGTTGCGCAACGGTGAAGTGAGTGGTCGAAGTACCTACCTCTTTAGGTACCAGAAAAGATCGACAATTGGAGAACATACCTCCTTCAGAGGCTGCCTTGCATCAGCATATACTGCGCACAGTGTACCAGGGGCCCATTTCTCGAAGCTACAAGTTACAATTTTCAACTTGTTGTCAATGTCTAATATGACAAGTTGGAAAGAGACTTCCGCTTGTAACTTGTAACTTTCAGTTTTGAGAAATGGGACTCAGGGCGTTCTTGTTTGGAGTCAGACGTTGGTGCCACACCAAAATTTGCCAAGTCCGTCTTCTTGGGGATGGAAGGAAGAAGGAGACGAATGGGTACCACACTGGTCAGACAACACTGAAGTGGCCAGTATATGCTTAGAAGTTACAAGATGTAAATGTAAATCAGGTTGCAAAAACCGATACAACTGCATAAAGAGGGTAGAGCCTTCTTTATGCAGTTCCATATGTACCCAGCTATGTTTCCCGAGTGTTGCCGTTGTCGACACCGGAGTCAATAATAATGAATCTTTTTCTATTTATGCATTAACACACCTCTGACACTGGCGATCATATGTATATATGATATATATATACATCATATATCATATCACTTAATATATGAAAGAGGCGCGTTCCCCGCACACAGTCTAAGCTCGCGTAGGTGAACGCGTACTATCCTTTGTGAATAGGCTTTAATATCATATTTTTATATTTATAGAAAAAGCAAACCGTTTGACATTTATGGTGACTTGAATTTGCAACTCACAGATTTTTTTTTTTTTTTCATTTAACATTAAATGGTCATTTTAGTACCAAAACTAAGTTCTACGTTATTAATTTACTCGAAAACGATACTAAACATGACCTAATAGCTAACCGGGTTCTAATAGAGTTTTTTAAAATAAAGGCATTTTAAAATTACGCTCGCGGCGTCCCGACGCCGCGCGGCTTAAAGTTTTTTTTATGAAACTTAACGTTAGTAAAGGTGGGTAAAAGTTATATTATTCATAATCTATATTAAATAGGCTTTCATATCATATTTTTTATTTGTAGAAAAAGCAAACAGTTTGACATTTATGATGACTTGAATTTGTAAATCATAGATGAAAATTTCAAACTTTTAATTTTTTTTATTTTATTTACCATTAAATTATAATTTTAGTACCAAAAATGAATTCTACGTTATTGATTTACTCGAAAACGATACCAAACATGACCTATGAACTAAACGGGCTATGTTAGAATTTTTCAAAGCAAGCCGGGTGTAGCGGTACTTTGAACCCCCCTCCCGAGCCCCAGGGGGGAGGCTCCCGAAGGCTCCCGATCTTAATCGGCTTATTTTGATATAAGGAACAACTGTGCCAAGTTTCATGCTTTGGTCAAGAAAAAAAAGGTTTGGCCTCTTTTTGTCGATAAACGTCCCCACTAGAGCGCTCGTAGACAACGGACTTGCGTTCGATCGTCCGGCGCTCCTTGCTTTCGTAAGTAGCTAGATAGTTCCGAGAAATGCTGTATACTGCGACTTAACAAATCTTGATCCCGTGGGTGGCAAACAGGCATACGGTCTTATATATAGCTGCAACCCCACTGATTTCTAACCTCTCCCTATATCTGGAGAACGGCTAAACCGATTTCGACGGTCGAAGTGTCTTTGTATAGAGGGAGCGGGGAGACGTGTGGAAAAAATATGGAATCTGGTCTGCGACTCTTGGGTCAAAAAATGTTGGACGGCCTGGCTAAACGGGGGGAGATATTGGGGGGGTGCTCGACCAAATGTCATAGAAGACCCTGGGCAGTTTTTGAGGCCGCCATTTTTTTTTCAAAATGGGCGACTTTTTTTTTGTAGATTTTTCAAGTTTATCCTAGAGTGCTCAAATTTTGGTCATAGAATCTCTCTAGGGTCTAGATTAGAATGATATAAAAATTTTTTGAAAAATGCTGCAAATGTGAAAAAAAATTCCACTTTTTGTATGGCAACTTTTATACCGTAAGAGATAGCCGGGGGGTGCTCGTTCAAATGTCATACAGGAGCCCGAGTAGAAAAAAGTTGCATCAAAAAAATTCAAAATGGCCGACTTTTTTTTTCAAGTTGGTCCGAGCGCGCTGAAATTTTGCATGCGGCTGTATGGGCCCCTAGAATACAAATGTCAAAAAAAATTTTTCGAAAATCCAAGATGGCCGCCGTTATGGCAAAATAAATTTTTCAAGTATTTTCGCGAACCCGAAGGGCGAGCTTCAGGGTGGGAGGCCGAAGGCCGACCCCGCGGAGGGCCGCAGGAACGGAGCTCACCTTTAGGCTCCCTCACCCGGGCCAAATCCAAGTAATTTCACTGCGGGCATAAAGTGCTCCCATACAATTTCCTTACAAAAGTGTCTTAAACAAGCGTAACCGGCGGGCCGAAGGCCCGACGGTGGAGCTTCGGAGCCGAGCGACGGCCGAAGGCCGAGCTCCGCGTAGGGCCTAAGGCCCGGAGCGTCCCTGATCGACTCGCCGGCGGTCCGGGAAGTTGGAAAAATACTTTCCAAATAAAATATTGATCCTAGCGAAAAATATTATAGAATCTTTCTTGTAGGAAATATTATGAAGATTAATTCTGTGAAACATTAGTTTTGGCTGTGAGCCACCAATTTCGAGTTATTAACAAAAAACGGCCCATGAAATCTATTCAAAAATACTTTCCAACTAAAATATTGATTCTAGCGAAAAATGTTATAGAACCTTTCTTGTAGGAAATATTATGTAGATTAATTCTGTATAACATTATTTTTGGCTATGAGCCACCGATTTCGAGTTATTAACAAAAAACGGCCCATGAAATCTATTTAAAAATACTTTCCAACTAAAATATTGATCCTAGCGAAAAATCTTATATAACCTTTTTTGTAGAAAATATTATGTAGATTAATTCTGTCTTACATTAGTTTTGGCTGTGAGCCACCGTTTTTGAGTTATCAACAAAAAACGGCTCAAATATCTATTTAATGCCAGACTTGCAGACCTGATTTTTGATCAGAGAAGGAGCACCTTTCCAGGTTGCCTCAATACACCTGCCAGCTATCAATATTTTTTTATGTGCACTCTTCAAATACTAATTTGAGTTGCTTAAGTTGCTTTTTGTGTAAAATATAACCTTTCAATTCCTATTTTTTACTGATTAATTGATCATTTAATTAATATTATATGACATCCCTCTTGTGAAATACGTACCATACATGCAAGTTAGCTAACACCCATATAATGCTTGTGTTTACTTCTGCTGTAAATATACAACATATGGTAACTAATGTTTACTCAACCTTGACTTAACAATTTTGTGATAATTTTATAATGCAAATATCTTTGACTAACTAAATTTAGAAAAGAAAATTGTAAAATCATTTTCTCAGCAACAGAGTGGTCAAAACATGGAACAAATTACCAGAGGATGTGATCTCAGCACTGAATGTTAACCAGTTTAAGAACCGACTAGATAACTACTTAACAAATTTAAAGAACACATCTTAAGAAATAATTGTTGGATAAAGGCAACTATCATTGTTATAACTGCCTGCGTGATTAATAAATAAATTATGTACAATCTAAGGACACTGGAAGATTAAGGATTAGCTGTAAATTAAATGAATTGTGGAAACTTCAACATATCTCAAAACCTATTTCGATAAAATTTACTAATTAAGTAAGTAACATTTGTAACATTTTCAAGGAAAGCTAGCCCAATACCACCACAGAAATCGTTTATTATAAAACTTAATTAATTGTGCACCTTGATATGAATTACTACTGGTTAGAGTGATTGTAAGCCACAGACCAACCCCTATAGACATCTATTACAAGACGACTCGCGGTGGCCAGCCTTCCTAGTATTTGCACTGATATAAGCGCGGGCGCTCGCCGTGCCCGATCAGTATCGACCAAGTAACAGACCCGAAAGCAGCGCGTGTTTTTCGCACAAAAAAATTGGAAAAGGGTATTTTGATGCCTTAAAGATGTCCACCTGTAGTGTGAAATGGTGTGGAAAGGTAACAAGAAGCTCAAATTTAAAAACAGACGGCATTACATTCCACAAATAAGTCATATTTATAATTTATTCAGAGCCGGCATAGGTCAACTTACATTGGCCACTTACGCGTCAGTAGAGGGACAGTCATACTTCTGTCCCTTTTCATCTGGCGCGACTGCCCGCCGTCCTTGAAACGGCCAATCACAGCGCGCTTAACACATTCCCCGCCCGCTCCTCGCACCCCAAACACTGGTGACTCGTATCGCGAACCAAATATACAAGACTGCCACTCTATAGGAGGTTCTCTGTGTTGTAAGCTTAAGGGACAATGAATGTAAAATTGAATTGAGAAAAATGTGAGATCGCTCTTTAGCGATAAGACCGCCTCTTATTTTACCTCTTAAGTTGTTTATACTTACTATGTTGTTTCCTGTATTGAAGTGTGCAATAAATAGTATTTGTATTGTATTGTAGTAACTTCCACTTGAAAGAGGCAGATTGTATTTAACAACAAAACTATAATACATGAAAAGTGTATCCATACTGTTTGGTTTTTACGGTTAAGCTGTGTAACACATTAAATTTGAAAATAATATAAAATAAATAATACTAATATTATAAATTTACTAGATTAAAATCAAACAGCAGTATAATAATTTATAAAAATTGTTAATTGTAAATAAAGAAAATAAATGAATAAAGAAAATAGTACCAAATTTGGAAGCCAAAAAAAGTCCAAAACAAAAACAGTAGCTAAAATGCTATAAGTATAAATTACAAGTTAGATGAAAGGTTTTCCACACTTGTCCAGTGCCTTGATCTTCACTCTTCATTGAGTTGAGGTAGATTATCAGTTTGAACAGGGCATCTCTTGTATGAAGCAAATTATCTTAAACCTTATCAGTAATATCAGTATGCATATTGGGCGTAACTCAGACAGAGGGTTTAATATTAAAATGAGAGATATTTGTAAATTGGCAGTGTCGAACGCGGCACTCCGCGGTGGCGACGCCGCGACGCAAGCGCGCGTGCTGCAGTGGGCGTGCTGGGCCGACTCCGAGCTGCTCCCCGCCGCCGCCGCCTGGGTGTTCCCCTACCTCGGCATCATGCAGTTCAACAAAGTGAACGTGGAGCGAGCCAAGACGGACCTGCTGGCAGCCCTCGCCGTGCTGGACAAGCACCTGCTGACCCGCACCTTCCTGGTGGGAGAGCGCGTGTCGCTGGCCGACATTGTTGTCTTCACCACACTCATCCACTCTTTCCAGGTGGGTACATTATATTAAGTAAGGCCAGGCCAGGTAGTTCTTGTCTCTGCTTCCTTTCCATGAGCAGAAAGACCTACACCCTTCTAGACTGGACTCCCAGCTCCTACATATCTTTTAAGTCCACAGCATTAAATATGACTGATAAAAACTGACATTAAATGAATTTAAAATAACACTATTCCGGTGGCTATTAGAAAAGACATTTCATTCCATAAAATAGTTAATTAGTGCTCTTGACATAGTATATTGTGATTATAACTTTTATTTTAATGTATTATTTATTTTCAACTAATTTAATGATGGTAATTAAATGTAAATTTAAATGACTGACTAATAGCATATTTGCATGCCTTTTGTCAATAGACATTTTTTATGTATAAAAATGGCCTAATATTTTATGTTTAATTTTAATGTTTAGCCACAATTGGCATGTAAAATTATATTTTATACCTACAGAAAACACTAAATTTACTGTAGGTATAAAATATAATTTTACATGCCATTTGTGGCTAAACATGTATTGCTACTCAATAATAATAATGTACCACCTGATGTATACCACGTTTATCGTGTCATTCATTCATTCATATGTTCAAATTTGCAGTTTGGATCTACATTATTACATAATGGCGAGGGTACAATAGTATATTGTACAACAAGGGAGGTAAGGGGGATTTTGTCGACGAGTGTTAATAACTCGCGACAGCCGCAGGCTGGAGAGAGTTTCAGACACGAGTTTACAAAATCCTTACCTCCTGAGTTACACACAATATTTTTCATCACATTTGAGAGGAAAACACAGAGAAAAAAAAACATAAGGCAAAACCTTCAATAAATGGCGGTGTTGTACATACTGCCCGTTGCTATGGCAACGCGGT
This sequence comes from Leguminivora glycinivorella, assembly GCF_023078275.1. NCBI lineage: Eukaryota > Metazoa > Arthropoda > Insecta > Lepidoptera > Tortricidae > Leguminivora > Leguminivora glycinivorella. The sequence continues at coordinate 3,567,080 of NC_062987.1, read as the reverse complement.
CAAGCGCAAATCGAGATGGCCGTCAATATTTACAGCCAGATTGCAAGTTATAACGATTTATCTACATGAAATTTACAAAATAAATTTAAAACACACTGAAATAATTGTAAAACATAAATAAAATGCATTTTTCATACCATATAATATTTTTTTATAGCTTAATAGTCAAATTTTAGTTGTGCAAAATCCTTGGCTGATTGAAACATCCTTTGCCTGAAGTATTGTATGGATTGTATTAATTTTTAAAACTAAATCCATTACTCTCTTGGGAATAAAATAGTAAATTATTCTTCAGTACACGTAGACGCAATGAGACCTTTAAACAGCAAATGTGATGAAAAATTATTTATTTAATTACAGTTTGCATACCTAACCTTTTTTGCATATGACATACCCATATCATTATTTACTGATTTCTTATCAATGTCAAGTGTTCTAATCTATATCTTATGAAATATTATGTTAAGATAGCTCACAGCTAAAATATGATAAACAAGAAAAGATCATGTAGGAAGCTTAAAAAAAATTGCATTATGAGGTTCGCATTTCACTATTTGTTGGTAACCTATGCTGTGTTTTCGGAAAACCAGAATGGATACAGTTTTAATTGACCATGATTTTTGAATAGTTATTACCTATTATATTCACATTTTCAATATTTCTGTCAATTTGATCTTACTGAAGACAAAGAAAAAGGCCACTAACATGATGGGACGGAAGGCCCGAGACAGGGACAAATGGAAGTTAAAAGAAGATGCCTATACTTCCTCACAAAGTTCCGGTGCAACCTTACTTTAAATATACTAGGTTAATGTTAACAACTGTCTGTAAAAGCCCGAAATAAACGGCGTTTTTATTTTTATTTAACCAAAGAATAGGCTACTAGACTCATATCGAATTTGGCACGATAATAGTTATTTGTTATACAAGAGTGCAAAGTTGTATTTTAACGCCGAGTGTGGAATTGAACAAAATTAAAATTTTGAAAAACCCCCGTCCGCGACCTAGCGATTTTCATGAAACATGGCTAAGAACACTCCCGACTAACACAGCTTTCAAATAAAAAAAACTAAATCGAAATCGGTTCATCCGTTCGGGAGCTACGATGCCACAGACAGACACACACACAGACAGACAGACAGACAGACACGTCAAACTTATAACACCCCGTCGTTTTTGCGTCGGGGGTTAAAAACTAGCAAGTGAAAGGATTCTATAGTTGAACCACGAGCGAAGCGAGTGGTTCGAGAATAGAATCCTGAACTTGCGAGTTTTTTAACACACGAGAAGTAAAATACATTTGAACACAAAACTTTTCCCCTCACTATAGCGAGGAAAGTACACTGCTTCCAGTAGTTCCACAGGTGGTAAAACATCGTCATCACTAGATTCACTCACTTTTATCAATTTTAAAACAGAAAAAAATACTATATTCAAGGTCAAATTACTTTATCCACTAGTGGATAAAATGCGTTTTTACCCGCTGGACAAACACGTGTTTCCGAGCTAGTGAGGGGAAAATGATTTTCTTTGGTAGTATTTGACATAAAAAAACAATATTTATAGATTTTGGGTATTAAAAGTGTATGTTGACTACACAGATTGAAACGTATCTACGTGTTTTCGATTAAAAAACCAAAACATAAAAAATGTGTGATAATTTTTCAAGAGCCTGATTTATTTTGGCCACAAATATATGAATTTGTTTCTTCTATCTAAATTAAGTTCTGTGGTTGACTACGTGTTTTCGATTAAAAATGTGTGTAATTTTTTATTTATTTTGGCCACCGAAAACGCTATCAACGATGTAGTGACGTCATCGAATTCGAACCTTATTGCATTTCAAAACAATCACTGACATATTGAACTTTATGCCTCATACTTAAAAACTAAAAAGTCAGAAAATGTTGTTCTCGAATAGAATGACCTGATTCACAGACAATCTATTTCTATGGATTAACATGACTGTGTTGTTTTCGCCTGATTACGTAAAAGTATATTTTAAAAATATTTTTTGCTGTTTTTAAGTCATAATAAAATATGGTAATTAATCATATAAGACAGACTTTAAAAAAGGGTCAAGTAGCCTATTGTAGCGTCTGTCGGGTACCCTGTAGCCGCGCGCAAGTAAACTTTGACAGTGAAAACAAAAGGCTAATGAGCACCATGTCGGTTGCAGCACGTCCTGGACCCCGCCACGCGCGCGCCGCTCGTGAACGTGCAGCGCTGGTTCCACACGCTGGCGCACCAGCCGCACGTCGCCGCCGTGGTGGGAGCCGTCGCGCTGTGCGCCGCTCCACCGGTGTACGACGCCAAGAAGTACCAGGAGCTGTCTCAACAGAACAAGAAGGTAGTCTTATTTATATGGCTAATTAGTATTTTCATTCCGACTCGGGAGTATTAAAATCTCCATTTTTTAAAAGACTGGTTCATTGGAGACTCGCTGAATATGTCCTTTATAACACGGTGCAATAGTCGACTATGGTGCATATGGTGAATTTCAATAAAGAGATAGGTATTAAATATTTACGGATAGACTAGATACCTTGCAGAATATTTACAATGACGTCGAGACCGTTAAACGAGACTTGGACGTAGACTTAAAAGACGAATGTTCTTGTTTTGCCGCCCGCCGCGTAGCGAGGCTTTCGTCCGGTCCGTAGTACTAATTCTTGCTAAAGAAAAAAAGGCCGTGTAAAAATTCACTTCATTTATATCAGGAGATTCGGGGGTTTTCAAACTGTGGGGCGTGGAGCAACATTATAAAGGAGGCCGTGGGACAAGTGGACAACTAGTTCAGTAATGTGTAAAGGGTCCACTTGTCACAGGGTGGGGGCTGCGGAAAAATATCTTTTAGACAACAGTGAGGCGTGTTTTAAAAAAGTTTGGGATCCCCTGATCTAAACATACTTTTCTGATTCCAGGACTCTGGCAAGAAGGACAAGAAGGCAGAAAAGAAGGAACAGCCCAAGAAGGAAAAGAAAGAGCAGGAGCCCGCGCCGGCTGACGACGGAGACTTCGAGGAGAAGCCCAAGGAGTCCAAGGACCCCTTCGACTCCATGCCCAAAGGGTAGGCCCGCGGGAGTTACACGGCGGCGACGCGGCGCAGCCGTGATGCCACTTCAAAACGTAGCCATAGAATAATCTAACTACAAAATTAAAATTTTGAAAAACCCCCGACATAGGGGACCGATTTTCATGAAACATGGCTAAAAACACTCCCAACTAATTGAGCTTTCAAACAAAAAAAAATCTAAGTCGGGTCACAGACAGATAGACACGCCAAACTTATAACACCCCATCGTTTTTGCGTCTGGGGTTAAGAAAGTAGTATATCGAACTGACAGAGTGTCATTTTTCGTTTACGTAAAGTCTGTCAAGCCATTTCCGTCACTAGAAAAAAGCGGATTTATGACTGGACCTTTTTCTAGTGAAAACTTGTTTGACCGATTTTTCGTCTACATAACTGGTTAGTGGTTAGCTATTTTTGTATGGAAACGTTTTCTAGTGGAAACATGCCTGCGCGGCGCCTTTCTCATACGCCGTTTGTGTATAATTCATGCCTAAGGGAGAGGAGTGGCATTCAAACTTACTGATTGATAAAAATTACAGCACATCTCATTCACAGTCAATTATAAGACTGACACTAATTCTCAAGTTGCTTAGGTTTATATTATAAGCGGGACACCGGTATGCATCGCTGTAGCGATGTCCCAGACGCATTTATTGTAAAAACATACTCGTAATATATGCAGACTAATTTTATCAAGTTTAGCAATACTACAATAAATACTAAATAGATAAATAAATATTGGGGACACCTTACACAGATCAACTCAGCCCCAAACTAAGCAAAGCTTGTACTGTGGATGCTAAGCGACGATATACTTAAATAGATAAATACATACTTATATACATAGGAAACATCCATGACTCAGGAACAAATATCTGTGCTCCTCGCACCCCAAACACTGGTCTCGTATCGCGAACAAAATATACATCATCTGTGCTCATCACACAAATAAATGCCCTTATGAACGAAATATTGTCTTTGGTTAGCACGATAGTCACTACTCTGGTATCACCCGTTGACCACGAACGCTGTAAAGCGTTCGAAACGTCGGGATGTATTATAAATTCATTATAAGCGATATAATCCGTTTTCATAGCTTTATTTCATAATGAACAACTTTTAATTGCACGAAATATTACATGAATCAATAAGGTTTGCCCCAATATGAGAATGGATTTATAAATATGACAGTATGGACTAAAATATACATTTTAAAAAATAATAGCGAATAGGAAGTTGAATGCCAGTCTAAGTTGGTATAAAAATCATGTGCATGTGCTAGCATTTGCAGTTGGTATCGTCAGGGAAAGGGTAGCTAGTTTTTTTTTTCTTTAAGTAGTTTAAATTGAAATCTCTCTCTCTCTTGTCACATCTGCTATTGATCTCTCATTATGGTATATCATATTTATTTAAACTCATTTTGGTTATGGGATAATCATTTGTTTTTTTTTGTATGCTTTGCTCATTATTTTTATGTTTTCATCATATGTATTATGTTTATGTATATTATGTTGCTAAATAAATATGGTGAATGGTTGCGTTTTTATCTATTGCATGTTTATCATTTATTATCCCCTCTAGTTAATGAACTTCAGATTAATCTTTTTTTTTTTACCCATATGGTGGCAAACGAGCATACTGCCTTCCTGATAGTGATATCAATTTCAATAAGCATATGGAATCACTAATCAAAGATCATATTGTGAAAATATTTTACTGAGACAAACTAGCATGAAGATGCATTTCCTATTTTTAACATTGATAGTAAATATTTCTGTCAGAAAATAATATTCATAATTTTCTTGAATGAATATGAATGCATATCATTTCAATTATGATAAATTCTATCCATGTGCCATTAGATTTACGAAAATCATGAACATTACAATAACAATTGTACAGTATATTTTGCATAAGGATTATCCTATTTAAGTCAAATTTACCATCAGAATAAGGAAAATTACACTAACCTAATCGAAGAACTCAATGAAAGCTCATGTTGTTAAAAGTTTATTTTTTGATACAAAATTTAACCATTACATTACTTGTATTTATATACTCATAGAAGCAAAATAGAAAAGACTGCTCCTGAAGTAGAATGAGCAAGTAATAAGACTAATAAGCAGCGGTACTTGTTTCAGCACGTTCAACATGGACGACTTCAAGCGCTGCTACTCCAACGAGGATGAGGCGGTGTCCATCCCCTACTTCTGGCAGAAGTTCGACCCCGAGCACTACTCCATCTGGTATGCGGAGTACAAGTACCCCGAGGAGCTCGCCAAGGTCTTCATGAGCTGCAACCTTATCACTGGTCAGTCTTTTTAAACTTAAACCTAGAAACGTCTCCCGCACCTCCTGTCAAAGAAACAAAGTTCTTCCTCACTCTCGACATGTGACAAACCAAGAACTTGTTATTTGTTTTACAAGGGGGCAAAGTTGTTTAACCGCACGTGCCAATATTGAAGCCCGAGCAAGCGAAAGATTCCAATACGCCTCCTCGCTACGCTCGCTGTTCAAAAAGTGGAATCTTGAGCGTTGCGAAGGTTTAACAAACTGCCGCCGAGTGAAACACAAATGCGCTATGACATGGGGTTCTTCAAGAAGCAGGTATTTAGGGTTCTCAAAAGTCGGCAACGCGTAAGTGGCTCCCCTGATGTTGCTTATGTCATGTCCATGGGCGGCGATGACTGCTTCCCATCAGGCGTCAGGCGACTTGTCTGCCCGTTTTCTGCGTATGTCATTAAAACAATTTTTTTTATAAGAAAACAACTTTTTCTCCAAAGGAAGAGTCTTCTGTTCAGAAGACTCAGTCCAAAGTCTGTTATTCTGATGGTTTTACAAGTTGTATATAACGAAAAAGTCGAGACATGTTCATCATCTAAGCTTTTAAACCCTGAAGTATACTTCAATGCGTAGGCGACTCGATATTAACGAGCGACTTCTCAATTTTCATATACGAAATGCGGCTCGATGCTGATAGATGTGATTCCGTCTTATTATTATTTAGTGTGTTTTCAGACAAAATAATTAGTTTAAAAAATGTGACGAAAACAAGTATTGATCTCAGTCGGTTCGAGTGAAATCGTATCAAAGTTTTTATTAGTAAATAATCACAGGAGAGGGCTATGAGAGTGCGGGCTGCGAACTTGTCGCCCGAAGGGTTATTTCGCTGTAGAGCGGGCTTTATTCGTTTCGTGCACATTCCAGGCATGTACCAGCGACTGGACAAGATGCGCAAGCAAGCCTTCGCGTCGGTGTGCCTGTTCGGCGCGGACAACGACTCCAGCATCTCCGGCGTGTGGGTGTGGCGCGGGCGCGAGCTGGCGTTCCCGCTGTCGCCGGACTGGCAGATCGACTACGAGTCCTACGACTGGAAGAAGCTCGACCCCTCCGCGCCCGAGACCAAGAAACTTGTCCAGGTAAACGGCTCCTCCTTCACTTGGAGGCTCTCATTTTGCACACGAACGCCGCATTGACATTTTGTAAACTCAAAACGTGCGACGTGCCAATCGACATACGTAATTGACAATAGGAAATATGTATGTGACTCCAAAATGGCCGAAATATTTGTAATCTTTATTGATTAGTATTATAGAAAATATTTTTATTTGTAATTTTTTGCTAAAAAACATACGTTTACATAATACTTTTGAAAGTTATCGTAATTTAATAGTGAAATAAAATTTTCAAAAAGTAGCTTTTTTAAATTCCGCACAAATTCTCAAAATGTAACGTGACGTCATATTACACTTGACTTCTGTAAGTGGGAGCGAGAAAGATCATGCTTTTCTCGCTCCCACTCGTGTGGACGGTGCTGCCGTGTAACGTTAGATTACGCTCAATCGAGCGCGCCAATGGCCGCGTTTGAATTGCCCGTAAATGATAGCCCCGTGTGGTGACGGGTTAAGAATATCACCACCCCCTTTCTTCCCGTGGGTGTCGTAGAAGTCGACTGTGGGATATGGGTTACATTGTGGCGTAGGCGAGAGGCTGGCAACCTGTCACTGCAATGTCACAATTTGGATTTCTTTCAACCCCTTTTTGCCAAGAGTGGCACTGAAACTTAGTAGTTCATGTGCTCTGCCTACCCCTTTATGGGATACAGGCGTGATGTGTATGTATGTATGTAAATGATAGTGGTTTTAATTTTTTTTTCTAATATCTTGGTTTATATTTTGGATGTGTGTGTTATATTTATTTTTAGTAATGTATTATTGTTATTTTTAGTAGAATCGTATAAAAAAATCATGCATATTCCCGTGTGCTACTCTGCGGCGGCGCCACCTTAATGAAATTCAACTAATTATATGTTAAAATGATGTTCGTAAGACGTACAGTATGTACGTGTAATTTTATTTTTATTTTATTTTATTGGTTTACCAGTAACTGTTACACTGATGCATACATGAATTATACAGTTATACAACTAAGAACTAAGTGTACAATAAAATGGAGGTAAACACTGCATGCAAATTAAAAATGTTTAACATCGAAAAATTAATTACGAACTAATTACTTAAATACTATTTCGTGAAGCTGACGTTTAAGTTTATGTAAAGTAACGCAATAATTATTATTAAATTTATGCCCCTGTTGTACACTCTGCTTTTGACTTCGATTGCGAGGAATTTTGCAATATTTTTTAACTGTTTGTCTCGAATGAATTTTAAGACTGTCTGTTGCCGGCCTAAGACTAAGGAAATCGGTCTCAAGAGACAAACAGTTAAAACATATTGCGCAATTTTATTTTTGCTACAATTTATTAGAATTCCGTATTTTCTGTCATTAAATTTAGTAATTTTGATTTACTAAAATAGGATTCGATTACTTATCGGTTAAAAAAATGTTTGACTTGGCAAAAAATCAAGCGTCTGAAACTATGATCACATGTTGAAAAAAAAAAGTTGGCGGGAGTTGGTTATGTATATGTTAATTCGCTTTACGATAATTTCGTGGTGTAAATTGCCGAGAAAATATATAATTAATTCCTCGCAATCGAAGTGAAAAGCAGAGTGTACAACAGGGGCATAAATTTAATAATAATTATTGAAACCCAGAGCAAATCGCGCCGAGCGCGGAAGCGCGGGAAGGAATATATCTCCCTCTCGCTTACCCGTAGGTACACCTCCTTACATGCTATCTCATACCGTTCAGGCGGAATGCGGAATTACTGAAAGTACATAAATTTACTAAGTTATAGTGATTTTTTCAATACGTACATAATAAACAGCATTGGTACATCAATTTCCATAAGAAAAAAGTAGATGATGTAATTCCTATCTATGAGAACTGAGTGGCGCCGCTGCAGAGCATGCTCTGCAGCGGCGCCACAATAAAAGCCCATTATTTCATTTCCCGTTATAGGTACAGTCATAACATTACACGTACATACTGTACGTCTTACGAACATTATTTTAACATATAATTAGTTGAATTTCATTAAGGTGGCGCCGCCGCAGAGTAGCACACATATTCCCTATTAACATAATTATAGTACGAAATAAAAATAGTTAAATAAACACTGGATAAGATAAGATGCTTACAAAAAAATGACAACTTCATTACATCAGGGATAGCATTTAACTACTAGGCGACCAGAGTCAAAAAGAGCGTACATCCATCTTAAAGGCCAGCAACGCACCTCTAATCCTTCTAATATTGCGGGTGTCCATGGGCGGCAGTGATCGCTTACCATTAGGCGACCCGTCGGCTCATTAGCCTCCAATCACATTACAAAATGACGTACCTCGCTGTGTACATTGTCGTCTGTTTAGGTGAATAGAGGCCGACATAGGACCCAACCGTTGAATAAAAACTGACTGATTATGTTTTATTTTCAGGATTACTTCTCATGGAGCGGCACCGACAAGCAGGGCCGCAAGTTCAACCAGGGCAAGATCTTCAAGTAAACTCCCTTTTGTACGTTATTGTAAAAACTTGCATTTATTTAAGTGGTGCGGAAGCTCATCTCATGATAAGGAGTCTGTAATAAAAGAATCGTTTATTTACTATTTTGGAGTTTTCATACAATGTCCATTTATGGCTTGTGGGCTATCACAGGAGTAGCGAGATATCACTCTTTAATGCACATAGAAAACGTATACTTCGTCTCGTGAGTGGGATACTGTCGGGCTAAATGTGCAAGGCCGTGAGGCTTATGAGGAGGCACACTCAAAGGTTATGACGGATGGCGCCACCTTATTAATCCATTGCATAGATAAAGAATTTTCGCCACACCAACTGATAAAGGCTTTCTTTGCTATTCGAAAACTCTGCAAAAAAAATGCAAAATTGCATTTTATCCACAAGAGTGCAAAGTAATTTCATACAAATTGTAACTTGATTTCTAAAGCTGGATGTGGGAATTCACGTATAAATGATGATTAAATAAATTGAAGTTTTTTATTCATTTTGATGTTTTACAGTTTATATTTTCATAGTGTTGGTGTGGTGAAAAATTTTGTGTTTCACTCGGTGGCAAAGTTTGTTTAACCTTCGTGCCTTGATACCCTCGCAACGCTCAAGATTCCACATTCTGAACTGAATCTGAATATTGGAATCTTTCGCTTGCACGGGTATCAATATTGGCACGTGCGGTTAAACAACAACTTTGCCCCCTTGTAAAACAAATAACTATTCATACGTGAGAGCGAGAAGATGATTTTTTTTTCTCACACGTGAATGACAGTGACATGCCTAGGCATTGGCCTCCTCATTGGCCTGGTATATACCATAGACTCTTTATTACAACAGTTCTCGAAAAGTTTGTACAAAAATTAAGGAAAAAGTTAAATGTTTTTTTAATTCCTTTTTTTGTTACCAAGATTTATTTCATGAATTGAGATTTTAGTAAGTTTTATTGGGTCATTAAGGTTCTCTAGTATCTATATTTTCTTAATTATAACAAATTATCCTGTATACAACGTGTTTCCGGTAACACTCAAAACCTCAGACACCCCAACTGATTTTTATTTTTTTAAACTCATCTAGAGTATTCATCTTTTAATCTGATGGTTACTTTTTTTTTTATTGAATTTTTAATTTTCTGTACAGCTCTACTGACTTTTAGCTCTACACTCAATAAAATAATTGCTAACTGCCACCATAAACCCTAAAACTATTTATTTGTGTACGTTACTGCAACGACATAAGCGACATAAGGTTTACCAATAGACAGCTAAGATGTCACTGTAAGCTTTGTCACAGTAAACTTCAAATTGGACAGGTAATCGCATTAAGCAAATTTAAACCCAATAATCAAAATGATAAGGATGTAATTAGGTACGAGTTCAATTTGTTATGACTTATGATAAACATTAAGATTAAACTGACAAACAACGTCAAACTCGTAGCGGAAAAAAAATCGTCCAAGTAACCAGCCAGCATTAATACCCCTAAATACTGAAAAAGGTATACAACCTCTAAGCAATGCGACATACACAATGTTTTATTACGAGTACAATAGAATAGGCACGTAAATAACAAAAAATAAAACCGCCTTCAAAAATAAGCGCGTTACAAAACACGGAGAAACTAAAAAGCCAAAAATAATAAACCTTTCAATTCAGATTTCTTATCGTATTGCAATAATCTAAACATCCAAATTATAAACAAATCAATTATTTTTGTAGTCGGTACCAGACCTATTCGTCGCCTTGCTATTTTCTGTTTGCCCCACCCAACCATACACAGGCTGGTACCGACTCCAAAAATAATTGATTTGTTTATAATTTGGATGTTTAGATTATTGCAATACGATAAGAAATCTGAATTGAAAGGTTTATTATTTTTGGCTTTTTAGTTTCTCCGTGTTTTGTAACGCGCTTATTTTTGAAGGCGGTTTTATTTTTTGTTAAAAAGTTTATTTATTTGTTGATTTTTAGTGGTTCCTAGTGATATTATATGTATCAGTCCGAATACATGTACAGTAGTGAAAGAATTATCCTTTAACTAACCATTGAGGAGTTGACCTTCCATCATCAGCTCAGCCACATAAAATTATTACCATCAGACGTAAATACTGTTGTACCTTTGAAAAATAGACTAAAAACATTACATGTGCCTATAACATTTGAAGAGTTCCCTCGATTTCTCCAGGATCCCATCATCAGACCCTGACTTGGTGCCAATGGGACCATCTCGGGGTTATACCGGTTCGATCAAAAAAAAAATTTTGAAAATCGGTCCACGATTCTCGGAGATATCGAGTAACATACATAAAAAAAAAAAAAAAAAACATTCAGTCGAATTGAGAACCTCCTCCTTTTTTGAAGTCGGTTAAAAATAACTAATAATACTAATTTGAATAAAAATATTACCCCCATCAAGATATAGCTCAATCGATTCTACTCTCGATTCTGAACAAACGGTTTTCAGGTTTTTAGTGTTAAGTGAAACACGGTGTATATTTTACGAAAGTCGACTTATATTACTAAATGTTGGTAACAAAATAGGATCAATTAAAATTTGCTGACGTGGCTATGTACAAACTTTGAGAACTGCTGATTAGATATGTACGAGACAAAAGCGTTGACTTTAAATATTTGTATTAAAGTTAATATAGTATTAATAAGTTAATACGCCAATTTTTTGACTGTCAGAAAGGTTACAAGCTGATCTAAACCCTTGTTTTGATACGAATTTTACGAATACATCATTATAATTACTATAGGGATAAAATGAAACAAACCTCGGAAAGCAAAAATTTATATTTTTACATTTCAGACTTTTGCCTAACTGATAGAATCTCTTTAACATTAGTACATTATTACATATTATTGCATGAATAAAACCAACTAACGCGAGTCGCTAAAGTAAAGGCTCATTTAGACGGCACGCGAAATCGCATGCGATTTTAGTTACATTACGAACAAGTAGTATTAACAGTTACAACTGATGTTAGTGTTGTATATCCAATACTGTATTCGACTGTATTTTTAAAGAAATTATTTCACATCAAGCATAAAATAAAACTCATTAATATAAATATGTAGACAGCAGTTATTTTAGTATTAAATACAACTTGCATTTTACAAATCTAAACTATAATAGAGTAACTCGACGGTCACGGCCGTGACGTTATTGCTTTACGTATTAATTCCTTAGTACAGCCGAGTTATTTATGAATTCGACCGTAACAAAATTAACAAATAGTTTTCAAATTAGAAAATCGAAATTTGGTTAGTAATCAAGTACCCTATAGCGCACCAATCGAATACCGCGATATAATGAAATGCAAGTTGTCGTACCGTGTAAATGGGCCCTAGGCTCGCTGTGCGAGCGAGAACACATGCACCGTCTCCTTCGTTCGTGAGCATCGTTGGTGTGCGACGTTTCGTATATAAATTAGACAAATAGTTATAGCTACCTAGGAATACTCATGGCAACAATAATGGAGATTAATAAAAGTATAATTTACTTCAGCTTATAAAAAAAACTAATCATTCTAAAAAAAGCGACAGAGATATTATCTTCGCTACGGCGCAAAAGATTAGCATCTGCCTGGAAATCCAATCCAGCTGAAAGTTCCAGTAGGTTTGCAAAATACCTCGCTTGGAAACCATTTTTTTGTACCAGCATAATTTTTATTGACTTCTTTGTCAGTCGGGGGGCCTATTCGTATCCTTATAGTAAAATTATTGATCCCCTTTATTTTATGAAATGTATGAAAAAAAAATCCAAGCACTTGCCATGATAATTTCTAGGTCTAAAAAATACTCTTACAGGGAACAGACAGTACAAGATCAGACGTGATATCTTTACAACGAAGAAGCTATGAGCTAAAGGGTGTTTCACTCGATATAACAACAAATCAATCGTCAATAAATAACTGGAGCGTTTATTAAAAAAAAATATTAATGTAATGAAGTATTTTCACCTCGTAACTTGGTTTTAAAATTGGGAACTTACATGAAGGAGTGGCGCTGATTGTGAAAAATACACGTGATCTTATGGGAAAGACCTACATTTTAATGCTAGTGGCGGCCGTTGGAACTAATTTGACTTCATCAGATGTAACAGATAACCCCACAAAGTGAGGGCCGACCCAGTCGTTCAAATAACGAATACCTATTGTGGACATATTGGACACTAATTCGTGTCTTTTATTTTTTGTTGATTTAATAAGTATGTGTATTATTTTATATAGATTTTATAAAAAAGGACACTTTGAGAGTAAAACTTGTACACGACCAAAGTGCGAGTATTAAATAGTTTGTCGGTAGCAGTGATTTTTTACGAACTCGTTAAATATTGTCTTTTTTAGGGTTCCGTAGTCAACTAGGAACCCTTATAGTTTCGCCATGTATGTCTGTCTGTCCGTCCGTCCGTCCGCGCATAATCTCAGTAACCGTTAGCACTAGAAAGCTGAAATTTGGTACCAATATGTACATCAATCACGCCAACAAAGTGCAAAAATAAAAAATGGAAAAAAATGTTTTATTAGGGTACCCCCCTACATGTAAAATGAGGGCAGATTTTTTTTTCATTCCAACCCCAACGTGTGATATATTGTTGGATAGGTATTTAAAAATGAATAAGGGTTTACTAAGATCGTTTTTTGATAATATTAATATTTTCGGAAATAATCGCTCCTAAAGGAAAAAAAAGTGCGTCCCCCCCCCTCTAACTTTTGAACCATAATTATGTTTAAAAATTATGAAAAAAATCACAAAAGTAGAAATTTATAAAGACTTTCTAGGAAAATTGTTTTGAACTTGATAGGTTCAGTAGTTTTTGAGAAAAATACGGAAAACTACGGAACCCTACACTGAGCGTGGCCCGACACGCTCTTGGCCGGTTTTTTTAATTTCTAATTTACAGATTGAACATGGCGTATTTAGCTATGAGTGGCTAGCATTTAGCTAACAGTATTTATTGCTATGATCACTTATTTTTATATGCATTTGCTGACATCTGAAGTAAATGGCATTGATCATAGACTATAGCTACACTTGACAAGTAACCATAATCCTGATGACGAAAACGAAATTATAATAAACTTATTGTTTATTCTGCTTATTTGGATGATTTTGTTGTTATATCCGTGACGACACCCAAAAACGACGCAGGAGCACCGGCGGCGCTACATTCGTACCTTCAAAGACACTTAGGATATTAGAACCTTAATCGAACCAGATAAGGTCTACTTATGAAATGTCTTCGTACTCATGCAATATTTATACACTATAGATAAAGAGAAAATACAAATCGCACGCCGGCGTCCTCGCCGCTGTAGTTCTAAGTTTCCTTGGCCGAATCTCACCAAAAATTAAAGAAAAGTTGTTGGAAGCAAAGCAATAATATAATATTGCAACATATTTGTGCAAATACGAGCCTTTTTTCTTTTTTTGAGCGTCGAGACCGAGGCGTAGACGGGAAGGGAAGTCCCACGTCGCAGGTCGCGCCTTCTAAACGTTTGAGCTAATTCAATATAATACTCCTAAGCTACCTCTAAACTTTGATATTCAACCGTTCGATGAGAAAGGTTCGAGATACTAATGGCCTGTTGTATCGTATGTTGAATTTTTGCACTTTGCCTCTGCAATTTTTTTTCGCTTGGGTTCATTATTTTGATTTTAGCAGTCAGTTGACAACTTATGAAAGTTTGTTTTAGTTTTGCCAATGAAATATTAGGCGGGTAGGGATTTACCTACACACATTAATTAAGTAGTTTAATAACGCAACGAGCGCACAGCTTTTTTTAAAAACCACTTGATGGATTTTCAAAAATCAATTATGACCTGAATGAGATTCCCGTAAACCAAGACTACTACTCGAAGCGTCCATCAAGGTTCTGAGATTCGGCCAAAGAAACTAGAAAACTATTCGCACCGTAGCGGCAGGTACAAAGGTGACGTGCAAACAAACATTCACGCGCCTCGCCACCTCACTATACACGTACTATAACAACCGCAATACGCTTCCGAACAAGTCAATAAACATCAAAAAATGCAAGGTCAACGGTGGCTAATAGGAGAGATATAAACGACGCTGTAAATATATAGAACGGGGTAAATTTACATCTCAAAAATGATAACAACTCGCTTCGAGTCAATAGTGAATATGATTTATAAAACCTTACAACAATAAAGGCTAGATAGAAGCTTAAGATTTGAAGTCTTAACAACTATCATCATTTTTCTTCTTCATACGGGACTATCACAGTCTGAAATTCAGAAAATCTGACTGATTAAATAGGGTGACTACACCGAAAAATTTCCAGTGTCTATTTATTGCTTCCGAATTAATATCGTTATCGAAGGACATAAACCATCATGACCTAAGACATACCAGTTACGCATGCGCGATATGAGCGTATTTTTTTTTTCAATTCAAAGAAAAGTTAAACTGGCTCACTGCTGTTCCAGGCTTTATTGTTATAAGTATAAAACTCTTTAAGGACTAGAAGGAGGCCCGCGAGCGGGCGGTGAGGTGCGGGCCACGCGTCAGTGGCGCCGCGACGAGGGCCGCGCTGGAGCGTCCTGAAAAAAATAAGTGGAAATATAACGCCAACAGAAGCCAACTCGTTATCTACCTACTTCTTCGCTCGCTAGAAACAAGCTTTACGAGGCTCTTTTTTAGGCTTACGTCGCGTCGGTGGGTATAAGAACTTGATCTTTTATCAGCATCAGATATACCTATGTATGGATTTGGACTGAAAATTTCAGTTATTGAGAGGCTTTACAAACAAGAGTTACCAGGATTACTAGGCATAGTAAACAGGTATAATATCAGAGTTATATTTTTGATATTGATAGGTCCGTTGCTACTGCGTTGGTGCGTTGCTGTACAGGTGTCTGCATCACTACGTGTACCTAGTCGCCTTCAAAGTTGGAGTAGCGATCAGACTAATTCTTGATTGCACTTATTAAGGGACAGAAAAGTAGACATGTACCTAGTCGTCGGTAAGTTACTCACTATGGGCGGCGGATCGACGTCAGGCGTACGCAGGTCGAAGTCTGCCACGAACGGCCGCGCTGCTACCCGCAGCTCTACTGAGCAGCCTTCAGGTGAGCTGGAACAATCAACAAATTGATGAGTCATACTCATCAATTTTTGTAATAAGTACTTAACCATTTTTAACCAGCTTGAAAATCTAGTTTATAACGAGCCTCTGTAGTTCTTAAAGTCGTCTCACAGAAACCACTGGAGCCAGGTAGTTACCACCGCAGGTCGAATCCCGTGAAATAGCGAAGCTTCGTGACATGACTAGCTACTTATGGATAAGTATGACGTTTATCTAAGATCTTGAGAGTCGGAAGCCCCTGTCAGTAAATGCAGCTCATTGTCCTTACGTGTATTAGCGTGGCACACCGAGCGACACTTCTGGCTCCACATAGCTGAACACCACCTAATAGCACCTTAGCTACTACTAATACTAATCGTTATAAAAACCGTAAGTATGATGTTTACCTACCTAAGATCTTGAGAGTCGGAAGGCCCCGTCAGTAAGGGCAGCTCGTCGTCCTGGCGAGCATTGGCGTGGCACTCGCAGCGACACTCTTCGGGCTCCACATAGCTGAACACCACGTCGCGAGCCTCCGACGCGGCCGCCGCTGGCAGTGTTTGGATCCGCTTTGGCTGCTTCCGCCGTTCTGGGACTTCTTCGAAGTCGATCCATTCGGGCTTCGCGCGGGCCTCTGATGGACCTAGGACAAATCCTGGGTCAAATTTAAGCAACATGGGTTTTTGGAAATAACTGACCGATGGCCTCGGGTTTGTAAAATCTCTATTGGTCGGTAATTAAGTTAATTTTGGAGAATCTAGACACGCGTAGCGTGTCAAGCCAAGTTCAAGTAAAAGAACTGGCGAGCAGCACCATGTGTAACATTACACGAACCATTTGGAGCCACCTTGACCCCCTCATAACTAAAAACTGTTTTACATAAACGTGTCAAATTTGGCTTATATATTGACACTTGTGAGATACATATGTGCTCCAAATTTCATAAACACATCTCAAACGGTTGTTCAGATAATAACGTCCAAAAATCGTCATTTTATGAGATACCTATAAACTCTAACCCAGTTCCAGATGACAGATGATGATGATGATATTAGAAAGGTGATATTTCCAGTACAAACATGTTTAGTTCAACCGGGGCTTACTAGATGGCGCTAATAGTCCTAGATTTTTCCAGTCAACTTAGTGAATATTAATAAGCGTTCACGTAACCTTCAAATACCTACAAAAAGTAATGATATCCCATCAAAAACATAAATGTGAAATGAGAGCCAAGTTCAATAATACGATATATGCCTTGGTTGCCAGCCAAATTTTTTTTCGCGACTTCGGCATTGGTCCCATTATGTTGTTATAAATAAATTTCAGGACTGACCATTGAACTTGGCACTCATTTAGATATCACTTCTTTTTTCGTTAAAGTGAACAACTAAGGCATATATCGTATTATTGAACTTGGCTCTCATTTCACATTTATGTTTTTGATGGGATTTAATCACTTACCTATACCACAGTATAATAAAGAGTACTATCGTACAGTATGGCCACTCCCGCTCCCCGCTGAAAGTGCCGCCCACCCCCTTTCGGTTACCTCACAGTTACCGCCTGTCAAAAACACGAACAGTCGACCTGTTATATTTCACTCATACAAGCATAGTACGCGTTCACCTACACGAGCTAAGACGTGTGCTAGGAATGCGCCTCTTTCAATATATTTGATCGCCAGTGTCCGAGGTGTGCCTATAGGTACCATCAGTCGCCCACAGTCGGTTTAAAACAGGGATTAATTGCCTTTTCGAACAGTATCAATCGGAGAAGGACTGGTACCGGTAGTCGCAAAAAAGCTTCTGTTAGTGGTGATATTTGATAAAATGAAGGAATTATTAGAAATTGTAATAATATTTACCATCTCCACCGCTTCGTGTCCTGGGCCGCTCCGGACGCGGCGGACCGCAAGCGGAGGCGGTGCGCGGGCGGCGCGGCAGCTTGATGCGCAGCTTCTCGCCCGTCGGCGCTGCTGGCGGCGGCGGCGGCGGCGGCGGCGTGCGCGGCGCGGGCGGCGCGCGCGGCCGCCGCGTCCCCGCCGTCGTCACGCGCGCTCCTCGCTCGCGGACCGGCACCATCGGCAACGCCAGCGACCGCTCCATTGGCAACGTGGTCGGCACGTATGGCAGTTCGTCTTCGAAAGACTCCTGGACGACCAGGCCGCGCTGCTCGACGTCGCTGCCGCCGCGCGCCGGTGTGGCTTCCGAACTGCCCTCCGAGTCGGAAGAGCCTCGCGTAGGCGACCGCGTCTCGGCGAGTGACCGCCGCGAACCGGCCGACGCGCGTTCAGCGTCGCTTCCGGGCGGGGACTTAACGACGGGCACCGGAGGTGCGGGAGTGGGACGAGGCGCCGGCTCGGCGCACGTAATATGCGTGTCACGTAGCAGCGGCGGATGCTCCTCGGGCAGACTCGGCTCGAAGCTTGGCAGTGACTCGGATATCTCACTAGTGACGCTCGGCGTCTTGGTGATGCTGAACTGAGTGCTAAACACTTGCTCGCGGCTACCGACGTGCGTCGTAAACACGAGCCGCTGCTTGCGGCGCTCGCCCGTCGGCGCCGGCTCAGGGGCTACCTCCACTTTTCCCTCGTCTGAACTGGATGTTCGCATGTCACCATTTCTGCTATCGTCTATTTGTTTTGACTCCGAGGTGGTACCGACTCGTGAATCGGGGGTCACCACACTACGTCGAGATTCTGAGGAAATGATACTGCGCCGCGAATCTGGAGTTACCGTATCTGAGTCCGGCGCGGGTGTGATCACGGTCGGTTCCGGCTTGCTCGAGGCCGTCCGTTCGGTGGGGGAGTGCAGTGGGATTATGATACTGCCGTCGGGCAGAACCGTGCGATGGACGGGTTTTTGCGCGTGAACGGAGGACACTGACGGGAGAGGCTCGGGTCGGTCACGCGGGTGAGGAGCTGA
This sequence comes from Leguminivora glycinivorella, assembly GCF_023078275.1. NCBI lineage: Eukaryota > Metazoa > Arthropoda > Insecta > Lepidoptera > Tortricidae > Leguminivora > Leguminivora glycinivorella. The sequence continues at coordinate 3,548,077 of NC_062987.1, read as the reverse complement.
GGCGGGCCGCGTCAGCTCCGGTAGAATTTCCACTCTCGCATCCGGCTCCGATCCTGGTCGACGAGTACTAGAGCTAGGTCGCTCGTCCGGCGGAGTTCGCAGCGGAATGTGAATAATCCCGCCGTCTTCATAGTACTTTAGTTTCTCGGAACTACGGCGTGAGCGATCGGGCGGTGGCACGCACGGCGGCCCGGGGGAGGAGGGCCGCGATCCAGCTCGAGAACTCGGCGATGGAGACGCGCCACTGCGGCGTGGTGTTTTGAACAAAGAGAGCACGGAGCCGCGGAGCTTGCCGGCGGAGGAAGGAGTCGTCGAACGGTCTCGGTCTCGGCTCTTGCTACGCGAGCGGCCTTCTGTGAGACTTTTCTTGCGACGAACACCTGATGGAGAATCTGGTGAGGCGATTGTCTCGCGCGACTTGAATAGTGAGCAGAAGGAAGATTTCCGTGACGTGGGGCCTCCGGCCGGCGAGGGAGATCGCCGCTGGGGCGACGGACTCGCGCGCCCCGCGGCTAACTCTAATGTAGCCGGTTTCCGAGCCTCGCCCGCCACCAGCGTGTGCTCACTCTCATCATCATCATCCTCATATTCAGAATCGGGTTTGAGCTTTATTCTGATAATGTCCTTGGAGCGATTTCTATGCTTATAAAACTCTGGTTCAGACAAACGCTCTTTAGAGCGCGCCGCTCGGGCTTGATTTTTTGTTTCTTTTTGCCTCTTTTCTTCAGCAGGCGTGATTGCAACGACTACCGTAGGTTCCGTAACCACGGGTTTAGTGGGAACGGGCGTGGATGCAGGTGCACGCGGCACGGCAGGCCTGGTGCTCGTGCTCTCGACTGTGGCTTCGGTGCGCACCTCACGGCGATCGCGCGTATTCGCGGGCGCAGGCGCAGGATCTGTTGCGCGGACCAACTCTAGAAGCCGCTCTTCCACAGCTGCAGCACAAATTTCAGGATCGGTCTCTATCGGCTTTGGTCCACAGAAGGATGTCTCAAGGATCATTTTGTGTGGCGACGGGGAACGTGATGTGCCCGACACGACAGAGAGACGTGACACGCGCGACGCGCTGAAGCCAGAAAGAGCCGAGTGCGCGGAGCACTGCGAGCCGACGCTCGACAGACGGCTCGTCCGGCCGGACACCGCCAGGAGAGCGGCCTCGGAGCCTTGGCTATCCTTGCGCGAGTGGCGACGCGAGACGGACGTATTAGGCGGTGGTAGTGGTGGAGGCGGCGGTTGTTGAGTGCGCGTTGTTTCTCCGGGAGCACCTTCTAAAAATGCAAGTTCCTCAGTGGACGAGCGCAGTTCGGCCGCACCGTCCTCGCGAAAGCCGATATCGAGACGACCTCGCGTGTCGGCATCTTCAGCGGTGCCCGCGAACAGTGCCATCTCAGGCGATGAATCTCGCGAGTCGTGGTGGCTGGAGCTGGAGGCACGAGAAATGTCAATGCGCGGCGCTGCGCCCAGCGCGCCCGCCACGGCTGGCGATGAGTGCGAACGCGCGCGTTGCTCCGGCGGCGCGAGTGACACGGCAGGAGAAGCGGCCGTGTCCTCAACGATTTCAGGCAACTGAAACGTCTGCTTCGATTCAGGGCTTGACTGTGGAAGAAACCAAATAGAACGATAATTATTTGTTCAGAGTATTGTCAAAAATACAAGGCGGAAAGCTAAATGAACAAATGGACAAATTTAACATTAGCAGCCATGGAACGTTCACTAGCCTTTTCTCAGCGGCTAGCCGACCCGGGCGACCCGGCTCGCTCCCTGAGAAAAGGCAAGTGAACGTTGTCCGACCCGATGCAGCCGTCTGCAAAAGACTGAGTCGCAGAGCAAAGCGAAGAAAGAAATAGAGATACATACTGTCTGTCTCACCTCGTCAGAGACGTCGTGGTCGAAGGAGGCAAATGGCGCGGGCCCGCGACGAGACTGGCGCGGGCCCGGCGCCGGCGCCGGCGCGCCTTCCATGCGCTACACCATGTCCGTCACACTGGGAGCACTTACTGTCACCTGTCAATACACCTACACAAAGAGCACACTTGAGCGGCGACAATCACTTCACGTTTCGAGGAACTTCCGAACACTGCATTCCAATTTTTGTCTTTCACTCATCTAAAATCAGATGCGGATTAGAACACGTTTTTAAACGATTAAACATAACCGCTCAGGCGCTTCGGCTTATGTAAATCCGCTTATGTAAAGTGAACAGCTGTCGACGAAATCCAATGGACGCACATAATCTGAACACTGGTTCACTGCACCTTCGCGTGACTGAACGGAAACGTGTATCTAACGGGGTCACGGTGTGTCAAGTGTGCGGTCGGGAAGATGAGTGAGTGCGGGTGCTGATCGCGGGTGCCTCAGGCGGCGGCGGCGCCGTGGTCGCAGGCTCTCTCGGGCAGCTGGTGGTGGCGGGCTCGTGGCGGCGCCGCCAGCCGCGTGATGTCACGATGGCCCCGCCCACGCGCCTGCGCGCTGCCCGCGCACGCGCGCCAAGCGCCCCGCGCCCGCTGCACCCTCCACGAGACTTTGCGCCCTCACTAAAATATGGATTTTTAGTTTAGTTGTCGAGTCGCCTGGCCGCTTGTCGAGCGTTCATTATTTAGTTTGAAATGCACTCGATGACGTCCGATCGATAACCCATGCTTAATATTACATATAGGTACCTGCTTACGTAAGTTGGAATCCGTGTCGTGTCGAAGGACAGGATAGCGCGAACCCCGATGTTATCAATGGACATGTAATTGGGGTACCGGTTGCCACTCACTAGGTCACCGGTATCTCAAATATGCATGGAGCAACTATTTGAAACAACTACAATTTGCATTTTAAAGGCCCTTTGAGGTTTACACACAGGAGCGATAGAATGATGTAAACTTTCCCTTTTGACTGAGTAGGTATTGTAGGTATATTACAAGGGTTCATTATGTAAACGATTCCCCTAATTTGCTACTCTTAACAATGACACGACTGTTTTGGCTTCGCAAGTTCAAAAGGCGCTGGGTCATGATTAGTGATGTGCAAGTTGCGGGAACTTTCCAAAAAAATCTTAAATTTCATGAAAAATTCACGAAAGTTTCACGAAAAATAAAGGGAATTTAAATTTATGAAATGGAAACTTTCCATCTTTACAATTGTCCATGCAAAAAATGGAAAGTTCCCGAAGTTTTCCTATGTGAAAATTTCAGAAATTTGGAAACTTTCCGTCGGCACATCAGTAGTCATGATTGCAATCAAAACTTCGTTCATCAAACTCAGGGTTACTCGCGGTCAATAGAAGACTTCCGCTATCTTGAACTAACTTTCAAGTCAGCTAGATTAGATCATAGATAGGTGTGTCGTTCAGAGATTCACAGGTGACCTTTCTAAAGCAATCATATAACTAATCTTTCATTCGTGTCATCGCCTGGTTGACCTATAAACCTAGAAAACTTGTAGTGTAAAGTTGTGTTGTGTTTTACATGTTTTTATTTTTAACTTTTGTATGCCAACGAATATTCTTATTTTTCACACTTTACACTATTAGCGATATTTTTACTCGCGAGAGAAAATCTAGAGAAATTGCTAGTTCAATGTATCGGTATCCGTATTAAATTAAGGTGTGCAATAAAGCTTACCTATATTTGTGTATGAAACTTATTTCAACGGGTCCATTATACGCGATTTAATCCGTTTCCATAGTTTTTTTCATGCTAGATTTAGTGAACTGGGCACCTAGCCAACGTCGCAATCGATTACGATCGTGTCATTATCGTTGGTAGCTCTTGTTATTGTTCTTCCCAATGCGCGACAGAGCCACCTAGCAACGATCTCGATACGAGCGGAATTGGTTGTGACGTTGCGTTGGCCAGGCACCCTGAACAGATAAACTGGCCCCGTAGCCGAATGGCATTTCTGCGACGCGAAACGAAAACGAAACGCCGCAAAAGGTAGTCTGGCTCTGTCGCGCCAATACGCAACGCAAGAGCGATAGAGATAGATATCTACGATCGTTACGTTTCGTGAGCGTTTGTGCATTCGGCTAGGGACGCAGACGTAGGTATTCTGTATTTAATATACATAGATATATCGTGCAACGTGGGGTGGTTGAATAATTTGAATATTGTTGACGAGAGTAAGTTAAAATCTCGAGTTTTCAATATAGTTACGCCCCGAGTTACACACAATGTTTTCATCACACTTGCAATACAAATAATTTTAAAGAAAAAAAAACCGTCGCCTTTCGGGTTCTGGTGAAAGCTACTTGCGAATGTTGGATTATGTATAAATGTGTAAGTATTTTTTAAAACTGTTTTTAATGCTTTAATTATTAGATGGCAACACAAATGAATATACGTATAACGTTAAGGTTTAAGGAGTTTCCTCAATTCCTCATAAATCCGATTATATTATAAGAAATCGAAGCTTGACAAACTTTGACTTGAATACTTAATATGCTTAACAAACATAACTAAATAAATGTCACTGTTCTGAACTTAAATGCATGCTTTTCTTACAAAAATACTAAAGTCACTATGAGTGAGGAGTTCGGTTCTGACTATCATCAGCAGTTCCACTGCACCAAATGTCACTGTTCTGGACGTAAGTGCATGCTGTTCTTATAAAAATACCAAAGTCACTATAATCGTGCCGTTCAGATTTGAGGAGTTCGGTTCTGACACTTCTGACCATCATCAGCAGTTCCACTGTACCAAATGTCACTGTTCTAGACGTAAGCGCATGCTGTTCTTATAAAAATGGCAAAGTCACTATAAGCGTGCCGTTCAGATTTGAGGAGTTTGGTTCTGGCCATCATCAGCAGTTCCACTGCACCAAATGTCACTATTCTGGACGAAAGTGCATGCTGTTCTTATAAAAATACCAAAGTCACTATAAGCGTGCCGTTCAGATTTGAGGAGTTCGGTTCTGACCGTCATCAGCAATTCCACTGCACCAAATGTCACTGTTCTGGACGAAAGTGCATGCTGTTCTTATAAAAATACCAAAGTCACTATAAGCGTGCCGTTCAGATTTGAAGAGTTCCGTTCTGGCCATCATCAGCAGTTCCACTGCACCAAATGTCACTGTTCCGTACCTAAATGCAGCATGCTGTTCCTTTAAAAACACAAAAATCACCATATGTATGCCTTTCAGATTCGAGGAGTTCCCTCGATTTCTCCAGGATTCCATCATCAGAACTGGGTTCTGAAGAAAATGGGACCAATCTGTATGCATATATTGCATATACATTCAATCAAAAAAAATTTTTTAAAATCGGTCCAGTAACGACGGAGATATCGAGGAACAAACATAAAAAAAAAAAAACATACAGACGACTTGATAACCGTCCCTCTTCAGAGATATGAGGCGACGGTTAAAAAAATAATTTTTAAGAAAAAAAACCGTCGCCTTTCGGGTTCTGGTGAAAGCTACTTGCGAATGTTGGATTATGTAGAAATGTGTAAATATTTTTCAAAACTGCTTTTGATGATTTAATTATTAGATGGCAACACAAATGAATATACGTACCTATAACGTTAAGGTTTGAGGAGTTTCCTCAATTCCTCATGAATCCGATTATATTATAAGAAATCGAAGCTTGAACAACTTTGACTTGAAAACTATTCTTAACAAACATAACTAAATAAATGTCACTGTTCTGAACTTATAAATGCATGCTATTCTTATAAAAATACCAAAGTTACTATAAGTGTGCCGTTTAGATTTAAGGAGTTCCGTTCTGATCTTCATCAGCAGTTCCACTGCACAAATGTCACTGTTCTGGACGTAAGTGCATGCTTATACAAATACCAAAGTCACTATAAGTGTGCCGTTCAGATTTGAGGAGTTCGGTTCTGACCATCATCGGCAGTTCCACTGCACCAAAATGTCACTGTTCTGGACGTAAGTGCACGCTATTCTTATAAAAATACCAAAGTCACTATAAGTGTGCCGTTCAGATTTGAGGAGTTCGGTTCTGACCATCATCAGCAGTTCCACTGCACCAAATGTCACTGTTTTGAACGTAAGTGCCCGCTGTTCTTATAAAAATACCAAAGTCACTATAATTGTGCCGTTCAGATTTGAGGAGTTCGGTTCTGACCATCATCAGTAGTTCCACTGCACCAAATGTCACTGTTCTGGACGTAAGTGCATGCTGTTCTTATAAAAATACCAAAGTCACTATAAGCGTGCCGTTCAGATTTGAGGAGTTCCGTTCTGACCATCATCAGCAGTTCCACTGCACCAAATGTCACTGATTCGTACGTAAATGCATGCTGTTCCTTAAAAACACAAAAATCACCATATGTGTGCCTTTCAGATTTGAGGAGTTCCCTCGATTTTTCCAGGATACCATCATCAGAACTGGGTTCTGAGAAAAATGGGACCAATCTGTATGCATATATTGCATATACATTCAATCAAAAATTTTTTTTTCAAAATCGGTCCAGTAACGACGGAGATATCGTGGAACAAACATTAAAAAAAAATACAGACAAATTGAGAACCACCTTCCTTTGTGATATTTGAGGCAGCGGTTAAAAAAATATACAGACGACTTGAAAACCACCTTCCTTGAGATATTTGAGGCGGCGGTTAAAAATAGGTTCTAATAAACCCTCGCTATTACGCACACTCGCACACCTCTCGAAGTTTTAGGAGATTCAAATAAGCGTACATATTCACAGTCATATTTTTTTATTGACAACAGAACATAGGATCCATCTGCGTGGTTACAAGGTACATGCGAATATCTCACTGTGGGGCCCCACCGCGAGCGGAGAGGTATACGAGAGATCACACTAGCGTTGAGCGTCGACTTCTAGTGAACTCTATTGGCTCAGTAACGACATAGTGCTGCAGCGGTGAGCTGCGACATTAAGTGGGAATGCGAATGGTCTTATCTCTGTTTTCAGCTCACACCTTTGACGCTTTAGCCACACTGGCGTCACTGCGTGGAGTCGTTATTCGACTAAATAACTGCTGCTTGACGCGATGTTAACGTAAATGAGCGCTGTGTAGAGACATTATTGTCGACACCTTATTGTCGACTAGACGAAGACGCTCAAAAGACGCTAGTATAAACTTTCTACAATATATGGTTTTCCTTAGCACTAGACTTATGCATATATAGGTACCGTTAACTTGTAATCGCCATGAACACCGCTATAATATAGATTATACTTTCCCAATAGGCATACAGATATAGTAGAAATTCGAACAAGTGTTTAGGTTGCTACTTATTGGAAATTGTACTAGTTTTGTGAGCTTTATACAATACCTACATACAGGGTAGTGCTTCGAGCGAAGCTCGGTTCACAGGAAGCACGCAGCAAACAGACACACAGACAGACGCTATAGGTCAATGGTTATTTCTAGTAGTTACTCCATGCCATCGATATAAAAGAGCGTTTACACTACATTGAATATTGAAATAGTGTAAACGCGCCGTAAATCTCGCTGGACCAAGTGTGACAACTTAAAACAACCTCAAATTAGCACGTTATATGGATACTTTATTGCTATAAGTGTAGTAACATACATTAATATAATGATCAACAACTATGGAGATGATATTATTATCACAATCGTAGGTGCCGGGTCGTCGCCGCGTCTAGCCTACCTTACACTACTTTTCTTATCATTATGATAATGGAGCATCTCTAGACACTTGATGTTCTCTTACAATATTTAAACACTGCTACCGCTATTGTCACCCATTACATACATTAGATAAGCAATTTTATTTATTCTAATATGCTTTGGTATAACATATTTGCCTGCCTCGCGATTCACTGGCGTTTCGAGCTTCTAAAGCTTACACTATACGCGGGAGACATAATATTCGTATTTTAATTTATAATCTCAAAAATGTTGATATATTTTAGTACGTATTTTATGAAAATATAGAGTAGTTACATTTTTATAATAACAGTAGCAAACAATTGGACTCGTGTCGGCGGGTTTTCGTCCGAAGCTCATTATCATCACTACTATGTACAGGAGATCTCCCCCTAGGCCCTCGGTACGACGCAACGAGGTAGAATTATTCACACGTAATAAAAGGAACATGTATTGAAAACGCAACAGGCGATTCCGCTCTCGCGACGCTGTAACGCAACTGCTTCATAAAATGGGCAATAGATAAGGCAGTTGACGCAGCCACTGACGCTAGACGTTGAGCGTGATCACTTGGATTTTTTTGTAACATGTATCTGGATATTTTGCATGAATAGAACAATGTGTTTCTGCTGTCTAAGATATTTTAATGACGCATCGATGTGTATTAACATCTCCTACTAACATCAGCGTCTTGAATACGAATTGCAAAAATCGAGCGATTTTCTTCGATCTCGATTTTTGTCGTTAAAGGAGCAATTTTTTTGAGAATATGTTTGCGGTAGCTTATACTTTTTGTATGGGTCGGAGATCGCAAACATAGATATATTTGAAAAAGACCTTTAAAAAAGTCTTACGTAAAGTTTTTGAATTGGGTTCAAAAAAGCTGAAGTTAGTAGGTATTATTCAATGGGTTGTTGCGCCGTTTACAATAAATAGGTACATCTTTTAGATCTCTTTCACTTAACTCTCCTATAACTCTCCACGCACAAACAAACGATCGAAGCATAACAACATCATAACAAATTTTCCTATAAATATTACAACTTCAATCAATCACTACCTGATTTAAAATTAAATGGACCATTATTGAAATTTATCTCTGCCTTACTAACTGACTTTATCTAAGTTACTGATTACTTCAAATTCTTATATACTCATACAAAATTACAGTACTAGCATCTTGTGTCGAAAATTATTAAATATTAAATAATAGAATCTAAATATTAATAAACTTTCACTACTTAAACTAAATAAATAGAAACACAACCTAGATAATCTGTACAATAATATTAGAAAAATAATAACAATAACATCACTTGGGAGATCGGTAATACTTACTTATACATTCAAAATCCTACTTTCAGGGTCCACAAAGTTCAAATGTGTACAAAATATATAATGCAAAAAATATCTGACGTGATTTCCTTCCTGTATATTATTATATTCAATATGAGATTATGTTAGATGATTTCACAGTTTAATTAGGAGCAAAAGACAGAAGGTCACAGTTCGTGGTCTAAATACTGTTTTGTGACGGTGTACTAGATGGTGTCTCTGCATCTGAGATAAGTCATGACCATGACTCGATGGTACCTAATTTAAAATTAGTTGTAATACCTTCTTGACATTTTTAGGTTTCACAAGTTGATATTTTATTTTATTCTGTTCTAAAACCGTATCTGAAAAATATTACTACACCTTTTACATCCTCTTCTTTATGTTTGAACAACACAGCGAAGCGGAACTCTGTCGCGGTGGCGAGTATAGCGGCGCTATCGGTGGAGCGTGTGGCGCAGCGTCAAGGTCCCGGGACGATTTACAGTATGGCCGCTCGCTAACGTTCGCAGTAGTGTATAATGTAGCACGCCCCGCCGGTCACGCTCACCCGCTCGAGTGTTCACTCATAACTAAACTCTAAACACTGTCTACGCGGCCGGCCAAGCTTCCAAGGGCTCACGGTTGATCTCGATAGATGCCGGCCGACAACCACGCTTTCGAGATCGATCTCAAACTGCTGACCTACTACATATACTGTGAGAACCTTCTCACCTACCGGAAGCCTCGCCAACCATAGATCGTTTTCACATTATTCGATCCGATATCGGATGTAGGAAGGATTTCATAGGCATTTTTAAAGATGGCGCATTATTTTTTTATATAATGTATAGGATATCGGTCCTACACCCGATGTCGGATCGGGGCCCATTTCCCAAAACTGAAATTTACAAGTTACAAGCGGAAGTCTCTTTCCAACTTGTCATATTAGACATCGAACTGCCACTAGTAAAGGAGTATGTAGCTTCGAGAAATAGGCCCCAGATAGTGTGTAAACGCAGTTAGAGAGTGAACTCGACCGTTCAGTCGGAGTCGGAGTCTGAGGAGGGGGGCTGCGGGGCGGCGGGCGCGGGCGCGGGCGCGGGCGCGCGCGGCACGGCGGCGGCGGCCGCGTACGCCGACGGCGCGTTTGCTGTGCCCGTTGTACGCTCGATGCCCACGCTGTTCAAAAAAAAAAATTGGAGACAGCTTACACAGATCAACTTAGCCCCAAACTAAGCAAAGCTTGTACTAGATTATTTTTTCTCAAACTTGCAATGAAATGTTGTTATAACGTACTTCAAATTAGGTCGGGAAGTACTACGAATCTGGTGCGCTATGTGAGGATGATATGTAATGGAATTTCATCAGTAACTCCCGAACAGTTTGCACATTTGGATCACGTCTCCGATTTTGATAAAAATTGGTACGCTGATAGAGTCCAATCCATGATGCTGAGCAAGATCCACTAGGTTTCCCAAAATGTCCTAGGTTGTTTGTATGAAACTTTCCTTTTTTGTTACCGAAAATGTATAAAAATCTGGTAGACTGTGTTTGATCTTAGGATAAAATTATTTCTTTTCACTCGACTAAATCATCAGAAATATTTATTTCAAAACATTACATGGCGCAGTCGGTAGGATGGGCATACGGTATGCTTAGTTTTCTAAGACGGATTATGCTGCTGGTATCTAATAGCCAAGTATACTCCCGAAAGGTAGGTCCTGCCATCGTAGCCAAGAGGACAATCGTTCACGCTCCTTTTCCTATCGTAGTTATCTCTCTCCGTCGCTTCTCCATATTGGAGTTACAGAGTCAACTACGTTCATTCTTACCTCAGTCATTTTTTGACATATGCCTCATTCGAAGAATTGGCCCGAAGTAAAAAATGACAAAAGCTAGTACATTTATATTTGCAACATCGTTAAGACATATGTCATATACGTATATAAATGTACTAGCTTTTGCCCGCAGCTTCGCTCGCGTTAGAAAGAGACAAAACGTAGCCTATGTCACTCTCCTTCCCTTTAACTATCTCCACTTAAAAAATCACGACAATTCGTCGCTCCGTTTTGCCGTGAAAGACGGACAAACAAACAGACACACACACTTTCCCATTTATAATATTAGTATGTATAAATAGTACTTACATATACTCGTGCCTCGCGAGATACCGCACGTATTTCTCTGGCGGATCGTCGCGGTCATGATTCTGCAGTGACACGGAGCGCACGGTCACGTGAGACACTTGCGTCGCCGGCATCGTGAACGAGACGTGAGCGGCGCGAGCCAGCTCCGCGGGGATCTGGTCGTAGGAAGTGAGAGCCATGCGACAGACCAGGTTGTGCGTTGTGTATGCGCCTGTAACGAGAAACATAAGCGAGGATAAGTGTCAAACGAGAGTCAAATCAAGATAACTCTCTTCATCATAATTATGCATAATTAACAAATTATACGTCACCATGAAATTTTTATTAATTAAAATATTGTAACATTTCCACACTTTTTCTTATTACCACTGGTGAAAACAGAGTTATCTTAGGCGGATCTAATACGTACTCTATTATTATATTTACCAAATAAATTATTTTAATTATTTAAATTAGTGCATCTGGCAATTGATACATCAAGAAGGCTTTTGAATGCGTAGACCACGCGGCTTTGAGTTATTATTTACAATATCATACAATTAAGTATGGTAAATTTAATGTTCTTTACATAACTACTCTTTTGGACAAGTGATGTCTATTTGATAACGAACTGGAATTATTCAAATGGCGTGTTTATGGGTGTACCTCAAGGCTCAATACCTAGACCTTGGTCAGTTTTTTATAATCTGTAAAAGTGAAAATCTGCAAAGGATAAACTTATCGCACTCACCAATATACACAATTTGTTATAAAGTGACGAGAGTTGACACTGACATGGATGAACTTGCAAAAGTAACATAACAATGTAAGTAAATTGGCGGTTAGAAGAATTAGGCGGAAATTTTCAAAATTGTAAGCACGGAAGGCTCTTATAGAAATTTTGATTTTCTCGCCTGCAAAAGACGGTCGAAGTATATTTACGATGGTGGTATGTACACGTACCTTGCCCTTCCTTAGGCAGTCGTGGCATCCGCCAGACCAACGCGCGATGCTGATGCTCGTACTTGGCCTGCCCTGACGTCACTTCTATCAGGGACTCGCTCAACGTATCCACGGCGCCGAGGAACCGCTCGATTCCCTTAATCTTGCCTGTACGTCTGCAGAAAAAAATAATCGCTCGTGTAATCAGGATCAGCTAGAAATACCTAGACAAATCTAAAGCACAGCAAGTTGGACAACTAGTCCTCTGTGCCTGATCTGATGATGTGATGATGAGTATAGCAAATCACATTAGCCCATAACGTCCCTCGAAGACGAATTTCAGCTAGGTATTCTTCTGCGACTAAAAGTCAAGGAATCATTGAATTTTTTTTTCATAGGGTCACCTACCTGTGCGCAGATTTGACAGAGCCGTAACGATGGTGCTTCTCCACTCTGAACAGATAGATCCAGCACTCAGGGATAGGGAATCGGATAGCGACATCCTCGCACGGAACTTGTCCTAGCTTCCGAGATGCGAAGCCTGGCACCAACACATCTGCACGAAGCTCCACCTGCAAACAGTGTCATCATCATTACTTAGACGATGTTCAGTACTTGATATAAAGTATCAAAATATAATACAAATATTTGTTCCTTTTGCCATCCTTGTCCTAAATTCTCGCCTTGCATTCATTACTAACTGTGCCTACGAAATAAAGTCTGTGAAATTCCCTACATTAACAAAGTACTTATTCTTATATGGGGAAAGAATGATGATGATGATGGGGAAAGAATATGTAAGTATCGAGTACCTATAGAGATAAAATGGAATCTTCTTTTACTTCATGCTATTATCTAGAAATGTTAGGGAGTTTTTCCCAGCTTTAGACACGTTTTTTACTCTCATATCAATTTTATAATATGTATAGTAAGTACTTATAGCTATAGCAACAAGAGAATCGTAATTTGAGAACAAAAGTTTACAAAATATTTAAACTATCTAATTTTAAAGTAAATAAAAGCGGACACAGTTCAAATAACCTTGTTCCCAGTGACGCACCAAACCGCCTTCAGCTGCAGCGGCAGCTCGCGATTCTTGGGCGGGCGCACGCGGAAGCGGAGCAGCTCGATGTAGCACGCATCTGGTGGCTTGAACCTGCACAATTCACGACATTTGTTGTCAACGCACAACAGGGGAGGTCAATGCTCTCTTCTTTTTTTTGGCATTTTTATTTCTAAAGGTGATAGAGTTCATCAAAAATATCCAATTTTCCTAATTTTTTTTTCGACTAAGCTGAAATGGAAAGGAACCCAGCCTCCTTTTAATTTGCGAATTTTAGTTAAATACTCATACTGGAGTCTCGTTTGGGACGCCGTGGTGAACGGACGCATCCCTGCGAGCGCAATTGTCCCTCAAGGGTTGTAAAACCCCGGTCAAAACAAAAGAGCCCGCGACGACTCTACGGGTGGTAACCGACTGACCGCGGCCTACGATCCGTTCCTATACCTAGTGTGTTTATGTTGTTTGTAGTTTTCGCGTCACGAGTGTGCCGTGTGTTTTAATATTTATCCAACTTCTAGAGACAGTGAGAGACCAAAAACACCCAGCAGCAACCACAAAGACAATCCGCAGTATGAGTTTACGAGTGTGAAGTGTGTTTACATACTTACAGTGACAGTTGCAAACAGTTTTAGAGACAGTGTTAGATCAAATAACGTTTAGGTGTACTAAATAGCGACTCAAGCCAAGCGGGTGCCAGTGCCGGTGGCTCTCGCCCTCGCCTAACCCGGGCCCGGTGTCTACGACCCAACGTCGAGGAGCAGCGGCAGCTCAGCCCAGCTGTCACCCACACCTTCACCGCGACCAAATTGGTGAGCTCGTTCCATCTCTGTAAAGCCTTAGTGCTAATACCGGTGCTCCAAAGTATATCGTTTGGACTATGTTTGGTTTTGGGAACCAAACTTAAGAGTTGGTTAAGCCTCCAACGCACCTAGGTACTCATATCCCCCATGAGTCAGCACGGGGACTCAAAGCTGCGGTCACGTTAATACTCTTTTATCATCAGGGGATCGCAATTATATATGCCTATTTTAATCTTATACTACACACTGTGCCTAAATTATATACCATGACCATATTTTTACTATTTAATAAGCACACCACAAAGCATACATGTCACACCAATCTAATCACACGCCCGTTAGTTTAACTTAGATTTCAAATCTAGAGCCCCGCATCGGCTCAAGACGCGGTTAGATATACATATATGACATTTACTTGAAAGAGCCGGTCACGCGGCCCATTTCAGTTATATTTAAATTAATCTTATAGTCCTAATTAATCTAATCTTAAGTTATATTAAATAACGCCTCATTTGATCAATTTGAATTAAGGGGTTGACTCGCAGAGCCATTGAGTGATAGCCACGACGTTTCTATAACATTCTTTATAGGTAGGGAAGACAGGTCACATACGAGACCCTAGCCTCAACTCAACTGCATCTCCATAACGCAACCTCGATAGCCTGGGTATCAAAAGCAAGCTACGTAGTAGTTTATATTAGTTAATTGTGTCCCTAGAATGAAAGTTACGGTACACACTAGACAGGATCACAGGAACGTAGACTTAAGAAGGCACGTTGGTCTCAATTCCGATAGCGATGTTTAGTTGGCCAGTTGCAAAACATTTAGTTTACTATTTCTTTGCGCTAAATAATATATATTATCATATTATTAGTACCGTTATAACGAAGGACTGCAACGAAATATCATAGTTCGAAAAACATATAATAATGTACATACTAAGTTCACATTATAAAGTCATATGTACATAACACCCCTTTAGGTACTTACTCAACCCATTAATTCCCCGAAGATACATTGCTAGCCGGAAATATAAGACAAAATTATTTGAGAACCAAAAAAGAGGATTTTTCTCTGGAATAATCAGGGTAACTTTGACAACATAACATATTGCAATCCCAACTCATAAAAAGCCAATAACTACCCAGTAAAGAAAAGGATAAATTACTTTAAAAAAAAAAACAAGACAGTTTCCTCGTAAAGGCGTGCACATTGCACACATCTGGCCTCCAGCCACCGCTATTCGGCCAAACACGGTCAAGTGTCATAAAAGATAAACGCAATACTCTATTGAGAATAGGGTCATCCAAATGTCTCTTCAAATCTCTGCAGACGCAAATTTATGACTAAGACAAAAGGCCCATCGGACCATATGGCAGTCGAACCCACGCTACCTACTAGAAAAATAACATAGCTTTATTGTATAAATAGCTTTTTTTGCCAGAGCAGGCTAAACCAGCCCCAAAAATGTATTTATATTTACTCTCTAAGTTCTAGGTACCTAAAACGACACATGGCCGAGATCGAGTGTCTTGGGGTGTGGTACATGTGAATGTGACGAAACAGTAGCTGTAAGGTGATTATTAAGTTATTTTGAGTGACTAATACCACGTAATCTATCGTTGTTTTATTATTGTGCTTTCTTTAAGCGAACTTGTGCACGAGTGTCTAATGTGTAGTGGTTGAATGAATCATGAAAGTAAGGACTTAAAACTTGGTTGTCGTCCACGAACTAGAAGAAACTGTTTTTTCAAGAGGAACTGCGCTTCAAAACGTCATTCATCTATCACATCAGCGGACGTGTCATCACCGTTCATGGCAAATTTTCGAACTGTTAGCGGTCTACAACTACAACCACCAACATTACGCTGCACTTAGCCAACAGTAGATACAAGTTACTGGAACTCTTATGTCGCCAAGTCTACTCATAGATGAAGGACACTCAAATTGTTCTTTCTGCTACCTCCCGTGTTCGTCGTCTGCCAAGAACAAGAAGAAATACACCGGGTCCTGAAAGAATGACATGAAACGAAACTATCAACAGAAAAATAACCCAGTATCCCAAGAATGCTCAGCAGAGCAGCGGAACCCTCTTCGCAGATATTATATACCCTGTCTCTTCATATCACCAAGAATGACGTGAGGCTGCATAGCCGGTCGAAGAAAGTAGTACTGTCAATAAAAATAAAAATAAATACTAGACTAAAATCGTGTTATATTGCCTCAGTTTTATCTTACAGCGAAAGCAGTTATTAGAGTGAAAATATTTACTGAATTTTCAGTGTAATTTATTTAGTTACCATATAGTTATGTGTTGTGGCAATCGACAAGTATTTACTACACTCAGGGAGACTCCTTGGAAGAATTACGAGAAAGAGGGATAATATGGGTTCGTCGGAGTTACAGAAAACTCAACTACAATGGCTTTGGATACAAACAATCAATCTCAACTTTAAAAAAAATAAAAAAAATAAAAAAAAAACCGGGAAACAGTTTAACCGCAGTCGCCATCCCTTCGTATATATTTACACACATATCTATCCATCTTCCCTACACTGGGCACGATGCTAGTATTCGGTCTGGTTCTTCTACTCCCGTCGATCCCCATCCTGACTGCAAACGCCCCACATTCCCCACCCGTATTATTGGCTCACCGGTGTCTCGGGCAGGAGGGTCAGCCGGACATGCCAGGGCGGCAGACGACGGGCGGAATACACGAGTAGGCCCGAAGGCGCGTCCTGAATCGGTACAGGTTCACCAGGACGGAGGTTGTTAGCACACCCAGCATACGCCTCTGACCGGCGGCCTGTATCGTGCCGGTACGTGCATTTGAGCAAGCTCGAGGAGCCTCCCGTCCCTCCCTCTCTGTTAGGACCAGCGCCTCTGCGTCCTTGCAGCAGTAACTGCTGGCTGGTGTAGTCACAGTACAGTACAGTTTAGTTAAATACTCATACTCGTATTTTACACATTTTGAAAAGGGGGCACTTATATCACCACATTTTTAAAACTTATTTTGTTTCTGGCTCTGAAAATGAGTCTTACTTGATAATCTGCGTGTTGTGGAACTCCTCGGGCTGCACGCAAGCGTGGAACTCTGCGTCCTCGACGCGGATCCATTCCTCGGTGACTACAGGGATGATGTCGTGCCGCCCGACCACCTCCTTGCCTTGGCGCCGGAGATCGTTCACGCCTAGCTCGATGTCCGGCATGCCTGTAAGCGAGTGGTTCTTAATGTTATTATTAAAGAGATAGAGATATTTCTGTTTCTGATATATATCCTCTAAGCAATTGCTACTATCCCTAATTTTATAAACGTGAAAGTAATTACGTATGTTGGAACACAACATTCTGACGAACTCATGATAACACTGAAACATGCATCTTGTTGGGCATGTAATGTACATACCTAACTAATCTATGACAGTCACTTGTGCTTCTTAAATTATGCATATTTACTTGATTTCTAACCACTAAGTAATCCAGGAAGCGAACTAGAAGCTAGCACTAACCTAACTCGCTTAATCTACTTCTGTACAGATCCATCGGCATCTTGTTCCACGTACAACTCGTCGACAGCAGTATTTAATACTTGGTAAGATTTGACTGATTTGTAACTCACCGCTAAGGAATCCAAGGAAGAATAGCCTGACACGAGCAATCTGTTTATGCACAGACCCGTCAGCATCTTGCTCCACATACAACTCATCAACAGCAGTAACTTGGACTTCCTCCATCTTGTAAGCCAGCGCGCGGTCGCGGTGTGCTGACAGCCGGAACAGCGCCTCTTCTATGCAGCATGAGAATTGCAGCACGTCCTCGTAGTTGAGGGAACCTAGCTTGAATAGCTGAGACACCTGGAAAGCCAAACTTGATTTGAATTACGCGCTTGTACTTACTGGGAGGTTACCATGACGTGCTAAAGCCGTTCAGTTTAGGTTGAGAGAGTAGTACTTAGATAGTTGGCGCTCGAAAATAAACGGTATGAAGTACTTACTCCAGGTGCCGTAGCCGAATGGCATTTCTGCGACACGAAACGAAAACGAAACGCCGCGAAAGGTAGTCTGGCTCTGTCGCGCCAATACGCAAGAGCGAAAGAGATAGAATATCTACGAGTGTTTCGTTTCGTGAGCGTTTGTGCCATTCGGCTATGTACCCAGTTCAAGGAGGTTTTCACTCTGTTTCAACACTCTATTTTTAATTTTGATTTTAAGGTAAGTAAAGGAGAAAAGAGAAGACAAAACAAGCTAAGCGTCAAGCAAGCATTGAGTTCAGAGGGAATTTGAAAGTAACTGCCTTTCCGTTTTTTGTTCACCTTTACTTATCTAGACAAACCTGTAAACATTATAATTATAGATAAAATCCACCATCCAAATACCTGTGGCGCGTGCTCCACGGGCAGCCCCAGCTTTCTCAAGTCGCTGCCGAACTCCTTGACGCCCTGGTAGTCGCCCTGGATGGCGTATGCCGCGAACTGTGACAGCTTGTTCGTGATGCGCTCCGCTTTCGTCACCTGCCCGGGCCTGTGGAGCCACAGTAGTTGTTGTTTCAATTAAAAACGTAATTGGAAGTAAAGGGGTGGACCTTCTTTGTTTTACGTTTGCATTTGTAGGAAAGAAAGAGCCAGAGAAAATGTAGGTATTCGCTTTCATGAATGTTATGATTTGGCTCAAAGAACTAATATTTAACATTCATGTACTTACCTGCAACAGCTTATGTCTAAACTTTGCATAATTAATTCTACTTTAAGTACTTAGTTCCCTACCGAGAAGATTTAACATGAAGAAATCGTTACAAACTTTTTTTCTGTGTGATCCACATAGGAGCTATCAACATTTTAACAACAACAGCAAAGATATCGCAGTACCTATTACGTCAGTAATTTAATGCATTGTATCAGCGGATCTAGACATTACGCTAACACGATATGTCGGCATACGGTCGATAATTCGCATTCTGCTAGAGTACTTAGTTTTTAAAACGGTTAGTTTTTCAATGGTTTACCTGACACCCGGGCGCTCCTTGTAGAACACATACTGCAGCTTGACCGTAAATATCTTGCCAAAGGTGTCGAACTGCTGCGCGCCGACTTCTGACACTGAGTAGCAGGCCTGCAGAGGCAGCTCCTGATATGGCTCCTTGTCTTGAGCGGTCTTGAAGAGTTGGAGCACGGGCGCTTCGCCCTGCGTGGCCACACGCACAAACACCTTCTTCCAGAACCTGCGGAACAGCGTCACATGTGATTCAGGCATTCTCGCATAATTTCAAGACACTTGACCTATAAATGGGATAAGATCGTATTAATTTAGTAGTAATTGTTCCCCTTTCCCAGTGCCCAAGTAATTAGTATACGGGAATTTCCATGTTGTTAGACGAACAATGTCCTGAATAACGCATCCACCGTACTGTGAGTGTGTGAGTGATATTTAATACTTCATATCTACCAGGTAATCCGATTGTCCTTGTAGCATATCCCATAATAGTATTTAAGCGGTCATATTGGGTCCGAAAGAAGTTGTAAATATTCAAGCAGTTTTCCCACACAACAACAGATCCAGACCTCAGTGTAATAAAGAGTACTATCGTACAGTATGGCCACTTCCGCTCCCCTCTGAAAGCACCGCCTACCCCTCTTAGTTACCTCACAGTTACCGCCTGTCAGAAACGCGAACAGTCAACCTGTCATATCTCACTCATACAAGCATGGTACGCGTTCACCTACACGAGCTTAGAATGTGTGCTAAGAACGCGCCTCTTTCATATATTTGATCGCCAGTGTCCGAGATGTGCCCAGACCTTTCAGTTCTGTACAAGACTCACCTCTGTCCCGTAATCTTTTTCTTGACCGGCTGTCTGAGCTGCATCTCCCAGCCAGGTCCGTCGTACTTGGTCCGAGGGAAGTCCTCGAGTGGCTGGGATACGTCGTCGTCGAACAACGGCGTTGGTGGCGTCTCACCGCCCGAACCACCGGAGCCGCGGCGCTGTTCCTCTGTAAATATAAACATAATACCTACCTATTATTCACCTTGAAAACATTGCATTACAATGTAATATAATTTATATAGTTTCCGTTTTCAAGCTGTATTAAATTAATGTCAACCCTAGATTTTATTGTCTGTTTGAAGATTGAACCTAACGAAAAATCGAAAAAAACTTCGAAGAATAGCACGGACTTCCAGTTCCAGCTACAAGTTGTTGCTTTATAGCAAAGATTTTTTGATACCGATGTATGTTTGTGTGAAACTTAAGTATACCAAGGGAGTTTAATCTGATAGTGAACTTCTCTCTGCACGGACAAGGTGGCGGGGCAGTCAGTGCGTACCGTAAGCATCGGCGCGAGGGATCGGGGCTTCCGCGCTCTTGTCGAACGGGTTGGCGCGCGGAGACTCCGGCAAGGCCTGCGGACGAGGCGGGGGCGCCAACGCAGGCACCGCAGCGCCCGCATCTCCACCGGTACTGTCCTTTGGTCTGCGCAAAAATGTTTTTTTCTAATATCGTGTTTGGTCCTACAATGTTCATCTCGCAATCAAGATGCTCTAACTAAGAACTCATCCCCTTACGACAGCATAATCAAATTGCTCTAAATAAATGGATACGATTAGAACCTGGGCGGATTTTGAAGGCACAACACAGTCCAACTATAGTCAAAAATCTTCTTAAGTTTCCAGATACTTTTCCACTGACACGGAAAATTGACAGTTTAAATGACACTAAATAAATGTGTCTTAAAGAAAAATGGAGCTCTCGACAACGTAGTTCGTCAAATTACCTGATGAATAGTGAGAAGGAGTCATCAGCAGAGTCCTTCGAGCCCTGTGATTGCAAGCGCGGCGTCGCGGCGGGAGCCGGGGGAGCGCCCATGCTCAAGAACGGGTCGAACGCCTCCGCCTCAAAGCCTCCTTGGGTCTCTTCTGAAGCACCGTCATCGCCCCATGCGCCTGAAAACACAACAGCTTTTGAGATTTCCTTGTTCTTGTTAATGGAATATACGACTTCCATAAGAAATTTTACTATTGCTGAGTAGCAACAATACTCACGGAACTTCTAATACTTACGGACTCTAATGATAGTACTCATACTCATACTCATTTATTTATAACGTCACAATTGATTTAGGTACATAATTATTATATGGTATATTAAAATTAAAATTATTATATTAGTATTCGTAGTTTGATATGTCGAAATATTATCGAAATAGTATTTTGTAAAGGTGCATTAGTTAAGTACCTGTGTTCAGGTGTTTGGCGGCAGTGTTGTCGAACTTGGCAGAGAAAGCGTCGAAGGCGTCTTGTGAGTCTGGGAAGGCGTCCTGCGCCATGGCCTCGGGTGCGGTATCCCAACCCGCCGCCGCCGGAGCCGGTGCCGCATCCCACCCCGCCGACGCCACTGTTGTCGTAGGTGCCGGTGCGTCGAATGCGCTGCCTTTTTCCATACCAAAGCTGTTTTCGTTGTCCGCAAACGCGTCGTTTGGTGTGGCAAAAATGTTGGTCGCTGAGGTTTCAAATGCTCCATTAGAAGCGGCTCCAAAACCGTTATCAACTGCGCCGAAAGTGTCGTTGCTCTGAGCCGTATACTCTCCCTCCTGCACTCCGAAAATGTTAGTGCCTGCACCGGTGAATGGAGTGGAGTCCGTAAACGTAGCACCGGGCTCAAAGGGGTTCATCTCTTCGTCGCGCGGCTCCATCGAGAAATTATCATTTGTGACCTCGGAGAATGGTGTTGTATTCGTTAGGGGCACAGCTTCGGCCGGCTCAGAGCAGTCCATAGGTGCTGCTTCTGGCATGATCGGCGCAGCTGCTACTGCGGGCGCTGGCGGTAATGGAGGTGGCTCACGAGCTTTTGGTGGCGACGGCTTCTGTACTGCAGCAACTGGCTCGGCGGTTACCGGGGCTGCTGGGACCGGGGCTGCTGGGACCGGGGCTGCTGGAACCGGTGCCGATGTAGTGTTCGGCACTTCAGCATTTACAGCTGGAACATTGTCTAATATATCATCACTTAGGAAATCAATCGGCTTCTCCTCCTGCTTTGGTGCTGAATACAAACTTAAAATAGCCTCCTTGGTTGGTTTCACAGTTACGGGAGCCGGAGCGTCGAAGAGGTTAATATCGTCCGTAGTTGGCTGTTGTTGTGCCGGTGCCTGTGGAACCGGTGGCGGCGCAGGACGGGGTGGAGGTGGGCGAGCCGCGGGAGGCCGTGCGGGTGGCGGTCGCATCGGCTTGTTGCGATTGATATCGAAGTCTGACTGCACTGGGACAACGGGAGCCGCCGCTTGCACAGGCGCTGGTTCATCCAATGGTAGCGGCTCCAACTCAGGCTCCGGCGTCGGACAAGCTGAGTGTATGTCACGCACAGACACGGGACTTGGCGTGCGTGTCGGCGGAATGCGGTCGAGCAAGTGCGAGCTCGTAAACTCCATCTGTCCGGTGACAGTCAGGATAAGATTCTGGGTCTCCGGTGGGAGCGGGTGAAGTGGTCCCGCTTTATTAGCATCTTCTCCAAAGGAGAAGTCCGATGTTGTGTTGACTAGCTCAAGTTCGGTCGGCTTGACCGGCGGAGCGCCAAACAAATCAACAGGCGCGGTGGGCGTAGTGAAGTTTTCGAAATGGGTGGACCCACCGGCAGGCTCAGCGGGTGCAGTGAAACCGTCAAATTGGGTAGCACCACCAGTGGGCTCGGCACCGAATATATCAGAAGGCACATCACCGGCGGGCGGGTCATACCCAAAGTCTGAGAAAGGATTGCTGGCTGCGAAAGGGTTGTCGCCAGTGTACTCCACCGGTGCTTCATCCGTCGTCATCATAAACGGATTGACAGCTTCCGTCGTCACCGGCGCAACTGGCTCTCCCATGCTTAAAAATGGATTGAACGCCATTTTGCTGTCTTAATTAAGAAACTCTGATTCGAGCAATTTAATTTCAGTTCTTCCTGGTTGAAGATCGCCCGCAAACGAGGTATCGAATGGATCTAACTCCTCCTCTGGCAGTCGAGAAATGATTGAGGGCTCAGGAGTAAGCGCTTTAATTTGGAATATATCGTCTGACGGGTCCAATAGATCCTGAGGTCCGTCTGGTACGTTAGTTTCGTCGCAGGAGAATTCTTTTGCCAACAACTTTAACTCTGTTTTAGTTGGTGCTAGTTCCCCGGCAAACGAAGTGTCGAAGGGGTCAAGTTCCTCCTCCACAAGTGGCTGGGGTTTCGGGGTGCACGGAGTCAGAACCTTAGTCTGGATGTCGATTGGAGCGGTTTCTAGCAGACTCGGCTTTGCTTTGCTCTGGCTTGACTGTGGGAGCTCGGAATGCCGTCTCTTTATCTGATAGGTGAACTTGGATGCCAAATCCTCGTCCGAACGAGTTCTAGTCAAAGTCCCGGGGACGGTGTCGCTAGCTTCACCGTCTTCCGTGTCCTCTGTGATCGAGACCTCGCGCGTGTAGTATGGTGTAACAGGCTTGACGGTCTTGGGCTTGTCAGGCTGGAGCGTAGGGTCGACGTCAAACACTACGCTCTTGCTGTAGGTAAGATTCTCAGGACGACTGGCACGCCGTTCGGATAAAGGTGCGGGTTCTTCGGCACGCGGGTCAAAATCGGGGTCGCTAAGTACACGGTACACAGGCACTGTCGGTACGGACTTAGCTCCGATCAGCTCCTGTTCCAATAATTTCAATTCGACCCTGCCCGGCGCGACTATTTTATCAACGATAGTAGTATCAAAAGGATCTATTTCATCCTCATTAATATCCACAGGATCGAGAGGAGAATCACCGAGAGCCGTCAAATCGGTGGTGCTGCCACCTAATAAGTCACGCGCTGGGTGCGACTCCTCCTTATCCCCAAGGTCGTCGGAAGTGATGGACTCTCTGATGCCAGATGGGTCAATTAAGTGAATACGAACGGAAGATTTCCGTCGGTTATTTAACCTCGCTCTGTTTTCTTCGGCTCGAGGGTCGAAATCGTCGTCGTCTTCTAAAATAACAGCTTCCTTTTTAAATGCAGCAGCGCTTACGGGGACTACCGCGTCTGCAAAGCTCGTATCAAACGGATCGTCCTGGTCGAGATAGGGGTCGATAACGTCTATCTGATCCTCCGCGACACCCTCTGCAAATACTTCAGATACTTTGTCGGCTTCAAAAACTGACCACGACTCCTGAATCACAGGTGCTGCAACTATTTCAGTTTGTTCAAGTTTAGTTACTTCCGCACTAACTTCGAAGGATTCTGCCGCTAGTTGAATAAATTCGTCGTCTTCTTCTTCTACCGGTTGAGGCTCATCAGGAATCTCAGTTTCTAGAGGATCTTCTTGAGTTTTATTTTGTTGAATCAAAGACGTATGAAGCGAAACACTTAGGTCTATCGGAGTATTGATAGGTATGTCCGCATCGATGTCGAGGATACTCTTCTCCTCGGGTTCGCTGGGCGCGACGGGGGTTACGGGCGGAGCGGCTGAAGGGTCACTGTTGTCACCCTCTAACAACAAGTCTGCCGGGATAGCCCTCTTCTGCGACCGTTTAGTAGTGACAGTAACGTTATCTATCCGACCTGTGAGGACGGATACGGCGATTCCAATGTCTAGTCCCTTCTTTCCAGTGGATGTTTTAGGATCCTGTCCCTTGATGAGGGCGTCGAGGTGAGATGTATCGAATAGATCGTCGTCCTGCGCGTCGTCCGGCGAGTCGGGGACGACTGCGAGCTTGACTTCTCCTCTCTCTACGGCCTCGACATACGAAGTATCGAAGATATCGTCCTGGTCGTCCTCAGACTCGTCGTCGGTGACGCCGATGTCACTCGCGTCGTCGTGCTCATCGGCAGCGGCGAGCTGCGGGAAGTCGGCGGCGGTGACGGTGACCACCTGGCGCGTGGGCGGAGGTGGCGGCGACGGCGGGAGCTCCTTGACGCCCGCAGGAATGCGTTGGAAGAACGAGGTGGACTTGATGCGATCAAGATCACCCTGAGTCTTCTTGAGAACACTGTCGATGCCAGTGGTCAAGTCCTTGAACTTGGACCACTCCTCATTCTCCTTGGAGGGTTCGCCGGACTCAGCCGGTTGCTGATGCTCCGCGCGGTACTTCTCGAGCTCCTCTTCGGTAAATAACTCCTCGTCCTTGCGTTTGGACTTTTTTCCCTTTTTCTTCTTCTTAAGGCCTTTGGGTAGTTTTAGCATTATATGTGCTTATAAAGAGGTCTCTGCGTTGCTGAAACAATACAAATAATATCGTTCAAAATCCTGAATTTCTTCGCAAATATAGCGGAACCTCAATAAGGAAACATACTGTTAGGTAACTTTGTAAACTCAACTTTCGTATAAATTGTTCTTGATTAAGTAGGTATACCAAGTATTTATAATCGTCATATATTCCGAAACACAGATATAATATTATTGTATACCTATTGTATTATTTTTAGTATTATGTCAAATAATAAAATAAGTAGATATTCATCATATTAAGGTTCCGCTGAAGTAAAATTATAGAATACAGATATAGAAAGTTTAATCGATAGATGGCCGTGACGTGACGTCCTCCGGGACGCCGCTGAGCGCTTAATAGCTCTACGTTAACCCATTTGCACACTCGATGTATTTTTACAATTAGTAGGCAAGTAAAATAGTGACGTGAAAATTAAGTAAGAATCATGCGTTATATAAAAAGCCAACGAGTAATGGGGATGAAGTGACAGGTGAGGAAAAATGGCCGAAAATTTTTGTAAGATGTCCGCTACGCAGCATCCCCTTCGGCCTTGGCCTTTTACCCTTTAGCTTTACTGATGCTTTGATGATTTTTAAACCCGTGAGAGAACCCTTAGATTAGTGTAGTCAAGACAAGGTCACTAAAGCCAGTACAACTGTATAAACAATCGATGAAGATGGTCGTGGCCGGTGATGGTGAGCGGCACAACAGCAACACGTACCGGCCGATCCTACCGCCGCTACCTACAGTTATCATACCTTCCGCACTACAACTACCTTCATCGCAACACTAGAAGATCGCCGGGTGTCGAGTCGTGCGCTCGGGGCGCGCTCTGCGAGGGACTGGGCGGGCGGCGATCGATCCGCGCCGCGCGCAGCCCCGCCCGCCCTCGCAAACTTCACCACTCACATCCTACGCTTGCAGCGTTATGTAACAGCCAGCCTCCTGCACCGATCTTCTCACCTAAACATAATGGCAGACAATTACTTTTCACCACACCAACTGATAAATGCTTACTGCTATTCGAAAACAGATAGTAAAACTGCATTTTATCCACAAGAGCGCAGAGTAATTTCATACAAATTTATTCAACTTGACATCTTGAGCTGGCTGGTAGAATTTTAACTATAAATTATGATTTTGAATCATAAATATTGAATAGACTGATAGATTTAATTTAGTACGATGTTTTATAGTAAGTATTTTGTTCGTGTTTGTTTAACCGTCGTGCCTTGAAACCCTCGCAATGCTCAAAATTCCATTTTTTTAACCGCTCGCTACGCTCGCGGTTCAATATTGGAATCTTCCGCTTGCTCGGGTTATATTGGCACGTGCGGTTAAACAACAACTTTACCCCCTTGTAAAACAAATAACTATATATTATTCATTACTTAACAATAGTAAAATCCTTTAATCATAAATAAATAAAAGACATAAAAAAATTGAAAATAACAAACATTTAAAAATACCAAAAAAAAAATCAGAGGAATTGAGAAGGAATTGAGAGATTTGGGCGGCGGTTAAAAACACGGAGTACATATTCAAATTTCAATTTCAAAGAAATTTTAACCCTATACGCTTCTTGATTTTAAGTATCAGAAATGTAAAAAATAGCCTTGATATCTTTCTGTGCCGCACTAAGGTTGACTAGGTAGGTAGGTAAATATACCTAATAATCTACATGTTCCGTTTGCTCCATTATTGTATTTGATACCCCGCCAGTGATATCCACTAAGGAATCTCACCCCATTCTGTATTCAGGGCGAGCAATTCCAATGGGTCAGAGGGGAATAGCCGGAAAATTAAGTTATCGAGTAGGTAGGCGAATTATAAAACGGTGCTGTTTGGTTACAGCAGCTATGCACAAGAAAAGTAAATAAACCGATTCTACAACCGGCGACGGGTGCACCGGTGGACGGGGAAGAAATAACCACTATTATTAAATACTAGCTTTTGCCCGCGACTATGCTCGCGTTAGAAAGAGACAAAATGTAGCCTATATGTCACTCTCCATCCCTTCAACTATCTCCAATTTCCACTTAAAAAATCACGTCAATTCGTCGCTCCGTTATTTGCCGTGAAAGACAGACAAACAAACAGACACACACACTTCCCATTTCTAATATTAGCATGAATTTCATTATTTTTCTTCTTAGTGGCTTTTTTTTTAATTTAGCCCCAACCTCTATCTCTAACAGCCCAAAAGACTAGATCTAAGAAAATTTAAGGTACGGGTTTTACATTATATATTATGTATGTGGTTCTACGCGCCTATACAATGCTTACCTAATTATTATATTATACTTAGATCGTGTAATTCACGAGGACGCGTAATCTTGGTTTGTATTGGTTAGATCAGATTTTGCGTGTCATAGTGAATTCATAACACGACGTGGACACGATGTACATACAGACACACAAATGGTCTCGCCGGAAGATCAGCGCTGACCACAAACTACTAAGAAGATACCTGACCATATGGTTAGCATTATGCTGAGGCGAGACCATATCGTGGTAAACTATTTTATTGATAGGTACTGTGTTTTGTTTAATTTTTCTTTAACTATTAAAATTGTTTGCATATTGTTGTATTGCTTTGAATTTGTTTGTACTGTGTGCGTAGCCGAATGCACAAGTAACGCTCACGAAACGCTCACAATAATATCTCTTTCGTAGGTGTCTATCTCTATCTCTTTTGCGTATTGGCGTGACAGAGCCAGACTACATTTCTGCGGCGTTTCGGTGGCGTTTCGCGTCGCAGAAATGCCATTCGGCTACGGGGCCTGTTATGCTTGTTTATCACGAATAAATGAATTATATTGTATTGTATTGTATTGTATTCTATAATTAATGTAGTCTGGCGTAATGCGCATGGTCCTATGAGATAGCAAATATTATATTTTACAAAGATTTTATAATATTTTGGTGAAATAAGGTACTTTTAAGTCATAAAAATCACATTTTATAAGGCTCGGCGGGTTGACCGTCCTCCCGCGATGAGTACAGAAAGACCGTCTAGTGCTTGTTGTCGCGATATTTCATATGAGACTAGGTTCCAAAATCATGATCATTGTTATTTTACGTAATAACAGGGCAGAATGTGCTAGATAATTAATAAAATAATGTTAAAATTTTGAACATATGAATGCCTTTGAATGCCTTTTGGTATTAAGTTCGCCTTTTGTACATTTTTTTTTACTGTGCAATAAAGTTTAAATAAATAAATAAATAAACATATAAGCATTTTTCTATTTATAAGGCAAGACCGGCATAAGTCCCGTAGATGGGGTTCATAACCTTTTCTTTTCAGGTCCAGATATTGCATAATACTGTTTTTACAACGAACACCTGCAATACAATTTAGTCACGATATTACAGACTCATATAAATCCAACTACTTATCTGTTTTTGAAACTTTTTTATTAAGAAAAGGTAATAGGATATTAAGATGTCGTGAATTGGTTTGGTAACATTTCTTAGCAATGCTTGGTTTTTCTATAGTTACTACCAAAGTAACCATCTACCTGAGCTACCACCCCCGAAAACCTATTGACGACACCCATGACGACTTTTTGTCAAAGTGACAGCCAGCAACGTCAATTAACGGTCGGGTAGCCGTAAAATAGTCGGTCAAAAGTGTCAAAGCCGTTTTAAAGGGTACCCATACGGTCCCTGTTAGGTAATGCTGATTATAAAAATAATAACCAACTTGAAACCCTACTCTCTTTTGAAATATTTGTCGCCGCATTTTGCACAATCTAAATATACTTAAACAAAAATAATAAAAAAACGGTTAGAGCTTACGATAATTCTACCAACTTAAATAATGATGATGAATAATGCATTGTAGGCTTACTTCTGTTCACCTCTTATCATTCTTCAAAACCATGTCACATATATTTTATTTTTACTTAATACTTTCGAATGATTTTAGTAACACCATACGAATCATTATCAAAACTGTATTTCGAAGTTAAAATCAAAAACAGTACAACTATCATAAGCCAAAAACGTACCTATATATTGATATTGTTTACACTCGACTTATTTCCAATAAAGCCTAAAAAAGGTTGGCAACTCCTTGTTTGGGGGCGTCCATTAATCGCGTCATACGTTTTTGGCTTATTTTAGACCCCCCCCTCCCCCATGGTGATCTTTGGTGATATTTTCAGGACCCCCTCCCCCCCTGGCCAATATGACGTGTAATTTTTTGGCAACTTAAGTAGACTTTTTTCCAACCAACGAATCAACCAAATCTTGGCGCGAAATTCAAATTTTCTATGAGAATTAAATCTTTGCCCCCTCATTTTTAAGGTTCTGTACCTCAAAAAGGAAACCACTGAACCGAAACAACTGAACCGATTAACTTGTTTCCTGGCACACATATGTAAACTTGTGACCCAAAGACGGGCATGTAATTTAAATAAAATAAAAAAACAACTATAGGGGCCACTTTTGGGGGGTAAACGTGAAAATTAGGAATCAAAGTTTTTTGAAATAGTTTTTTAGCGTGTTACATATCAAATAAAAGGGCGTTAATTGGGCCCCACTTTTTTTCAAGCCTAAATTGGACTTAAAAGAAAAAAAACTCAAATTACGAATTTCACTCACTGGGGCTGCAAGGAGTTACCAAATCTTTTGAAAGTGTTGAGTGCGTTTGAATATTACATGTACATTCATTTTTGTTTCGTCTTTTTAGGGTTCCGTAGTTAACTAGGAACCCTTATAGTTTCGCCATGTCTGTCTGTCCGTCCGTCCATCCGTCCGCGGGTAATCTCAGTGACCGTTAGCACTAGAAAGCTGCTACATGTAAAGTGGGGACTGATTTTTTTTCATTCCAACCCCAACGTGTCATATATTGTTGTATTTGTATAGGTATTTAAAAATGAATAAGGGTTTCCTAAAATCGTTTTTTGATAATATTAATATTTTCGGAAATAATCGCTCCTAAAGGAAAATAGTGTCCCCCCTCTAACTTTTAAACTGTATGTTTAAAAAATATGAAAAAATCACAAAAGTAGAACTTTATAAAGACTTTCCAAGAAAATTGTTTTGAACTTGATAGGTTAAGTAGTTTTTGAGAAAAATACGGAAAACTACGGAACTCTACACTGAGCGTGGCCCGACACGCTCTTGGCCGGTTTTTTATAAATTGTTCAAAATATCGATTATTTTATTTTCAAAAATGACTTAGCGCCTCCGGAAGGCGCTTAAGCTCTGCTTGTGATGTAAGGAACCCTTGCAACACGAGTCCAACTCACACTTGGCCGGTTTTTAAGTGTTATGGCTCGTCTATGATTCCGCCAACGTTAAGGTTTAGGAAGGCACGCGTTTTTTGAAGACAGTTGGCCGTTGAGCTCACATTTGTCAAATTTGCCGCCTTTTTTCAGTGCCATGATTAGGTTGACCGTCTATAACCGACTGTCCGTGTACACGTGATGAGGGCAAACTAAAAAAATCTTTGAGAATTAAAAATAACCGACTGCACACAGCTTTTTTTTTCTCACTTGATGGTCTCATCGGAAGATCAGCGCTGGAAGCCACCAGCAACACGCTGAGATGAGGCCATTTCGTGGCACTTCATTCCTTTCTGTTTGTGTTGTAATGTGTAATTAATCTTGACTGTGTTCACGAATAAATTATATTCTATTATATTCTGTTCTCTTTTCACTGCACAACGCAAGTTCTGACTGTAAAAGTTGATATAAAAATAGCTCAGAAATATGTTTTTTTCTTTACGTTAGTGTAACCAGGGGCGGCTCACTCCGTGATTTTATCGCCGCGCTACAAGTACATGCTGGCGGCCGCGAGTTCGCGGCCTAATCAGGGGTTGCGCGCATTCTCGCGGAACGCACGTTCGCACTTTCTAATGTTACTTTACTTTACGTTGCGAATTTTTTTAAGGTTCATATGCGTTGTCCTCGTGTGGAATGGCTAATAATGTTTACTTAAATAAATATCTTGAATAAAATAAATACCATAGGACATTTTTACACATATCTACTATTGATTAAGTCCCCCGGAAAGGTTCAATAAGGCTTGTGATGATGGAACTTAAACAAAAATATATAAATACTATATATATATACCTAGAAAGTACCCAAGACCTGAATATAATAGTATAACATTTTATTGAGTATTAATTTGTTTTAATCCATAGGCAACCCTATCGCCGAACGCCGCGCACGTGCGGCTCATTTCTTTGTTAGAATTTTGTAGGCATTTAAAAAGGCGGCATGTCGCAAACATCAAAGTAGTGGGCCTTCTGTACTTGTACTATTATATATTCTGTGGTGTAACTAAAAAAATACACGTGATATGTTCCTAACCCCCCCACCCCCCATGGTGATATTTGGTGATTTTTTCATGACCCCCTCCCCCCCTATGCAGTATGACGCGATTAATGGACGCCCCCTTTATCATATGCCGGTCTTGCCTTTCTCTTTTATGCCGGACTTTCTGACTAGGCACAATTTCTAAGTTACATATTTCAGAACATAAAACTAGAAATTGAGCGCGTTTTGAGTAGAATAATAGTACTAGTCAGAAATAACGGTTATTAAATGATTGCGTTACATACATGATATACAAATATTCCGACTGCTTCTATTTTATTTTATTTTTTTGCGGAACCATGTTGAACTTGATGTTCGAGTTCGAAACGAGAAACAAGTTTATTGTTAACTAGTGTTCGTCCTAGGGATATGTATTGAAGACCAATGGATTAAGGATGAAAAACTGCTATACCTCCAGAGGTGTGAGAGGCGTAGATATATAAACAAAAAAGTTATAGTCAATAGACGGTCTTTCCGGGTAGACGGTCTTCCCCACACTGACCTTATACGAATAGGACAGGAAAAAAATAGGTCGACTCATTATTAGTACCTTGTTATTTGTTCTACAAGAGGGCATAGTTGTTGTTTAACCGCACGTACCACTACCAATATACCAGAGCAAGCGATTCCAATATGGAACCGCGAGCGTAGCGAGTGGTTCTGCATGTAGAGTCTCGCGTGTGGATGTAGAGGGAGAGCGAGCGTTGGTTTTTAGAAACAAAGGTTACCCCGTACCAGGCCCCTGTATATACTGTATTAACAACCGTATTGAAAAATATATTTACGAATGGCGGAGATGTTCCTTTCACCAATTGTTGGTTAAAAATGCAATAGTATCGGTCGACTTTCCAACCGAAAAAATCGAAGTTGCTAATTTAATTTTGAATGTAAACCATATGCCATAAAAGACCGTGAAATATGAAAATGTTCTTTAAAAACTACCTATTATTTTTTATACGTATCCATTGTCTAGATTCGCATTAGTTTTCATCCTGTGCTAATTTTGGTCCATTTAACAAATTTTAATAAAATCACAACCTATCTACTGCCATGACCCTTTTGCCCATTTCTTCCACGAGTTTTGAAACTTACCTAACAACTGCGGGAATACGAAATGAGCCTCATTAGTTACATAAGTATGTAAATAAATAATATGGGACTCTCTTAGTCTAATTACACAGTTTGACTGTGACCCACGATAAGCTCAAGAAGCTTTTGTTGTGGGTACTCACTGTACTCAGACAACGATATACATACCTACACAGAAAACATCCATGACTCAGCAGAAACAAATGTAATATCTGTGTTCATCAACATCACACAAATTATTGCCATTACCGGGACTTGAACCCAAGACCCTCGGTAGTACTGTAGGTCGGTATATGGAGTTAGCTCCGTGTTAGAAGGCTAAGCGAAGAAGGGATCCCGTGACCTAGTTGTGGGGTCAAAATTAAAATACATATTTCCACCATCCATGTTAGATCGGAAATGAAGTTAAAGGGGTCCCCTTTACCGGCGTTTTCCCTATTAAAGCTCCGTACGGCATCAATACGACAACGTCCTGACAGCTCACCTGACCCTGCCCCATTTAATTTAACCAAAATTTACAAGGACGACGATAAATAAACGTAGTTATGTAATGTTAGTTTGTTTTGAGCAGTATTAATCTGTCTACCAAATAATAATAATATAGCTGTCTACAACCTGTGTTAAATACACCAATCTTGCACCAATCCCATTATTACTTAGATATATTAGGTACTCTACCAAATTATTTTAACAAATAATTTTTTTTGTAAGTGACCAAGATTCCTAATGTAGGGCCAATTGTAGGGCTCACTGGTCCATTGTTATGTCACAAAATGCGTGCCTTCCTAACGTTGGCGGAATCATCACCAATGTGATGGAAAAGAGCGAAGGTGTAATTACCTCAGAAAATTTGAAATTTGTGCCATTTTTAGATTTGATTGACTCGTAGAAGTGACTTTAAATTATGGTCGCGTTCACACTTAAAAAATATTGTCATTGTTTTGTTTTCTTTATTTTAATGTAAAATTTAAAATAAATTATAAACTCTGCAAATATTGTTTTATTTTAAATTGTATACTTTTAGCATATTTTTATTTATACATCCTGTTTGTAATCTGTTTTTTTTTAATACTACGTCGGTGGCAAACAAGTATACGATCCGCCTGATGTAAAGCGGTCACCGTAACCTATGGACGCCTGCCACTCAAACAGTGTCACATGCGTGTTGCCACCCCATTAGAAACACTCCCTTTTGCTGTGTTAAGTACACAGCAAAAAGGAGTATACAAGTTCCAAGGAGGGTTCGGGTTGCCGACGACTCAAAGGACAATAGACGGAACAAGTTAGTTCCGTAAGTCCTCCCGTCATCAGCACACCGCACCCTCGTTGAGCTCTGGCAGCCTTACTCACCGGCAGGAACACAACACTATGAGTAGGGTCTAGTGCTATTTGGCTGCGGTCTTCTGTAAGGCGGAGGTACTTCCCCAGTTGGGCTCTGCTCTAGATTCGAGCGAGACGATAGACATAGACATAGACATTTTATTAATAATATTATAAATATTACACGTTCATCAATAAAACTATGTAACAGCAATTAAATTAAGATTATTACAATTTCAGTCTAGTTATAATTTCGAATATTTAATTGAAAGATGCATTCATTGATTATATTACATATGATATGTCATTTAGATTTGTTAATTTGATTTTATACATAATCATTATTGTATATCCGCTGTGCTGTGCCCTACCACACAAAGCGGAATATCACTCGCTATGCCCTACCTCCTACTCCACACAAAGCGGATCTGTGTGTGCTTTCCGTGTTTTCAGGCACCCCACAGAGTCTGTCACCCCACGGAATCGCAGCGACGATGACGCATCGTATCGGTACCGTATTTACCGCATGCTCCCCACACCGCTGCTCAAATAACGGCGACCAAACGGCGACGGCGACGATACGGAAACGCACGACGTGTCCTGTAGATCAGCAATTTCCGTCAACTTTGTACAAAATTTAAGGGAAAAGTTAAATTTGTTTTTATTAATTCCTATTTTGTTACCAAGATTTTGTTGATGAATTGAGATTTTATTAAGTTTTATTTCGTCATTAAGGTTCTCTAGTATCTATATTTTCCATAGATTTAGAATTATTAAACTAGATTGTTTGGTTAGGTCAAAAAGTGTGTCCACATGAGAGGTAATTGTTTGGGCTGGTGTCCCTCTCGCACTTGCTGACAATGTCAACATTATTCAGTGACGTCATCACTGCAAAGACCTTTACAGGGGACAGCTCAATCACATTTTTTGCCATACGAAATTAAACCTTATTACTGAAACAGAAAGTCGATCGTATCAGACTAGCGAAAACGGTCCACATGAGAGGACATTGTTTGGGCTGGTGTCCCTCTCGCACGTGTTGCCAGTGTTAATGAGGTTCCCATATTAGTAGTATTTTTTATCTGTATATTACCTGACTTTATAACTTCTTATTTTATTTTAATGTTATATTCAAACTAGGGTTTCGATATATTTCAAAAAATTTGAAAATAATTATAATGTAATTATTTTGATGCCAGTAAATCAAAGATTTGTATAATTAAAAAATACTTTCAATTGGGTGTTAGTAGATTTAGTAGTAACTTTGAAAATTGACTGGTATCCCCAATTTATGACAGTGATGACGTCACTGAATAATGTTGACATTGTCAGCAAGTGCGAGAGGGACACCAGCCCAAACAATTACCTCTCATGTGGACACACTTTTTGACCTAACCAAACAATCTAGTTTAATAATTCTAAATCTATGCATCACTGTCATAAATTGGGGATACCAGTCAATTTTCAAAGTTACTACTAAATCTACTAACACCCAATTGAAAGTATTTTTTAATTATACAAATCTTTGATTTACTGGCATCAAAATAATTACATTATAATTATTTTAAAATTTTTTGAAATATATCGAAACCCTAGTTTGAATATAACATTAAAATAAAATAAGAAGTTATAAAGTCAGGTAATATACAGATAAAAAATACTACTAATATGGGAACCTCATTAACACTGGCAACACGTGCGAGAGGGACACCAGCCCAAACAATGTCCTCTCATGTGGACCGTTTTCGCTAGTCTGATACGATCGACTTTCTGTTTCAGTAATAAGGTTTAATTTCGTATGGCAAAAAATGTGATTGAGCTGTCCCCTGTAAAGGTCTTTGATATTTTCTTAATTATAACAATTATCCTGTATATATCTTACGAAAGTCGAATTATATTACTAAATGTTGGTAACAAAATAGGATCAATTAAAATTTGCTGACGTGGCATTGTACAAAGTTGACGGGAATTGCTGAGATACGAAAGTCATTGCGTTTCGTACCGTCTGCGTATTTTGAGCAGCGGTGTGGTCGCACCTTTAAAGAACAGTGTGCGTTGCCGAATGCACAAACGCTCACGATAATGTCTCTTTCGTAGCTATCTATCTCTATAGTTCTTGCGTATTGGCGCGACAGAGCCAGATTACATTTCTACGGCGTTTCGGTGGAGTTTCGCGTCGCAGAAATGCCATTTGGCTACGGGCCCTGTAAAGTGTTAGGCCGTTTTCACATTATCCGGTCCTATATCCCATACATAAGCTGCATTTGTGCAAAACGGAACGTATTTAAAAAAAAACGAAACTACGCCATTTTTTCGCCTGGTGGCAGACATATGGTACTAATTTGTCAAAATAGGTTACAGTCCGACTACGTAAAACAGTCCATGGCAAGTTATGTAAACTAATCGGATCTTTCTTTTTCTCCTGCGACTTTGAGCGTACCAAAGCGCTTGTTATCGTGTTCCAGACATAACATTGTAATTTATCCGCATAACTTATTGCACGGCTAGAAGGCTACGTCGCTTACGTGCGTGTCGTTTTCCGTGAGGAGAAGTACGTCGAAATTAGTGCATTATCGTTTCCTAAAACGTGAAAATGTGTAGTCGCGCAGTGCGCGGGTCGAACCAGTCTAGGTGAAAGACCCGGGCAACTCGGGACTCTAGCGTGTGACGATTTGCGACGGGGAAACGTGGTGCCGAGCTAGCACGGCGGCCGTCGGGCGTCTGTTATCAAACAGGGCTCAGGCTCGGGCGGCATGGCGGAGGCGGCGCCCGGCGCCGTCGGCGAGGAGCCCGCCGGGATCGTGAAGGAGGGCTGGCTGCAGAAGCGCGGCGAGCACATCCGGAACTGGCGCGACCGCTACTTCGTGTTGTTTGACAATGGGGACCTGGTGGGCTTCAAGGCTCAGCCCGAGCGGCGGCACTTCCGCGACCCGCTGAACAAGTTCACGGTGCGCGACTGCCAGATCATGGCCACGGACAAGCCGCGGCCGTACACCTTCACGATCCGTGGCCTTCAGTGGACCACGGTCATCGAGCGTAACTTCTCTGTGGAGACAGAGAAGGAACGGTAAGTTTGTTCAAGCCATTAAGTGGATTCCCTACGCCAATTACCTTCAATTTCAATCCAGTGGTTTTTAGATAGTTTCTAAAGCTTATCGTATTAACAGCATGGTCTTTAGCAAATAGTATCCCATAATTACTTCACAGCTCATTGTGCTACTTTGTGATATTTGTGATATTTTGCATCAAAGGTGTACAATTTTAGGTCCAAAAACTTATTTTTTGTTATAACTTTTCTCTGAATTACTTTAAAATTAAAATTGTTCTTGCATTTTTAGAGAAGTCAAAGGTAAACCCAAATTTGTTGATTTCACAAATGTCAAATCATATAAAAATAAGTATTAATGTTTTAAAATAGAGATAAAAGTTTGAAATCCAATGGCCGTTTCTCTTATTATTCTATCTGTAGTGTAAGTTTAAGAGATTCAACCCAAAACTTATCAAAAATCGATGAAAAGCATGTGGAACCCCTTAACCTCATGTGTGCTGCAATATTTTTTTCATATGGTTTCCTCGTATGCGGATCCACATTCCGGCACACGAAGTTAAGCCGCCTTCTGCTGTAGCCAGATGAACAAGAGTATCAGTTTTAATGATGTAGTCGCATAACATGTTATGCTCATTTACCTATCTGAACCCACACACCACATACCTAAACTTTGTTGTTTTTATAATCACACTGTATAAGTAAACAACTGACATCAAAAACACTGGTTAATTTTATTATTATACTTGTCAGGATGAAAAACAATACAAGTCTTTGTTCATAAACATGTGTTATTTTTGTTGTGTTTGCAGCTGCTTCTTGTATTGCTGCAATTTAGCAGAACACTGAGCAATGACCAATAAAATTGTTTTAATGTAGTGATGAGTCCTTTTTACATATGGATGCATCTTTGGTTTTTAATTGTTCTTTGGATAGGGAATATCAGAAAATGCACTTCAGTTTTCTTCTAAAATGCTGTTCTTCATTGTGTCTTTCCAACAAGGTTTGACTTTGGTATTTGGATACTTGTGTGTGGAGGTATACTTTACAGATTGGACTTTGAACCTTGATGTTTACAAACGCAGTGCTGAGACCAATGCTACTTACTAACTTATACACACTGTGAGGTGGAGTGAACAAAGATTTTAAAGGTGTTTTGGACACCCAATTAAGAGACTAAAATTTATTTCTGTCTTAACTTGGTATAAAAAGCCCTTTTTGGCTGGGATACTGCCACTATGTGGTGATTGACAGACTTTAAAGTATTAAAGAACTTGCAAAAATGTAAATATAAAAATTCTTCATTCATTCCTCATAAATATTTTTTCCTAATATATCAAAAGAATTAATATGTACTTAGTGCATAGAATGATGAAAAAAATTACAATACTTTTTACTACCTCAGAAATGTGTAATAATTAAAATCTGTCAGGTTACTCGGACCCACAGTACAGCCAACTTTGATTACAGTACATACAATTATTGATATAATCATAATTATATTACTTAATATTTTTCAGCTTTATGAAGTGATCAATTCACACGAAAGATTATAAAAATGTGTCAGGTGTGTGAAAAAAAAATTTGTTATATTTTTTGACAAACTTGGATATTATTTTAGGATGTATAAATATGTATATAATATTTTTAAATTTCAATGGGTCGTGCGCGTATACGACTTACGACCACTGGCATGTGCTAAAAATAGGATCTTACAAATCTTGATCTATATGATCTAAAATATATAGTAATTCCATTATTATTTAGTAGCATTTATTTCCAGAATCTTGGCACAGTGTAGCCCTACCAACCACAACAAATAAGATGGGCATAGAACTTATCTAGCACAGTATGTTTCAATCCATACAATACAGAAACTTAATGACATTGTTTACATGATGCAAACTATCAGAAAAGTGCGTAAGCCGGACCTACCCAGTCTAAATGCCTGTTTGCCCTTCACTTAAATGTTTCATTACCTATCTTAACGATTTTGTTAATCTGTGGTGTTATCAATAAGGCACTACTGATAAAAATAAAACCTTAAGTATAAGCCTTATTTACAATAAAATAATAGAACCTCTTTGGCGTGACACATGCATGAACCGTGAACTTGTTGTTATGATATGCGCTTGTGTACGGAATTACCGACAGATTAACCTTATTATCACTGAAACAATATGTTTTCTCAAAAGTTGACGTCAAAGTAGACTTTGCCGGTTAAATACAAGAGCTAAATACGCAATTTGCTTATTTTAAGTTAGCTATACAGGGTGTCCCACGGCGATGCCACATGGAGGGAAAGTACCTTAAATATCATAGATAGCATATTTTGCTGAAAGAAGACTTCATTTTATTTTCAAAACTTAGTAAAAGTGCATTCAAATTTTTTTAATTTTTACTATGAGGACTTATACAGGGTGTATTTTGATAGCGGATCAGTAAGGGCAGCTATGAGATCCCGTAGTCCTACATGAAAATAGCCTAAGGGGGACCATCCATCAATCTGAAATTGATGAAAAATGGCATTTACAGATTTTGGAAAACACATACAGGGTGCGAGAAAAAGGGCATTTTTGACAAACTTTTTTTTGGTGCATTGTCGTGAGTTGACCCCTAAGCAATTATTGATACTGAATAGGAATGGAATCGATTGGCATCATAAAAATACCATGTGGAAAAAAAACATCATACAAATTGTATGGGAAAAGTTTTTCGTGATTTGTGACTTTTCTAGCCGGAAATTTTTTTTTGGTCTCATAGAAGCTTTTGATCCTGGATAGGAATGGGATCGATTAGCGTCAAAAAAAAAAGTTTGTCAAAAATGCCCTTTTTCTCGCATCCTGTATGTTTTTTCCAAAATCTGTAAATGCCATTTTTCATCAATTTGAAATTGATGGATGGTCCCCTTAGACTATTTTCATGTAGGACTACGGGATCTCATAGCTGCCCTTACTGACCCGCTATCAAAATACACCCTGTATAAGTCCTCATAGTAAAAATTAAAAAAAA
The DNA here is from genome assembly GCF_023078275.1 of Leguminivora glycinivorella. Taxonomy (NCBI): domain Eukaryota; kingdom Metazoa; phylum Arthropoda; class Insecta; order Lepidoptera; family Tortricidae; genus Leguminivora; species Leguminivora glycinivorella. The sequence goes on along the minus strand of NC_062987.1, from coordinate 3,508,251 downwards.
TTGAATGCACTTTTACTAAGTTTTGAAAATAAAATAAAGTCTTCTTTCAGCAAAATATGCTATCTATGATATTTAAGGTACTTTCCCTCCATGTGGCATCGCCGTGGGACACCCTGTATAGGACATTAACAACTGGGATTAATAAAATTGTTATACCTATGGTTTAAAATGACAAATATGACTTTGAACCTACTTGGATAGTTGTGTGTTCATTGTGCTCTGTTTGCGAATTATGCAAAAAATGCAGAAATTCTGTTTCAATTTACTATAGCTCTGCAGTCAGCATCGAATACTTATACTGCGATCACAGAGTAACTGTGACAGCCAGAACACAAAATATATAACACACAAAAAACACCTTTGTTACCAAAAATATAAAGATTTGTTTCGGAATATGTTGCGCTTTGGCTGTCACAGCATATTCAATGCTGACATTACAGACTATACATATCCTCTCACCTCCTTATTCATAACAAAAAAACTTAAGATAGTACTGTTTAAAATTGTTAGTTAAATTGTGTTACATGACAGATAAATAAAAGCTATCATTAGAAAATGAGGGTTTATAGGTAAATAACACCACTAGTTGCTAAAATCGTGAGGCTTAGGAAGATAATATAGATAGACATTAGACACAATAGTTTTAATTTCTCTCCATAAAATTCTGAGCATCTTCAACACAACACATCTCAAAGTCACCTTTGCCTTTCCTATTTTAATAGTATTATTTGGTACAGTGAGGAGTGGGTGGCGGCGATCCGCTTCGTGGCATCCCAGCTGAGCTCCGGAGGCCCCAGCGGCGGGTCGGGCTCCGCGCAGGACGCCGAGGACCGCGACATGGCACAGCTCGGCACCAGCTTCAAGGACCCGCGCCGCATCGTGAGTGTCTCCTAGCCAGGGCTGTCTGAGGCTTCGGTTGGTCTGGCGTTTGTATGGTTTGTTGGTAGACTGGGTAGAACCAAACTCCCAAACAGAGCGGTCGTTGCCCGCTGCATGCCGCGGGTGATAGATAACAACCACGTACAAACAATTTCAAACAGCATGCTGACGCTGCGGGTGACAGGCTTGTTAGGCCGACGTGAATAATATGACTCATGAAGGTCCATGTGGCTGTATAATCATCATCATTCTCTTGCCCTTATCCCAGGGGGTCCGACGTGAATAATATGACTCATGAAGGTCCATGTGGCTGTATAATACATAGTGTTTATTTATAGACAGAACGGACAATCAGCATCATTTTAACTTTCAGTCATGCAGGCATGACTGAAGGTTAAAATCTCTCTCTTTTACTCTCATTTACCCAACGAGTCAACGGACCCCCGTAATTTTAATTTTATAATTATTTTTGAGAAAAAGGTCGGCTATTGTTAACAATGTTAATTCACCCACCGACTTATATACCTTCTCCTGTCGCTGTTTCTACCTCACAAACATTACACAACTAGAATCTAATAAAACCGGCCAAGAGCGTGTCGGGACTGTCGGGCTATGCTCAGTGTAGGGTTCCGTAGTTTCCCGTATTATTATCAAAAACTGTTCAACCTATCAAGTTACAGGAAGGGGGTTACAATAATAAAACATTTTTTTCCACTTTTTATTTTTGCACTTTGTCGGCGTGATTGATATATGTACATATTGGTACCAAATTACAGCTTTCTAGTGCTAACGGTTACTGAGATTATCCGCGGACGGACGGACGGACGGACAGACAGACATGGCGAAACTATAAGGGTTCCTAGTTGACTACGGAACCCTAAAAAAAAGCCCTTTTGCTTGTTTGCTACCGACATGTTATAGAAAATGCTCGCTACGGAATCCTTAGAAATACATGTACCTACTTACAATGATAATTTTGTGTCGGTCATTGCTATTTTTAACTTTTTTTTTAACATTTCCGCTGCATCCATTAAAAATAATTGATGCGAAGAGACCAAAATAGCCGTTAATTTGGAATTCCCGGTTTTGCGATAGTCGCCCGCTTTCCTCTTTTTGGCCTTGTTAGCCATTTTTCCTGGTAGGCGTTTATAGTTTAGCGGCCTTCGGTTTTTATGGTGTCTCCAAAACGATAAATAAAGTACCTTTGTAGTGCAAAAGTTAGAGGAAAACTTCGACTGAATCGTTTTATTAGGTCACCTTAGGGACTCTGTATGATATCTTTAATAAGCAACGCTATCGATTATTCTGCTTAAAGTCGTAGCGATTAGTATTGATCAGTGTTTAACTGAAAATGCATTGTTTTAAAAACAGCTATTTTGACTAGAAGAGCTTATGCTCTTCTGGATATTTATACATATACTTATCAAACACCGCAATGTAATGAAACTCGTATCTATACCTACGAGTTCTCGCTCCGTGTAAACCGGCCCAAATGCTCGAATCCGGCCTTATACTGCAAGTGAGGAAACAATGAATGAATTGTTTACGCGTGTTATCGCTGCAACTGACGCGCGCACCGCAGGAAAACCGCGCTGACTCAGCGCCCGTCATGCGGCTTACTTGTACGGTCCGCGATAACGGGATAACAATGTTGGCTTTTACTTGACATTTACGGCCTATGCAATACCACAGAATAAATAATAGTACTTACGTATAGAATGGCAAATTGGACACGACAACAAAACTGAAGATTGACAGCAGTTGAGGGTCGAATCGTGTTACCTTTGTCACACCTCGGGTGTCGGTGAACGCGTAATATGCTTAGTATGAGTGAAATATGACAGGTCGACTGTTCGCGTTTTTGACAGGCGGTAACTGTGAGATAACCGAGAGGGGGTGGGCGGCACTTTCAGCGGGGAGCGGGAGTAGTGGCCATTCTTTACGATAGTACTCTTTATTATACTGTGTTTGTAATGCATGGCACTGTCCCTTTCGACTATTTACGGTTGTCAAAAATCAAGTAATTATCTAAATTGTACCAACCCTAATCATTGCTACGTCGCAACGCGAACGTTGCCGGGATCGCCCGGTCGGGAGAGTGTCCACTGTCCAACCACTGACAAAAAGTACTTTTAACTAGCCGTAGATGGACCCTATGCCTGTGAATTAATGTTTATAATCGGTCAACAGTATGGACGAGTTTATTTAAAACTAAATGCAGTTTATTTAAAAAATAATTGTCCGTCTTTCACGGCAAAACGATGCGACGAATTGACGTGATTTTTTAAGTGGAGATAGTTGTAGGGATGGAGATTAGAAAGTGACATGGCTACTTTTTGTCTCTTTCTAACCCCCCACTTCCCTAGGGGAGCTTGTATGGAGCATTCCGTAATTTTCGAATTTAACATATAAAACTTATTATCCGTTTTTGTGCATAGCAGTTGAGTGCGGTTTACGGAGGGTTCAATTCCTTCAATCGCTTCCGATCATGTTTCCGTTTAGGGATTGCAATCCAGCAATGTTTTCAATCCAGCTGGATTTTTGCTGGATCGGCACCAATCCAGCTGGATCCAGCGCGGATCCAGCAGGTAGAAAAAATGTCAAAAAAAAATTACATTTTGCTCTACTATAGGGCTGTTATTACTATTTTTAGTTGAAATAGTGAAAAGAAGGCTGAAAACGCGCAATTTTGTAATCATAATTTATGAAAAAAACGGTTCTCTTATTTATCTCCCGACGCACGTTTCGCGGAATTTTATTCCGCCGAATGTTCATTTCCCAAATTATCATATTGTTCACCAACTTAAAGTTTGGGTGTTTTTAGGGTTTTTCAAAAGGCCTTTCATGTTATCTTATGTTTTACTTGACGTAATATACGACTAGTTGTTTATTGTATATACCAAATGTTTTATTGAACACCAACAATATCTATGGCGTATTTCAAAAAATATTAAATACCGAGTCTCCTATGAACTTCTAAATTTATTAACAGGGATGCAATTACGTATTTTACTTACGTATATATATTTTTAAATAGTTACCTACTTACTTTTTTTACAAGAATATTGTTTAATTTGTAGGGACACGGCGGTGACGCATGCATTAGAGTCAGCAGTTATTAACTTATTACTTTGGAGCTTTAGCCACCAGTCATTACATTTAAAAAGTTTTTTCCGGGTTGCTCACGGTCAACCTAACACGCTCCTCCTCGTTTCGCTCGTCGTCGCCCCTAACTGGACTCTGTCATATATGATTATACTGCCAACATAGTCCGTGAACAGAAAACTGCTACTTTGCTCCCTCCTAACAGGGAAGAAAAGTTAAAATTTACTTGTAAAAAGTTGGCATTAATTTTTGTAACCATTTTTAACCCTTATAGCAATCTACATTAAATAAAAAATGTCATTAAAAGTGTAACAACGATGAAGCGAAGGTACTACAATAAGTAGGTACATAAATAATGCTATCAACCCGACATGGCCTGCTTTTTGGCGCAACATTTGGGCACTCACTAGTTCACATTGAAAATTACTAATTTACTTACTAGTACTTAGTTTACTTACTTAATATTAATAAAAAAATAAACCTTTAAGTAGGTATATTATACGTAGACAAACATCAATCAATATTCTGATCTAAACATAAGTTGAAACTTAAAAGAAATTTTGCGGTAACAGTAAATAATTAAATACTATAAGTACATTTTGAGATCTTCAGTAGTTAATACAGGTTCAAACTACTTACGTTTTTGAAAAAAAATACACAATTGTAGCGAAATATAATTATTTTGTGCTAAGCGGCCACGGGCTACGTGTGGGAACGCGGAATCGTTTTAAACATGACGTAAAATAAGTTGATTGAAGTTAATTACGCATTTTATTGCAGATTTTTGTATTTGCGGATCCGCAGCGCTGGATCCAGCGCTGGCTGCTGGATCCAGCAGACCGAAAAATGCGCTGGATCCAGCTGGATTGCTGGATGCTGGATCCAGCAATTGCAATCCCTATTTACAGGAAAAAGTGTAATGAAACTACATAGGTATTTGCTGGTAGTTTAAATAAGATGCCTAGAGAGGCTAGAGAACCTAATTATGTGTACAACATTGTTGAATATCCTCCTTCCTACCAATAATTATTTCCCGGAAGGCACTCTCTCGATAAATTTCCTTTGAACCTTAATTCAATGTCATATTACAAATAGGTATAACATGAAATACTGTCAAAGTTGTAAGATTAAATAGTAATAGTTGAATATATGGTCTGGCTTGTTACTCGGACGTAAGTAGATCAAATACGTACCTAATGTGAAACCATATTATAGGTGTCGAAGTCTGATCAGTCTTCACTTTGTCACTTACCGCTTGGCGCTTGCCATATGGAAGAAATGGAATTCATCATCATCATATCAGCCCTTTATCGCCCACTGCTGAGCATAGGCCTCTTCTAGTACGCCACTTGTCCCGGCCCTGAGCTAGTCTCATCCAGCTGTGACCCGCAATTTTCCGGATGTGGACATGAAATTCACTTGTTCCTTTTTCCCTGTCAAACCCTGTCTAAGTTTCATTATGGCTTATGTTAAGCGACAGTGGTACTTCTAGGTATAGGTACATAATGGAAAGGACCTGTACGCGTGGTTTAATAAAGATACCAATTATTTCCGTCGAGCTTGTCCTTTATGAAATCTTTCTTTTACAGACTTTGGAAAAGTTCGAGTTCGTGAAAGTGCTCGGCAAGGGGACGTTCGGCAAAGTGGTCCTGTCGCGTGAGAAGGGCACGGGCAAGCTGTACGCCATGAAGATCCTCAAGAAGCACCTCATCATCCAGAAGGACGAGGTCACGCACACGCTCACCGAGAACCACGTGCTTAAGAAGACTAAGCATCCCTTCCTCACGGTAAATCAATACTAATATTATAAATAGGAAAGTATGTGTGTCTGTTTGTTTGTCCGTCTTTCACGGCAAAACGAAGCGACGAATTCTCGTGATTTTTTAAGTGGAGATAGTTGAAGGGATGGAGAGTGACATAGGCTACTTTTTGTCTCTTTCTAACGCGAGCGAAGCCGCGGGCAAAAGCTAGTCATAAATAATACTAATATTAAAGACAAGTGAAATAAACCAGCAGCCTTCAAATCAAGGTATGGTATGGCCCAAAGTGTATTTGCTCTCAATAATGCTTCGTGTAAATACTCGTACGACTCATTTAGACAGTGCGGAAACACGCATGCAATCGTAGTTAGGTGGGTGTTTTCCAAAATAAATCTCGAAAATCGAATTTCAGCAGATCTGGACGTGTTTGGGCTCATTCTTCTCAGAATCACGAGCTGATTCGATCCCGATAAAAAAAAGTCTCAAAATTTGTATGGAAAAATTTCGACTTTCCAATACGTCACGCTCGTAGTAAGTTCATACTAAAATCGTGACCTAAAGGAAAAAAATGACACATTTTTTATCGTCAAATTATATCGTGAAATTCGATTTTCGAGATTTATTTTGGAAAACCAGGTGCAAAAATTGATATCTCATCCAAGATCGTCCTGATGAAATACCTTAATGTAGTGGAAGTACTAAGTTTAAATGAGCCTCAATTATGTAATTATTACCCAAAAGCATATTTATGAACTGGTTGTTGTTTCCAGGCGCTCCGCTATTCGTTCCAAACGGCCGACCGAGTGTGTTTCGTCATGGAATACGCCAACGGAGGCGAACTCTTCTTCCATCTCTCCCGCGAGCGCTCCTTCTCCGAAGAGCGGACGCGGTTCTACGGTGCTGAGATCGTCAGCGCACTCGGCTACTTGCACTCCGAAGGCATTATATACCGGGATCTGAAGCTGGAGAATTTGCTCCTGGACAAAGATGGACATGTCAAAATTGCTGACTTTGGACTCTGCAAGGTACGTTATTAATAGGTACATTTATTCCTGCGACGAACGGACGTGATTCTACGGCGCTGAGATTGTCAGCGCACTCGGTTACTTGCACTCCGAAGGCATTATACACCATGTTTTTTTTTGTTTTCCGTTAAATTCGACACGTAGCTAGGTTCATTATCAGGAACCTCCCTGTATAACACTTTTAGTTAAATTCGCAAAAAAATATTTTTCATCATTTTCATATTAAATAATAAATTAATGTATTAGTGTGAGAGACCCTTAAGATTAACATTCAAGTAAGTGTCAAGTGATTGACGACACATGTCAAAACAAAGAACATTAGGAATTGGTAAAGGCTGTCACACATGTGTTCAGTAGGTAATTAGCTTAATTTTTTTAATAACTCGATAACCGTAAGAGTTAAGAGGCTAGTTTCTTGGAGAAATAGTACACAGTGGTTGATTGTATTTGAACTAAAGAATCTTCCCTTAAAGTTAACGGAATTCAATAAAAACAGTGCAAGGTACTACTATTTACTTTTGTAGTTATTTGCTTAAGTGAATGCAGATTCTACAAAAATGTTTGAACCCAGATTTAAATGCTTGAAGGTTTTATTTCATGCACTCAAAACTGGGAGGAATTAATTAGACAGGAGACGCCTCTCAGTTACTTACCCCATTGCCCAAAACCTTGCTCAAAATAAATGTGAAAGATCGTTAAAGTCACGTAAATACAATTTCACAACCTTTTGTATTTTCGAAACGAGTGGTTCTAAGGTTTCAGCATTGGCAATGAAGTTTGGGCGGTTTTGAGGGTTCTTTGAAAATTAAGTTTAAAAGATTTCATTATTCAAAGAAGTCACATTTCTGCAGAACGGAGATATTGTTACTGAGTTGTGTAACTAACCCTTTAACCGACGACGTAGTTCGATATATGAGACATACCCATGAATATGAATGTCAAGCTAATTTTGGCTGATGTTTGATAAATAAGACAAATCTTCGTATAACCTCGTACTGCCGACGGCGACAGGAGTGCCCAATGAAAAATTCTAAACGGTTAAAAAGTTAATAGTTTGTAAACATTTTTATTACAAGCTTTTATTTACTTCAGATTTCATGTGTACTGAAAAAAGGAAACTTAATTGTCGTGTTTTAATTTATCGCCACTCGTTTGGGACTTGCTCTTTTTCGCACTTGTATCGTAATGTAACTATTGTTGACTGACACATGTTCTCTATCAAATACATATGTAACTACGTATAGACGGATAAAGTCTAAGAAAAAAACGTATCTCAGTATCATACAGAAAAAGGTACGGTGGCCTAGATGGCATTACACCTTTGAGGTACGCTCAACTAGATGGCGCTAATATTAATATTTGACATTTTAGAACATATCAAGCAAAGAATATGGGCCAAATTGTCAAAACTGAGGTTAGGGGCACTGTGATTAAACATTTGACTTTGACAGTAACTCTCTATAATACTCGATCCTCTTTGTCTGTATGCAGGTGAACATCACCTACGGGCGCACAACAAAAACGTTCTGCGGCACGCCCGAGTACCTCGCGCCCGAGGTGCTGGAGGACGCGGACTACGGGCCCGCCGTGGACTGGTGGGGCACCGGCGTCGTCCTCTACGAGATGGTCTGCGGCCGCCTGCCCTTCTACAACCGCGACCACGAGGTAACATTATCCACCCTTCTACACCTAGTGAACCTCAACTTCCTCGTTCCTCACTGAGATCGCGTGAAAAGGCTCAGCTAATGTCAGCTAATGTATATTGTATAAGTACTTATAATCCAATGACTGTGAGTGTTTTGTGCATGACTGGTCTATATCTACCGTTTCATTGGGTAAGGATATACTTGAGCGATATCGGTGCTTCATATTCGCGTCGACCGGTACAGGCATATCTTTGGTGTGCGGTTAAACCACGAGGTAGGAACCTCACACACTGCTTTTGCAATAGAAAGATACATGACTGTGAAAACATTACATACTTTTCCGTCTTCAATACGCTTTTGGAATTTCCCTAATTTAGTGTTAACTTTAAATTCTAATGTTAATAAATGTATTATGCGTTAATTATGTAACTTACCAGCTTTTTAGCGATTACTGCAATTACGTCAATAGCACAGGAAAATGTAGTAAATGGTGTGTGCCTATTTCCTGTGTTGGCTTTTTGTTGACCACAAAAAACATAATTTACTTTTCCTGTTGATCAATTCAAACATTCGGTTAGAACATATACCTAAGTAGTACATTGTGCAACGCGGGGCGGAAGTTTAATATTGATAACGAGAGTAAGTTAAATCACGACAGCTTGCCGGAGCGATTTAAAGAATCGAGTTTGCAATATTCCTACGCCCCGAGTTGCACACAATGTTTTTCATCACATCAAATTTAACGAACGCTTTAACGGTGACAGACGGTTTGATGTAACCGGCCCTGTCTGTCACCGTTAAAGCGTTCGTTAAATTTTATTGTATGGGAAGTTCCATAGACATCTGCTGCGTGACGATGATGTGTCTGTCAAATGTGGTTGATGCAACTGGCCCTTAGTCTGCGAGTGTCATGAAATTACTCGTATACTTGCATTAAACCATTTTGATAGGTCCTGTAAATAATAAAGGAGGTTGATATTTCATTCCTTGTTTTTTATAATTTTTTCGGTTGGAATTTTAGAAGTATTATTTCTTAAAAAATCTCTGATTAGTAAAACCATTAAATATAAGAGGCTTTTGGCATATACAACTTTTCTTAAATGAAAATTAAATATTTGTGAAAATGAAATATTTATTTTTCAAGTAGGCATAATACAATGCGCATATGAACGTCAAATAAAGCTACGCCGGCTCTAACCCTACACCTTAGCCTCGAGAAAATTTCAGTCCCCCCTCAGTTGGAGGCACATCCACTATGGGACCGTCAAGAAACTCGGCGGGCCACTTCTTTTTAAAACATTACACCTTATAATTAACATGCATTAAATAACAAGATACAATTTAACATGCAAAAGAATTCATCAAAAAATATTAACAGACTAGGTACTCCATGGAAATTAATTTCAATAAATTATATTATAGCTTAATATAATACGTGGTTCTTCTTCAGAGAAAACATATCAAATTGTTACAGAAGAAAAAGATAATACTTTATAAATCTCAATGTCATTAAATAAGTACTTTACACAACATAAAATATTAGATGTGCTTTCTTATCTGAACTGTGTCCTCTACACATAATACAATCATTTTCATTGCTATTCGTTTTTTGTAGTTTCTGGTTCGGGCCATGCATGTTTGTCTGTCAAATAGTCCTCGACTCTGTAATAAGCCTTTAACATCAATGATTCTTTTAAGGAGTTCTTAAGAGCTGGGAGAGGTAATCTCAAAGTAGTGTCAGGTAACTTATTATAAAAATGAATGCATTTACTTAATTTAATAATCCTTTTTATATAATTTGCAACTTGCATGCATAGCGCCATAATAGCTTGCCCCGATTTCTTGTTCTATTCTCAGGTCAGTGTGGGCAAGACCGGCATACTTTATTTGAAATAAAGTTTGAGTGGATAAAACTCGACAATTAAAGTAGTTTGGAGTCTGGAGTAATCCGCATGGTCCTATTGGCTAATAAATATTATATTTTACAAAGCTGTTATAATACTTTGGTGAATTGTAGTAAACTTATGTGATAAAAATCACTTTTTTTAAGGCTCGGCGCGCTGAGTACGGAAAGACCGTCTAGTGCTCGTTGTCGCGTAATTTCATATGGGAATAAGTATCACCTCATGCTTATTGTTATATTCTGTAATAACAATTAATAATGTGATAGATATTAAAACAAATAATGTTGAAATTTTCAACATATCAGCATTATTCTATTTTTAAGGCAAGACCGGCATTTATGTACCTTAGATGAGGTTCATAACCTTCTTTTTTCAGGTCCAGACATAAGCAAAGCCGGAACTTACAATTAAAATTAACCAACAACACCAGTTTACAGTCGACTTATTTCCCAAAAAGCCTAAAAAAGGTGCCTTACTTTTATATGCCGGTCTTTCTGACTAGGCACAATTTCGAAGTAACATATTTCAGAACGTAAAACAATAAATTGAACGCGTTTTAAGAGCATTAACAGTGCTAGAGACGTTACATACATAATGCACAAATATTCCGACTGCTTCTATTGTATTTTAATTTTTTGCGTAACCACGTTGAACTCGATGTTCGAGTTCGAAACACAAATCAAGTTTATTGTTAACTAGTGTTCGTCCTAGGGATATCTATTGAAGACCAATGGATTAAGGATGAAAAAATGGTATACCTTCGGAGGTGAAGAAGCGGTAAATATATAAATACGAAAGTTATATTCAGTAGACGGTCTTCCCGACACTGACCTTATGTAATTTTTCTAAAGGGTTACTCAACTACTACAAAAAAATGTACTTATAATTTGACTCAATTCGATAAATATTGTCGGGATTTAAATTTTATAATTTTGATGTGTTTGCGTAGGTGCTGTTCGCCCTGATAGTGTCGGAGGAGGTCCGGTTCCCGCGCGCGCTGTCGGCGGCGGCGCGCAGCCTGCTGGCCGGCCTGCTCACCAAGGAGCCCGCCTCGCGCCTGGGCGGCGGCCCGGACGACAGCCACGAGATCATGGCCCACCCCTTCTTCGCCTCCGTCAACTGGGCCGACTTGCTGGCTAAGAAGATCCCGCCACCGTTCAAACCACAGGTATGTGGGTACGCTCATATTTGGCGTGCAGCGGGGCGGGCGTGCGGCGTGCATGTCAAACAATTGAAGCTTATACATACAAGTGTCCTGTCCTGAGTCGACGCTGCATAGTGCATTGTGTGCACGCTCGCCCGCCCCGCCGAACGCTCCGCACCGAGCGTCCACTCAGGCCTTACACTAACAGGGCCTTTGAAATTCAGCTGGCAGGTTCGCCATGTGAGGACGCCGTCAGGATAGCTTAGTATAAGTAGCGTCGGCTACGAATACTGCATATACGCAATGTGACTGAAAGCTTATGATCGGGCCTTATTATAAAGAAGCCGAACCACGAACATTCAAACCACTGATATGAATATATCCAACTTGCAATCTTATAAAACCAAGGTACGGCAGTTAGATTAGATCATTTAGTTGGGTCGCCATGTGGGGACAAAAAAATGTTGAGTTTTTGTAGCGACTACTGCGGCAGAGCAGCAACAGCAGCAGTGCAGCCTTGCGAGGAGATTTCCTCGCCTGGCAAATAACCAAGGCAGACTTGCTTCAGCCGAGACAGCAGGCGCGTTTCTCGACTTCGCGCGACTGAGCCTGCCGCCTAGCCGGACTAGTGAATGCAATAGCATTTTCCTTACTCGATCTAACAAATTAAGAGAAAAGTCCAGAAATGGTAAAAAAATGTGACGGTGAAGGTTTTCAAAAAATTGCCAAAAATGTATAGTATAAATTTATAATCGCTAAAGTATAACAGCAGTTTAAGAAAGCGTTGCAGATTACTTGAGTATTAATATGATATCGATCATAATCCTCCTTGCGTTATCCCGGCATTTGGCCACGGCTCATGGGAGCCTGGGGTCCGCTGTGACAACTAATCCCAAGATTTGGCGTAGACACTAGTTTTTACGAAAGCGACTGCCATCTGACCTTCCAACCCAAAGGGTAACTAGCCCTTATTGGAATTAGTCCGGTTTCCTCGCGATTTTTTCCTTCACCGAAAAGCGACTGGCAAATATCAAATGACATTTCGCACATAAGTTCCGAAAAACTCATTGGTACGAGCCGGGGTTCGAACCCGCGACCTCCGGATTGAAAGTCGCACGCTCTTACCGCTAGGCCACCAGCGCCACCCAAAACATACCGACACGGGGTACAATTTGGGCGGCGGTTATTTTTGGAAAAAAATATAAATTATAAATCAGTGATTAACAGTTATAGCATAAAAATATATAAATTAAGCATACGTCATTGTTTTTTAGTAAAACATATAAAACAGTAAAATTGAAAATACGACCTGTGATAAAGTTTGCAATCAAAGTCGTTCTGAAAGTAAAGTTGTATTTAAATTAATTATACGTACACGAATTACAGAAACGATACTGAAATCGTAAAAAGGCAGGATTTTTGATCATTAGAAGACAAATTTTAAAAAGTGTGATTCGTTAATCTGAGTGAGTCTAACCGTAAATCTGAGTGTTCAATAATCGGTTATGAAATTTTTACAAAATAACCGGCTATACATGTTTCGGTTAATATAGCATAGGTTCAGTATAAGAAGTACATACCATCCAATACATTAAAATGCGACCGCCTAAGAACGCGCATACACTACACACATATATGGTGCCACAAAATAATGCCTTGTTGCCATCGATTATTTGTAGATTGGCGTTGTCACTTTCGAGCCATAAATTTATATCAAAAGTGACACTTAACGCCATCTACAAGTATAATAGAAAGCTACAGGATATTTTTTTGTGGCGCCATCTGTGTGGTGTAGTGTATGCGCGTTCTTAGGCGGTCGCATTTTAATGTATGGGATGGTATGATCTTGTTATATTTAATGTATGGTTATAACCGGTTCGCATTCCCTAGCGTGGATGCGGTGCGGTATGTGGTGTATTGACGTGGAGTTTGTATCAGGTGGAGTCTGACACGGACACGCGCTACTTCGACTCGGAGTTCACGGGCGAGAGCGTGGAGCTGACGCCGCCCGAGCCGGACGGCGCGCTGGCGCGCATCCAGGAGGAGCGCTTCCCCGAGTTCTCGTACCAGGACATCTGCTCCTCCGCGCACTCGGCGCTGTCCTCGCTGCAGCCGCTGCACGCGCACGCGCACGCGCACGCGCACCCGCAGCCGCCGCGCCCGCAGCCGTCGCAGCCGCCCGGCTGGGCCTAGGACCTTGTTGAGACCTTGCACGACAACGTGCTACCAAAATGATGATTGTCAATCAAAACTTTGAGGTACGCAAATATCGTGGATCGTAATGGTGCGCCCACTGGGCTCTTATAAAATGTTATATAACATAGTGCGACAGGGACGCCGTTGCGCTGTCACACCGTATTATACATTTATAACGGCCGGCGTGGGAGCATCGTAAATGGAACGAATGTTTTGTTATTTAGGGCGCTTCTATTGAAAGTGAAAGGTGATACGTCGCGTGTCAAAAGATATTCTCTGTGAGGGTTCCCCCGACTGGCTTTTGGACATTGTTAATTAGGAAGAAATTGCACTCGTGACGCAATTAGCGGTACTTATCTGAAAATAGATGAATAGATGATATTGAAAATGGAATTGTCAGATAGAAAGCTCAAGGTATATGTTTGCATTCAAATTTTATTTGAAATGCCGCTGATTGCTTTATCGGAGCAGAAATAATAAATATGTTTAATTAAGTACTTGAAGTGAAATGGGGGTCACTTTAGCAAAAGTAACATTTGTAGGAAATCCTCATAGGTACTTATTGCTCTTTCCCCGAGTAAAATTAACTGTTCTTAATCCATCTGACCTAAAATATTTACCCCCTTATTCATAAACATACTCTAAAGTTATCAAGCCGATAAAGTTCGTTTGTCCTTTTCTATCGCACCAATACGTCGGAAAGGGACAAACGAACTTTATCGGCTTGATAACTTTAAAGTACGTTTATGAATAAGGGGGGTTAAGTTTTATTTGTAGAATATGCTTTACTTCCAAAATATGTAACAGACATTAATTCTCCACTATTATTTATACAAAAATACTCTCAGAGACAATCATTGGCCTCATCAGCAGGGCTAGCACTTGAGTGGCGTGGGATCATGTTGCCGCGAGACAGACTACCCGTCCAGCGTAGCCAGATCTACGGAAAAGTCTGTAGATCTACGGATTTCGGGGCTTCAACACAGACCTACGGATTTTTTTGAAATTTCTACGGAATTCCAATAAACACAATTTTTTACTAAATTATACATGTAAGCAATAAAGATATTGTGAGTTATTGCTAATAACGAAACGTGATTCCCGTCTGTCACGCTTCGGATGTGCTTCGGACTCACTTCGGACTCAATTTGGACTATAGCGACTATTTATACTTTTGCGTTTCGTTACACGCCGCTCACGCTGTACAAGATGTAACTTTCTAAGGCTACACTAATGTAGTAAAAGGGAACGGAATTGAAGCGTACCAATAGTGTAGGTACCACAGAACTTAATTTAGATAGAAGAAACAAATTCATATATTTGTATAGGGGCCGAGCGTGTCAAATTTTGTACTGAAGTTGATTCTTGCCTGTAATTTTAAATATGTCTCAGGCTCTTGATTGTTCATAATTTTTGTGTTGTTGCAATTGAATATCACGTAACGAGGCATTTTTTATGTTTTGGTTGACTTCAACTTACAAAAATTGACGCCCGAAAGCTGCAAGCTGCGAGTAAAGACGGACAACTCAGTGGATTTCACTGAGTTCATTTGACACGCTAAGTAGATACGTTTGCTTGATCTATGGTATATATGACATCTGTGGTAGGTACGCACTGTAATAATATGGCGAAAAAGTAGAAGTGCTACATACACTTCTACTTTTCATTACTCATTATTTATGCTTCAATATAGTCTGTCAAACAGAGGTGTGTCACAGTAAAAAGGCGCGAAATTTTAATTCTTCGTGTCTTTTAATTATCCTATTTTATTTTAATTTTCCGCTTTTTCTAGAGACGGAATCGGCCATAAAAACTTAAAAGAAAAGTCTGTAGAACTACGGATTTTTTAAATTGCAATCTACGGAATTCTACGGATATTTTGGCCGCAGCCTACAGATTTACAGAATTATAATCTGGCAACACTGTACCCGTCCGTCATTAATACAATTAGAAAAGGACACACTCTATGTCACAGCGACGTACTGTCATGCCAATCAAGTGCTAGCCCTACAGATGTATAAGTACCTACGTCTACAGGCACTTTCAAAAGAATCGCCTTATAAAAATGACCGTGACCACTTGTAGATGTGAACACGTTCACTGTCCCGGTCTAAACTGTAAACCATACAAGTTTGTAAGACTTGCCGTGAACCATATGTAAAGGTACTGGACAGTGACAGTCTTATATCCGCTGTAGAAAGATTAGCTTGCATAAATATTTCTTTGTTGTCTTCTATTACGAGTTCATACATGTTCACTGCCTTTACGATAGTTTTTCAGTCTTTCATTCATCGAGGTAAAAGTGTTTAAAACGTCAGGAAACGTATTAAAAACTAATTCGAAGAGTTTTTTCTCACACAACTTGGCTACATAATCTGATAGTTTCTACATTTCCTTTTTAAGTTTATGGTTATAGAAGTATAATAAAACGTCTACAAATGGTCAGTCATATCGCGTAACTGTCACAAACAAGATAATAATATCTGTCTTTCCATTCGCTACTCTTTATTTTGAGTTGTTACCTCGCCGATCTGCATTTATTTTCACCCTATACTTTCAATGGTTTTGTATAAAATTGAATATTGGACTCTATCATGAACGTGAAATCCTGCAATAAACCAATAGCGCTCGATAATTATGCTGTTTAGGGTAGCTGGCAAAAATAATGTTCATAATTAAAGCTGCGACCGAAGTCGAAGGTGCCACTTCGCTGAAGATCAACATTTAAAATCATAGTCTATTTTTGGCTGGCAAATGGAAGTCGACCGTGGCTTTGATATCAGTTACTCTGCCCTCAAACAGCTGTTACCTTCGCACTTAGACGCAAATGGACAACCCGATTGTCAACATGATTGTGCATGCGCTTGTATTGTTGATTGTTGTTATCTTAGCTTATCCGCTTATCTGAGAAAATGTAAAACTAGTCTTCTATTGAGACATGATGTGTTTTCATAGTTAGTTGTACAGTCACCGTCATAAATAAGTAATGATTTCTGTACCATGTCGCTTTTAACCCTTAAATGCATGGTGATGTATATATGCATCAATATCTGGGCGACCGAGCTTCGCTCGGTTCTATTTTAATATATCACGTCTTTAGATAAAAAAAAAACTCTTATAAATACAAAAACAAAAAAAAAAAGACAAAAAACAAAAACTTAATTTCTGGCCGGGATTCGAAACCCTGACACCTACGATCTATCTGCGTACATTAGACCGACCTCGTACGACTGAGCTAAGTGGAATCGATGCGCGCGCGGCGAAATTAACGACCATATTTTACGTTTACTAACGCGAAAGAAAAACTCATGAAAACTCGAAAATTCGCGTTTTCCGGGATCTAAGGCTACGCTAGATCGATTTTTTACCCCCGAAAACCCCCACATAACAAATTTCAGCGAAATCGTTAGAGCGGTTTCCGAGATCGTCGGTATATATAAATAAATAAATAAATAAATAAATAAATAAATATACAAGAATTGCTCGTTTAAAAGTATAAGATATATTTGATGGCCCGTGGCTCGATATGTAGCTATCCAAAATCACATTTATTGCTTAATTATTATTATTATTTAATAAACAATTAAATAATATAATGATTTACTATTTATTATTTAAGGATTAAGATGAAATGGCGGAAAAGTGTGAAAACAGGACGATGGCGATTTTTAGTATGTGATTTAGGCTGATTTTTTCACAGTTAGTAATTAGTTTATGTTTAAACATTTTATCATAGAGGTTCCACAAATAGTATACCTTTTTAATAGTTGTCTTTTTTTTTTAAATAAAACTTACTAATTACGATTTACTTATATAAATAAGATTTGGCCTATTTAACTTCTAACACTGATTTAGTATAAAAATCGATCTTAGATATTTTTTTTATTATTTTTCCTATCACATATATTAATATCTCGTTAAAAGATAAATTCATGCATTTAAGGGTTAAGCGTTTTACAATTTCGCATGACATTTCAGACAAGACGTTAATGTGACAAGGTATAGAAATCACTTATGCCGCCGGTGACTGTATGAAACGCGGGGGTTTAATATTCGCCATTGTGTTAATGTACCATTAATACCATTATGTGGTATTTTAATCCGGTTTAATATAAATTGGATGAATAAACAGTCATGTGCGTTCAGTAGATTTCAACTGTTTGGAAAGACGCGTGTGAGAATCGGGCCAATGTATGTAATTAGATGTAAATTAGTATAGTAAGTAATGACTTTTGATATTTACTGACACACTTTGTATTGTACACATGTACAGTCGAGATCAAAAATGCCTTTACATTTAAATAAGTTTACACACTACCATGACAAGCATGTTTGTTTGTTGTAAGCATGTTTTTGTCATGTAGTGTGTAAACTTATTTAAATGTAATGCTATTTTCTCAACTGTAAAGGTATTTTTTGACCTCGACTGTACAAAGAAATACAGTTGGCAAGAAAAGTAGTTAAACAGATTCTTCATTTTCATTTCAATGTTTGCTTCTAACTGTACTATAAGCGGAAAAGCTTAGGTAAGTAAAGCAATCAATAGTGCATCGCACTGCCAACATAATTTTCTATACACGAGGACCCGACACCTATTATACATATAAATCGCAATTGGCCACTGAAGTCATATTGTTTTTTTACGCTTAAGAGTGTACACGATAGAAAGAGATATCTTTATGACTTCAGGGTACGTAGCCAAATGCACAAACGCTGACGATAATATCGTTATCGCAGCTAGCTATCTCTATCGCTCTTCCGGGTTGGTGCGCCAGAACCAGTCTGCGTTTCGATCGGCATCTAGCGTCAACGATTGTCATTTTGGCTAGGCCGGCAGTAGCCCGCTGCGGTTTTTTCGTATTGCGAATATTTTAAGTTCCACTTCGTATTGTTACAATAAGGACGGGGTCGATCGAGTTGATTGAATGTATGTAATCGAATGAAATGTTTATTAAAGGTCGACTGACGTATCTAACTGGCTCCTCGACGCTTCAGCACGCCTAGCATGACTCGCATTGTCGTCCGTGACTGTCGAAGTTATGCTAGGCGCAGGCGATCTGTAGTGACACGGACTGATCGCTTCAACATGGTCGTCGTGAAACATTTACTTTATATGCAGAGTGGAATTAACTAAAAAAATCCTCGTAAAAGCACTGGTCCCACGAGCTAGTAAGCTATGAGCTATTGTCTATAAAAACCAACAAAAGATAAGCACTCCTGTGCAAATAAAAGAGACACGGCGATATTGATAGCTGCTGGGCGATGAACTACGGCGAGTCTAGTATCTTTTGTTCGATTTTATAGCCGATAGCTCATAGCTTACTAGCTCGCGGTGGGACCAGTGCCAAAAGGCCCACAGGGTTCTTTGCATTATTGAATTGTAATTTTAAATAAACGAGGTGTTGAAAATAAGTTAGTATATAAATGAGTGACCATTGTAACTTAATCTACTTATTTCACCTTTTTCATGGGTATATATTGCATAATTATTTGAAAAACAAAATGTAATAACAACAAGTAGGTGAAGTTTATATACTGAAATACATATATGTCATACCAAAGACAAATAGGGCAAGCCCTTCATTTCAGTGGTCGGATTTCATTACTAGCGTCTGTTACCCTCAGTACATATTAAGGACTACGATGACTTAGTTTATTCCACACTGCATGAGCCACGGACGAGGGCTACGAGGGCCTTAGACAAGCAAGAAGCACAATATGTTTACTAGGAAATAATGTATGTTTTAAAAATTATTTCAGACCGCCTTGGCCTGCGGTGGCAGAACGTGAATTACGCGTTAAGTTCTATTTCTAAAACGGAACTAACTTTTGATCTAAATACTTTGGTTAAGCCCATATAACACAGAGAATCCCATTATTAAGAACTTTTTGTAATTTCTGACAACTGCATGTCGGATTAAAGGGACATTTTTGAATCAGCCAGGGTTTATGATAATTGTGTTGTATTATTACTTATTCTCTGAAATATCCAGAGAGAGTTAATTTTTAGGTAATTCTAGGAAAGAGTAGTCAGAGTTACTCTGTTTTGAAGCGTAACATTCATTAAATTGGTGAGTGTTGTTAGTGCAAGGTCTGAGTGGACGCTCGGGGCGGGCGTATAATCTACGCAGCGCAGCGTGGACTCAAGGCACTTTGTATATTTGTTTTCCCCTCACTAGCTCGGAAACACGTGTTTTGTCCTTTAATACCAGCGGGTAAAAACGCATTTTATCCACTAGTGAGTAAAGTAATTTGACCTTGAATAAAGTCAAATTAACTGCTTTAAAATTGATAAAAGTGGGTGAATCTAGTAATAAAGATGATTTACCACCTGTGGAAATACTGGAAGCAGTGATAAACGCATTTTTTGCGTTGTAGTTTCCTCGCTATAGTGAGTGGAAAAGTTTTGTGTTACACTCGGGTGCAAATGTATTTTACTTCTCGTGTGTTAAAAAACTCACAAGTTCAGGATTCTATTCTCGAACCACTCGCTTCGCTCGTGGTTCAACTATAGAATCCTTTCACTTGCTCGTTTTTCAATTCCACACTCGGCGTTAAAATACAACTTTGCCCCCTTGTATAACAAATAACTAATAAGCTTCAATTGTTTGCCATGCACGCTGCACGTCCCGCCCCGTTGCAAGCCCAATATGTGCGTGCACTCAGGCCATACACTTACTCTTGTTGTAGAATGACCTTGAAATGTACTCCTCTGTGATTCCACAAAAGTATCGCCACCGCGGTCCAGGGCGGTCTGGGAGACCGCGGCCTGTACGCCGAGCCCGCGATAGGTTAAGTGCAGTTTGTGTTACGTATACTTACCGCGTACCATGTGACGCCCGCATGTTTATATATAGACATTATGTACTGGGAACTCCTTGCTATTGTATTTCCTTTTGTATATATTAAAGTTAGGATTAAACTGCTTTCGTGTTTTTCTTAACATCCCTTTGAAGCAAAGACCTATATAACTCCATCTAGACGGATAAAGTCTAAGAAAAAAACGTACCTCAGTACCATATAGATAAAGCAGTGGTGACCTAGATGGCGTTACACCTTTGGGGTAGGCTCAGCTAGATGGCGCTAATATTAAAATTTGACATTTTAAAACATATCAAGCTCAGAATATGGGCCAAATTGTCAAAACTGAGGTTCAAAAGTTTTAAGCCTGTGTGGAGAGATGGCAGTCTATGCACTGTGATTACACATTTTGCTTTGACAGTAACGCTCTTTAATACTCGATCCTCTTTGCTTTGAAGTAAGCATCAGCTCCCGAGACCTTTGCCGTGACAATAGCGTGTCGACAAATATAAATAGTAACCTATGTCACTCTCCATTCCTATAATTATCTCTAATTAAAAAAATCAGGTCAATTTGCCGCTCCGTTTTGCCGTGAAAGACGGACAAACAGACACACACATACTTTCCCATTTATAATATTATATATATATATATATATATATATATATATATATATATATATATATATATATATAGTCCTCCACATCGATTTCGATGACGGCGACCTCAGCAGTCAAGATTTTTCCCTCTTGTGAGCTCTTATGTGGCTAGCCAGGCCAAACTTGCTCTTAAAAATTAATCCCGCCTCGGTCGACTCCGTGAGCGACCACTCTCACCTGGCCGCCTACGTGCAGGGTGTCAACTAAGGCCTCGGTACATCGATACCTAAACCCCACCGCCAACACCCCATCGCCGCAGGACTTTTTATGGCTCGAGTCCAGATTGAGTTGCTAAGGTCATCTGCGCGTGAATTTATTTATAGTGGACAAGCGGTTGCGCGGGTGCAAGTCCACTTCACTCGTCCCCACCTCTGTGGTCCAATGGACCGGAGAACCGGTACGATCGGCAAAGGTCGGGATGCAGTGGAAAGACCGCAAGTCACTAAATGGATTCTGACAAACGCCCTTAAGGTTTTCCACACTACCTTGCTACATCAACATCTAAGAGGTTATACATGGATGTAGACTTTCCATTAACGGGAATCATCCGTTAACTACTCCACAGCTGTTCGTGAATATAGTCCCCTTTCCTAGGTTCAGCCCACTGACGTGGTTGCCCGGGGTGTGGCCGCTGTGACTACAGCTTCTTGGAGCCACCAGGAAAGAGATTGCAGAGGTTAATGGGTACGAATTTCGAACACTCCGCTACACCCTATTTATAATATTAGTAAGGTAACGGACCCAATCATGGACAGTTTAAGAAAAAAATTCGCCTGTTTTTGATATTTCACTGATAAATGTAAAAATTCTACCGCTAAGCGTATTAAATCTTGAATGTCCTATCCTTCTTTTACATTTCAAGCGTATTGCAGAATAGATACTCCTATTGGTTTCTTCATAGTTAACAAATTAAAAGTAGGTGTTTTTTCTCCAATTATGGACGGCAGTTCTCCAGTAATGGATCCCCCATAATGGACAGTGAAATAAGTTTAAAATTTTACTTTTAAAGCCAACTGATACTCAATGAGTCAATTTTATACACCATAAATACAATTAGTTTGGATTATTTTAACATAGGATTGTTTCTTGTAAATTTTGGTTTTGTAAATTGTTCCTTGTCCATCATAGCATAGGAGGTACGCAGTTTTTCGGGTCCAGTAATGGACACTCGCAAAATAAAAATAACGCCATTCCTTTATATCTTTGGAGCAACCAACTAGTATGTTTTATACCCTCATGCTTAATGCAGTAAGTAAAACGCATTCAACTCAACTCTCTTAGCAACATTACTAAGAATTCGTCTTGATATTTTTTTCAGTAAACTGGTGAATTTTATCTTGTCACCAAATCCTTCAGAAATAATCGAATTAATTGAAACTTCAAAATGAAACAGCTCTATATAACTCTAGTTTACGGTACATAGCCGTCAGTTTTTAGTAACTTATTTTAGATACTTATTTTTAAGGATTTGTGTTTTTTTGTCCATAATGGCATCACTGTCCATTATGGGGTATTTTACCTTATGGATAATATCTACGTGACTTACCTACACTACCGAATTAACTGGTGGCTCTTGACAATTTTTTGTGGGTTAATCTAGTTATGAAGATGTTTTACCACCTGTGGAACTACTGGAAGCAGTGATAAACGCGTTTTTTGCGTTGTACTTTCCTCGCTATAGTGAGAGGGGAAAAGTTTTGTGTTAGATACACATGAGTGCAAATGTATTTTACTTCTCGTGTGTTGAAAAACTCGCAAGTTCAGGGTTATATTATCGAACCACTCGCTTCGCTCGTAGTTCAACTATAGAATCCTTTCCCTTGCTCGTTTTTCAATTCCACGCTCGGCGTTAAAATACAACTTTGCATTCTTGTAAACCAAATAACTATTTCCATTTAGTGGATTAATATTAAGAAATTAAACACCTTTTTAGTTTCTCATCTCTTTGATATATTTTAATAAAAAAGATCATAAGTAGCAGTGGCTTAGCGAGGCGAGAAACATAGTGGTTCGTCTGCCGAACGTGACGTCATGCATGACAGAGACACAGACGACTAGATAATATAGACTGATAATCTTATTCAAGCGTAGATATATTTAATCGAAAAGCTAGGTAGTCATTACGCTGGCAGCGATTTTGGCAGCCTCATTTTAATCTTCGATGATATTATGCTGATGAACATTTGCTTAACCCTTGCACAGGCGGGGCTTTAAAAATCCTTGCCAAGTTAGCTTGGTCTAACTTTAAGGAAGTTGTAATCATTTGGTTTTGCGTTTTATTACTTTGACATCTTTGGAACGATGTATGCGTTTAAAACACTACCTATTTGTATACAACGTAAAATTTAAACACCTCCCTAGATTTTATGTCTACATAATTACAAATTCAAATGTATAGAAATCATCTGGCCATTAAAAAAGTAGATATAGCCAAGGTTTAGGCACAATTGAAGTTTATGTTCTACTGTTCTGATAGTTGACAGCCTAAAAGAGTTAGGGTCCATTTAGACGGTACGAGAACTCGCATACGAGTTTTATTTATTACATTGCGGTATTTGATGGCTGTTCAAAAGTATATACCCTCAACAGCCCGCAATGTAACTAAAATCGCATGCGAGTTCCTACACCGTCTAAATCAGGCCTTAGAAAGGCAGAACTATGTGCAATAGGTACTTACACAGAACTAAATCAAGATATTAGTTCTGTGAATAGGTATTTATCTTGTAATGTTACGGCAGGATTATATCTGTCAGTATCCGTAGAATCAGTGTCGGTATAGTTCATACTTATTCGTCGTAGCTTGCCACGTTTCTGTGTGAAGCTATTAAAGTTTATTTTAACTTGAAAATTGGTAGTTTCTATTATTTAGTCGTCTCTGGTAGGGGAGCGCACGCTGCGAGTGCCGCGCGACCTGCTCCGGCGCCGGACGGTTCCGGTTTTAACCCGTCTCGTCTTCAACATCTCACAAAAATAATTGACTTAAAGTTGGTTTAGTATATCTATCTCTTCTTTCTTCTTGACTTTCTTTCGGAAGATTTTGAACTTGGCTTCTAGGTGCCTATCAAATTTTCAGTAGGTATACCTACATAAGTACATAGTAAGGGGAAAACCGATCCAACCATCTGGCAACCTTACTTAAGGGCACGTTTACACAGAGTGTAGCCAAACCGTAACACGTTTTACCTGTCACCGGACCGGGCAGGGGGCCGCAGCGGTTCGCGCGTAGCGATAAACTTTACAAACATTAACAAGACCACTAACACCGCGCCGGGCTTCGCGCCAACTCTTGCTGCATCGACTTATTATTCATTATATTAAGTATAGTTCATAAATTCTTAGGTACGCCACAGACAATCTTAAA
The DNA here is from genome assembly GCF_023078275.1 of Leguminivora glycinivorella. Lineage (NCBI taxonomy): Eukaryota > Metazoa > Arthropoda > Insecta > Lepidoptera > Tortricidae > Leguminivora > Leguminivora glycinivorella. The sequence continues at coordinate 3,483,771 of NC_062987.1, read as the reverse complement.
CCGTCTGTGGCGTGCCTTAGAACTAGTAACTGGCTGGACTGTCAGAAATTCCCAAGTTAAAGTGCTAACATAGGACCGCACCGCACCGCGACCGTGGATTTTTTGATGTAGTAAGTGAGAGCGAAAAAGAGTTATTCTCGTTTTCAATTAGGTGAAAAAATCCAACGTCGCGGTGCGGTGCGGTCGTTTGTTAGCTACTTTAGCTTAGTATGAATCTAAATCGAATCGTTTCAAAATTCCACACCAATGAAAGTTCATCGATAGTGACGCCTGTTGTAACAATGTACTGAGACTGACTGAAATAGTATGATACTTTCGTACGTTTCCGTGACAATATGAAGGCCAATTTCGCACTACATCTGTAGCTGTACCTACCTACCACCTCACCGGTAGTTTTCCCTATTAAAAAATAGTACATTACTACAGAGGCCGGGACAAAGGCCTCAGACCTATCCGTCTATATGTCTTCGGCCGGCAACCCCATTCTCAGCCATCCATAGTTACTATTTTCAGTAGACTTTATTTATTTCATACCATGTTTGAGAAAAGGTAAATTATACAAATAAGTAGCAACACTAGTTTTACAAGGGATTAACCATTACAAATATAAATAGAGTTGTTAATAAACTTTAAAAAATTACTTCAAAAATATTCTTTAGTGAAATGCCACTTAAGAAAATAAATAATAGGTGTCATCAGCAAGAGTGACCGAAGTCGGAGCGGCGAACATATAAACATCTCTACATAGGTAATTCTTTCATTCATAGTGTAACAATAAAATATTCTCCAAGCGTGTATAAAATGTAGCCTCGTATAGAACAGATGATGCCGTCATAATACAAAAGTCTTGGTCGGTCGTGTACTATAGATAAAGAGAAGGTGGAAACAAACGTGGGGAGCTTTAAAACGTGTGTCTAATAATAGTCGTCACTTATAATAACTTTATACAAACTCTTAGAATGTCAACAATATCCTAGTCTATAATATCAGCCGGCGACTAAGGCGGCAAGCGGCGGGCGCAGTGCGCCGCACTATGCAGGAGCGAGACCGCGATACATCGAACGCCCAAGATACTATACTTTCATTTCTCTCCATCTTAAGTATAAGGGTTTCACTGACTTGAAAGCGACATATATATTAACATTATTAACAGGATAGGTATTTATAAAATACTAATCTATGATATTTTAGTTGTTATTGCTCAATTCCTTACATGTCTATATATAAAGCCTGTTCAAATTATTTAAAAGTCTTTGGCTTTGCTTTTGCATCACCGGATGCACGTAGAGGAGCCCGAGGTCGGATTTTTACCGAAAGCATTTTTCTTAAAATTTCAGCTATTCTATGCAATTTTTTTCTATAGTATGTGAATTGATGGACACATTTTTAGTCATAGAGGTAAGTACAGTAACTTCGACATTCGATTCCGAGATTCAGGCCCAAAGCCGCCCGACGGCAAGCGGCGGGCGGACAATTCCTAACTTTAAGGCTTTTCACATTATCCAACACCATACTTATCTTCTTATCGAATTCGTAGCTGCCATCTAATGATAAAATTCTACAAACTTCCGATGTTATCGGACTAACTTTAAAATAAGTGTTTAAAAGCAACTCACTAGGACCAACTATATCTATAGGCTAATTCCAACTGTTGCTAGCAAGATGTTACCACTACCAGTACCAGTACTCAATATTAGGTTATTTTACTACTGGGAACGGGAGAAAGAAATCCCAGTGGGTAAAATAGTTACCACCAAAATACCCTGTGAATCCAACACCCACACTGTATTATCTCAGTAGATACATTACAGATACAGTGTAGTATCTATTGGATTCATCTAAATACATCAGTTTACCAAAGTGAACCGGTAACAACTCAATGGCAACAGATTGGGACGTCCAACTATTCCTACCTATCCAAGATCATGCGGCTTGCGTTTTCGCACGCGAGTTCATACAATCTAGCGCGACATCGGAGATATATTTAGACGCGCCGAGACCTCAATTTGTGCTAAACCGCCACGTGCCTCAAACAACATACAAAGGATATTTTAGCCGTATCGATATCGGGCAATGTGAAAAGCATATAATTAATATATCTGTTCCGATACGTCTGATATATTATTGGCGCGCGACGCACTAACAGTCATATCACGAGATAGTTTACATAGGAGTTTCGGGGTCCCGGGGCGCCCGGCGTGCGAGGGGGCCGGGCGCCGCGGCGCGCTACACGAAGTCGCGTCGGCGCGCGGCGGCCGACGCCGACGCTGACGCCGACGCCGACGCTGACGCCGACGCCGACGCCAACGCCGAGCCCCCGCCCGGCGGGCTGCCCGGCGCCGACCCGGGCGTCGTCGGCGTCGGGACGGCGGGCGCTGCGCCCTTGCTTCGCGCCTGGAATTACGAAACATAAGAAGGTGAGCTTATTTATGATACATATTGTCTATTTTAGCATTTACATACTGCTGGTTGCATTCTCAGTTACTGCTCTGGGACCCAAGCTAGGAACCTAGGTATAAGTAGGTACTTATATCTTAAATCTATCGATCAACCTAAAGATAAGCAAGTCCGAACTGATTCAACAAGGGCTTTGCGAGTAGTTTTGTGGGAAAAAAAGTTGAACGAAAAGATATATAAGTAATTTTAATCACCTTTGACCTCCGTTTCCTCGCGGCGGTGTCAGCGGGCGCGCGCGGTTCCTCACCGTCGCCGGTGTCGGCGCCCAACCGCGTCGCTAACGCCGTTAGCAGCTCCTCTACACGACCCAACTGAAAATACGACATCATCAATTGATAGTAACATCTTCAGAATACAAACACCGAATTAATACATTGAAATTAACTGTCAAGTCAACGCTTGGTACTTATGGAATGCACAGCGACACCATACTATAGCTAACTAAATGGCTCGAAAAGTGCTAGTGTGGTCTAAAGGTCGGATGAACAATACCGTCTGTTATCGAATTTAGCGTTTCGCAAAATTTTTTGTTTGGGTATTTTCGTAAACTTCTGCTGCGTAACATTGACGTGTCTGTTAACTGTGGTTGATGCAACTGGCCCTAAGGTCTTACCTTTTGCTGTAACCGTTGCACCTCAGTCCGCACATCGCGCCGCAGCTCCGCCAACGCCGCCTCGTGCGCCGACGCCGCCGCCGCCGCGAGCGCCGGCACGGGCGCGGGCGCGGGCGCGGCAGCCGGAGTCGGAGCGGGCTTGCGCTCTTCCAGCTCCTCCTCGATCGTGTCCTGCCTCCCGCTGCCACCGCTGCCGCCTAAGGCACTGAGCGCGCTCGCCGATCGCGCCTTTGCAAACGTCGCCTGCATAAGGAATATTTTAAGAGTGAGTAAGTAACAGCGTCATATCACATTAAATAGCCATATCTGTAGTTCAGAAATACTCACTTTAAAGGATAGGGTAGTAACGGGAGCAGTCGTAGCGGCGACGGTCGTCGTCGCCGGGGTCGGAGCGGAGGCGGCGGCGGCGGCGGCCGCGGCGAGCGACGGTCGGTCGCGCGCGCTAAGGCTACGCGTGAATGCGGCGCGCGGCGCGTCGCCCGCGTCCAGAGAGCCGCCCGCGAGCAGGCGGCCCCACTTGCCTCGAGCGGCGGCCGCGGCGGGCGCGGGCGCGGAGGGCGCGGGCGCCGGCTCGCCGCGCTCGGCGTCGGCGGACGGCGCCGGCGCGAGCGACGGCCGCGGCGCGGGGGCGGCGGCGACGCTCCGCTCGCGGCGGAATCGCGAGAATATCTTGCGCACGAGGTGGTCTTGCGCTTGCTCGAGCTGTGGCTCCCGCTTACGTCGCTCCATCAGCTCACGCTCGCGACGGACGTCCGCTACCTAGTTCACAGTACATTACTACAGAGGTCGGGACGAAAGGGGTCGCCCGCCGAAAACATAGACGGACGAGCGAAGCATCCGGATAGGTCTAAGGCGGGCGACCCCATATTTCCCGCTGGGTATACCATGTTTGAGAAAATAATTCTTATGTGTGCGGTCACAACTCGTTAAGATATGATTTACTACACATTTGTAAGCAACTAATTCATATATGTAGTGTACCTACATAATGAGATTGCGAATCGGGACGAGGTTCTTCTTAAATATACTTTTAATTGAGCAAGTCGCTGCAAAATCCTTACCTTGCGAAATATGAGGCGATGCCGCAAATTATAGGTGAGCGTCAAGTTCCTTGCGAAGCTGTTCGCGAAGGCCTGGTAGAAGTCGAGCACCTCCAGCAGGCGGTCGCGCTTGATGGTGTGCAGGTCGCAGTAGGTGAGCGCGCGCACGTTGGCCGCCGACTGGCCCACGGCACTGTCCTTCCAGAAGGAATCGCCGAATACGTCGCCCTTGCCTAGCGACAGTTAGAGGATCAAACAAAGATTTCGGTACGTACTTACAAGGCAGCTTTACATAGGCACCCGTATCTCCCATCAATGACTAGGTTAATTAAATAGTCCTTTATATAGATAATAGGTTGCTCTTTGTCTGATGAAGGCTGTATTTGTTGTGTTTTGTAATCAGATGAAATGTTATGTCAGATCCCAGCAACGATACGATTACCGGTTTATCAAGTTATCACCTAAAACCACTACTTAGCATAGGATAGCCAAATAATAATTGATTAAAAGCAGTCCACAATTCACTTGAATGGTAACAGCTGGGATTTATTGCATTATAAGAATCCAACATGTGGTGTTAGCATATTACTGTCACAACAAGTTACTAAACCTTATTAATATCTTAGTTAAACTGTTAGTAAATTGGAAAAACTCCACCTGTTATCAGTAGTAGGTACCACAATGGTGTAACAGGTGGGAATTGGGCTGTGGGCTGTGTTTAGAAGCTTATTGGTGAGAAATAAAATAAGTATCTACTAAACTTTTGGACACTAAATACTGTACTTCTGCTTGCAAGGTATACTTATTTTATTGTTAATTGTTTAACCCAACGGCACAATAAAATTAACAACCGCGGGTTTGATCAGATTACCTGATCTTAAAATGGAGTTATTGGACTGACCTAGGATAGCCACGACCTCATCATCCTGTATGACTTCGAGGCTGCCGGTGACGATGAAGCAGAGCGAGTCGATGGACTCGCCGGTGTGGTAGAGCAGGTCGCCGGGCGCCGAGTGCGACATGTGGAAGTGCATGGCCAGCGCGCGCAGGCAGCCGTCGCTCGCCAGCCGGAACGCCGGGTGCTCGTTGAACACCTTGCGGTTCAGGTGCACGCAGATGTCCGCCTTCATGTCCTTCGGGCAGTAGTTCAACACCTGCCAACACCGACAACCCCGACAATACATTTATTTAGCTTCTCTCACATATAAATAACATTTAAATTATTCGATTGGTACTCGGCTCACCTTATCGGTGTCCAGTCCTTTCGTCATAGCCCAAGTGGAGACCACGTAGTCCATGACGCGCTCGCTGAGCGCCTTCGGCACCTCGTGCAGCTTCATGAACTCCCGCACGTTGTTGAGCATGTCGTGGTACTTGGCCGTCGCCGACGTCATCTGCTGGATGATGGTGGTGACGTGCCCGAAGATGGTCGCGTACAGCAGCGCTGCGGACACCTCGGCTCAGTGCTGCTCTCTCGCTCGTCACCGCGAGGGCGCGCGCGCACCGCAACCGCTCGCGGCGCGCGCGGCCCGCGACCGACGCGTTACCTCGCGTCCGCCGCCGCGTCCGCCGCCGCGTCCGCTGCCGCGCCGCCGCCGCGCCCGCCGTCGCCGGCGCCGGCCCGTCCCCGGTGATCCTAGCGGTCGCTCGCCATCGCCGTCCTCTCACATCGATCAAACAGACAAAGACAAGCATGAACATTCGCTACGAGAACTAATGCATGCAGTTAAATTTAGAAAATGTTGATGTCTCGCTCTTCTCCGTTTACTCATGTACCAGCGAAGGGCGATGGAGGCGATGGGGGCCGGCCAGTATACATAGTTAGTACCTCAATCCGGTTAGGCTCGAGCGGGCGCGGCGAGGGCACACGGGCGCTCCGACCACACAGGTGACGCGTTAGACGCTTCGTGGGCCTGCACAAGGGTGGGAGGGGGCGGCACACGAGGACAACTCAAACAAACAAACGACGCGACGACATAAAATCAACACAAACAAATGAAATACGTACACCGAGCGACGCAGCGGCTAGCGGTGCTCGACACACCACACTCACTGTGAGACTGGAAAACAAACAAAACGGCTAGCATGTCGACAAAAAACTTATACGGAAACACAAAAAAAACAGATAAGTGAATTGAGTAAATTATTGAAATGGAAAATGAGAGAATAGAGTCCGTTTAAGTTACTTCTCCGCAGACTTTGACAAATTAAAGTGTGAACGCATAATTAAAACCGTCATATTATCATTTAAATATGACGCTTATAATGACACTTCCACACTGTGAATACAAAGCCTCTTCAGAAGTAGCTTGATCCGGATCTATACAGAGTGGAGCGGCGGTCATGGTGGGAGGGGTGGGAGGCGCGGCGCCCGAGGCAGAGTGAGCTGCGCGGGGGTCGCGCGGGGACGGGACAGTGCTCCGGCTAATAACAGAAGAGTCCGGCACCTGCTACAATCATCATGCAGATGGTGAAGATCTTCTCGTTATCGGTCTCGGCGGCGACGTTGCCGAAGCCCACGGAGGTCATGCAGGTCATGGTGAAGTAGAGCGCCGTCACGTACATGGTCTTGCGCGAGGGCCCGTTCACCAGCTCGGGCCCGTCCGACTCGTTGGACCACACGTAGGAGTACGGCGTTTGCGTCACGTTGGCCAGCTTCCACAGCCACGAGTACTGCAGGCCCGAGTCGGCATCCGAGCGCCCGATGCTGTACCACACGCACGCCAGCCAGTGCGCCACCAGCATGTAGAAACACAGCAACAGGATCAGCATGGCCGCGCCGTACTCCAGGTAGCGGTCCAGCTTGCGCACCACGCGCCCGAGCCGCAGCAGCCGCACCACCTTCAGCGCCGAGAATAGGCTGCCGATGCCCTGCACACACACACACACATCGCCTTTTATACCTGTTCCGTACGCTACAACACCGAGCATGCACACACGCACGACACCGACACACCGGCGCACACTCACGTCCTCGTCGTGGTCGAACGCGTTGAACACATCGTACGGCAGGCACGACAGCAGGTCGATGAGGAACCACGACTTGAAGTAGTTCTTGCGGATGACCTTGGGGTCGCTGACCACCTCCCCGCCGGCGCCGACGAAGGTGGTGTGGAAGTTGAGCACGATGTCGATGAAGAAGACGACATCGACGATGGAGTCGATGACGAGCAGGGAGACATCTTCGGAGGTTTTGTTCTTGAAGGCCACGTTGTAGGGGACCATGATGGCGGTGTAGAAGGTGAGGCAGAGGATGATCCAGTCCCAGATGGCCTTGAAGGCGCAGTAGTGCAGCAGGATGTGCGGGGGGGTCTTGGGCGCCTCCTGCCGGTACTGCGGCAGCACGTCGCCCGACAGCGACATCACCTGCAACAACCACGCTCCAGCGACTCATGCTCGGCTCCGCGGCGGGTGCCCGGCGCCCGGTGCCCGCCACGAGCCGCATTAACACAATTTTCATACTTTGTGTTGACAGAAAAGATGGAAGCATAATTTAAAAATACTGTGACATGAAATTTGAAGAAAGATTGCGTCATGAAGTAGCAGCAGCGGTAGTGTTAATGTTTTATCAATATTTACAATTCCAAGTACATTGGATATACTGTAGGTAATATTAATGTTATATCGAGATGAACGATGTAAAGTGAAGTTGACCGAGCAGAAGATTTAAGCGTGATGCTTTTAGCAATCAATGTAATCGGTACCTGCATTTAGCCGGCATGTCTCTTAATGAAGGTGATCAATCAACTGCGTTATTTACATCCCGGTCCTGTGATTACCGGTCTGAATATTGGAGAGTGTGGTCAGTACTGGGGCGCAGGTCGCCAGGCCTAGTGAAGCTAGAATACAGAGACAGTAAGAAGAAGTAAGATAGCGTGCTCGTACATGGTGGGGTTGTGTACTGACATGCGCGAGGTGGCTCTGCCGCTGCGGCTCCTTGAGCGCCGGCAGCGCGGACACCAGCACGGAGCGCGAGCGCGTCACGGACCGCGCCAGCTTCGCGAACTTTGACAGCCCCGCTGGAAAACACGTCAGGCGATACCGTTCACTTGTTTGGAACTCTTCATACATACACACATCAAGTTGAATTGAAGCAATACAACACATTATTCCTTTTATCTGAGACATTTAGGCCGCTTAAAGGAAGATAATTTGTTCATTCATTGCATCTTGCATCAATTCTTGGTTGATCTGTGGAATGTGTCCTCTAATTTATTTATTTATTTAACTCTAGGGCGACGGCACGGTGCATAAGGAGACGTCCTTTAAACGATTTTTCATATTATATTACTATTTCAAAGTCAAAACTACGGGCAAATTAAACAAAAAAAAGTGAAACACAATTCGCATTAGGCATAGCAGATTTACATTTCATTTCATATTCGAAGCAATAGTTTTTCTCGTAAAACTCGTCAGCATTTGTTACCTCCCCTCCCAATCTCATGGGATCATCATCATCAGTGCCAAGTCCTATCAATACTATTAGGGAAGTTGTCTGCCTTGTAGTCTGCTTGAGGACCGTTTTATTCCTGAAGGTGATCAGAAAGCTTCTCTCAGATGTACAGCTAATGTACAGTATCATACCTCCCTCGGGGTAGTCCTGGTATACAGGCTGCCCTAGAGCCGTGAAGACCCTAAAGTCAGTCAAGATCAACGCTACATCAGGCTCGCGCTCGTTGCTGATGGGTACCACACCAGCACCCACAGTGTGGTTCCTACAAGAGTGAGACAGAAGCGGTGTTTACCTCCCTTGGGGTCGTCCTGGTCGATGGGCTGCTTGAGCGCGGTGATGTCCCGGAAGGTGAGCAGGAACAGCACCACCAGCTCGCGCTCGTTGCGGATGGGCGCCACGTGCACCAGCAGCCATAGTGGGGTCCCTGCAATTTACATTTTTTATGAGAGAATTTGTCCACGTATCGCTGGGAGGACAGTGTGGCGGTGGATACGCGTCAGCTTCAAGTCAGTGACTGGCAAGAGGCTGCGCAGGATCCGGCTAGCTTGCGATCTAGCATTTCAAAGGCCAAGATTCACTTTTGATCACTGAGCCAAAGTAGTTATCAGAGAATTTGAGGATGAGTGTATAAAGTACGTGAACTACCGTTGCACCGATTGGGGGTGTTGACTAAGTGTTCGTATTTTCATGATATGCATTTAACAGCAAAGAAAAGTGAAGCATTGAAGTTTGGAGACAAAGGTGCTAACTTGTCACGCAAATACCCAACGAAGTCGAATAAGCGTATAAACAATCAGATTTAATTAGCTTTTATTGTTTCATCACGTGACTATAGGATGCATAATTTTCGAGATATAATCAAAAATCCGAAGAAAGGGACCTTCAAACTCCGTCTCCCCCGGCTTTAGAAGTACGGCCGGGGACTTTGGATACGTTAAGGTCCTAACTAGCCCAAACAAAGTTACGACGTTAAAAATTATTTCCTCGCATTTCCCTCTACACCTATTTATTGATTGGCTTAATATTTACTCTGAAAGATACAATGTGACGTATAATAAGAATCTACACAGACAAGACATAAATCTTTCGAGGCCCACTATTGACTGCAATGTAAGGCTTCCGATTAGGTTCCGCACGTGAGGTTAACGCGCACGACCTAGGCATTGGTTGGCTTACTCGCGTACCTATATATAGCCGTCGTGGCGGACACTAGGTAAATATGTCAAGAGTACGGCATAAGTGAAGATCAAGAACGCATTACGCAAGTTGTTTCTTGAAAACAGTTTCAGTTAAAATGATTTAGTAAAATGGATCTTGTGGTTCATGGACTTCATGGTATTAAACTTATTTAGAATAAGTACTTAAGTACTTCTCAGTAGCTCTTAAATTAGGATTCTATCTATCTATTTGTAGTATACATATTATTTTATCTAAAGATTAGGTTAGTAGTTAGGTATGAAGTATAGTGATTTGGAGTATCGTCTACATTGTCGTTTATGTCGTTTTGGAAAACACCATGTTAAAAGATTATGAGTTATTTATTTATGGTACGAGTAATAGCATGCAAGTAAAACCGTGACGTCAGACAGTCTAGCACAGCTTGCGTTGTTGCGCGCGATGTTTTTGATAAGAAAAAGTATAGCACAACGTGTGTAATATCTGTGATGTTTCCAAATGTACCTTTTTAAAAATGTCATCGGGTGACCACACCGTCTTTGCTTTAAGGTAGCTTAAGCCACCTTAAGCAGCGGTACTAGGGTATGCAAACCGGTTAACCGAGAAACCGGTTAACCGAGACTTTTTAGCCTCTATTAAAAACCGGTTTTCAAAGTCTGTAACCGGTTAATAACCGAAACTATATTTATTTCCCAAAATGACCAAATTTAGGCATAAAAAAGGGTCAAAAGTACGTAATTCTTCAATGTTTTGTAACAATAATGATTTATTTATTACTTTTCATTGACAACATTACGCACCTGCACTGAATTTCTTAAAGAAGTCATAGTATAATCATGATTTTATAATCTAAAAAATAAATATAATATAATATATTTGGGTTAAATTGTGGCATAGGCGAGAGGCTGGCAACCTGTCACTGCAATGTCACAGTTTCGGTTTCTTTCAACCCCTCATTTGCCAAGAGTGGCACTGAAACGAGTAGTTTCATGTGCTCTGCCTACCCCTTCATGGGACACAGGCGTGATTATATGTTATGTTATGTTTATAATCTAACTAAAAGTGAAGATTAAACAGCAGTCCCGAGTCCACTCAAATATACATTTTATACAGTATAGTCCGGTTAGTATTACGACTCCGCATATACCTAACGTCCAACCGCTTACAATAACCGAATAACGGAAGCACAGGTATTTGTTTGGTTTTCATATGTGATATTATGAAAGTACATCCGTTTATTACGACTCCGGTTTTAACGACCAACCGCTTTTTACGACGTAATTTTACGCAAAATCCGTCCGTCAAGTCCGGTTACAACGACGAGCGACAACGTTTTTTCTAGTAAATTGAGGAAAGAAAGCTATTTCCACCCCAAGCACGGCCCCTTGTTTTGCCTACAAGTAGCAAGATGAGATTGTGGCCATGTGACTTTTTGGAGCATTGGTTTTAATAATTTTAACAATTGGTTCGCCTCGGGTCTAATCTTATAGGCTAAATATTAGAATCCACGTTTTATTTTTCGATTGCGTATAAACTAGTTTTACTTAATTAAAAAATCGATTGTCATATTAATTACGTAAATCGAGGTTCAAGGAATGCGACTATTTATTATTACGAAATACGACAGTAAGGGCCTGGCCGGACTGCCATGGTAAAATCGCCCCTGGCTAAATATGAAATATTGATATGCAGGATTATTCGTATTGTTACTACATGTACTACTACTGGATATTATGCCTCAAACTATTTCCGTTTACGAAAAAAATTAAAAAAAAGAAATTTTGTTTTTTATTTTTTTCTTTAAAACCGCGTATCCGATTGACTTGTTCTTTGGATATTTTATAGATATTTTAGGGATACATCAATTTAAAAAAAATTAACTTCCTGACTTTTTGTTAAGTACATTTTTTTTTAATTTATGTTTTAAATTTTTTTTTTTACCACATACGAGTTAGCGACACCTACTATATTTTCATATAATAATCGCCATTTTATACTCTATTACATATATTTTTATCAAAAATATTAGTTTGGATCAACAATGTCAAAATAAGTTATTTATATATTACTAGTATTACCCTTTAGTACGTTGCTCCTGGAAAGTGATGTATGAAAATTTTGGCATAATTAATGGAAGATTTTTTTTAAATTGGGATATGTAGATTATAGACCGAAGTTATTTTTCATCAACCCTCCCCACCCCTCCCCTCTGCGTCACCCCTCTACCCCCCCTTAAACAGACGAAAATGCGATTTTTCTCGATTTCGGACAAAACCGATGAAGATACAGAAAAAGCGTGTAGAAACGAAGTAATTCTTAATGAATTTACTACAAATCTCTCATAAACACTTTAGTGCTAGCACTTATAGTTTTCGCGCAATCCGTCACGAAAGTTGCTCCTTTCTGCAATTTTCTTTAATGAATGATAAGTGTTCTCCCAAAATGCTTATGAAATTTGTTTGATACGACTAAAATATTGTAAACTCATGACTATAATAAAATTAAGGGGATAAATCACTACCATGGATGGGACTTGAACTCACGGCTTCCGGATAGAAACTCAAGGGCTCTACCAACTGAGCCACCAAAAGCTCATTCCTAGTTTCTAGCGAATCTTTCAGCTTTCTACTATATGAATCAATGGTACCCCTAGCGTCATTTATCTATCAATCTAGAGGCCGTGAGTTCAAGTCCCGCCCATGGTAGTGGTTTTTTCCCCTGAAATTCATTCTGAGTTTATAATATTTTAGTACTATCAAACCGACGATTTCGTAAGCATTTAAGGAGAAAACTTATCATTCATTAAAGAAAATTGCAGAAAGGAGCAACTTTCGTGACGGATTGCGCGAAAATTATAAGTGCTAGCACTAAAGTGTTTATGAGAGATTTGTAGTAAATTTATTAAGAATTACTTCGTTCCTACACGCTTTTTCTGTATCTTCATCGGTTTTGTCAGAAATCGAGAAAAATCGCATTTTCGGCTCTTTAAGGGGGGGTAGAGGGGTGACGCAGAGGGGGAGGGGTGGGGAGGATTGATGAAAAATAACTTCGGCCTATAATCTACATATCCCAATTAAAAAAAAATCTTCCATTAATTATGCCAAAATTTTCATACATCACTTTCCAGGAGCAACGTACTAAAGGGTAATACTAGTAATATATAAATAACTTATTTTGACATTGTTGATCCAAACTAATATTTTTGATAAAAATATATGTAATAGAGTATAAAATGGCGATTATTATATGAAAATATAGTAGGTGTCGCTAACTCGTATGTGGTAAAAAAAAATTATTTAAAACATAAATTTAAAAAAAAATGTACTTAACAAAAAGTCAGGAAGTTAATTTTTTTTTAATTGATGTACCCCTAATATATCTATAAAATATCCAAAGAACAAGTCAATCGGATACGCGGTTTTAAAGAAAAAAATAAAAAACAAAATTTTATTTTTTTTTATTTTTTTCGTAAACGGAAATAGTTTGAGGCATAATATCCAGTAGTAGTACATGTAGTAACAATACGAATAATCCTGCATATCAATATTTCATATTTAGCCAGGGGCGATTTTACCATGGCAGTCCGGCCAGGCCCTTTGTCGGTGATGAGCAAGCACGCATACTAAAAAATGACATACATATCTTTAAACCGAAATGAAATTCGTTTTGTACGACGTCCAGTTAGTACGACGTAATATCAGCGGTCCCTTGGGCGTCGTTATAACCGGACTCTACTGTATATTTCAAATTATATTTTTAAAATAAAGGGAAAATGTAGATCTTGGTTTTCTTACGTTAATTCCTTGTATTACTAGTGTCTCTGCGTCTCTGGGAGCTGTAGACCTCCGCGACATGCTTAGAAAACGCACAACTGACAAATATTTAGTTCTTAAAGTGATTATCACAGTAAAGTCACGACAGTTTTAAGCGCCATATACGCTATGGGCACTCAAGTCCTTTATGGCAACTTCTGCATTTTACAAAATTTCCAAAAACTGGATAAAAATGATCTCCATCGTGCAAGTAATACCTGCTACGATATCATAAACAACAGAATTCTTGAAGGTAATGGTAATATTATTGCGTAGTACGGTAATTTACTAAAAATCCGCAAAACCGGTTAACAACCGGTTAACCGGTTTTGAAGGTATAGGTTCGGTTATTAACCGGTTTTTAAAGTTAACCGGTTTTTGCAAACCCTAAGCGGATCCAAAACGGCATTTTGTAAAATTATTAAGAACTTAAAAATAATAAACACATCCCGGTGCCGTAGCCGAATGGTATTTCTGAGACGCGAAACGAAAACGAAACGCCGCGAAAGGTAGTCTGGCTCTGTCGCGCCAATACGAAAGAGCGATAGAGATAGATATCTACGAGCGTTTCGTTTCGTGAGCGTTTGTGCCATTCGGCTACGTACTATGTTCTTCCAAGCGGACATTTATTAAATACTACATGGCGCAGTCGGTAGGATACGCATATTAAGCGAACATGGTATTATTTGAGAACCTATAATAAAAAGGTACCCCAACTTTATTATCATGGCCACCAAGATATTACATTCACACCTATAACTCCGGGCTATAAAATTAAATGTCGGTACCGACTTTTCAGGTGTTCGGATTCAGCGGTTGACCTATTTTCCTGTTTCGAGTGTAAAGTTGAGTGTAAAAAGCGCTTTATGATCCTACCGGAACCGGAAAAGCGTTAAGACGAGGGTAGGATTACAGTCTTAGCAGGCGGTGACTTTAATTTGACATTAATACGCACTGACAAGGGTTGATTCGTCGGCTGAGTGGGCATAGCATTATTTTAACTTTTAAAACATCGGTGATTAACTCGCAATAAGTGTAATAAAAATGTATAGAGGAAAATACAAGGAACACGACTTTTTATTTCATAAATTTGTTTAGCCTAGTTAAGAGGTAAACAAATACAGGCATGAATTTAAGAAAGTTTTTTATTAGGCATGTTCTTCTAAGTATCGCAATAATTGTAGGAATTACTCGAATGACGTCCGATTTTCCGAACGGTTTACTAAATATTATTATGTCAGTTTAAATATTAGCTCTTCAGCGTGTTGAAAGTCCTCACACGATAGCTGCATATTTATACATTTACAACATGAAAATCCATCGAGCTTCGGAAGCGGGCCATTTAAACCGTAAACAGTCAGCAAATGTGCTCAATGCGATCCCGCCAAGCCGGAAGCCTCACTGCCCAAACATATCCATCTTCACTAACTTTTAATTGTTCGACAATACTCCTTATTTTCATGCAGTAAAGTACCGGTTCAGCTATTTTTTGTTGCGGTATGTGCTGCTGTCCGAGCAGCGTGTTCGCCGTAACGTTGAAGTGATGGGACACGTAAGAGACACCTGCACACTAGGATGCCTCTTATTTGGAGGCAATATGGGATAGGTTTTACACAGCGCGCAGAAGGCGTCATTAGCACATTGCATGTGGACTTGTGGAGGGCCTTTTTAGGGTTCTGTAGTTTATTGTTAACCCAGGGGAACCGTTCATGGATCCCACTGGTCCGAGAAAACCAGTGGGATTAATGAAGAGAGAGGTATGTCAGACTCCCATGGACTAAACCCCCTGGGTAATTCGAAAGTTTGGAAACTCCTTTTCGGTGCATTTACTTAGCCGCAACCTAATCGCAGAATATTGCCCCAATATTCTATATTGTGTGTCAATGAATGTGGCAAAATTATAGGGCTGCTAAAGAAGTCAAGAAATTTTTGTCAGTCATTGAAGCTTTAACAATATGCGCGTCGAGAAGACACCGGATCTCTTGAGTTCGGGAGTGCTTGAACTTGGTAAAATTGTAGTACTATATCCTATGCTGTAAAATACTTAAATAGATACATTTATTTACACTGATCAATTTTTACATACTGTCGATCAGACTATTTGTGGTTGGCATCTGGCCCTGCCTGATCCACATTCTCTTAGCACGATTTACCTCCTGGCTACCAAACATAGAGGGATTTCACGCAGCATGGTAAACAGCTTTCCTAAACCGTACTGTAAACTTAACTTGGCTCAAAATTCCAACAAAAAAAACAAATAACCCAATTAGCCGGCCCCGCGAAAAATGAAAACTTCACAAAATAACAACCACCCTACAACAGTAATAAAATAAAATGCGAAACGGAGCGGACAAATTTAATCAGACTGCAGCCCCGCCGGCGCGGGGAGGGGCCGTTTATTTATTAACACACGCTGCATAAACAACAGCCTGGGCTGATTGGGTCCGAGAACCGGTAACTGGCCATTTTTACACCTTGTTGCAGGCTAGATAAAGTTTGTATAACATCGAAAGTTCTTCAAGAACAAGGAACTCGCTGAACAAAGGACAATCTATTGAATTGAAAATTTAAGTAGCGAGATAGTAAATGGTCGATGGAGCCGTAAAGAACTGAAGTAACTACCGCGTGGAATTTTATATCACAGTCACAGTTTTTGTGCACTGAAATTACGTGTCTTTTTGTTAGTTCCAAAATTCATCCTGCACCGGAAATACGTTTAAGTATGTGCAGACCCACGATACCTGCATCTTCCCTACAAGTACAGCCAACTTACGGTTCTTATTGTAGAGCAGTATCTCGAACTGGTCCGCCAGGTGGTGGTGGCACCTCTTGGTCTGTCAGCCGCTACACACTCACGATACCTGCATCTTCCCTACAAGTGCAGCCAACTCACGGTTCTTCTTGTAGAGCAGTATCTCGAACTGGTCCGCCAGGTGGTGGTCCAGCGCGCGGTCCACGCGCTCCACCGCCTCCTTCTCCGTCAGCTCGCCGTACATCCACGCGCAGCGGCACGATTTCTGCATCACCTGTGTGGACAAACGCTTGTGAAGCAGGATCATGTTAACTTTAGTACCTACAGCAACGACGAAGCGTATCATGTAAATATTCCTAAATTATGACACGTCCCTTCTTTGTCACATTTTATGATTGCATTTCCATGAAGATTTAGCTGAATCCAACGCACACATGAGTGACGTTCGAAGACTCCTGCAGCCTTACCACGATCTTTTTAAAAACGATTCAAACGCAGAGCAGTTCAGTTTAGGTGCCTAAACTGAATCGCGTTAAGAGATCATGGTAAGGCCCCTGTTTTCTCGCGCGATAGATTCCAAAATCAAATTTCTGCGGAGTTTGCGTGCTGTTGTACCTACATCTTTGATTTTTGTAAGTACCTATATTATTGGCGTTCGCGTTCAACAAGATTCTAACGAAGATGTATCAATTGAATAGAGTATGTATCCGATTTGATCTCTACATTATGTAAGGGAAATGTGAGAGCTTCAAAGTAATAACATGTAGTTAAGTACCTCAGCGCGATTGTAGCCGCTCATCTTGCAGAAGGTCTCGTTGCAGTACACGATGGGGTAGTCCACGATCTGCGCGTTCGCCAGCAGGAAGCTACTGTCTGCTGCAACAGGAAAGGGAATTTGTAGGCATGTTCATAATCATACTTGTGATTGTATATCCACAAGGGTACTATTGAGGCGCTATTTCGAAACCATCACATAGCTAAATATTATAAATTTCTTGATATTTGCATTTTTGATCTTTGATTTTAAACGATCGAGGAGCTTTTTAAGTTTAGAAGTAGCAAGTAAAATCAAAGTAGTTATTACACTATCAGGCAGATATTATATAGAACCATAAAAATTGTAGGCATATTTGGCTCGGCTCGATTAAATGCGAATATTTGGAGATCATTCTAGGAAACTTAGGGAAGCTAGTATTCTCTAATATGGGAGGGTGTGTATATATAACTAAATATATGGGTGTGGAGTTCTATAGCCTGTGTTTGTGTGTGTGTATACTGACGCTGGCTGGAGGAGCGGCGGATGATGTTCTCCAGGAACGTGTTCTGCGGGGCCACGAGCCCCCGGCGCCCGCCCGGCATGCCGCGGCTGCGCCCGCGCGCTCACATGCCCCGCGCAAGCGCCCCCACGCCTCTCTGGAACAAACATCACAAAAATGTCACACAACACTTTTATTACATAGAAGTAGAAGTGTTAAGTATTGGACAGGGGACACAGTCAAACGCAAGGCAGCCATTTATGAACTAATATATTTCTCAGAATGACGGTGGACGCAGCCACCGTTTGCATGCACTTATAACTACCCACATAGTTATATACGTAACATCCCTCCCTTATAAAATCGAAACACATTGTGAATAAACATTAAAAGAAAACCTTATAATTAATTTTAGGACGATCCCTTTTTTGTTTGCCATTAGCATCGGGTCCCTGTACGTTTGACGGGTTAATCGAAGCCGCCGGTGGCGATGACGTCCCGGCTGCGGCGCTCTCGGCGGCCGCGAGCGCGGGGGGCGCGGGGGGCGCGGGCGGCGCGGGCGGCGCCGCTGACTCGGCGGGCGCGGGCGCGGGCGCGGGCGCGGCCGGCTCGGCGGGGACGGCCGGCGGAGGCAGCTCAGCTGAGGGTGCCGACGGCACATTATTACCGACATCGCGTATACTCGGCTCCTCTCCTCCCTCCAGCTGTGTTCCAGCTTCTAATACTGTCGGAAGGGTAAACAGGGCGGGTGCTGTTGATTTCATAGACCCCGATCGCTCTTGGCCTTGATTAGTGCTATTACTCGTGATAATAGCTGGCATTGTATGTCTCAAAAGTTGATTAAAGTGTCTTTTCACTGTTTCTTGAGTTAAATTGTCCCTTATAAGATATAACAATTTCCCGATACGTTTGATAACGTATCCGTTGCGCCAGCAGAACTTATTTTTGTTTGCATACGATTTGTATAACACTGCGTCGTTGGGTGCGAAATGTGTTCTGCTGGTACCTCCGTAATAATTACGCTGCGAGCACTGATTGTTTTCAACAAATGAGGCGAGTTCAGTGGTCGAGGGCGATGACGACGATGATTGAGGCGTAAGTAGGTCTAGCCTAGTCCTCAACTGCCTACCGAATACTAGGTACGCTGGTGACTGCCCTGTTGTACTATGCCGCGAGTTGCGGTAATCAAAGAGATATTTTAATAGAGTGTTTTCTTTATTTGCGCTTGCAGACAAAAGTGCACTTTTTATACCTTTTTTAAGAATTTTAGTGTACGACTCTGCTTGGCCATTACTAGAAGGATGGTATACTGGCGAAGTTATATGAGTGATACCATTTGTAGCACAAAATGCTTTAAATTGCAACGCAACAAACGATGTACCATTGTCACTGACTATTGTCTTGGGCACGCCGAACCGTGACATGAAATTATACAACTTTTCAATAACTTTTACTGACGATATATTATTTTTCATGTCGTAGCATTCGACCCACTTGCTAAAAGCATCCACTACAATAAGATAAGTGTGTTCGTTTATTGGGCCTACGAAATCAATATGTACTCTCATAAAAGGTTGCGTTGGATATTGCCAAGGAGACATAGGCGCGCGCGGCGGTGAGGGCCGCAGCTGCGCGCACACCGCGCATGCGCCAATCAGCTGTTCGATCATCGAGTCTATACCCGGAAACCAAAACCGGGCGCGCGCCTCTGCTTTAGTTTTTACAATGCCAAAGTGAGAGGTGTGTAATTCATTTATAATTTGGCGTTGCAAAGACTGAGGAATAACAAGTTTGTGTCCACGCATTATACAACCGTTATCAAATGATAATTGGTACCTGCATTGATGATAAGGTTTCATAGCGAAATCATTCGTTTTACACGGCCACCCCTTTAATATAAAATGAATAACTTTATTTAAAGTTTCGTCATTAGTGGTTTCTTCCCGTAATTTATCCAACGTAACAGGCAAAGAACTCCCCTCTAATACAAAATTGATATATGTCGCGCGGTCGGCCACGACGGCGACACCACTACCACCGTCGTCTACCGCACGATCTGGCAACGACGCCCTGGACAAAAAATCTGCGCTGTTATTTGCACTTCGAACGTACTCAATTGTGTAATTATATGCTGACAGGAAAATGGCGTATCTTTGCAACCTATTCGCCGTTATTTCAGGTATACCCCGCTGTGGACCGAAAATCGATAGTAATGGCTTGTGGTCCGTGCGAAGTATGAAAGGGACTGAACGCGCATATAAATATTGGTGGTACTTTTTTACACCAAATATTATTGCAGTCGCTTCCTTTTGGACCTGCGCGTAGTTTTTTTCAGCTGAATTAAGTGTTCGCGAAGCAAACGAAATGGGACGTTCGGAACCATCCTCACACAATTGTGACAATATTGCCCCTAAGCCCTGAGGGGATGCGTCAACTGTCAAAATTAGGGAGAATCAGGGTTATAATGCGCTAACACCTGGTCTGAGGCTAGACTTTCTTTTATTTTTGTGAAGGCCTTATTATGTTCCTCGGTCCAAACCCATTCCGCATCTTTTTTTAAAAGATTATAAAGTGGGCTCAATATAGAGGACGCATGAGGAACAAACCCTCGATAATAATTGGCTAAACCGAGGAAAGATTGAAGTTGGCTTACATTAGTAGGCACCGGCGCCTCGAGTATTGCCTTAACCTTTGACCTCGATTTACTGATTCCGTTTTTGTTAATAACATGACCAAGATACGTAATTTCGTCCTGAAAAACGCACACTTATCTTTTTGAAGTGTAAGCCCGGCGTCCTTGAAACGCTGCAACACTTCCCTAAGTCTGTTTTCGTGCTCTTTTTTATCGCGGCCCGTTATCAGTACATCATCGAGAAAACATAACACGCCGTCTATATTAGCAAGTATGCTATTCAAAGCGCGCTGAAAAATCGCGGGTGCACTCGACAGGCCAAATATTAACCGGTTATACCTAAATAACCCTTGGCACGTGTTTATACACGTTATGCTGTCGGGATCTTCTATTGGAAATTGGTTGTACGCCATAGACATGTCTAGTTTAGTAAATTGTACTCCGCCGTGAAGTTTAGAAAAAGTTCCTCTATTGTAGGCAAAGGGTATTTATCAATTAGTAATTGTTTATTAATGGTTTGCGAATAGTCTGCACATATTCTAACGGATCCGTCTCTTTTCAGGACTGGTACAATCGGAGAGGCGTATTCAGAGTGATCTATTGGCTCAAGTATGCCTAAGTGCACTAGTCGCGTTATTTCCGTGTTTACTTTTTCCTGTAGTGCAAACGCAACTGGTCGACTTTTGAAAAACACCGGCTTAGCGTTGTCTTTTAATGGCAATTTAATTTTATACTTATTAAAACAACCCAGTTTTTCCGTAAAGATTTCCGCGTAATCAGACATAATTTTTTTTACGATATCAGTTTCTAATTGACCGCAGTACTTTATATATGCGAATTCTAAATTAAATGCCGTCAAGAAATCTCGCCCTAAAATAGGGCACCCACCATTTACAACAACTTGGATATTCAAGGTGTGTGTGCAATTATCATACGTTATCGGAAGTCTCATTCTACCTAAAGTTTGTATTAAATTACCGTTATAACCTGTTAGGCGCTTATTTTTGTCCAACAATGGTACATCTTTGAAGTGTGATTTATAAAATGTGTCCGAAATAGCCGTAACAGCCGAACCACTGTCAAGTTCAAACCGTAATTTTAATCCATTGATTACCACATCTGCGCACATCGGGGAACCGTCTACGGAGCGAATGTTAAATAACTCACCGTCATCGTCCTCGCTCACCTCCCCCGCCTCCATGTACTTGACATTTTTGCACATTCTACGAAGATGGCCTTTTTCTTGCACTTTTGGCACTTATATGACGCGAACTTGCACTTATTAGATTGGTGATTGGCAGAACCACACACTTGACACTTAGCACGATCTGTCTCCGCTCCCGAAGTATTCGCGATCTTGAACACATTTTCGGCTCCGGCGGACGACGGCCCCGGCGCTGACGCCGCGGTCGTGCTGGCGGCGGTGCGCGCGCACCGCACGCTTTCTGCCAACTCGATGGCATTCGCTAACGTGAGTTCACTGACGTCCTTGGAGAATAACTTCTCTCGCTCGCGACCTGGCGTCATACCCATGATGAACTTATCCAGAAGTGTGTCTTGAATGTGTTTGAAATCACAATGCGCTGCGAGCCCCCTAAGTCGCGCAGCCCATTGCGCGTGGGTCTCGCCTGTTTGCTGCGACGCCGAATAAAAGTGGAACCGCTCAGCAAACACGCACCGCTTTGGCGTAAAATGGCCATCCAGGGCCTTGACCACGTCATCGAAACTCTTTTTCTCTAACACACCCGGTAACACGAGATGAGTCGCTAACTGATACGTATTCTCACTCAATGCGCTTAACAATATTGCTCGTCGCTTGATTCCCGCTTTGTCCGATTCTACACTGATATTGTTCGCGATAAACCACTGGTTCAGTCTGTTTTTGTAAACTGTCCAATCTTGCTGTTGGTGATCAAAA
Organism: Leguminivora glycinivorella; assembly: GCF_023078275.1. Classification (NCBI taxonomy): domain Eukaryota; kingdom Metazoa; phylum Arthropoda; class Insecta; order Lepidoptera; family Tortricidae; genus Leguminivora; species Leguminivora glycinivorella. Next base: position 3,461,662 of record NC_062987.1, on the reverse strand, counting down.
ATCGCGAACAATCCTACAGTATTGTTATTAGACAACATATTTCCTTCGAAAACACGCGTAGGTCACACGAATCGCCGCCACTGTTAAGTATTGGACAGGGGACACAGTCAAACGCAAGGCAGCCATTTATGAACTAATATATTTCTCAGAATGACGGTGGACGCAGCCACCGTTTGCATGCACTTATAACTACCCACATAGTTATATACGTAACAAGAAGTAAACCACATACAATAAAAACTCTGGCCTCTTGGCAACTATCACGCAGGCACTATTTTCTGGATTGGAAAGGAAAAGAAAAGCGTGTGAGAAAGCTACCCGCGCGAGAGTCTCCCGTTGCCTCCCTCTGTTGCTTTTCGAGCTTCCCAAAATACTGTTAAACTAATCACATAGAAACTCAATAAAAACTAGAAAGTGACATTATTTGTACCTAGTTTGCTATCACACAACTCGTCTTGAGGATAACTAACTAGTAGTCCATACCTAAGTTACTACCTAAGATGCCCTCGTCCTGATTGATACGAACGATTTGCGCTGAAAACCGTTTAAAAGTCGTATCATTGCAAGATCAACATTTTTACAAATGTTTAGATCAGAATAGGCCTCCTAGGCGGATAGCGATAGGCCAGTTTTTGCTACAATTACGAGTATATGCAAGTTTTTTACCTATCTTAAGAGGTTAATCTAAAGACGTACTGAACAACATTTGCTTTGTGATTTCACAAACAAAATATCCGTTTTATTGGGACTGACGGAGGTAGGTGGAGGTGAGACATCTACATAAGTGTTTTGTATAGAAAAACATTAAGTATATATTATACTTAGATATAATTTATAATAGTATTCTCTCTTAAAGGTGGATAGCCTTTTAAACTTAACACATACAAAGACAAAGTATTATTTCATACCTAGTAGTTATTAAAGTCCGTGAGTGTCCCGGCGGGGGATTATGAGAATTTATGTAGCTAACTTACTTAGTACCTATGCACAATTAAATTAAACTAATTTTAAAGTTATTAAACACTCGATCATTCTTGTATGTAGGTGCAGTGCACTTCTCACTAAAAATTAAATACTCAAAGTACTGTAACCTAAAATTCATCCAAATAGTGCCTCTGGCTACACGCCAAGAATACTAGCAGCATGTTTTCTCGGTGAATGCCTGGTGCCGTAGCCGAATGGTATTTCTGCGACGCGAAAGGTAGTCTGGCTCTGTCGCGCCAATACGCAAGAGCGGCAGAGATAGATACCTACGAGCGTTTCGTTTCGTGAGCGTTTGTGCCATTCGGCTACGTACCCTGGTACCCTGCGAGAGAAAGCTGCTAACCTGCTGCTGCCTGCTGATTGTCAGTCAACTTTTGCGTCATGCAGCTTTGTCTGAATCTAAGTTTTATTTAAGTGTCCTTAGGCACAGATTGCATGTCTATTCAGTCTAATGTTATTCTAAATGGTTTTTTGAAAGGAAATGAAATGAAAATTTAGGCATTGACATAATGCTCTTATGAAAGTCAAGGGTACATTTGTACAAACATAAATAAATTTAACCCATTAACATTATCATAACTGAAAATACAATTTAAATTACATAATTATGCATATAATTTAGCAGTTTAGGCGTGAAACGCATAATTATGTATTTTAATTGTATTTTAAATTAATTAATTAATTATGTAATTTAAATTACATAATTATGCGTTTCACGCCTAAACTGTCACACCATTTATATTCTGTCAAACAAGTCTGTCAGTAAATAAGAACTAAGAAAACTATAGGTATCCTTTTCTCTAGCACCCTAAAGAAAAGGATGCATATAGTTTTCTTTGTTCTTATTTACTGACAGACTTGGTTGACAGAGTATAACAAGCTTGCAATGTACGGATCAAATCTTTCAATTTAGACCGACTTCTCGGTATCCAATGGGATTAAAAATCTTCATACATAAATAAATAATTACTATTCTTGTTTGCCCAATTTACATAGAACAAACATAAAGAAAAAAACTTCTGTCAGTAGCCAATATAGTAGGTAACCCAATTTCAAATATCGACGAAAACAGTTCTATCCTCCGCATAGGATTTATCAACGCATGGCCACGTTTTACCTTGACAAGTAACATTACACGATTTACACGTGTTGTAGAATACATATAAAATCGAATTTCAGGAATGTATATCTATTAAGTAGTATTCAGTTTATTTCAGTCAATAAACAACGGCCAAGCCACGTATATTGACTAAAGTTGTTTATAGTTTGTGAAGAGCCCGTGGAGTCAGAAGCTTACACAACACATGATAATTGTCAATTTTTTTTACAGGCAAGCCTTATTCATTATGGTCTCATCTTGGCAACATTTTAGATGAAAATGTTTTAATGGGAAATTAAAGACTTGGCTTAAAGGTCTCGTAACCAGGCCATAAAATCATCAAAAAAAAGTTTTAATGGGACTTATTACGAGATTTTATCAAATCCCTAAACAAATTTAGTGAAATGACAAAGCTTGACGTCTATATTGCTCGATTTTATCATTTACTAATCAGAGAGGGATAGAGTCAAGGGTGACTGAAGTTATTTGGAGAAATGATGAAATGGATTCGCCATTTTGACACCCTGCGTGATTTGATCACATCCCTTAGAGATTTGTTCAAATATACCTTATAATAGTGATAGTTATATTTAGTTATAATAGAGCTAGCTACAATACGGTACGGAGCATACGCGATTGTGATGCACTGAACTGAAAAAAAACTTGTAAATACGTACGGCCCCTACAGTTACTGAATGCCTAAATGCCAGCGGGTAAAAACGCCGAGTGCGTTTTGAACGTAATTGCAACATGCATAGTCTTAGTTTAATAAACGGGTTAAAGGGAACGACCCAGTTTATGCAGGTAAGTAGAACGTATTATTTTACTGTACAATAGACAAAGGACGTTTGTGCATTCGGCTACGCACACAGCTATCGTAATTTTCGCCCAGTACCAGTAGTCCGTTGATTTAGTCCGTTGAACGGACTAATAAGACTTTCTAGTCTCAGTACTCCGGTGCTACACAAAAACGGACTACTGAGACTTTTAGTCCGTTAGAAATGGGATAAATCTCGGATGTCTTAATGGTAATATTAACATCATTAAGTTTACTTTATCCGTGGCATGAACCCTGTTAAATTTTTAATATTCATCTGCTATCTCTGTCCTACTCTTGTCACTATACTGTCACTTACGAAGCATTCAGTGGTAACAATTTTATGGTAAAAGAGAGCAATAATTAAAAAAAAAACGTTACTAAGAACATATTTATCTTAAGGATTTCAAGTTTATTCTCGAGCCTGAGTTCGAAATAATTGCGACTTAATTTGGTTTTCACTTAAGTACAGGTTAGAGCATAATATAAATTTGTTGTCGTGTCTAGTGGTCTTGGGTTTAAAGAAGTATAGATTTTTTATTTATTGACTTGCAGTTAGAATTCTATTAGATAGAACAGACTAAAAATAACATGAATATTCAATCTAAAACATTATACATAATTACTTCTTTTAGTTCTATGTTTTAACAATAGAAATAAGAACGTGAGTACAATTGTAGTTGGCCCAGTTTCACTGCATTGTTCATGTTCACCATAGACTACTTAAGTAATAAACTAAGTGTAAGGAATGTGATCAATGTTTAAACTGAAGATTAGACGCTATTTAATAATCAGGATTAGAAACACTATAGTTATTAAAACTGGTAAAATTGTTAATTTTGGATATGGCCGACTTAAAGATTTGATATAAATATGGCGCAGTCGGTAGGATCCGAACCTACGCTTACGCGAAATTCTCAATTACAATATATTATTTATTAGATATACATAACTTAAAAATTCTCAATTACAATATATTTTAATAACTGTAGCACAAGATATAAATTAATACATAGTTAATAAATTCAGTAAATGACCTATCTGTGGTCCGAATATGACTTGTCCCCGGGCAAGTAATCTGAATTGTAAGAAAGTGTGAAGTGAATTGAAGCTTCTTGCTGCATCATCATGCATCATCATGTTGCGCGGATCGCTGTGCGCCTTAGGGGCCACACTACTCCCAAATGGCTTTCCGAAGTATAGTTTACGATCGATTGTAGCCTTGAATACCTATATTAAAACTATTTAACTCTTGTATAGTCCAGTGCTCGAAATCTAGATCACGACAAACTACTGGTAGCTCCACAAGTCTATTCCGAAAGTCACTGAACAAATATTGGTTAGTTTAAGGAGTACAGCCTACAGTTTATTTTTTTGCTTTTGTTACAGGCCTGTGCCAGGGTGGCCTGTATACTTACCGATTAGGTGATATATTAATTGGCTTACGGACTGTAACATTTTGTATGGGGACTGATAAGGCGTTAAATTACCTGCAAGGTGGAGCAGATAAACCTCGCTGCTACTGCTCGTATCACTAAACAGTGATCCTGAAACTGCGAGAAGCTACAGAGAACGAATATAAACGAATAACTATACATGCATATATTAATTTCCAGTTGTTGAATGTATATTATACTACTGAAAAGCCACAAAGGACGAAGGCCACAAAAACCCCCCGAAGATATATCCTACTTGTGCTTTGCTCACTACGATATTTTAGACAAACTTGACTGACATACCCTTAAAATACTTGTACGAAATATGACATAGATACGAATCTACAACTGTTTCCATGGTAGATAAGCACGTCTACCTCAACATCTATGAAAAATAATTACTTGTGAGGTGTATATGTATACTAATTTCCTCATACAGCGGGCTAAGACAAAACAGTTTTTTCACAATTCATTTTTGGAGCCAAATGAAATCGTAAGGAGTGCATCGAATTACGCTCGCCTACGGCGGCGGAGCCCTGAATAATTAAGGCACGCCGAGCTTAACGCCCCGTTACGTTGTTGGCTAAAAGCCGTTGCTTTTTATTTCTGCAGCATGACCTTACAGTAGGACGTAAGTGGGCGGAGCGGGAGCAAGGATGTTAACTGGCAAGACAGAATAAAAGCTAATAAATACTAGTGATAACTGAACTCACTGCCACTGAATTTGATACTCCAGCGACTACGGATTAGCTAGCGAATATTTTCTCCATATGAGTCACTCGGACCCTAGTTACAATATTTTTTACATTTTTAAATTTATTCTATGCATCGTTCTCAGACTTTTCTACTTGTAAAAAATGCAAAATAGAAAGACTTTACTAAAAGTAACACAATGTAATGTGCAACTTGCCAAATTATACCATACCTCCCCGCGTTCCACGTAACGACAAAATACCCTGACATTTTACGTCATCCATCTTCAGAGTTGTTTTTGATGCATTTCCAAGATGATCGACTACTTTCATGGAATCTTTAACACACTTAGCAGTTCCAAGTCCGAAATTTTACTTGCACAACATTGGAAGACCCTCTTGATTAAAAAAAACCGGTTAAGTGCGAGTCGGACTCGCTCACCGAGGGTTCCGTACAAACTTTCAATAGTTGAATCATCAAAATGTTATTCATAGAACTCTACAGATTTGACTAAGTAAAGACTCAATTTCCCACATAACAAGTAATATTTTAATATACAATTTTATTGTTAGACAACGTCCAAATAAAATCAAGACTATTCGACTTCAATAGTTTACGACTTACGACATGCTGCAAGGACGCTCCTGAAGCGACCTCATTATATCAGAAAAAACGCGATGTAGGAAATGAGCGTTCAACGTACAGCAACATCTATCGGCAAATTGAGTAAACTAATGCGCGCGGGCTAGTATGGAAGATGATTTTTATGGAATAATTGTTTATTGCGTGAACCGATTTTAAACCATTTTGCCTCTATTTGAAAGCAGGTAATTTCATTGTTATTTTGTTAAAAAATACAGGTACAATAAACACCCGCAAGGGTGTTGAAATTGAAAATGGAAATCTGAAAGGTATTTTAAAAATAAAAAATAAAGTTTTCAAGATACGTGTACGATTTTATTTTTCTTGTAATATTCATTATAATAACGTTGGTAAACTTCGGAGATAAGGGGGGGGGGTATTTTTTAACATTTTCCTTTAAAAAACATTTTTTTTCCACAACCAAAAAATTATAAAAAATAGTTTTGATATGTACAATTTGAGCTCTTTTTAACGATACCCCACTTGACCTAGTTACTTGAAATTTTCAGTTTGCCCCCCTTTCATTTCGGCCATTTTCTATCATTTATATTAATTAATTTAAAAATTTACAATGTTTATAACTATTCCAAACTTCATATCGATAACATAAGTAGTTCTTTAACAGTGTGACAGACGGACAGAGTCGCACCATAAGGGTTCCTGTTGTACCTTTTTGGTACGGAACTTTATAGGTATAATCTGTTGTTATGGGTTTATATTATACAAATATACATGGAGTAAGTATATAAATTTACCTATGCTTAAATTATTATTATACCTCTTCAGCGACGACCTTTCCGCCCTAGGACATATATGAAGGTTTTCGTGCAGGCTGCGCCTAGTAAAATGTTTTTCAGTACAGATGGTGTTTTTTTGACGCACTAGTAGTGCGAGAAGTGGTTCATTATATGCCAGGTCGAAACTTCGTAGGTCCATCTGTACTGAAAAACGTCGTACGATACACGTGCAAAAAGGAAATTCGTAACTCGTGTCGATTTAAAACACTCCCTTCGGTCGTGTTTTAATTTATCGCCACTCGTTTCGAACTTCCTTTTTTACGCACTTGTATCGTAATGTACTATTATTGTAGCTATGTATAATATGTACACCCACTACGCATATTTTGAACAGATATCACTCACGCGCTACCTACATCACATTATTATAATTTCAAGATTCATCATAACCATATCTGAATATGTAAGTATGGCAGGCAGCTCACATACCTAAAGGTAGTTGAGTAACATGCAGATTTAGTTAAGTATTTACAGCACCGACTACTTAGTTGACTCTTCTGAGGATTTTTTTATTCGTCAGCTAAACCCATATACATAATACCTATGCAGTCTTAAAATGCTCATTTTCTTAATCGAATGCAAATTGAGACGAAACGCTGGCCGGCTCGTGACGTCACTGCATGCAAAGAAGTAACATTAGCCAAAGGCTGCAGACAAGCACCCTCCAGCCGAGTGCACTATGGATAAGATAGCACCCACTCGGACCGAGTGCACTGAGTGCATCGCGCCGCAAAGTGCGGACTTCTGCGTCCGTCTTTATGGTGAATTAGTGTACATACACGTTTTTCAATTAGGTATTGTAAAAGGTAGGTAGTAAGACGTCTTGGTGTTGTAGGAAAAAATCCGTTTTTTATCCATACCATTACATGCATTTATAGTATTTAATTGACAATAAAAAATACTAAATCTAACCAAAAACCAGGTTTTATAAAGGAGGAATAAAATTATTGATCAATATCGATATTATCCACGAGCTTTTGGGCCACCGAATCCACCGATCACGTCACTCTAAACGTATACACACACACACACACACACACACACACATATCATGATATTCATGATCAAGGAAAAGTGAAGAAGGCGGGTGGTCACACTCGATGGTCTGTCCAAACACACTACACTCACAGTGAAAATAACCGTGAATCATTCAAAAATCTTACTGTATGTTATGTACACTCATTGATGATTCGTAAGCGTATCCAAGTTATCTTTCTCTCTTTATAGCTCTTTCATGTTGGGGCGACAGAGCCAAGGGGATTCAACAATTGTAATCTTGGCTACAGGCCTTGGTAATTCCTTATTCATAAACGTTCACTAAAGTTATCAAGCCGATAAAGTTCCTTTATTCCTTTCTATCATACCGATACGTCAGAAAGGGACAAACGAACTTTATCGGCTTGATGAACGTTTATGAATAAGGGGGTAAGTATATATATATATATACTTACCCCCTGTAACAAATTTGGCTGTGTTTGGGTGTAAACATATGTTTACACCCAAAGATTGGTAAATTTAATGTTGAATGTCGTGTCGGTACTTAACATAAAAATTGTAGTAGTTCTCTTACCTAACTTTATATCGCTAAGTATTACACGCTGTGTAAGAAAGTGCTGAAACGAAACATGTAAAGCAAGCTTCGGTAAGTTCAAATATTTACTTAGTCCCAAACAGTGGTATAACATAGTGTAGGTACATTGAATGTAAGTAGTAGAGTACCTACTTTGGTTACTCATTAGTAATTCATAAGTATTTCGAGATTGCAGGTCGGAGGATCGTCTGTCTCGGTTTCCAAAGGTACATATGCAGTGAGTGACTGTCATATTTCTTAAACCCATTGCCAGTAAACTCGTACAGTCTTAAACAAAGCATACTTTTTATTAGTTCAATTAGTTATATTTTAGTTTTGTATAGTTATTTTTAAGTTTTCGGTTATTATTAAGTTTTATATTGTATATATTGTTGTTAAATAAACAACATGCCAATATGACATATTGTTGCAAATTACAACTTTTTGCTACGGAGGATCGTCTGTCTCGGTTTCCCTGCTTTCTAGAATCCAAAGGTACATATGCGTCCAGTGAGTGACTGTCATTGAAGCATGCCAGAGTATATTGAATAGTATGTTTGCATAGTTTGAAGCTCTTTATCAAGACCCTATTATGGTCTAAGATACAATATACGGAACTTTTTATTAAAAAAAAATCTAAAAGTACCTATTAACTTAAAAGCAAGAGCCCGATTCACATCATATGTATCACACATCACTTGTTCTGGTTTTCAAATTCATAACCCGAGCAATGAGTTTTTGAATTTGTAGAATAAGTTACTCGACGGATAATGCAATTTTTGGTTCCAGTAGCTAATCGCAAACGGTTAACCCAGGCGATGTTCACTTTCCAACAGACAAGAATTCTAAAATAATCATGATAGAGCTGCAGCTGCTATTCAAATCAAAACGTCGTCTTGTCAAGCTACGCTGTGTGTTACACCGTACGAGTAGCAGAGTTTTACTACAGTACCTACGAAGTCGCCAATACGGATTGGGCTAGCGTGAGGACTATTAGCCCGAGCCCTCTCATGCTTGAAAGGAGGCTTGTGTGACATTTCTGACGCGAAACGAAATCGATACGCCGCATAAAGGTAGTCTGCCTCTGTCGCACCAATTCGCAAGAGCGATAGAGATGGATATCTAAGAAAGAGATATTATCGTGAGCGTTTGTGCATTCGGCTACGCACACAGGAACGTCTATTTGCCGAATTATTTATTTATTTCTAAATTGAAATATTAAGAAAAAGCGATAAATCCCACTGACCGCTACAGCACCCAAACTGCCGTGATACCCATCGCAAATGCTCTTAGTCAAATGGTCTTAGTCTTAGTCTGTGTCTTTGTTATCTCTGAAGGTTAGGCGCCTTTTTGACTAAATCTCCTTAGATTTGGTCAAAGGCGCCACATTGCTTGCCCTTGCAAGCAATGTGTCCTACATTTATTTATTTACTTATTTTACACCATTGCGAAATAATAAAACTGCAGTAAATAGTACCTTCTTTTAGTGTTATATTCTACTGTGAAGCGAAATCGACCTTAGTCAAATATTCCGTTTTATGTTCGCTGTTATTCCAACTTGTTCTAATGGAAACTGTTTGCGGTTCAAGTAAATAATAAAAACAAATTGATGACGACTACGGGAAGCAATCATGAATTGGATTTAAACAGCTGGTGACATCGTTAACCTTTTGTCAGTTTTGTGTTATGATTGCATGAATATCCTCGTCACGAAGTTTGCCTTTGTTTACCTACTACGGCTTCGCTTATGTTATGTCAAAAGACAGGATAAAGGTAAAATTACTAGTGGCCATTGTCACATTTGTCAAAGTCGTAATCAAATCTTCTCAAAAAACTGTTTAAGGCATATTTACCTACACAGAAGTGTATGTAATAATGAACTAACGGCAGAATACTTATTGCCGTTATATTCCTTATTGTTTTAGGTTCACCTCTACATTTAAGACAGGAACTACCAAGTCCCATTAAAATATCCATTAATTCCAAGTTTAATAACTATTATTATGAAGAAATGTTTCCACGGATAATTTTGATGTACCATGAGTTTCAAGGTGAAAATTATTACCGCTTGACTGTAGGTAGGTATAGCCTATAGACGTCGTGGCGATTGACATTAAGCACGCAACCGAATAACCGAATGCTTGTCGTTTCAGTAACCTTTACAGACGAAACTTCCCACTGCTACTGAGTAGGTGAACTAGGTACTTACAATAGGTATACTTAGTCAAGAAATTTCAATGAAATAATATATTTTTCATCACACCCGCACTTTAAATGTGCTATTGCACGCAGGCGTAGCGTGAGTTATTGAAAAATCTTTCTCCCAAGAGAATAGTGAAACTTCTTGTACCGTACTTAACTTTTTTACATCTATTTGCATATTTTTTACATTGCGAGTGTGATGAAAAACATTGTGTGTAACTCGGGAGTATGAATATTACTAACTCGAGTCTTTAAATCGCTCCGGCAAGCCGTCGCGATTTAACTTACTCTCGTTAGTAATATTCAACTTCCTCCCCTTGTTGCACAATGTACTACGAGTATATTTAATAAATTTTGCCTTTGAGTAACCAATACAGGCTTACGCCCCCACAACCCTAATAACAAAATGCATAGGAAAAATTTAACGATCTCCAATGAAAATTAGATCCCTGTTATTTATTCATCATCGTCGTCCTTGCGTTATCCTGGCATTTGCCACGGCTCATGGGAGCCTGGGATCCGCTGTGACAACTAATCCCAGGATCCCTATTCTTTATTAATGTAGCAAAATTTATTTTAAGGGTCAGTGGGGGTAATTATTGTATTTAAGCGTATGGCGTAGGTTTACTTTATATATGTAGACAATCCATATTAATATTAAAACCGGCCAAGAGCGTGTCGGGCCACGCTCAGTGTAGGGTTCCGTAGTTTTCCGTATTTTTCTCAAAAACTACTGAACCTATCAAGTTTAACACAATTTTCCTAGAAAGTCTTTATAAAGTTCTACTTTTGTGATTTTTTCATATTTTTTAAACATGTGGTTCAAAAGTTAGAGGGGACGCACGCACTTTTTTTTCCTTTAGGAGCGATTATTTCCGAAAATATCAATATTATCAAAAAACGATCTTAGTGTGAGTGAATAAGGATTTATTCATTTTTAAATACCTATCCAACAATATATCGCACGGTGGGGTTGGAATGAAAAAAAATATCGGCCCCCACTTTACATGTAGGTTTATTTAGGTAGGTTTATTTTTGCACTTTGTTGGCGTGCTTGATATACATATTGGTATCAAGTTTCAGCTTTCTAGTGCTAACGGTTACTGAGATTATTCGCGGACGGACGGACGGACGGACAGACATGGCGAAACTATAAGGGTTCCTAGTTGACTACGGAACCCTAAAAATGGGAAAGTGTGTGTCTGTTTGTTTGTCCATCTTTCACGGTCAAACGGAGCGACGAATTGACGTGATGTTTTAAGTGGAGATAGTTGAAGGGATGAAGAGTTACATAGGCTACTTTTTGTCTGTTTCTAACGCGAGCAAAGCCGCGGGGAAAAGCTAGTAATATTATAAGTCGACATCCAGGTCACGCAGCTAACCGATCGCGTCACGTGTCAAATGGGTAGGTTTGAAAACCTCTCTATGGGCATCGTTCGACTATGTGCTGGGTAGTTTGACCCTCACGGCCGCAGTCACACTACAGACTCTCATTTCTTCCCCATTTGTGTCGTATGTGATTGTACCTGCCATGCCCTGTGCGGGTTCTATTTAGACCGAAAAACCCTTCGGCTTCTTGGTAGGATTTTGGATACTTTTGTGATGGCCGGTCGTCATTTGCGACCATTATTCCTTCATCTCCTGCTCTAGCCGAAGCCCGGCAGCCCTCAGTTTTCTTCCTTCTTCGCTGGTATAGGTCGGTGCGAGTTGAGTCGTATTTTTTCAGTTTCCCTCAAGAGTGCATACCTATTTCCTACGTAAGCGAGGTGGTGCAATTTGGTTAAGCACTGGTAGCCAGTGAGTAGGTCCGACAAGCCGTCGCGATTTAACGTACTCTCGTTTACAATATTTAAGTTCCGCCCCGAGTTGCACAATGTACTCATTATCGATTCGAATTGTGCTGGTTAGGGCTTCAACCTATTAGTTTTGTTGAATAAATAAATAGAGCCCTTACCATCGGTTACGACGTTTTATAGAATACGTTACACAATGGAGCACAGGGGGGCTACCATGAAGTGCTAAAGCCGTTCAGTTTAGGTTGAGAGAGAGGGACGGAGCTATGGAACTGCTATAGCTTCGTCCCTTTCTCTCAACCTAAACTGAACGGCTTTAGCACTTCATGGTAACCCCCCAGTTCACGGAAAATCTATGTAATTTTGAGTTCTAGTAAGTAACCGTCTACCATGATATACATTTTAGTGCAAAATAGAAACCATTATTTAACCGGAAAGAAATGCAACTAGGATAGATCGATGAAAACCTAACTGCATAGAGCGTTTCCCCAATATGCGATCCGATATCGGATGTAGAAAAAAATTTAAAGGCAGATGTCAAAGACGGAACTAACTAAAAATTTCTGTCATAACATTCATTAACCCTCACTTAGTTTCTCCACAATCGAGTAAAATAGCAGAAAGCGGTTTTTGCAGTGCCTTGCTTCAATTTGTTGCACGAAACCGAATCCAAGGTTCGCCGCCGTCCGCCACAGCTTGGCCTCGACAAAGCGGCATTTATTCTTTTGCTAATTTTTCTTCTAATGCATTTTTACGTTCGGTTTCCGAGTCTAAATTCACACGAAAGGTTATACAGGGCGTCCCAAGACTATGAAACACGAAGAGTATCTTAAATATCGTAGTTAGGATATTTTGCTACAGAAAGACTTTATAAATGAGGAGGCACACTGACATTTTATCCCGCCAGGCGGCGCCTGTGCATGTGCAAGTGTCACTGTCATATGTGAGAGAGAGAAAAACATATCATGTTCTCGCTCTCACGTATGGACTAACAGGGTGGCGCCATCTGTCATAACCTTTGAGTGTGCCTCCTCATTACTAACTTTTATTTACTGCATTCAAAGATATTCTAAAAATGACTTGCTTCGTATAGGAAACGAACTGACTTAAATGTGAAATTAATTACCCTATTTTTATGATGCCAATGCCAATCGAAAGAATAGACAAACAATAATAATTATTTTAAGTAACATATTTTATTAAAAGAAAGGGAATACTTAGGTAGTATCAAGAACGATTTAATACTGGACTGACAAAGTCCATACAAAAAGCGTACCCCTGAAATGTATGTGCCTTTTAGGCTTAAAACTAGATGGCGCTGTTCGCAGCCTGGAAGTGGCCAAAATAATATTTTTGCTAAATATTTTTGCGTCTTTTTATTTTTTTATAAGAACAAATGAAATATTTCTTTACTATAAAATCATGATATCACGTCAATACACATTTTGAAAAAAATAAATTTGTAGGCATCATCAGTGCAGTTATGATAGTATTTAATAGGAGGCGCTAAAAAATCGAGATACGAATCTTAGTATGAACTAGCTATGTAAATCCTATATGTATAAATAATCCGTGGTAATGTTTCAATTTTTATTTATCTTGGGTAGGGTTGTAAATAGAAAAAAAAACCAAATGTTTTTTTTCAGAATTATGAAAAAAAACATGAAAAAAAACCGAGCACCTTGGTTTTTTTTCTAAATATGGTTTTTTTTTCAGATGAACAAATAATACGACAATAACGGTTTTTCGTGAGTTGTAACGTGTTTCAATAACAATAACGTACATTTTAATTCAGTATACAAACGTTTATTGGGGAATCCCCGATGCGGCGTGCAGCGTGGAGAGGCGGTGGTGTTGCCAACAGTAAATAGTGATAACTACAAACTACAGATTTGACGTAAATAAATGTTACTTTTATAAGACCAGAAATTAAAGTTATTTGATTAAATTCGTTTAATAGTTAACATTAAGTCTAAAAAACCGTATAAAAGTATTAACTACTTTGCAAATTTTGAGATTTCGTACTTTAGAAAAAAACATACTCCAGAAAAAAAACTGTTTTTTTCACGGTTTTTTTTCAAGCCAGAAAAAAAACCGTTTTTTTACAACCCTAATCTTGGGACATTATGTATAAATATCTGGGCAACCGAGCTTCGCTCGGTTCTGTTTCGTATCCTTGACATGTGTCGCCATCTAGTTCAAAAATGAATAGTACCTACATCGAGCGAAAGAATTCTCAGCCTTAACAACACAACTACTCCACACGAGATGGCGCGCATTTCGCCACAAAAACTCAAATAGTGTATTTTATATTCGTTTTAGCCTTGACCTGTGTCGCCATCTAGTGTTTGCAATAAATAGTACTTACATCGACCGAAAGAATTCTGTCTTAATACAGTACAACTACTGCACACGAGATGGCGCGCGAAGAAAAACGCATGAAAACTCGAAAATTCGCGTTTTCCGGGACCTAAGGATAAGTTAGACCGATTTTTCACCCCCAAAAACCCCCACATAACAAATTTCTGCGAAATCGTTAGAGCGGTTTCCGAGATCGTCAGTGTAAATAAATATATATATAAATAAATAAATAAATATACAAGAATTGCTCGTTTAAAAGTATAAGATAACAAATTTGCTTCGTTGGCCATGCCATGAATCAATATGTAAACATATTGATCTATATAATATTCTACGGCAGTGCTTATTGAGTGATATGCTTCCAACTGTAAATCTTAGGCATAGGTACTTACTTCTTTTACGTAGGCCTGCAACAAGCACTTGCTATCTACAAAATTAAATAGTTAAGTAGGTCATAGGCTACTTTCCTCCTTCTACACAAATTAGCTTCTTTTTAAGAACTGTCAAAACGTTTTCGAACGACTTGCTAATATGGAATTGACGTCTCAGTTAACTGATTTGTGATTTACTTTATGAATTTCTATCCGATTTATAAAACTGTTTTCGTTGGTAGTTTGTGAGAACTGAGTGAGCACATGTTAATGACTGTATCTTTTGATTTATCTTTTTACAAGTTCAGAGATTCGTTTTACAATTGTTTTAGAACTTTTACTAAATGATCAGCATATTTTATTTTTATTTTCGGAAGGTGCTCACTCAATCCACACGCACACCTTTCCTTCCTTTTAGTATGGAAAAATTGCAGTTAAAAATAACTTTCTGTCCCTGTTTTTAGGGTTCCGTAGTCAACTAGGAACCCTTATAGTTTCGCCATGTCCGTCCGTCCGTCCGTCCGTCCGTCCGTCCGTCCGTCCGCGAATAATCTCAGTAACCGTTAGCACTAGAAAGCTGAAATTTGGTACCAATTTGTATATCAATCACGCCAACAAAGTGCCAAAATAAAAAATGGAAAAAATGTTTTATTAGGGTACCCCCCCTACATGTAAAGTGGGGGCTGATATTTTTTTTCATTCCAACCCCAACGTGTGATATATTGTTGGATAGGTATTTAAAAATTATTAAGGGTTTACTAAGATCGTTTTTAGATAACATTCATATTTTCGGAAATAATCGCTCCTAAAGGAAAAAAAGTGCGTCCCCCCCCCCCCTCTAACTTTTGAACCATATGTTTAAAAAATATGAAAAAAATCACAAAAGTATAACTTTATAAAGACTTTCTAGGAAAATTGTTTTGAACTTGATAGGTTCAGTAGTTTTTGAGAAAAATACGGAAAACTACGGAACCCTCACTGAGCGTGGCCCGACACGCTCTTGGCCGGTTTTTTTCCATTATTATACTATGATGTTGAGTTCTACATGTATCCACGGAACACCCCTACCATGTATAACCGGTGGACACTCTATTTACTAATGCAAACATTGTAAAACATGGAAAAATGGACCAGTTATATTTGCCCCCCAGTCGAGATTTTGTAAGACGTACGGATTATAGGTATGCCTAGGAATTAAACTGTATAATTGTGTATGTATTTCTTAAAGTGAATAAAGAATTTTTCATTTTTATTTTCATTTTTAATGATATATTTGGACTTTTCTGTATAGGTACCATTAGACTTATATTGACCGGGATATAGACCGTGATTACCTTTTTGATTTTTGTCGAGCTCCCGATATTTCGACGCAGTTGCATGCATCATGATCACGGAAAACTGACGAAGGCGGGTGGATGTTAAAGTTGTATAGGTACCATTAATTTTATAAGCAAGACCTTAACAGTTATTAAAGTTTAGACAATGATTTAAGTAAGTACCTACCTATCTACAGTTATAGCTATTCTATGTACCTACTTAAGATAGTTTTTTTGCATTTAGGTAAATGCAAATAAAATAAGATAGGTAGTTAGGTAGTGCAACTTCGGATATCTTCAGAACCTCGTAAGCGTAAGTAACCTCGGCATTCAAGATGTAAATAAAAAAAAATTACGTAGGTATAACAAGCAAGAGTAAGATTTAAATCGCTTAGGCTTAGAATCAATGCCGGCTTCTCAGACTAATTGGATTTTGTACCTACGTGTTTCCGACGCGATACACCGAGTATACACCGAGAAAGCTTATCCTTCCTTTCAACCTATTCCTATTATCTTACAGACTTGCCTACACTATAAGTATGCGGGTATGTTATAAGTTTATGGGATAAGTCCGCCTACATTGTACTCGTATATTACTGACTCTGTAACTGTGTCCCTTTTGTTTCCTTTATGTACAATAAATACATAAAGATAAGATAAAAAAGATAAAAATTCGTTTATTGCACATAAACACAAATACAATTGTTGAGGGATAAGGTTACATCCATTTGTGCATATCCTAATTATTATTAACACAAGTTTCCAGGGGTCCCCGCACTAGGCTAGGCCTGTACCGCGGGAGACCAGTATTGCATTTATATGTCATGAAAGTTAGAGAAACATATTAGCTATATAATTAAAGTACAGTGTGAACAATTATTAAACATTGATTCTGTTGCCTAAAATATTACTGTTTACAGAAGTTATTTTAAACTATGGTTATAATTAGATTATTATAAAATTACCTATTGAGACAAGTTTCTAGTTTCATGGTAGTCTGTTGACATTAGTTAGAAAGTTAGAAAAAAACAGTAACTATATAGTTAAAAGTACAGTGTAAACAATTATTATGCATTGCTTCTCATACATATTATGTCATAGGATACGGTGCAACTGGTGCAAGCAGCTCCTCCGCGCTTAGCTCCACCTTTGTGCCTTCACTATGCAGAAAGTTGGTGTTATACCAGATCAGAATCTTAGATCAAATTAAACTATTTTCTCATAGAAAATATTCTAATTTGTATTTTTTAAGTAGTCTCACTACTATTATACTATAAACATTAAATAAATGTCATATACAAAGAAAAAATTACCAATGCCTCCAAGTCGCGCGTCGCAAGTCGTGCGTTGGGGGGCGCCAAGCTCTCGGTAATTGTGTCGTATAGGTACTTGAAAATTTCGACCCTTGCTTTCGTGTACCGATGGCCGAGTGGTTGAGGCAACCGTCCGGTTAACGGAGTACGCTGGTTCGTATCCAGCTTGGAACAATTGGAGGCACTGGTCAGTTTTTCTTTGTATATATCACATTTATATAATGTTTATACCAGATCAGTTCGCAAGTTGCATGTTACCTATAGCTAGAATAGGGGGAAAAATCTTAATGTGCTTAAATTTCCAAAACTTTACTGTAATGATCTGAGTGTATCACAGCAGTTTACACTACAGCTTACATGTAGGTACCTAGTGCAAGAACAGTCATACTGCTCTCAAGTTCTAGTACAAAAACTGAAGGTTTTTCTATAAATGGCACTTAAATAGGTAGGAAGGTACCTGTCTCCGCCGCGCGAGGATCGCCGACGCCGGGCCGTCACGACATGGGGCACTGCTCCTGCGTCTGGAATACACCACCATCACCAGCTCAACGCACAGTTACACAGTTGTTGGTGAGTCAGGGCAAGCCTTGAACCATTAACTATTTGATAAGCATCCTTAGGAATAAAAATTACTATGAGTACTGCATGCGCATTGAAAGGTTCAAGTGGGTTGACCCTTTAGGGCTCGATCTTGAGGCTAACTCCTAACTCGCAACATTACATTTACACAACGAACGCCCAGACTTAACTCCACACCCTGTTACAGACCCACTTACACAGAAATCCCGTTTGCCATCTTAACCACACCACAAAAGAACATTAACAAAAACCATTGGTATTAAGACACGTAGCTGTTATGGTCGATTTTTAATCCAACTATAAGGATCCTTTTTTTCAGGATTTGAACTGGTAAAGTGTCTCTTTATAGTCTCTATTACACTTGTAGAGACGTAGTCTTACGTAGACCAAACGTCTATTGCCAAATATGCACAAACAGGGTACATTCGCGCAATCGTACTTATTATACACACCCAGTATGTTACCTAAGTCGAAAGTCAATTCCACTAAAGGTCCTATTAGTATTCCAAGCAGTGATAGATGTGGAACGCTTTGATATAAACAGTAGGTAAGTTTATATAAGAGTCGGTAGCTAAGTAATCCGCCTGGAGGCGGGGTGGCTCCGGTTGCATGCAGTGTTTACAGCGAGCGATCGAACCGAGGAAAGTGGAGCACCGCTGCCTTCGTCGGGCTCTCGTGGCCACACGATTTGACCCTTGAGCACAATGCCAGCCACTAAATAACTAGTCGAAGTACGAATGGATTTTTAGTTCGAAAATTGGGAATCCGCGAGCGAAAGGGTTTTTTTAGGATAATCGTTAATCATTTAGTATCCGATGAAAAGGTTGATTTTCTATAAAATACGTCCTAATCTGCGTAGCGTGTGAAAGTTTACGGCATACACCGATTGAATCCTTTATTGAGTAGTAAAGCTCAGCTATGCTAGAAATGGTTTTCAAGCTTTTAAGGCATTACTTAGCAGTTTTCACATATCCGATGAAAAAGCCTTAAAAGGTTGTAAAATCCTAATTGGTGTTTAAATTCCGATTAGTTAATGGGATTGAGTATGGCAAGCGGGTCGGAGGGAGTAGGTTAAGTCGGGGCAGGCCGCGCGGCGCCGCAGCTGGCGGAGCGACGCGGTACCTCGCCGGGCGGTGCGCGACACGCGACTGAGCGGGCCGCGGGGCGCGGCGCGCAGCCGCGCTCGGCCCGCGCGCGCCTGCGTGCTCCGCCATTCCGCACGTGCCCTCGACTACTGTGCACGCCTTTACTATGCTTGTTTTGACAACTATTTACTGTACATACAAAAAGTATTTACAATACTTACAAAAAGGCACAATAATAAACGACAAGCTCTGCACATACTTAAAACATAGCTTATTCCTCACTCTATAACTTTGTCATTCATAGGTACTCTTAGGTAATTTATTTAGTTCAAGTCAGGCCCAAGAATCATCTCATAAGTATTTAAATCTGGTATCTACTAACTAAACACCGTTTCATTCAAAAATTATTGTTGGAGTACTGATTAATAAGTAGAATTAAATAAATAGTTCGCTACGCGGCGTAGCACATCGTAAACCCGTAGCAACAGTTTTCTACTTCGATCATTGACTGCCAGTTCACTTTTAAAACTTTCGATATTTGAAACCAAGAACGATATAATAGGTGACTGAGGACTGACAAAGCCCATAGAAAAAAGCTAACCCTTTTTAGGCTTTTCAGTCTTAAAACTAGATGGCGCTGTTTCGCAGCTTGGAAGTGACAAAAAATAAATTTTCCCCAAATAATTTTGCGTGTTTTTATTTTTTATAAGAACAAATGACGTATTTCCTTATTTTAATATCATGAAACCATGTCAAATACACATTTTGACAAAAAAAATTGTAGCCACTATCAATGTAGTTATGTTATGATAGTATTTAATACGTGGCGCTAAAAATGGAGGTACGATTCTTAGTATGAAGAATTGAAGATTGTAGAGGTAAATCCATACTAAATATATATATATATATATAATATTATAAATGCGAAAGTGTGTGTGTCTGTTTGTTAGTCCGTCTTTCACGACAAAACGGAGCGACGAATAGACGTGATTTTTTAAGTGGAGATAGTTGAAGGGATGGAGAGTGACATAGGCTACTTTTTGTCTCTTTATAACGAGAGCAAAGCCGCGGGCAAAAGCTAGTCCTATATAAATAATCCTTGTTTGAAACAAAATAAATGACTGCTCGATTAATTACCTACACCATCGTCGCAAGTATGATTCTGTATTTGTAACATAATGTTCTAAATCTGTAGCCGATATCGTAAAGTAAAAATTACGATGCACTAGCAAATACAGATTTCTTGATCCTAAGCGTATGATATGGATGTAGATAAATTCAATTTTCAAATCAGTTTTCCAATGGCTGTTAAGCGTAACCATGTACAGAGTCTCATTTTTTGGTGTTAAACTTTAACGCAACTTCTATTAAAGTTGTCGTAGCGCTACACGCGTAGCTGATTCTAGCGTTTTCTCGCTTTGTAGCGGTAAGCTGCTACGAACAGGGTACGCAGCTTCGGCTACGGCACCAGAGCGCCACCGATCTGCATCTGCACTAACTACTAATTAAAATGTGCCATTTTCCATCAAAAGGGTACACATTTATAACGTCAATATGAAATCGATCTCATCGACAACGACGACAACTGACAACGTGGTACCCTTGAAAACGTTATACATGATTTCAACTGTCTGGAAATCAAAAAGATTACTTTGGCAATTTAAAATTCGCGGATTAGCGCTTTACAAAGCGAAAAATCTCTGCAATAAGCTACGAGCGTAGCGCTACAACTTAGACAGTGAATACTGAATTTAAACAAAAACTAAATCAAAATCGGTTCATCCGTTCGGGAGCTAATACGACGCCACAGACAGACAGACAGACACGTCAAACATGGAATAAATGGACCAGTTACATTTGCCCCCCAGTTGAGATTTGCCCCAATGTACCTTATTAGTATTGGTATTCATACATACATACATACATACAATCACGCCTGTTTCCCAGAGGGGTAGGCAGAGGCTGACAAATCACTTTCGCTTCACACACTTTCATAACGTTTCTCATACACGCTCGTCGGTTTCGAGTACTTCTGACCTGGGGCCTTACCATGATCTCTTAACGCGATTCAGTTTAGAACCTAAACTGAACTGCGTCGCTATTTCCTACCACGACGTTGTTATTGCGATCAAATTTCGACCGAGCGAGCGATAAGCGTCCCAGCCGTTTCATTCACTCATCTCAAGTGTATTTCGTACCATGACATGCCACTTGAGCCTAAACTGAATCGCAGGAATGTCAAATTTAGCGATTCATAAAAAGTTACTCACTTACCGCATTATTCTGAATCGCTTTGTTGTAACACTAGCGATACTAAATAGTTTTGTGTTTTTTATAAGGAGTAGGAGATGGAAAATATAACTAAAGCTAGTTTCATCACCTGATTAATTTATTATTTTGGTTTTTCGATCCTTACCGATTCGATAATAAAATATAAAGTTTTATGATTTTGTTTAGTAATATTTACGGACCACCTATTCCAACTAACTACACGTTTTTACATTTTTAGAGTGCCCTATGATCTCGCAACTTTCGCAAAAACGCAAATCAAAAAGAGCGAGAAAAAGTCTGATCCTTTTTTAGTCGATGTGCAAGGAGTCATGTTAACACTTGCGACAAACTATGCCTAGGATGGCTAAGGAATCAACTAGGTCTAGCATAACTTAGCGATATACATTAAATTTAGACACGAGTGAGCTACCTACAAATACTAATGACTTACGTATTTGTTAAAATATCATCCAAACACTACGAGTTCTATAGCCGAGCACAGCACTTCAAATACATAAATAAAAACTTTATTATTAATTACCTACTAGTCAAGGGCGTGATGTTCTAAACATAAGCTTTAACGAACTGTCATTATATATATATTTATCATTTATTTATAGTTTTGTTCAAAAAGACACGATATTTTACACAAAATCATTGTAATTATTGTGAATTTTACATTTAAATATTTTAAATGTTTCTTTTTCCAGTTTTAAGAATAAAATAAAATTAAAAATTAGTAATCGTTCCTGGTTTTCGAACGATCAAACGTCACAAGGGGAAAACGAGATAGATTTATACGATTCCTATAGCGTCATCCTTTTCTTGTCAAAACGATTCAGTTGCGGACCAGAGACAATATCGGTCTTTCATTCACTTGTACGCGGTTCAGTTTCGACTCTGAACATTGGAGGTCATGGTAGCAAATTGAGACGCTCAGTTTAGGCACCTAAACTGAACTGCTCTGCGTTTGAATCGTTTTTAAAAAGATCGTGGTAAGGCTGCTGGCCTTTTTGCAATATTTCCCCGTATTGGTATTCGTTTTTATTAAAAACAAAAGCAAATTAGGGCTTGAGCAATGAAAAGACACAAATGTTGAAAAATGTTTATTAGGTTCACATTACACTTATAGCTAATGAAACATAACAGAAACCGCAATTCATTAATATCAAGGAGAATTTCGTCATTGATAGATACCAAAATGTGACAAGAAAACTTAAAAAAAATGGTTTTTAGAAAAAAAAAAAAAGAAACTCATTTTAATTGTCAACTTTATGAATAAAATTGACTTTTTCTGTCGGTAGTGACCCTGCCTGCTACGCCGCAGTCCCGGGTTCGAATCCCGGTAAGGGCATTTATTTATGTGATGAGCACAGATATTTGTTCCTGAGTCATGGATGTTTTCTATGTATATAAGTATTTATATATTATATATATCGTTGTCTGAGTACCCACAACACAAGCCTTCTTGAGCTTACCGTGGGCCTCAGCCAATCTGTGTAAGAATGTCCTATAATATTTATTTATTTATTCTGTGAAAAACCACACATTTTCAAATTCATATTACATTTTTTCTTTCTGTTGGCCTCAGAAACGCGTGGTTAAAGTTATGCGGGCACGCGATTTGTATATTTGTGTAGCGTCGGTACCTAACGTTCGCGTGTGTTGGTGTGAGGCGGTCAGTTGTCGCGCAGCAGGCGCACGGTGCGGCGCAGCAGCACGGGGCGCGGCGCGGCGGGCCGCGCGGCGCCGCGCCGCTTCGCCACGATCACGCGCGTGTAGTTCAGTGCGCGCCCGCCCTAATCACACACATTATAATCAGCATTTTTATTACAGATACCTACTTTTTGGGCGGATCGTTATTTTTTTTATCGATTACATTTTGTTTTTAATTTGATTTGAAAATATGAAAATTTAAAGAACAGAAGGATATAAAATGTGATCCATTTAAACGTTTAATGCTAAAATTTGAGAGTCTTTATTACGGTAGACACCATGTCCGTATTTTGTTGTATAAAACAAATCTGCCGATTTGTCTTAGGCGTCGTAAAAAGTCATGTCGTATAAATTTTATTCCATACAATATCCATACTAATATAATAAATGAGAAAGTGTGTGTGTCTGTTTGTTTGTCCGTCTTTCACGGCAAAACGGAGCGACGAATTGGCGTGACTTATTAAGTGGAGATAGTTGAAGGGATGGAGAGTGACATAGGCTACTTTTTGTCTCTTTCTAACGCGAGCGAAGCCGCGGGCAAAGACTCGTATATTTTTTGAAACAGAAGTACATACCCATACGGATATTTAAATTAGCTCACTATGCGGATCCACATTCGACTGTGAAATGTGATTCTAGTCTGAATGCTCAAAAGTGTGTTGAATATAGTCAACAAATAAGATGGACTCACCCTCGGATGTCCGCTTGTGACGGTGACACTGGGACCGCCTGCCGCCGGTTTCGGCACCGCTATTGGAAAATTAAACTAGTTTTTGGTATTTTGTTCAGGCTTTTAATAAAGCGAATTTCGTAAATTCGCTAATGGCATTGGGGAGAATCTTAAGTGGTCTTAGGCTGGTTTTAGTGTCACGCGGATCGACCGCGCGGAGCAATGGACCGACCCACGCGGGATCAATTTACATGAAATTGATGTTACTGTTCGCGCGGACCCGTCCGCGCCACTCTAAAGTGGGCGATACACGTGCGAGCAAGTACGCGTACTTAAAGATTTCAAACCGGTTGGGTCGTCGATGACTATGTGCGGTGGTTTTAAAGTACGCGTACTTACGGTGACACACAATCGAAAAAGGTCGTCACGCCATAAGTACGCGTACTTGCTCATACGTCTATCACCCGCTTAAAACGCTCCCTGAACAATACAATGTCCGGTGGGAGCGCTCCGCGCGACACTAAATGTATTTTCTCCACACCAACTGGTAAAGGCTTACTTTTCTATTGGAACGATTCGTAATTAGAACTTGATGTCTTAAGCTAGCCGGTAGAAATTATCTACAAATGATGATTTTGAATCATAATTCATAAATATTGAATAGATTGATGGATTTGATTTAGTTTGATGTTTTAAAGTATTTTCTTCGTGTTGGTGTAGTGAAAATTTTTGTGTTTCACTCGGCGGCAAAGTTTGTTTAACCTTCGTGCCTTGACACCCTCGCAACGCTCAAGCTTCAATATTGGCACATGCGGTTAAACAACAACTTTTCCCCCTTGTAAAACAAATAACTATTAATTTATTTAGAAACAAACAGTCTCTTATACTATACATTAGCACTGACTGCGGATGAATGAATAATTACATTAAAGGCTTACAGTTTCCTCAATTAGAATATAAAACCAACAAATTTTAACAAAATACAAAAGTAGGAACTTTCTAAGCTGTCTTACAACAACAAATAAGTACCTAGTCTTAGGCCGATGGTCCACTATCATATGTTCAGCATAGAAATATGATCATAGGCAACATGCCGTCCTTTTTCTTCACGTTGGAGAAAAAGGGAGGCATACAAACCTAAGACACAGAATATATAATAGTACAAGTACAGAAGGCCCACTGCTTTGTTGTTCACGAAATGCCGCTTTTTTTAATGCCTACAAAATTCTAACAAAGAAACGAGCCGCACGTGCGCAGCGTCGGACGATAGGGTTGCCTATAGATTAAAACGAATTAATATGTGCAAAAAATGTTATACTATTATATTCATGTACTTTCTAGGTATATATACAGTATTTATATATTTTTGTTTGTCCCAACACTCCCAACATCACAAGCCTTATTGAACTTTTCCGTGGGACTCAATCAATAGTAGATCTATGTAAAATTGTGCTATTTTATTCATGATGTCTATTTAACTAAGCTTTATTAGTCATTCCACACGCGGACACCGCATATGAAACTTAAAAAAACTCGCGACGTAAAGTAACAATTAGAATGTGCGAACGTGCGTTCCATGAGAATGCGCGCCACCCCTGAGTAGGCCGCGAACTCGCGGCCGCCGGCATGTACTTGTAGCGCGGCAATAGGATCGCGGAGTGAGCCGCCCCTGCCTAAGATCATATTTCTATGATAAACGTATGATAGTGGCCTATTGGCCTTAAATCAAGAGAAAAAAACCGGCCAAGAGCGTGTCGGGACTGTCGGGCCACGATCAGTGTAGGGTTCCGTAGTTTTCCGTATTTTTTTAAAAACTGTTCAACCTATCAAGTTCAAAATAATTTTCCTAGAAATTCTTTATAAAGTTCTACCTTTGTGATTTTTTTCATATTTTTTAAAGTACATAATGGTTCAAAAGTTAGAGGGGAGGGGGCAATTTTTTTAACTTTTGGAGCGATTATTTCCGAAAATATGAACAATATCAAAAAATGATTTCAGTAAACCCCTTTTCATTTTTTAATACCTATCCAACGATATTTCACACGTCAGGGTTAAAATGAAAAAAAAAAAAAACCCCACTTTACGTGTAGGGGTACCCCCCCCCCCCTACAATTTTTTTTTCTTTTTTTATTCATGCACTTTGTCGGCGTGATTGATATACATATTGGTACCAAATTTCAGCTTTCTAGTGTTAACGGTCACTGAGATTATCCGCGGACGGACGGACGGACAGACAGACATGGCGAAACTATAAGGCTTCCTAGTTGACTACGGAACCCTAAAAAGGAGTCTTATAATTCCCTCACCGTGTCGCTGTGGGGGCGGCGGCGGCGGCGGCGGCGGCGGCGGCGCGGCGGGCGCGGGCTCGTCGTCGGCGAACACGATGGGCAGCTGCATGATGTCCAGCTCGGCCACCGCGGCCGCGCTCGCCACCGCCACCGGCACCGGCACCGGCGGCACCGGCACGGCGGCCAGCGAGCGCCGAGGCCCGCGCGGTACGGCTCGCGCGCTCTCTGCCGCGACTAACAATTATTGCTTAGTATACTACTATAAGGCCCACTTGCACCAACCACTTAACTCAGGGTTAGTGGGCTGTCATCTGTCAAATTCCATATAAAATTGTGGGTTAACCTTCGGGTTAACCCACAATTTTCGTTAGTGCAAGTGGCCCTAAATGTAAGTGGACGCTCGGTGTTAAGGACGTAAATTAAACACCAAGTTCGAGCTCAGACTGACTGAAGGTTTATTCGCTTACCCACATGCATAATACACAAATCTCATATCTACCCACAACCTCCTTTTTAATACAATTTAATTATATACTACACATCCTCTTATAAACATTTTTTTAGGCCGAATTGATGGTACATTGAATAAAATCATGAAAGTAGTTACAAGACTACACGTTAGGTACTTATGCAAAACAAGGACTCCTATAAGTTAAAGAATTATTTCAACATCTATTCTTTAGTAACAATAAAGAAAGATATGATAATAAACCTTAAAATGTATACATTTTAAATCATACCTACGTAGTACGTAGGTATGCAATCAAATAACCTAGGATTCATTAAATTATTACACACATTAAACTAATTATTATTCTACATTAGTTGTGTTTTAAACAATAGGTAGGTACATTATTTCAAATAAAATACAATATAAATCAGGTGATAAAGATTGATCCCTTTTGTAATTACATAATTTCTATACTTACATATAATTACCTACTTGAATAGTACTTTCACTTTATCTGAAAGTTGAAAAGAAAAAAAAAGAAAAAAAAAGAAAGTAAGTAAGTAATACAGACCGTAAAAATACTTTTTTTTTTTAATTTTATTTGACACATTTTAAATTTCATAGATGTATATAATATTTTATTTTATTTTTTTATATTTGCTTTTATACCTACAATATAGGTATTATTTACAAAAATAAACATGCATTACAGACATATAATATCAAATACAACTAATAAAAAAAAGGCATTCAGAGCAATGGGCATTTCAATAATATTGCATGCGAATGACATTTTATTATAATAATTGATTACATTGTTTTTATTTTATAAGGTAAATAAGTCTCGTATAAAGACTATTAATACAAGCCATTGCACTGAACTGAACTGAGAATCACCTACGTAAGGAAACCTAAATTTATATATAACTAGGTATACATGTAATTACATTTTAATATTTTCTTTTATTTCCAATAGTTGACGAGTCGTCACTCTGCATGTTTAGCTAGTAGCCCCATCGATCAGGTGGTATGACCGTCCTGCCAGAACGAGTAATATAATGATTATTTTGTGCATTATTACAATTATTATCATTGGACACTGGGACCGGCCGCTGCGCAAGTGATGCACTCGCGGATGACGTCATCGAGGCGTTATCAGTTGGAATGTCTAAGTCGTCATAAGGCAGGAGGCACACAGGGCTTTCCGGTTCTGAATCAGGACGATTATCTGAATCGCATATCAGATGCCGTCGGTTTCTGATTAGAATGCCTCCACCTATTATTTGTATTGCATACGACCGTATTCCACGAATCGATTGCACTATACCGTTGACCCACTTTTTATTTATCCTAACTTTTACCTTCTGACCTGGTACAAGAGGAGTTAAGTCGCGAGCACCCCTATCATAATAGTCCTTTTGTTTATTTTGTCGTAATTGAAGCTGAGATGTGACATTCTTCGGAACTTTTGGTTTAAGAAGCTTCGTATGCATGGCACTATACTTCTCAACTTGCGGCTATTAAGTAATTCAGAAGGAGATGCGAGAGTACTGCTTATTGGGGTATTCAAATATTCCAATAAGGCTAATCTAAAGTCTGCGCCTTCGACTTGCGTTTTATTTAAAATCTTTTTAATTGTCTGTATCGTTCGCTCCACTTGCCCGTTCGACTGGGAATAGTGGGGCGAAGAAGTAACATGCTGAAATTTCCACAACTGTGCAAATAACCTAAAGCTGTGGGAACTGAATTCAGGGCCATTATCAGACATAACAATATCTGGAATGCCTTGACGGCTAAAAATTATCTTCATTTGTTGAATCACACTATCAGATGTTAATGAATATAGTTCTACAACTTCTACATATTTGCTGTAATAGTCTACCACTATTAAATACTTTTTATTCTTCCAGTGAAAAATATCGGCACCAATTTTTGACCACGCCCTGCCAGGAACGTCGTGCGATATAAGTGTTTCCTTTCTATTCTCATTTCTAAATAACAAACAAGGTTGGCAATTGTTAATTAGGTCTTCTAACTGTGAATTTATATTCGGCCAAAACATTATTTCGCGAATTCTTAGTTTACATTTTTCAAGACCAAGGTGACCAATGTGCACCCGCCTTAACATCTCACTACGGATGTCGGAAGGAATAATTATCCTATCACCCTTCCAAAGCATACCGTAAGCCATAGTTAATTCATCCCGGTATCCCCAGTAGGCCCTAACCTCATCACACACTTCTTGTTTGTTTTGCGGCCATCCATACTTTATGTACTCTGCTAATAATTTTAGTTCCTTATCCTCTTGTGTCAGCTTTTGAATTTGTAAGAAATGTGTGTCTACAAGCGGGTTACTAACTGCCACGGCGCACACCTGCGCCAGTGCATCTAGGTGATCACGCGGTTCTGTTATCGGCGCACTGACCGGTTCTACAGCGCGCGACAACGTATCGGCTATAAACAAATACTTGCCGGGCTTGTAAATCAATTTAAAGTTATAAGGCTGTAGCCGCAATAACATTCTCTGCAAACGTGCCGGAGCTGATGCTATTGGCTTGCTAATGATACTCACAAGTGGCTTATGGTCAGTTTCTATAGTGATGTCACTACGGCCATAAATATACGTATAAAACTTTTCGCACGCGTACACGCAAGCTAAAAGCTCCTTTTCAATTTGAGCATATGACTGCTCAGCTTTAGTCATAGAACGTGACGCGTAGCAAACAGGCAAATTATTTTGCATAAGGCAACATCCAAGTCCGTTTTTACAAGCATCTACTGAAATTACTACAGGAATATCCAAACTGTAATATTGCAAGATTGGAGCACTCAACAAGCATTCTTTAAGTCTAACGAAAGAGTTTTCATGTTCTTCTGTCCAGTGCCATTCGACTTCTTTCTTAAGAAGTTGTCTCAAAGCATGATTTCTATCTGACAAATTGGGTATAAAACTACCAACATAATTAATCATGCCCAGAAAACGCTCTAAGTCCTTCACGTTTAATGGGCGGGGCATGTTTCTTATCGCGGACGTATGCGCATCGTCAGGGTAAATGCCGCGAGGAGTGATCTTGTGACCTAAATATTTAATCTCCGATAATCCAATCTTACATTTATTTAAATTTAACTTCAAATTTATTTCCCTGCATCTATCTAGTACCATTTTCAATCTACGATCATGCTCCTCTTTAGTGCTAGCGTAAATAAGTAAGTCGTCAACAAATAAGCACACCCCTGGAATGTCGTCAAAATGTTCATACATTTTTTTGTGAAAAACTTCCGATGCAGATGAAATTCCAAATGGAAGACGCAAGAATTTATATCTACCGAAACTGGTATTAAATGTACAAAGGTCTGTACTGTCAGCATGCAATTTAAGCTGCCAGAAACCCTGTTTCGCATCTAAAGTACTGAAATATTTGGATCCACCTAGGTTTGCTGTAATTTCGTCCAAAGTAGGCAGTTTAAAATGTTCACGCTTGATTGCTAAATTTAAATCACGTGGATCCAAACAAATCCTAATGTCCCCGTTAGCTTTTCTAGCAACCGTCATGCTGTTGACCCAGTCCGTTGGGCCCTCAACCTTCGCAATAATTCCATCTTTAACCATTTCCTCTAATTTACACTTTACTGACTCCTTTAAAGCAACCGGGAGCTTCCTAGGTGCATGTACCACCGCCCTGACATTCTCGTTAAGCTCGATTTTATAATGACCTGGCATGCAACCTACCCCCTCAAAAACGTCACTGTAGTCTGTAAAAATACTATGCTTCGAATTACATTCCGTATCACCTTTCACCTCCAGTACCAACTTTACTAAATTTAACTCACAACATGCGTCGCGACCTAAAACTGGTGATGAATTTACATCTGCAATAATAAAATCCACAATATAACTACGATTTTTGTGCTCCACCTTTAAATTACACTGCCCTACAACTTTTATACCGGTACCACCGTAGGCAATTAATCGGACTGAAGACATTCCTAACTCTCGCTCGGATAAGCCTAACTCTCGCAAGCAAGTGAGTGGTATAATGTTCACGTCAGCCCCAGTGTCCAATTTAAACTTTAATGTACCATTATTAATCGCTAAATCAACAGACCAACTATTTTGAGAATCAGAGAGATAATATATTACTCGTACCTGATCATTTGACTCGTCCGCACAAATCTCGTAAACTGTACACATTCGGGAAAAGTGGTCAAGCCGGTTACAGTTCAAACACCTCTTTCCTGCAGCAGGGCATCTTGAGCTCCCATGTTCATAACCACACATTGAACACCACACACTATTCTCACTAGCACCACCACGACCGTGTTTGTGCGTCAGCTGATTTCGTTGCACCGATGGCTGCCATCGCTGCCCTGGCGCGGACACAAGTGGAGGACGAGCAGACGGCGCGCGAGCCCGCGACAGCTGGCTACGACCGCGGGGCCACCCGCGCGCTGTTCCTCGATGCGCAGACGCTCCTCGCCGAGCTACCCACATCACCCGATTCACATCACTCGTATCGATACCACCCTCACTAGGGGTTCCTTGCACTTCGTGGTTCCAAGAATAATTACGTTGTATGGCATAGGCATGATGCTCCACAGATTCTTTTTTTATAGCTCCGGCTTGCACCTTCGAAATTTGCGCCACATTACAAATATCTAATGATTTCTTCAATGTTAAATCCGGTTCCCGTAACAGTCTTTCCCGAATAGCGTGATCCTTTATTCCACAAATAAGTCTGTCCCGAATTAAAGTTTCCATTAAGTCTTGAAACTCACAAGAACTTGCCAACTTTTTTAATTCGAACGAATATTGTTCGATAGACTCGCCTTCCTTTTGATCGCGCGTAAAAAATCTGTGCCGCTCGATTGTGAGATTTTTTGAGGTAGGAAAAATGCATCAAACTTATCCAGTAATTGCGATGATGTCGTAATAGATGACTTGTCAAACTGCTCGTACACTTCTCGACACTGCTCGCCGATGATATGTAAAAGGATGCTTACTTGTACTTTCTTATCTTTTTTAGATAGTTCACACGCTTCATAGTAAATGAGAAATGAATTCTTCCACTTTTCCCACTCTTTTGATAAATTTCCCGTAGTTACATTTTCTAAACTATTAACGAACACAAATGGCGGCGGCGGTGGTAAAATCGACTCCATGATTAACGCCCGTGTAATTGTTTCCACAAAACGTCTAAAGATTGTGTTTTCTACAGCACGTACACAACAGGTTAACTACGTAAACCGTAAAACACACTCCGAACAGTGATAATAGAAGTAGATTCTTTTATTTCGGCTGCGCCATGTTAAGGACGTAAATTAAACACCAAGTTCGAGCTCAGACTGACTGAAGGTTTATTCGCTTACCCACATGCATAATACACAAATCTCATATCTACCCACACTCGGCGCGACTCATTCGGCGGGGCGGGCGAGCGTGCATACAATATAGGCAGTGTCGACTCAGGATACCCGCACATCTCGGACACTGGCAATCAAATATATGAAAGAGGCGCGTTCCTTTCCTAGCACACAGTCTAAGCGCGTGTAGGTGAACGCGTACTATGCTTGTATGAGTGAAATATGACAGGTCGACTGCTCGCGATTTTGACAGACGGTAACTGTGCGGTAACCGAGAGGGCACAGGTGGACGGCACTTTCAGTGGGGAGCGGAAGTGGCCATACTGTACGATAGTTTATTATACTGTGACACTCGTATGAGCTTCAACTGTTTGAAATGCACGCCGCGCCCCGCTGGACGCTTATACTTAGGATAACTGGCTGCCGTCCTATAACAAGCCACCATATACTAAAAATGAATTATTTATACCTATAATTTTTAAACTTACATGAACAAAATAATATTTCATATGTTTATCTTTATTCATTGATTTTAGTTAAAAAAACTCGTTTAATTAATTTAATGTCTGATGATGTGATTTTGATGACGTCACGGTAAACGTAAATAAACAATTCGCTGTCAAACTGTAAGTTCAATAGGCTACTAGACTCATATCTAATTTGGCACAATAAATGATAGTCTTCTGTAATATTTGACATAAGAAACCAATATTTAATGATTTTGGGTATTAAATGTGTACGATGACTACGTATTTTTAATTCAAAAATGTGAGTTTTTTTTTTTAATTTCGGCCACCGAAAACGCTCTCGGCCGTGTAGTGACGTCATAGAATTCATGTCAAATCAATCACTGTCGTAATGACCTTTATGCCTCATACTTAAAGTGTCAGAAAGTGTTGTTTTCGCACTGAATGACTTCATTCACAGAAAATCTATAGATGACATGGCTGATGTTGTTTTCGTCTGATTACGTAAAAGTATTCTTTAATAATATTTTTTGCGGTTTGTAAGTCATAATAAAATATAGTGATATTATTTTTCGGTTAATTGGACAGTAAGTAATAATATAAGACAAACTTTAAAAAAAGGTCAAGTAGCCTATTGCCCCTGTATCTGCTACGATCTAAGTATACTTACTTACTTAATAGACGAAATTCAAAATGAGTGGCGACATATTAAAATACATTCGAAATCAAACCATAGGATTTTTTGAAATAAAATTGCTTACCAGGTGCAGGCTCGATCTCGCGAATCAAACCGCGAGCACTGTAACAATATTTCCATTATAACTTATTTATAACATACTGTATTAACTAAGTGGTGGATCTGTGAGCTGTAGACCTTCGCGATACGCTTAAGAAAAACAGTTCTTTTAGTCAGTATCATAGTAAAGTCACACTGGTCTAAAACGCCATACCCGCTAATGGTTCTTAAATATTTTGTGGCAATTTCCGGATTAAAAAAAAAACAATTGTAGGATCAGGTCACACACTTCCAAGGAATGTATTGCGAATTGCGACCGGTATAGCAGGACACCTGGACATATAAAAAGCAAAATAGAGTTGAGACATAGACCTGCTCCGGTCAATGAACCATTAATACAGTAGCTGGGAACATCCGGTTTCTGATAATTTTTGCATTTTTGTACGGTATGTGTAAGCAAGCACTACACCTAAGCTGGGTAATTCCATGATAACTTGCGTTACATTTAGAAGGCAAAGTTGTCAAACAAAGGTTATTTGTGGCTTGATTCATACTTAAATATCTTTTTTTGCTGGTGCACCATTTAATACAGTTAAATCTCATTAAACTAAAGTGGAAATTATTTGAAACATAACCATTTTCTGGCCTCAGTACACTAAAATGAGGTGGTAACTTTCGTTACAGAAATTGGACATGGGTTTTTAAAGCATAATTTAAATACGATTTTTTTATTTCCATATTGGTTTACGAATTTTCTTGTAACTTAAATCGTGTCAGTCAAGAGTACAGGTATGTTTATGTAGCAAAAAGGAATCTTAATATTTTTCAATTATGAAAATAACCATGCAAAACATTGGTAACTTGCGTTTCAAGAAATCAGTAACTTTTGTTACGTCCGAATGAAACGTATTTTTTTATAGTTAGTGATCGAAATATGAAGTAAAAGTTACAGAAGTAAAAAAATACAGGATTCCTTGAATTTTAGGGATATGAGGGAAGGTTATATTATTTCCCCCAAAAAAGATATTCAGTTTTTAATTATTTTTTGGATTTTTTGAATATTATGTTATTTTAGTATTTTTCTATAAATGTCAGCTATTTTTAACCGACTTCAAAAAAGGAGGAGGTTCTCAATTCGACTGAATTTTTTTTTTTTTTTTTTTTTTGTATGTATGTTACTCGATATCTCCGAGAATCGTGGACCGATTTTCAAAATTTTTTTTTGATCGAACGGGTATAACCCCGAGATGGTCCCATTGGCACCAAGTCGGGGTCTGATGATGGGATCTTGGAGAAATCGAGGGAACTCTTCAAATGTTATAGGCACATGTAATGTTTTTAGTGTATTTTTCAAAGGTACACCATTATTTACGCCTGATGGTAATAATTTTATGTGGCTGAGCTGATGATGGAAGGTCAACTCCTCAATGGTTAGGAGTTAAAGGATAATTCTTTCACTACTGTACATATATTCGGACTGATACATATAATATCACTAGGAACCACTAAAAATCAACAAATAAATTAACTTTTTAACAAAAAATAAAACCGCCTTTAAAAAAAGCCTGTTACAAAACACGGAGAAACTAAAAAGCCAAAAATAATAAACCTTCGAATTCAGATTTCTTATCGGATTGCAATAATCTAAACATCCAAATTATAAACAAATCAATTATTTTTGGAGTCGGGGCCAGCCTGCGTATGGTTGGGTGGGGCAAACAGGAAATAGCAAGGCGACGAACAGGTCTGGTACCGACTACAAAAATAATTGATTTGTTTATAATTTGGATGTTTAGATTATTGCAATCCGATAAGAAATCTGAATTCGAAGGTTTATTATTTTTGGCTTTTTAGTTTCTCCGTGTTTTGTAACAGGCTTTTTTTGAAGGCGGTTTTATTTTTTGTTAAAAAGTTAATTTATTTATAATTAGAATAATCCCTTGAATATAATGTGAGTCTTAATTAGTTCAGTTTACGCACGTATCTTAAAAAGCACGCATTTTAAACTTTTAAAAAATTGGCATACTTAGTTAAACTCAGTTTATTAAAAAAAAATCGGTTCAAGTAAGGTCTAGAGCCAAAGAACATTGCCCCATAACCAGATTTTAAAAATTCTGACCTCAAAAAATTGATTTTTTTCGCTCTCTGCCATGGAATTACCCAGCTGTACTCACTTTTGCATAGTCGTATGTCTGTCCTCAACCACTTCAGCTGCACCTGCACCTGTGAAGTTTATGCATGATAAAAAAATATACCTTAATATAAGTATGTACAATTGCATTTATCTGACTTATACTGACCGCTATATAGACCATGAATACCTTTTTGGTTTTTGAACTCCTGGTGGCGTAGCCGAATGGCATTTCTGGGGCGCAACGAAACGGCGCGAAAGGTAGTCTGGCTCTGTCGCGCCAATACGCAAGAGCGAAAGAGATAGATATTTACGAGCGTTTCGTTTCGTGAGCGTTTCTGCCATTCGGCTACGTACCCTGATATTTCAACGCAGTTACATGCATCATGATCACGGGTAACTCTCCCGAATTTCGGGTATAAGTTTAATTAAACTAACCATGCATCATTCAAAACTTATTGAATTTATCTGGTAACTTTTAAGTTTAACCGCAATTTATTTATTTATTTGTTCGCTTAACGTCCCTTACATGGCGACCACGCCAACATCACTTCTGTCAATCACTTTCAATGAGTTTATGGAAAAAGTCGTCGTCGTTTTAAACCCTGGCACAAAGAGAGGGGGTGTTAAGTTTGACGTGTCTGTCTGTCTGTGGCATCGTAGCTCCTGAACTGATGAATCGATTTAGTTTTAGTTTTTTTTTAAGCTGAATTAGTCGGGAGTGTTCTTAGCCACGTTTGATGGAAATCGGACGGTTTTATCAAAATTTAAATTTTGTGGTTAGGTAGTTCGTCACTTCTATGATCTTGATAGATGTTTTGATATGTTTGGATTGGTTTAGGTAGCTGTAATGTAAGAAAGGCACTCACTCTTCCTGGCCGGCCGGCGCAGCGCGTCGCCCTCTGCGGCCGCCAGCGCCCAGCGAGCCACCTCCTCCTGCATATCACACGAACATGACTATTATGAACCCGGAAATACCAGTAAAATAAAAGGTAAATATAAATAGTTTGATGCGTGACATGTTCGTTCATTCGCAATACATCGTGTCGCAGTTAGAAATTGCAATCCGGCCGGACGAGGAGCACTTTTAAGGAGCTACTGTGACTATATACTCGTACATACATATATTAAGATTGCCAATTTTGTTTTTAAAGTCAGATTTAAATTTTAAATAAAAAAATCCATCGTCTATTTATATTTGATATCTCAACAAATCCCGGATCCGGTTCGGCTGGATCCAGTTTTGGGGACATTGTATTTACATTTAAGTTTCTATGTAAGATGTTTTTATTAAATAAATAAATAAATAATAAAGCCGGGTTACAGTCAAATCTGTCCGGATCCGGATTCCCTAGTCGCTCCGTCGCAATCCGTCAACGGCGCCGCGCACGCGAGCACAGTGTGTACTCACCGCCACGGCGGCGTCGAGCGCGTGCTGCGGCACGAGCCGGCGCCGCAGCCGCGCGGGCAGGCGCAGCGCGTCGTCGGCGCCGCGCACGCGAGCACCGTGTGTACTCACCGCCACGGCGGCGTCGAGCGCGTGCTGCGGCACGAGCCGGCGCCGCAGCCGCGCGGGCAGGCGCAGCGCGTCGTCGGCGCCGCGCACGCGAGCACCGTGTGTACTCACCGCCACGGCGGCGTCGAGCGCGTGCTGCGGCACGAGCCGGCGCCGCAGCCGCGCGGGCAGGCGCAGCGCGTCGTCGGCGCCGCGCACGCGAGCACCGTGTGTACTCACCGCCACGGCGGCGTCGAGCGCGTGCTGCGGCACGAGCCGGCGCCGCAGCCGCGCGGGCAGGCGCAGCGCGTCGTCGGCGCCGCGCACGCGAGCACCGTGTGTACTCACCCCCACGGCGGCGTCGAGCGCGTGCTGCGGCACGAGCCGGCGCCGCAGCCGCGCGGGCAGGCGCAGCGCGTCGTCGGCGCCGCGCACGCGAGCACCGTGTGTACTCACCGCCACGGCGGCGTCGAGCGCGTGCTGCGGCACGAGCCGGCGCCGCAGCCGCGCGGGCAGGCGCAGCGCGTCGTCGGCGCCGCGCACGCGAGCACCGTGTGTACTCACCGCCACGGCGGCGTCGAGCGCGTGCTGCGGCACGAGCCGGCGCCGCAGCCGCGCGGGCAGGCGCAGCGCGTCGTCGGCGCCGCGCACCACCAGCACGCGCCGCGCCGCGCCGCCGCCGCCCGCCAGCTCGCAGGCCAGGCTGCGCGGACACGTCGCGCCGGCGCTCCCGGCCACCACTAGCAACGGGAGTTCCATCTGCAACATATTCACAAACGTAAGCCTAGTTTGGCCAAGCGGGCGAGCACAGACGCGCGATATAGCCTATCACGTCGGCGCGTCGCTATTTGCACATTCCGATGTGCGCTAAGGACGCACCGACGTGATAGGCTATATGATACGTCTGCCAGGGTATATACTAGCGTACCAGGTCCGCAGGACCCGTCTCGATGTCAAACATGTTACGTCCTCATCTCGGTAGGGTCGCCATGTACGAACGGCGTTAATGAAACTAGATGAAGATTATGATTCATTGAGTACAGCTCGGGCAGCGGAAAGATATCCGCTTATACAATGCGAGGCACTCGCGCGGCCGGGTGGGGCCTGTGATACTAGTGTAGGTACCTCGGTCCGGTTGAGATGGGTGGCCTCGCCCTCGGCGGTGAGCAGCGGCGGCGCCAGCAGCGCCAGCGCGCGCACGTTGGCCAGCGCGCCGTCGGCCGCCGCGCCCGCGCCCGCCAGCAGCGCGCCGCACAGCGCCGCGCCCGCGCCCGCGCCGCCCACCACCACCGGGTGCGACCTGCCACAACAGACCATTACTTGCACGACATGTACCTGCGCTGTCACGGCCCGCTGTCGGCACATACCGTTCGCGAGTGGCTCATTCAAAAAAACTCTCTTGACTGAGCTCGCTCACTTTTCAACTCAGTACAGATTCAACTCCCTCAGTAACACACCTATTTATCTCAAAATTACTTGAGCGCTCTTTCCTACTCACGATTCGAATGATCGTGCCGAGCCGAAAGAGCTAAACGATGCAAATGTTCGGAGTGACAGCTTCGGGGCGATTCGGATGGATTCGGTTTGGCTATATGGCGGTATCGTGTCGCATTATTCGCCATCTTGCTCAAAATTACTAATTAATTTAAAAAAAATTGTCTGACAGATTCAGTGAGCGAAATGAGTGATATATTATATGTAAGTGTCTTAAGTAAAACGTCCCACTTTGTCGGTTATTAACATTAACGCGAGATTTACTTGTACCTTTATAAGAATAAATTGACAATGCGGTTTTATAGCAATCGACAAAGTGGGATGTGTTCCCGTGCACATATATCACCGCGAGCGAAAGACATGAATGGACTCTTTTCGCCTCAGTGAAGAGTTTTGCGTATCTGTACACACATGTAATAGTTGTTTGTATAGATCGTACCCCGCCTCGGCCAGTACGTCGAGCAGCGCGGCCCGCACGGCGCCCACGAGCGCGGAGCAGCTCGCCTCGGGGCCCGCGCCCGCTCCCGCGCCCGCGCCCGCTCCCGCGCCCGCGCCCGCTCCCGCGCACACCACGCGCACGTGCAGCAGCGCGCGCAGCCGCCGCGCCCAGCGGTCCGCGCCTAGCGCGCACACCCACGCTAACCAAGGACCTGCCCAACGCAATCTCGCATGATTAACTCGTTTTATACAAGACAATAACATTATTAGGACGATATTAGACTATCGTAGACAACATGCCGTCCTTTTTCTTCACGTTAAAGAAAAAGGGAGGCATACATGGTTAAACTAAAGTTCAGACTCAGTTCTTCGTTAAGACTTTAAGAACTTGTACTCTCATGTTTTCAATCGAAGCTCATTACGATACAAAATTCAAATCAAAAACCGCTAAAGTTCACGGTTTCTCGATGGTAATTTAAAGGTCCGAACGAGGACGGTTTTAAATATATATAAATATACTTAGGGTAAACTCGCCTCATTCGGTGACACGCCTAATTCGGTGATACAAGCTGAAGCACTATTCCGAAAGACGATTTTTGGTTGTTTCACCGAATTAGGCGTGTCACCGAATGAGGCGAGTTTACCCTATGTATCATAAAAAAATCGGCTAACAGTATGTCGGAAACATCACCGGTCTCTTCTAGACTCGTATGTGTTCCTTCCTGCTACTAGGTGAAGTGGTCTATACCTGGTGTGTCCGGCTCCACCGGAGGGCCCACGCGCGCCAGCGGGTCGCGGACAGGGGCAGCGGGCAGCGGCATCAACCGCGCCGCTAGACGCGGAATGGATCGCCGCCACTCGCCGGTCAACTCGCGCCACAGAGCTGCCGCTGAATGGCTCCCGTGGGCCAAGATGGCGCCGTGGAGCCATGGCGCGACGCCGCTGCCACCTGGGGAAATTACTGAACGTTTATAACGTTAATCTGCTAACTTAAAGCTCGGCGCACAGCTCTTGAACCTGTCCCGCGCCTGGTATCTCTTTAGACTCGCATCGACGTAGCCATCTGACGCAAATCGAGCGAGTCGAAAGCTCGGAACGCTTCTATAGCACAGCTATAGTAGGTCCATAAGTTACCATTAGGGGCAGCCCATAGTGGTGCCAACGCTCGGCGCACAGCTCTCGACGCTGTCCGCGCCTGGTCTCTCTTTATACTCGCGTCGGCGTGGCCGTCTGACGCCAGCCGAGCGAGTCGGAAGGCTCGGAGCGCTTCGAAGGCGGCGCGCGCGGCTCGCGCGTGCATCGCGCTCGGGGCTAGTGCCAGAACACGCGCCTCCCACTCTGGGTCCGCGTCTTCGGGATCTACAAGCAAGAAGAAATTATGTAAGATACAAAAAAATATACTGCATATTATACTTTCCTGTACTGTATAGTTTTTCATCAGGTACGACTGGACTCTATTGCCGATCAGTTTTTTTTTAAAAAAGGACATGGGTCAATTAAGCTATTGTGCTAACAAGGTGCAATATTTTTATCTGACTCGTAGAAATTGTACTACGTGTATATACTGTTTTTTCTACTCCCGTGTTGTTATTCGTCATTTACGACCTGGTCTGGCGCAGTCGGTAGTGACCCTGCCTGCTACGCCGCGGTCCCGGGTTCGAATCCCGGTAAGGGCATTTATTTGTGTGATGAGCACAGATATTTGTTCCTGAGTCATGGATGTTTTCTATGTATATAAGTATTTATATATTATATATATATCGTTGTCTGAGTACCCACAACACAAGCCTTCTTGAGCTTACCGTGGGCCTCAGTCAATCTGTGTAAGAATGTCCTATAATATTTATTTATTTATTATTTATTTACAGTGTCGTGCATAAATCGTTAAAACCCTACATAAAAGATGCCCGCCCCCGCCGGGCGCCCCGCGCACTCACGCATACGATATAGCTCTTAAATTATTGTTAGGTAGCCTTTAAGGGATATAGCGGGCCGCGGGGCGCCGGGGGCTGGCGACGGCGGCGGCGCGGGGGAGTGCGAGCGACAGGGTGAGTGCAGGAACAGAGGGGAGACCGACGCGTCAAAATACAGGAAATAGTGCGAATTTCACGAAAATTATTCTAGAAAACTATTAAAAAGTAAGTGCATGGTCGTAGAAAAAGTATTGTATGCAACGGTGTTTAACTGAGTCAAAAAATACTCGTGGCATCTTAATAACAATTTTCGGCTTCGCCTCAAATTGTTACCCACGCCACTCGTCTTTTTTGACCTCCTTTAAACGCCTGTTGCATAAAATACTATTTTCTAACACAACTCTAACTCGATAACGTGACGACACTTTAGTGAAGACCTTGTCCTAACTAAGATGCCGCTCGAAATAATACTCGCGGGACGGTGGCACCGCTCATTTATCGTACTACTGCAGTGACTCACCCTGTGTGTCACTGCGCGCCGGGTCGCAGTGCTCGGGCCCGCCGACGTCGAGCGGCTGGTCGGTGGGCGGGGGTCGCACTAATAACTCGCGGACGGCGGCACCGCTCATTTATCGTACTACTGCAGTGACTCACCCTGTGTGTCACTGCGCGCCGGGTCGCAGTGCTCGAGCCCGCCGACGTCGAGCGGCTGGTCGGTGGGCGGGGGTCGCACTAATAACTCGCGGACGGCGGCACCGCTCATTTATCGTACTACTGCAGTGACTCACCCTGTGTGTCACTGCGCGCCGGGTCGCAGTGCTCGGGCCCGCCGACGTCGAGCGGCTGGTCGGTGGGCGGGGGTCGCACTAATAACTCGCGGACGGCGGCACCGCTCTTGGCGCGCGCGTATGAGTGCTCCATCCATACCCCTATGCGCCCCTCCTGTACATTTCAAGTTAATGCTACGTTCTTATATCCATCTTGGCCCATAGAGCCAACTAAGTTAGTACAACGGTCACCGTCAAAAACATCGCACAAAAAGAAAGCTGCACAAATATCTGACAAATTAGCTCTGTAATATGATTGTGTCAGATCTTTTTGGGGCCATCTTTTTGTGCGATATTATTGTCGGTGACTGTATGTCTAATATGTACTTATGAACAAGTGAGTTTAACTCTACATACCCTACATACATATATACAAGACTAATAGGCTAGTTCAACTAGTTAACTTATCTAAATAGCTTCACATTCCTTACTTAATTCCCGGACCAAAAAGTCAAACTTAATAGTGGTAAATGTTGCAACAATTGGGGACAACTGACATATTTTTGGAAAATGACTGAATTATCTTTACAGATGTTCATATGATAACAGGAAGATAAATGTGCAGAAGTACATGCTGCTTTTTTTAAAAATTTCCGTTCCATGATGTTAATGTAAAATAAAGTCAAGCAATTTCTGACACTAGACAAAAGCAGCAAATTAAACAATTGTGAGTGTGTTTAGTAAAACATCCCACTTTGTTGATTACCATTAAGGCGAAATTTACTTGTATCTTTATATGAATAAACTGACAAAGCAGCTTTATAGCAATCGACAAAGTGGGACGTTTTCCCGTGCACACTCACAATTGTAGGCGCAAATGTTTATATTCTATAGAACATTTTTATTTCCACCTTATTTAGTGTCAAACTTGTTTGATCAGCTTTAAAATTAAATTTGATCCCTAATTGTGTATGAAGCACATTGTATATACTGGTACACACCGGCTCGCCGCCGGCAGCACGCACAAGGGCCACCAAGCGAGCATGTAGCGCTGCGCTACCCTCCTCTCCTTCCCCTGAAGCCATGCTGTCTTCCTCCATCTACAAATAGAAACATTCTTTGTACTCCAATTTAGTAACAGAACTCTGATCTGGTGGTCTAGTGGTAATGACATTAATCTTGTAAGCTCAAGCAGCCCGCCTTAGATTCTTCAGCCACTGGTGGTAGATATGATATCTAATTCAGTTTATAATTGATAGTCCTGGCAGGCAATTATGCTCGCGCGATAAATGATAAAACATCAGGCCGTCCCTATCGCACTATGTGCAAGTGTGATAGGGACGGCCCAATGTTTTATCATTTATCGCAGGACCATGATTGCCCTGCTGATCTTAATAATTAACACTATTATTTAATTAAGTGTCTAAGGCAGGTCTATAGACAATTAACAATTTTATTTATGGCCAATACAACATGCAAAACTGAATCAAGACTATCTGATGAAATATTAACTGATCAGCTGATGACACATGTGAGATAATATTTTCTCTATTTGCTCATCAATATCTACTAGGTGGACCAAAGTACTCCTTTATTAGCCAAGTATAGACTTAGTTTCAGCCTTAGAGCTAGAACTAGAAGGAGTTTAAACGTAGTTTATCTTAAAGCTGAATTGGGACGCGTCCGATATCTTTTATATTGTTATAGTTGCAAAATTTTAATTTTAGTAAGCGAAATGATAGTCCGACATTACAAGGTGCATGTTTAAATCATAAGTCTATGGTTTATATATGCAATACAAATGCAGTTAAATACGAAATTGTGCAACTCACCGGCAGCATCAGTTTGGCGGCTTGACTCAACGGTTTGCCAACACTTTTCGAGCGCTCGTTTCGTAAACACAACACAATTAATTGTATCAACGACGCTTATACATAATACTATGACAATAACAAGCAAATCAAATCAACACAATGAAGTATGAACAAGTTAGGTTAGTTTTCGATTTTGACATTGACATAAATGAAATGACAGCTTCGTACGATGCGTTTAGTTTCTGAAATGTTACAATTTCTTTTTCACCACACCTAACGATTTTGAATCATAAATCCATACTAATATTATAAATGGAAAAGTGTGTCTGTTTGTTTGTCCGTCTTTCACGGCAAAACACTAAAACTGAGCGATGAATTGACCTGATCTTTTAAGTGGAGTGGAGTTGAAGGGGTGGAGAGTGACGTAAGCTACTTTTTGTCTTTTTCTAACGCGAGAGGAGCCGCGGGCAAAAGCTAGTATTGAATAAATTGATGGATTTGATTCATGTGCGGATCCAGGGAGGAAAGTGGGGGGGGGGGGGGGGGGGGGTCATGGCTGTCAGGACCCCCCTTGGAGTCTAGGTTGGCCATACAAATAGACCACGTGACCTCCCCCCCCCCAAACCTGGGGCCTGGCCATTGACCACGTGACCCCCTCCTGGGCACGAAGCTGGATCCGCCCTTGATTTATTATTATTATTATTATTTAATAAGCAGGCAGGCAGTTAAAGAACTGATATAGCCTGTATCCAGTGATCATTGTGACAGTAATCATAGCCGAGTTGTAGATGTGATGTGCTTGTCTAGTCTATTGATTTGAATAATTATTTGTTATACAATAGTTATTTGTTATACAAGGGGGCAA
This sequence comes from Leguminivora glycinivorella, assembly GCF_023078275.1. Classification (NCBI taxonomy): domain Eukaryota; kingdom Metazoa; phylum Arthropoda; class Insecta; order Lepidoptera; family Tortricidae; genus Leguminivora; species Leguminivora glycinivorella. The sequence continues at coordinate 3,417,727 of NC_062987.1, read as the reverse complement.
AGTTGTATTTTAACGCCGAGTGTGGAATTGAAAAACGAGCAAGTTAAAGGATTTTATAGTTGAACCACGAGCGAAGCGAGTGGTTCGAGAATAGAATCCTGAACTTGCGAGTTTTTGAACACACGAGAAGTAAAATACATTTGCACCCGAGTGTAACACAAAACTTTTCCCCTCACTATAGCGAGGAAACTACAACTCAAAAAATGCGTTTATCACTGCTTCCAGTAGTTCCACAGGTGGTAAATCATCTTTATTACTAGATTCACCTACTTTTATCAATTTTAAAGCAGTTAGTTTGACTTTATTCAAGGTCAAATTACTTTACCCACTAGTGGATAAAATGCGTTTTTACCCGCTGGTATTAAAGGACAAAACACGTGTTTCCGAGCTAGTGAGGGGAAAATGTATTTTACTTCTCGTGTGTAAAAAAACTCGCAAGTTCAGGATTCTATTTTCGAACCACTCGCTTCGCTCGTGGTTCAACTATAGAATCCTTTCACTTGCTCGTTTTTCAATTCTACACTCGGCGTTAAAATACAACTTTGCCCCCTTGTATAACAAATAACTATTGTTTGTGTTGGTGTGGTGAAAAATGTCGTGTTTCACTCGGTGGCAAAGTTTGTTTAACCTTCGAGCCTTGAAACCCTCACAACGCTCAAGATTCCACTTCTCGAAACACTCGTTACGCTCGCGGTTCAATATTGGAATCTTTCGCTTACTCTCGTTTGCAATATTCAACTTCCGTCCCATGTTGCACCGTGCAACATCTATAGTAATAAGCTAATAACACCTATGCACTATGATAAGTATTTCTAAGTAGGGCCAATGCTACATGTTTATTTATATTCTGTGACATCCGGTGTGAGTGTAACTCTAGATACCTACTTATGTAGAACACTTTAAACAGAGATGGTATTGTTTTGAAGAATGAAGAGTGATAAAGTGTGCTAAAGCTTCCGAGAAATCATCAGCTAAAGTTTGTAATACACAGATAAATATAAAGTTTGGAGCATAACAGACATAATTAATTGAATACTGACTTGCCTTAATACAGGCTGTATCAAGGTAAGGTAGGTGTATGCATAGCTGGGCATTAACTCGTTAATCCGTTAATCGTTAATTAACGAAGTTAACATTTCGATTAACGGATTAACTTTTAAGTTAACTTTAAAAGTTGTTAACGGATTCGTTAACTTCCGTTAAATTTATCCTAGTCTGTTAATCGTTAATCTAGCATGGCAGGCGCCAGCGGTGCAGCGAAAAACACGTTGTGAACGCTACTGAAAAAACCCGATGTCGATCGTTAAAAATACGAAGTTATATATAAGCCAGTATTGTTATCTTTGCTTCGCTTTTTACTAACGATGACTCAGTGAATCCTAGGTTTTTACCATGGCGATTGTGTCAGGGCCGCTAATTGTAACGATAATTTGTGAGTGTACACTGGAAAATGTCCCACTTTGTCGAATGCTATAAAGCCACTTAGTCAGTATATTCATATAAATATACAAGTAAATCTCACCTTAATGGTAACCAACAAAGTGGGTCGTTTTAATAAACACACACATTTGTTGACATTTCGGGTTTTGACCTATTGACATCAGGGATGTTTTGAGAGGCGTTGCTGTACTGAACAGTATAACATAATACAATAGGGTAAGATGGTTGACAGTGGATCACTCAATTTTTCGGAGGCCATATCTCAGGAAAGGTTTGACATATTTACATTTTGTTTGGACTCTTATATACATCATTTATTTAAGATTTATTGTGTTGTGGTTTAAAAGCTATATTATGAGACATGTATGGTCACTAACGCTTTTAAAAAAAAATGGAATTTGATCCACTGTGCAACAGGGGGTGTGAACAATGGATATACCAGTGGTCCACAGTGGACCAAAGAGAATCATATCAGAAAGATAAGGGGAAAAAGAATGAAACAGAACATGTATTCATTTTTATTAAAATATTCAATACTAAATATCAAAACCTAGTAACATAGGTGTACTGATCATCTAACTAAAAGATCCAATTTGTAAGAATTTCCACTTTCGGCTATACAAGCTTAGTAAACAGCCATACAATAAAACAAAAATAAATATTTCTTGTTATCTAACTTAAACTTTATAATGTAAGAAAATTAGAACAATAATTATTATGCGTATAATAAATAATTAACTACTCAAAATGCTTTTATGGGATCAATATTTCTGAAATGAACATTTCTGACCATACAACATAAGTAAGAGCCACATAAAAATAGTCTTCCAAGATTTTTTTATGGCAGCCTATGCTTTTTCCACTCGTTCGTTTGGTATTCCTCCTTCATTTCTACAGGTGTGACCCTTTTTCGAGGCAGTCTGTAACATAGGAATGTGTACTAAATCTGACCCACTGTGTACTTGACCCATATGACCCAATGTCAACCTACACGCCAAAAAAATTAAATAATTAAAAACAAATACAAAAAAAATATTTATAGCGGAAAATGTTAAAACACACAATAGCTTTTTAATCAAGGTAGTAATAAAAACGATAACAAGACATTCAATGGCATATAATTCGAAATTATACGATAAATTCCAACTTACGTAAATATGCTACCCGCGGAGTGATATCACGTTCACACCTGCACACAACGTTCTGTTCGCGCGGTCCCCTGGGCACTGAGCTAGTAGGTACGTGTTGGCCAGAGGTATCCACGGCGCGTAATAAATTAATAATAGTGTATTTGAATTCGTCGTAGTGTGCGTGACCTATTGTGCACCAGCGACCCACTGTCAACCACCTTACCCTATAATGGATTATTGATGCAAGTAAAATTCAAGTTTTATTTACGTGTTAACGGATTATCGATTAACTTTAACTTCCGTTAAATTTGACGAAATGTATCGCTTTAACGATTAACGAAGTTAACTTTTTTAGTAACGGATTAACGATTATCGAAGTTAACTATTTGATTAACGGTGCCCAGCTATGGGTGTATGTTATGTTACTTATGTATAAGGTCAGTGTAGCAGTAAATGCCCGTGCTGTGTACGCGAAAACGGTTACAGATTTTGGAAAAAACATACATTTGTAAAACATTTTAATGCCAATTGGTCCCATTCATCATTCATAAGTATCTAAACTCTGTCAAACACGTCTGTCAGTAAATAAGAACAAAGAAAACTATAAACAGACGTGTTTGACAGAGTATAGGATAAAAATCTAGTATGGAACCAAATAACACATCCGGCTAGAATAGCCACGAATCGAGAAAAACGTTTCCCATACAATTTTTTTTTGTACACACCGTATTTGATGACAATTGATTCCATTAATATCCAGTATCAATATTAAACTCCGCACCATTACACTGTGAGTTTTTTTATGGACGCAGTAGGAAAAATGATTTTGTGAGGTACATCACCATCATCCTTGTAGGAGTTGTAGGTAAATACAAGGATGATGGTGATGTGCAAGTGATGTGCCTCACATACCTAATCACTGAACCAGCCATTAGTCAAGTAAAAAACTGTAATGTAAAGTAAACTGAGCAACGCACTCGCTGGATAAAGGGCCTTAATATAAATATCAATAGCATTTTTATCATGAAACGTTCTGCTAACGCTAGTGGACAAAACGGTGTTATTCCAACATTTCCAAACAACCCCGCGCTAATGGTAGTCGATTCGAACGATATCTTTCATCTCTGTCACTCTAATATCGTAGCAGTGGTACAGACGAAGATGTAACATTTCAGATCCTAGAGTTCACAATCCCTCCGATTACGAATAGTAGGTAAGTACGTACTCATCATTTTTAAGCTCACGTTACAAGTGAGCGACATTCGAACTTTAAAAATGCTCTCAATATGATTTCAATTTGACAATCAGACATCACTTGTATTCACCAAACAATTATAAACACAACCGAGATAGACTGAAAGTGATATCACAAATAACAAATTTTACAGCATGAATCCTTCAGGGGCTCACTATTCGAAGATTTTCAAGTCAGTCAGTCAGTTGAGTCAGTTTAGTAGCCACAGTTGGGTCAGTTGGTCATTGTGCTAAGTGAACAACTGATAAGAATTAATTGCAAGATGAACATGGACACTCAAAATCATTTTATAACACTATTTATGATTTCCAACTCTTTTAATGGGGTGAGTTTTTTTTTTACTATAAAGACAACCTACAGGATATGCAGAAATAACTGAAATACAGGGCGCCCTCGGACTAAGATAAGACATGAATGGAAAGAACCTTAAATATCGTAGATATTATGATATTAATTCATTTTAAAATACAGTACAATCTTCATAATCCGGTGTCCGAAACGTCCAGTAATCCGGCACTAAAATAGACATGAAAGTAATAATTTCAAGTGCAAGTTTACCATCTATGCGTAAATTATAAATAGTTATTTGTTATACAAGGGGGCAAAGTTGTATTTTAACGCCGAGTGTGAAATTGAAAAACGAGCAAGTGAAAGGATTCTATAGTTGAACCACGAGCGAAGCGAGTGGTTCGAGAATAGAATCCTGAACTTGCGAGTTTTTTAAAACACGAGAAGTAAAATACATTTGCACCCGAGTGTAACACAAAACTTTTCCCCTCACTATAGCGAGGAAACTACAACGCAAATAATGCGTTTATCACTGCTTCCAGTAGTTCCACAGGTGGTAAATCATCTTTATTACTAGATTCACCTACTTTTATCAGTTTTAAAGAAGTTAATTTGACTTTATTCAAGGTCAAATTACTTTACCCACTAGTGGAGAAAATGCGTTTTTACCCGCTGGTATTAAAGGACAAAACACGTGTTTCCGAGCTAGTGAGGGGAAAAATATATGAAGAATGGCTGTCATTGTCAAAGCTCCATGAGCCGTGGCAAAATGCCGGGATAACGCAAAGAGGATGATGATGATGATGGAGAATGGCTCTAATTTCCAGTAATCCGAATTCTCCACTAATCCGACACCTCCTTGTCAGCAACAGTGCCGGCCGGATTAACGAGATTGTACTGTAGGTACTATGTTCCTCAAGAAGTATTATTATTTTTTGGTGGTGCTGAGTGCTGACTATATTTTTAACGTTTAAGTAAGTTCGATTCCCATACGAGGCAAACATTTTTTAGAATATCTTTGAATTTTTAAAAATACATACAATCACGCATGTATCCCATAAAGGGGTAGGCAGAAACATGAAACTACTAAAGCTTCAGTGCCACTCTTGGCAAATAAGGGGTTGAAAGAAAACGAAACTGTGACATCTGTGTGTGTGTGATTTTTAAAAATAAACTACTTAAAGTCTTTTTTAGGGTTCCGTACCTCAAAGAGGAAAAACGGAACCCTTATAGGATCACTCGCGTGTCTGTCTGTCCCTCTGTCACAGCCGATTTCTCCGAAACTACTGGACCGATTTACTTGAAATTTGGCACACGTATGTAAATCTGTGGCCCAAAGACGGACATGCAATATAATCAAATGAAATTAAACGAAATTTAATCATAAGGGACACTTTTGGGGGGTAAAATTGAAAATTAAAAATCAAAGTTATTAGAACTATATTGTGATACATATCAAATGAAAGAGCATTTTATAAGCATTTCAAATATATTTTTTTTATAGTTTTTATTTTGGTAATTTAGAAGTTATTTAAGAAAAATTACCATTCCCCCCCCTTATCTCCGAAACTACTTAGCGTAAAATTTTCAAAAAAATACACGAGATAGCCCTCTACCTGTAGATTACAGGAAAACCTATTAGAAATCTACAGTCAAGCGTAAGTCGGACTTAAGAGAAAAAAACTCAAATTGAGATTTTCACTCACTGCCGCTGCAAGTACTTACTAAATGTTTTGAAATTTTGTGAGCGCCATGGACAGGTAGAAAGAAATTCATTTCTGTTTAGAAATTGTTAAAAATTTTAATCATTTGCCAAAATGACTTAAGTTCCTACTAAAAAAGAGGCGCTTAAGACTGTTTAGAACTGCACTGACCATAATATTGCCCACATAGGTCCAAAAAATGGTGTATATATACGAAAACAAAAAAATTGTGCCACCGACAACCAAAATCTGAAGTCTATTTGCTCTATCTCTTATAGTTTCCAAAATATACGCAAAATCTTTAAAGTACAAATCTAGTGTACGTTGCTATCACATGTCGTCAGGCGCTCATGACCTTTTTGTATGGAAATGTCGAAATCCGACTCGCACTTTACCGATTTTCATAGAAAGTTGTGTTTTATTATAGTTTTGAAGGAGGTTTCTTGTTTTTAACCACCAACGCAAAAACGACGGAGTGTTATAATAATAATAGGTTCGACGCTTGACATGTCTATCTGGCATTATGATGGCTATGGCTCCCGAACGAATCAATCGATTTTGATTTAGTTTTTAATGTTTAAGGTGAATTCGTCGAGATTTTTTTTTGTACCACGTAGGTGGCAAACATGCATACGGTCCGCCTGATGGAAAGCGGTCACTGTTACATATGGACGCCTGCCACTCAAGGAGTGGCACATGTGCGTTGCCGAGTCGACTCATTAGAAACTTGTACAAACCTGTACTTAGAAGGGGCCTGGGTGCCGACGACTCAAAGGACCGAAGGAAGGAGGAGGAAGGAAGGAGGAAGGATCTATTGTCCTAATTACTTCCGTAGGTCCTCCAGTTGCGATACAGGCTGCCAACATTTTAATTACACTTTGTGCATTTTAATCTTTCGGGTCGCATGACCACGCCGTTGATAGTTCATAATTAATGGGAAAATACTTGAACAGGCATCCACGACTACTTTCCTAGGTTTAAAGATTGATCAGGGCTTAAACTGGGACCAGCAAGTAGATAAACCGTGTGGTAGTCGGGGCAGTGCGTGATTTGCCTTAGGTCGAGTTGCAAAGTCTGTGGCTCCAGAAGTAGCCCGGACATGCTATTTCGCCACTGTCCATTCATTAATACAGTACGTTGCGGAGGTCTGGTCTGGGGATGTTGTCCTGAATGGGAGAGGATCTTTCGCTTTCAGAAACGAGCTGTCAGGATCGTTGCTCAGGTACCTGTAGACAGTAGACACTCCGGCCAAAGAACTCTTTAAAAAATAAGAATCCTTAAGCTAGGAACACACTACGCGGACGTCCGTCGTAAATCGACCGCGGACGGGGATCTGGACAATGAATATAGACTTAACCGTGCAAACTATCGGTCGACGGACGTGGACGTGGCCTTGAGCGCATGGACGTCCGTTCGAAATCTGGCTCGCTGGATGTTTTGTTACGTGCACACTGTTCGGTCGCGGTCGCGGTCGATTTACGACGGACGTCCGCGTAGTATGTTCCTAGCTTTACACTCATTACACTGCCTGCAATAGTTATCATGCAGGTAGCCATTTATGTAAGAGAGAACTTGGCAGCATACAAAACCAGGGGCGGCTCACTCCGCGATTCTATCGCCGCGCTACAAGTACATGTCAGCGGCCGCGAGTTCGCGGCCCATTCATTGGCGACGACCTTCGCGCGGCGCAATAATAGTTATTTGTATAATAGTTATTTGAAGAATCATGAACTTGCGAGTTATTTATAGAATCCTGAACTTGCGAGTTTTTTAACACACGAGAAGTAAAATACATTTGCACCCGAGTGTAACACAAAACTTTTCCCCTCACTGTAGCGAGGAAACTACAACGCAAGAAATGCGATTATCACTGCTTCCAGTAGTTCCACAGGTGGTAAATGATCTTTATTACTAGATTCACCTACTTTTATCAATTTTAAAGCAGTTCATTTGAATTTATTCAAGGTCAAATTACTTTACCCACTCACTAGTGGGTAAAGTAATTTGACCTTGGTATCTGACTCTGGTATTGAAGGACAAAACACGTGTTTCCGAGCTAGTGAGGGGAAAAATTCAATGTTGGCTGCTCGCGTGTGGTCCGTTTGTTAATGTAGGTAAGAATTTAGAATGGCGTCATTTTGTGAACATCAAAGGAGCCTTCCGTACTTGTACTATTATACATAATATATTCTGTGACAAAACTAATAACATGTGTTCCAAGTACAACATTCGAAATGCCGGAAAGTTAGTAGGTATCGACCGTAAATTGGCGAAATCCAATTTACGGTCAAATTAACACATGTGATGGACCCTGCCGTCTATAATAAATTGCCGCAATATGTGGTTGAAGCGCCTAGTGTGTCGAACTTTAAGTACCTATCGCTTAAAAAATTGGCTGGTCGAGCACCCGTTCTACACTAATGACAATTTTTTTATTACCTAATTAGAAAAATATTTTTGTGCATTTTTTATGTGAATATTGCCTAACTTTTTGTAATTTCAATCTTCTGTCTATTTATTCTCTAAGTATTATTGCTGTATAAATATTATTTTTTTAAATCAAATCTTGACGTGTAAAATGGCGTTACAAATATGAATAAATGAATATGAGTATAAGTAGTATGATTATTTTAACCATTGAAAGTTTGTACGGAACCCTCGGTGGGCGAGTCCAACTCGCACTTGGCCGGTTTTTTTCCCAAAATATCCTGTCTATGATATTTAAGGTACTTTCCCTTCATGTCTCAGAATCTTGAGAGGCCCTGTATATGTAGGTACACTAAGTACAATATAGCTATGGCTTCTAAACAATCTAATTTTATTCAAAAGTTGATGTTCCGACTAATAACCACTTTTCGTTTTTCGTCCATAACTTAACTCCATTCTTTTTCAGTTCGGCTTCGGCCTATTCCTATTTGCCTTTGGCGTAGGGAGCGGAGTCGTCGTGGGTATGGTCCAAGGCTATGCAATATGCATAGCCATAGGTGCCGCAATAATGGCCCTGTCGGTGGTCGGTTGCGTCGGGGCTATTACACAGGATCAGAAAAAGTTGAACTCTGTGAGTATTTTATTCTAATTTCGTTGCATGGGCAGCGGAGGCAGATCTACGTGAACTCGGTGTCGGCGAAAGCTGATGTGATATCCTTCTGGAGTACTCTGGACCCTGGACCGAGGAAAGTGGCGTGCTCTTGTGTTGGAGACCTCATTTCGGGTCATCGTGTCTACAAAGTACCTAAGTAATATAAGTATTCTTATTAACTCAGTTTTAAACTGCTCGTTCTTTGAATATACACCCCCTTAAGCAGGTACACATACAATGCACTTATCAAAACGGTGACCAGACTATCATAGCATCCGTTGGCGGTAGTGGTATTTGAAGATAAATGGTGATGATGATGATGTGATGCGGCTATTTTGATTAGGTACAATCAATAAAATAAAAATTAACAATGACTTTGTTGCTGACGAAATGTTCATATTACGTATACAGTGTATATCTCCAGATATAATATAAAGGTATGCACAGTGCGACCGCATATATGTAGTGTAGTTCACCGAAATTTCTTAAGAGATTGTGCCCTTATCTGTTGACAGTACGCATGGGGGATAGCAATGCTGACGGCGGCTGCAATAGTCCATCTGCTGGTGTTGGCACCCAACGGGCGTGCCGTCGATATCCTTCTGAGAGCATACTTTGTAACCATGGTCTTCATTATCAGCGTATCGGTGAGAAATCTATGACTTCACTGATGAAATTCTTTACTCGGATGTATATCTAGATTCCTAAAGTTTTTTTCTTCTATTTTTGTTTCGCCTAAAACTCTTTGCAGTTGGCCTAATGATGATATGGCCTAATTTTGGTTGCCCTATTCAGTTTTGGATGAAATCTTTATGTCCTAAAATTTTGTGAACTAATATTAATTGGCATACTCATTAGTTATACTAATTCAGTTTTTCATAATAATTCATTGTCATAATCCTTTACCCACCTAATGCATTGCATGGCCTAATAATTATTACTCCTATAGCGATTTAAACTAATATTAAGTGGCCTAATAGTTTTGCTCCTTCTATAATTTTGTAGAGGTATTAGATGTCCTAAAGTCGATTTAGAGTCGATTTTGTGGTTGTCGCAGTTCTAAACTAACCTAACCCACTTTTCTTACAACAAGTCGTTTCTTGAATGGTCACAGTTCTAACCTGACCTAGCCTGTATTGGTCGAAGCTATTGGTGCATGTTCTATTCGGTAGGGATGTAGTAGAGTTTAATAAATGAAACACATGTTGACTCTCCAAGGCATCAATATGTAATGTCGATTAGAATACAGATAGAATAAGCTGATCATTATGAGTAATACAGTTTCCATATATAAAGCATCTAGCCTACTTAATCTAATTAGGTATGCTTACACATCACACCTTCCCCCCTATTTTTTTTTTTTTTTTTAGAAAAGAAAAAAAAATATTACACAAAAAAAATCATGTTTAACAAACTTTCAAATTAACCTACAATAAAAATACAGGTCAATCACTTTTATGTGTTATTGTATAATACGACACGCTCATAATTATGGTGAGGTGATTACTCTCTTAGGTTACGATAACAATAATATAATGAAATGTGACGCACACCTGGTGCACCGATGAGTCAATGATTATGACTAACTTATTACTAGCATAACTCGTTACATAAAATAAGGAATAGTTCTATTTTTATGGATTACATTTTGTTTATTTCCTATAGAAACTTTTACATTAACATCCATGTCTTCAATAACAGAGTATGGACCTAAATACACTGGGTCCATTTTTTCACGTCCTTCTTTTTTCACTAATAATAAATCGCCTATTTTATACTTAATTGGATTACATGTTTTATCATATCTTTCTTTTCTTAACTGCTTTGACATAATTAAATTATTTCTGGCGTCTTCCTGAGCCTTTTGCAATCTATACCTTAAAGCTATCGGATAATCATCGAAGTTATACACAGGATCTATATTATTATTAGTTATATTAGTTGGTAAATTACAAAGTTTTCCGAATACTAATTCGAAGGGAGTATACTTAGTTTCAGAATGCATAGTCGTGTTATAACTGAAGCACCAGAATTGAAGCCAGTTGCTCCATTCGTGAGCCTGGTTATCCGTCTGGATTCTGAGGAAAGCTCCCAGGGCCTTATGAGAGTTCTCCAAAGAACCGAGACTCTCATGGTGATATGCCGTGGATTGTATCTGATTTATTTTTAACAATTTACACGTATTTCGCATAGTTGAAGAAATAAATTCAGAACCTCGGTCTGTTGCTATCTCGCGCGGGATGCCGTAATGTAAAATAAAACCTTCAACGAATGCTCGCGCGACCGTTTCGGTCTCTTTATTGGGTAATGGGTAAGCCCATACGTACTTAGTGAGCTCGCACTGTATCGTCAATATGTAACTATACCCGTTGTTATCTTTAGTTAAAGGGCCAACTAGATCTAGATACACTTTTTCACATGCCGATGTGGCTGTGGTAGTAATAGACATCGGTTCTTTTATGTGTTTATGGAATTTTTGCTTTTGGCATTTATCGCATTTTTTTACAAAAGCTTTTATGTCATTTTCCATGCTTGGCCAGTAGTAGTGACGTTTTATATTATTCGTCATCCTACGCATACCCGCGTGTCCGCTAGTGGGTAAGATATGAAAATCATTCATGATGACTCGCCTGTCATCTTTATTCTTTACTTCTTTTGCACCCTTTATAATACATAGTCGTGGCCCGGACCACTTACTTATATTTTTTATATGTTGAGCTAGCTCTTTGATAATCTTTTCATTGTCTTTGTTTTTAATAACGCATATTTCGTTAATGTTTATAATATTGCAGAAAGCTTCCAATTCCCTCATGAAGAAAGCTCGTTTCATACATGATAGGGATACTGGTGCAACGCTAATAAGTGACAATGAGGGTGTATATACAAACGTATTGTTTCTGCTATAAATACAATCATTCATTTTCGCACACTTGCGATACTCTTCTGAATTAAAACTTAATTGTGTTGAATTGTTAGGTTTTTTTAGAATTTCGGCCACGTTTGGGTGATCAATCCAACCGTTTTGGAAATCCGTAGTGCCGGCATTTTTTTGCCTTTCTTTCTCTTCCATTCGCTTCTTTTGCCCACGTGTTGTTACGAACATAACTCTTTCACTCATGTCTTTCAGCTGTTCACTAGTTATCTCAACCCTTGATAATGCGTCTGCAGCCACATTATCTTTACCTTTCAAATACTCTACCACAAAATCGTACTCCTGTAAATACAATTTGAACTTGGTTAGGCGGCTGGAGGGATCCTTCATGTTAAATAAATAGACTAACGGCCTATGATCCGTAATTACTCTGAAACGTCGTCCAAATAAATAAGGTCTGAAATATTTTATTCCCCACAAAATAGCTAAAAGCTCTTTCTCAATGGTGGGATAATTTTTCTCCGCTTTGTTCAGGGGTCTACTGGCGTAAGCAACAGGTAAACCATCTCCGTTTGATAAAACGCAGCCTATCGCTATCCCTGACGCATCGGTGTGTATTCTAAACTCGTTATCTTCTGAAAAGTTAGGATATTGTAGCAATGGTGGGTTACTCATTGCTGTTTTTAGGGTATTAAATGCATCTGAACATTCATTAGTCCATACAAAGTCTACGTTTTTTTTAAATAAATTATTTATTGGCTGAGCTATTTCGGCAAACTTCGGAATAAATTTTCTGTAATAGTTCGCAAACGCTACGAACCTTCTAGCTTCATCTTCATTTTTTGGAGTTGGATAATTTTTAATCGCTAAAATTTTGCTTGGATCTGGTTTGATTCCATCTGACGTAACTAAATGGCCTAAATATAAAATTTCCTTTTTTAGAAACGTACATTTTAGTGGGTTAAGTTTAAAGTTGACTTTCCTCAGCCTCGAAAATACGTCTATTAAATTTTTGCTATGCTCCTGAAGATTTCGTCCCATGACGATAATATCGTCAAGGTAAACGATACATTGTAAGTAATTCAAACCCGTCATTGCAACTGTCATCGCTCTGCTAAACGCACTAGCACTCGTTTTTAGACCCATTGGGAGGCGCTTCATTTGGTAGTGCTTATCAGCCAAAAATGCCGTGTATTGCCTACTCTTAGGGTCGAGTTTTACTTGATAGTATCCTTGATTAAGGTCCAAGGTGCTGAAATAAATTGCACCAGACAGTGAATCTAATATCTCGGTAATATTCGGTAATGGAAATTTGTCATTCTCTATACGCTCGTTAACTTTTCTGTAGTCAATTACGACCCTCCATTTCTTTTCCCCGCTGGAATCTGCTTTTTTAGGTACTATTAACAAAGGACTAGCCCATTCCGAATAGGACTCTTCGATTATGTCATCTCGTAACATTTGATCGATTTGTTTTTTAATTTCCGCTTTTTGAGAGTGAGGCAATCTGTATGGCTTACTGTAAACTGGAGATTCATTAGGCTTTAAATGGATTTTTTGTTCGTAAAGGTTCATGGTATTCAGCTTATCACCTGGTAGGTGAAAAATATCGGCAAACTTAGCGCAAATACTTGAGATGCTGGCGTTTTCTTCCGAATTTAAATAATTCAATTTTAACAAAGAAAGCAACAGTTTCACTCTTTCGGCGTTATTTGGACATTCATCAAAATTAAGAACGTCAAATTCCTCCAGTCGCCTAATTTCGGGAGTAACACACTTAATCCTCACAACCTGCTCTCGCGTGTTCAATAGTTTAACAGTCAAATTACCATCCGTACTTCTAGACAAAGAATTTGCTATGAAAATACCCTCGCATACTTCGCTGGCATAAACAACAAAATCTCCCGCGACATTAATGGGAACTTTTACAAAAATTTCACTTCGCGAAGGTAACTCAATGAATGATTGTTCGTTACTGCTATGTGTAGAGTAAACGCGTACCGGTATAAAGGATGTGCGGTTACCGTTTTTCAATTTCAAAACGTCCGTTTCAAAATCTATATTGCCTCTATATTTTTTTAAGAAATCCTGACCCAGGATCCCGTCCGCGTCAACCGGTAAATTTTCAAAAACATGAAATTTGTGACTAAATGATTCATTTGTCTCATAAAATAAATCGAGATAGCTGTAACCAACAGATGTAATTACACCGCCTAGCCCATTTACGTTTGTTGTGTGTGGGTGAATCATCGGAGCTGTTGGTCTTATCGAACCATATTTGACTGCACTCAATGACGCTCCGGTGTCCAATAGCCATGTCAACGACTTTCCATTTACGTGAAGCTGAACTGAATTCACGTTACCGAAGGCCATAATATAAGGTAAGGTGTTAGTTACGAAAAAACTGAAGATCAGACGATCTGGCTGGTGACTCGTTCGTGTCATTGCACTCACGAGCCGTGTTTACGTACTGCTTATTATGGGGCTTACGGGGTCCGAAACCGTTACCATTATGCCCGTAGCTCTTACGATATCCATGGCCGCGTAAACCACCCCTGAAAGCGCCACCGCCCCTGCCTCTGGGCAAGTAGGAAGCGCGTCCTTCGGTTTTCCTGTACTCGTACTGCGGGTGTCTCGCTGCACCTACCCTACTGTTGAAATATACATTTCCACGACCCGAAGCTATTTGGGCTCTTGCACCCCTACCGCGCACCGCGAACACCTGCTCTGAGGGTGTTGGTGTCATCGCAATCTCTTCATCCTTAGCACCCTGTATTGCGTCTTTAAGAGACGTGTAATTGCGAGCCGATATTACCGTACTTAACCGGTCATTTCGCAAACCACTGGTAAACCTGTGAATAGCCTGCCTTTCATTAAGGGGTTTTAGAACACTGTAAGCACTCGAATCACCATTGGCTTGTGAAATTGTCAGCTTGACAAAAATATCCTCTAAATCTCTACCGAACTGCTCTATACTCTTTCCCGCCTGCCTAGCCGTCTGCAACTGTTTCTGCAAAGCGGTATCCGACCTCCGAGTTAGCAGATGAAGTTTCATATCTGCAATTAAACTCGCTACTGTGGTATAGGTACCTGTTAACCGCAGTTTTGCATTGTAAGACAAACGTGTTGCTTCGACTATCATTGTCCCATACAACTCTATGGCGTCGATTAATTGCAAAGAAACCTTTTCAGTATCATCCATGACGGGCAAAAGAGAGACTGCCGTCTTCAAGTCGAAATTCGATTTGGAACCCATGTTTGAATTAATTAATTGTTGCGATTCCCCGAACAGTTGCAATATTTTAGCATATGCTCTTTCGACTTCCGCAATATACTGTTGTACCTTATTGTCGAGGGGCACTTCCCCCTTTTCTACCTTTGAAATATAAATCTCTAAATAGGCATTATACTCGTTATAAACCGACTTTGCTTCCGAAAATTTTTCCTGCCCTAACTTCTCGCTTCTTCTAACTGGCCCAAGCTTAAGCAAATATTCCTTAAAATAATTAATGCGCTTATAAAATTCTAAAACATCTGGCATAACTATAACGAGCCTTAAGCTAATATAACGCCACACGATAAGGTCTACAGTCCATAGGAAAATAATTCACTACACTTACATGATTTCCCGGCAGGCCGATGAAAGTCTTTGTCACTTCACTACACTTACATGATTTTTCCGGTAGTCCGATGAAAGTCTTTGTCACTTAGTTCGTGGTTGGACACTCACACTGCTTTGCCGATCCGCAGCGCTCCAGGAATCCCCACGACAGCCGCTGCCCGCCACCTTAGACGGACGCACGCCTGCGCATCACCATAGCAGCCGCCTGGCGCTCGATCTTCTGCGTCAGACACTTGTGGATCCTTTTCCAGACGAGATAGACGAAGATAACGGTGATCATCACTCCCATAGCCATCGTTATGTATGATTGCCCATCCGCGTGGCTGATGTCCTGACTCGTCCTGGCGCTATTGCCCTGACCGGCCTGAGCTATGATGACCTCTTCCTTCTCCACTCTAGACACAGTTTTCCCCATCTTGAAAATAGCAAACCGACGAAATGCTGCAGAGAAGCCTTAGTGGTCGTAGTTCCTCAACACGCTGACACGCTTTGGCAAGGTCGCCATGTATTGGTCGAAGCTATTGGTGCATGTTCTATTCGGTAGGGATGTAGTAGAGTTTAATAAATGAAACACATGTTGACTCTCCAAGGCATCAATATGTAATGTCGATTAGAATACAGATAGAATAAGCTGATCATTATGAGTAATACAGTTTCCATATATAAAGCATCTAGCCTACTTAATCTAATTAGGTATGCTTACACATCACAAGCCCACTTTTCTGAAAAGTCGTTTCTTTAATGGTTACAGTTCTAACCTAACCTAACCCAATTTTGTGCCAATAAGTCGATTTTGTGGTTACTGCAGTTCTAACCTAACCTAACCCACTTTTCTGACAAGTCATTTCTTTAAGGGTCACAGTTCTAACCTAACCCAATTTTGTTGCAACAAGTCGTTTCTTTAATGGTCACAGTTCTAACCTAACCTAACCCAATTTTGCGCCAACAAGTCGATTTTGTGGTTGTCGCAGTTCTAACCTAACCTAAACCACTTTTCTTGCAACAAGTTGTTTCTTTAATGGTCACAGTTCTAACCTAACCTAAACCACTTTTGTGGCAACAAACACACAACAACAACAAGTATTTAGTAAACTGGTTATTTTCGGGCAGGCAACAAATCAAATTCAACTAATATAGATTACTGAGTTGTTATGCCACAAATTATTAAGCATGACATGTATTAGAACAATTAATAAGTGGCCAATCATTATTATGCGCATTATTTATTAGGCTAATACATATGAGGCGAAAAGAATTATGGAATAATAGTATAGATCAAAAGTTTTTATGATCATAAATTTTATTGCAAATAAAATAAGGCCTTTTAAGTAATATAGTAATAATAAATAGGACAAATAAAGATTAGGCCATCCATTACACTATGCCAAGTATGATGATATGCTAATTGATTATTAGGTTACATGCCCATTAGGCCAAAACGGTTAGACCAAGTGATAATAGACCAAACGTTCTTAGGAATGTAGAGGGACACCCTCTTTACTCATTTGTCAATCCATAGATAGAAATCTGTTCGGAAAGTCAAGAGTTGTGAAATGTATGGGGTCCAATACATTCCACGACTCTTGACTTTCCGAACAGACTCTACTGGTGAAACAAACTGCTATACGAAATTCCAAAAGTCAGCGACATTGCTGACATTTTTCAAAATATTTATTTACATGAACATTTACATCCATCCATACTATCCATACTATCCATATCCATATCCATACTAATATTATAAATGCGAAAGTAACTCTGTCTGTCTGTCTGTCTGTCTGTCTGTCTGTTACGCTTTCCCGCTTAAACCACGCAACCGATTTTGATGAAATTTGGAACAGACAATCTTTAGACCCTGAGACAGAACATAGGCTACTTTTTATTTCGAAAAAAAAGGGATGAAGGGGTTGAAAAAGAGGTTGAAAGTTTGTATGGGATTTCTTAATTTTAAATGATAAAACCATGAAACTTTATATTTTAGCACTTGATAAGAAATCATTAAACATATATTTAAAGTCACATACAGGTCGAACGCGATTAATTAACATTATTTTTACCTTTAAAATAAACATGGTGGGAAATAAACATTAACTAAAAGCGGGTAGATTATATTTATTTGTCTACCCCGAACATTTATATAAATTAATATCGGGTAGTTTTGTGTTGTTTACATCTCCGGTGACATTTTGCTGGGACGTCAGTCTTCCGCGACCACGGCCAGTGCAACCTGGCCGAAACGTTGGGAAAAAAGGTAAAAATAATGTTAATCGCGTTCGACCTGTATGTGACTTTAAATATGTGTACAAAGCGCGAGAACTTAAAGTGTTATATCATTAAACATCTTGATAAGGGATAGGGATAGGGATAGGGATAGGGATAGGGATAGCGATAGGGATAGCGATAGGGAAAGCGATAGGGATAGCGATAGGGATAGCGATAGGGATAGCGATAGGGATAGCGATAGGGATAGGGATAGCGATAGCGATAGCGATACGGATATGGATACGGATACGGATACGGATACGGATACGGATACGGATAATATGGGTATCGTTAGCGGGATACGGATAATCGGTCGGCGGTCTCTTACAATCAATGTGCTCTAAGACGATCGTTGTTTGCTTGCTTGAAGATTACGTTTGCGATAAGTATAAGCAAAATATAAAAAATTGTAAGGGATAATAGAAAAAAGTACTTTTTACCCACCGATCATAGTGTCGAAATACGGGCTATGTGGGATGTTTATAAAGGTTTCCCCAGCGTATATAGAATTACCTACGCTGTGGTCGATGTGTAAAATTTCTACAATCATTGCAAGCAAAAGTATTATGTGCAATCGAAATAATCGCAGATAAATCGGGCCCGTATGCTACCTGATGCACGTAAACAGCCTGTGCGGCGTGCTGCGACACTGTTCCCCGCATATGTTCGCGGACGACCTGTGCGCGCTGCGCTCCGGCACCGACCTTAATGAAACATGTCGGATGGTTCAGGAGGATGTTGATGCCGTAGTCAAGTGGTCACATGATAATGGAATTGTTCTGAACGCTGAAAAGACCAAACTTATGATAATCCATTCTCCCTACCTGGTACCTACTAATGTCACTCCATCCATTTTCACTCACAGTTTTCATTGCTTACATATTAATAATAATAACTTAGTAAATTGCAACTGTCAGCCCATAGAAACAGTTAAAAGTGTTATGTATCTTGGCATGAAAATAGATCAACACTTCTCCTGGACGAGCCATGTAGACTTTATATGTAGTAAGCTTAGGATTCTATTAAGTAAATTCTATCATCTAAGTTTTAAAGTTCCTATCCGAACGCTAAAATGTATATACAATTCTCTAATAGACTCTATTATCAGCTATGGTCTTGACTGCTATGGCCTCACTTTTAAAACTAATATAGATAAGCTAGAAAATTTACAAACCCGTTTTTTAAAATTGCTAGTCAGTAAAAAAGTTAAAAACAGTTGCAATAAAGACTACAAACAATTATTTAAAATATGTAAAATTCTACCCATATCATCCAAACTTAAATATATGTTGGCCTTGAAAAACCATGGCAGACAGGACCATCTTGAACTAGTCAAACATAGCCACAACACCAGGACGATATCTGCGGGCAAATATGTAGTACCCAGAGTGTCAAATTATTATGGCGACAGAACGCTTCAAAAACGAATACCTTATCTCTTGAACTCTTTGCCCGGGGATATAGTACTGGAATCCAAAAAAAGTACTTTTAAAAGGCTCTTAAAAAACATCTCTTGGATACTCTATAATAAGCGATCCTGCCTACTTCAAACTGAGTACATAACATGTTTAGAAGTTATATATATTAATTTGTATATTTAATTATATTTAATAAGAAAACTGTATAAAAGAGACTGAAACGACTCCACAGTCAAACTAATTGTAGTTTTGTGGAGCATTGTATTTAAGTTATGTTTTGTAATTCTGAGTATAATAAATAAATAATAAAAAAAATAAAATAAAAAAAATATACCTACAGAGAAACCTACGGTCCCTACGGATCCAAATGAAAATCTTAATGAATACTTTTATTACGCGGGCGAAGCCGCGGGTAAAAGCTAGTAATTATATAAGAAACTGAGACTAAACTTAAAAGCTAGCTAATCTCTAAAGTAGGCCCGTGAGACATTGTACCAAGGATACCTACAGGCGACATTTCCTCGCTGTATCGCAATGCTGATACGTTGTGCGAAGAAGTCGCCAGCTCTTCGGTCACCAGTTATCTCGACTTCGCGATTTCTGTGAAATTTGGACATTTGAAAGGTGAAGTTGGCAAAGTGCGCGTAGCGAGCCAGTGCGCCTACGCGCCTGCAAATAAATATGTATCTCGAAAACTACCGATTGGATACTTGTAATGACATCTTAGATTATCTTTATGGTTTAGTTGTATCCATAGGTACCTACTAGTATTCAATCGGTAGTTTTCGAGATATTTTGCGGTACTTTGCCACCTTAACCTTATACATCGTAATAGGTATCCATGGATTCGTTGGATAAGTTTGGAGACCCCATCCCTCTCTCAGGTTCAATTATACTAGTATCGTCTATACTTAAAGCACCTTTGAAACAAATCCTTAGTTCAATGACATTAGTTTCCAGTTAAACGATTTGCTTAATACTCCTGAACACATTTTTTTAACCATCAGGGATGTTGTAAAGTCGCCGTCAATAGAATTTGTGAACAATTTAAACAAACCTTGTAGTCAAGATTTCTTTAATTAGCCATTCTAACTCATCAGATACTGGCTTACTTAACTGGCTAAATTCATGTGTCAATTCATCTCACATTATGATCCTCAACCTTTAAAATAATAAGATTGTGCTAAAATATTGATATTTTATATAATGGTTTGTTAACATTGTTGACAAGTTCTATTGACAGCGATTTTACTGTATGTATAATAATATATATATATATATTTTTTATAACACTTGTGTGTAATAAATAAGATATAATATAGGTATCAGAGTTGTACCTACATAGTGTATATATGTACTCGTACATTTCAAAAATTCTATATACCTAATAGAGAAACGGGGGAATCCCTTACCTGCCATTGTATTTCCTGCTTTTCAGATAGTGTCAATGCTGTTGGCGTGGACCATGTCCTATCGCATCGGCCACGCCCGCGCGATGTCTTCATTCATCGAGAAGAATGCTCAGCAGAACTTGCAAGCGTAAACCATCCATCACATCCATGATCCATATCTCCAACACATACCTTTATCTTTATAATACCTATTATAAGTTTTAAGGTGCTCTCCATTTATCTGTAATACATTACACATCTCACACATCAGCCGCAAAAATCATATAATATAGCGACTATTCCCATACTTGCGCAGTAGCATTTAATTGCTTTTTTCTATGACAGTAGGTAGTATTTAAGGTAGAGACAGTTAAAAATATGTATACTTATAGGCTTTTAAAACTACACCGTGTTTTTTTTGTTTTCCGTTAAATTCGACAAGTCGTTATGTTCATTATCAGGAACCACCCTGTATATCACTTTTAGTTAAATTCGCAAAAAAAATCATCATTTTCATACATAACACATAAATTAATTTATTAGTGTGAGAGACCCTTAATAATAATATTCAAGTTAGTGTCAAGTGATTGACGGCACATGTCAAAACAAATAACATTAGGAGTTGGTAAAGGCTGTGACTCCGTGTTCAGCAATTATCTTTATTTTTTTAATAACTCGATAATCGCAACAAAGACCTTTACAGGGCAATCACATTTTTTGCCATACTAAATTAAACATTATCACTGAGACAGAAAGGTGATCGTATCAGACTAGCGAAAACGGTCCACATAAGAGGGCATTGTTCGGGCTGGTGTCCCTCTCGCACGTGTGGCCAGTGTTAGTTCGTTTTCACATTATCCGATCCGATATCGGATGTCGGAAGGATTTCTAAGGCAAAAATCCAAGATGGCGGCTTAAATGTATGGGATATCGGTCCTACATCCGATATCGGATCGGATAATGTGAAAACGCACTTAATAAGGTTACCATAGTAGTAGTATTTTTATCTGTATATTACCTGACTTTATAACTTCTTATATTATTTTAGTGTTATATTCAAACTAGGGTTTCGGTATATTTTAAAGAGTTGGCACATAATTATAATGTTATTATTTTGATGCCAATAAATCAAAGATTTGTATAATTAACTAATTAATTAATTAATTAATTTGTATTATTATTTATTAAAAAATACCTTCAATTGGGTATTAGTAGATTTGTTAGTAACTTTGAAAATTGACTGGTAACCCCAATTTATGGCAGTGATAACGTCACTGAATATGTAA
Organism: Leguminivora glycinivorella; assembly: GCF_023078275.1. Taxonomy (NCBI): domain Eukaryota; kingdom Metazoa; phylum Arthropoda; class Insecta; order Lepidoptera; family Tortricidae; genus Leguminivora; species Leguminivora glycinivorella. Next base: position 3,395,981 of record NC_062987.1, on the reverse strand, counting down.
TGTTGACATTGTCAGTAAGTGCGAGAGGGACACCAGCCCAAACAATGCCCTCTCATGTGGATTAATTGTATTTGATCTAAAGAACCTCCCCTTAAAGTTAACGGAATTCAATAAAAACAGGGTGTATATATACTAATCCACTTGTATGCTGACTTTTACGCCTTTTTTCGAGGTTTTTTTTAAATTAATTTTTTGTGTGTTTTCTTCATGCATGTTATTACAGAAATAATTATTATATTATCCTAATATATTATCCTAAATTACAGTTAATTTTAATACTTACGTGTCTTGGTTTTATTAAGTCTGATAATCAAATAAGATTACAGAAACCCTTCTACAACATATTTATTTTCACCACACCAACTTGCTCTTGGTTCTTTGGAAACGGATGGCAAAATTACAACTTATCCACAAGAATCGTCCTCGTGTGCCAGACTGATTTTTGAGTCATTGGAATTAGGATTTTATTCTAATTAAAAAGGGATTTCATACAAATTTTAACTTGATTTCAAGCTGGTAAATTGGTAGAATTTACCTATAAATGATGATTTTGAAACATAAATATTAAACCGAGAATTATAGTGACTGAAATACCTTTTGAATAGATTGATTTTTGAATAGATGGATTGGATTTAATTTGATGTTTTAGGCACGCCACACACAGTTTTAAAAAAACATGTATGCAATCTGTCTGTGGACTCAGTCGCGAAATTGTATGGAACTTCGTGCACTCGATCTGGTTTTTGTTAATTTTTTTTTTTCAGATTATGAATTTTAAGACTGTCTGTTGCCGGCCTTACAGTTATAGACCGTCAACCAAATCTTGTCACTAGAAAACGGCGGCAAATTTGAAAAATCGCGGGCTAGCAACATTAGTTTTGAAAATCGGTGGAAATTCGCGAGTCATTTTGTATCTTATCTGTGGAAATCTCCACAATACCAAAAAGAGAAATAACTAGCACATATCTGTCCCTTTTTAATACATTATCTAATTCGTAAGGAAGGAGCGAGCCCCTTGAAAAAAAAATATCTGTGGCTGTTCTACGTACATTGCTGGTTTTTGTTCGTTTCATAGGGATACCATACTTTAGTTTGATGTACATTGCTACTGCCAAAATTTGGTAGACAGGTTGATAGTAACTTGTTCGTATTGGTGTGTTAAAAATTTTTGTGTTTCACTCGGAAGGCTTGGAATTGGAATCTTTCGCTGGCTCGGGTATCAATATTGGCACGTGCGATATGCGGTTAAACAAAACCTAAACCTTTGTCCCTTTGAAAAACAATAATTAATCTAAAATGCATCTTAGGTACCAGCTACCTAAGTTTTTTTTTATTTGACGCTTTATTCTAGCTAGTGACAGAAAAAGGTTTGACAAAATTACAAGATATTTACAAGGTTTATGTTGTTAGGTGCACAATGCCATCTGTCGGCGGTGTTTTAATGCCATCGAGACGTGATGTCGTGGTGATGTCGGAGTTTAGAAAACTGCCTGTTCGTCAAATATTGCGCTTTTATGCGAAGAGATGGCGCTACAATACTCATTCGAAGCATGTTCGACGATACTTCTTCCCTGTGATTGGTTGCAAAATTCTGACATAACAATGACATTGTTCGCTAACTTCATGCATGTACACAGAGAACCTCCTATAGAGTGGCAGTCTTGTATATTTGGTTCGCGATACGAGTCACCAGTGTTTGGGGTGCGAGGAGCGGGCGGGGAATGTGTTAAGCGCGCTGTGATTGGCCGTTTCAAGGACGGCGGGCAGTCGCGCCAGATGAAAAGGGACAGAAGTATGACTGTCCCTCTACTGACGCGTAAGTGGCCAATGTAAGTTGACCTATGCCGGCTCTGAATAAATTATAAATATGACTTATTTGTGGAATGTAATGCCGTCTGTTTTTAAATTTGAGCTTCTTGTTACCTTTCCACACCATTTCACACTACAGGTGGACATCTTTAAGGCATCAAAATACCCTTTTCCAATTTTTTTGTGCGAAAAACACGCGCCGCTTTCGGGTCTGTTACTTGGTCGATACTGATCGGGCACGGCGAGCGCCCGCGCTTATATCAGTGCAAATACTAGGAAGGCTGGCCACCGCGAGTCGTCTTGTAATAGATGTCTATAGGGGTTGGTCTGTGTGCATGTAGAACTTTTGTTTTGTTTTGATAGTTTTGATTGCATGCAAACACTTTTAGGTACCTCTAGTTTGATTGGACCTCACTCAAATAAATTAGATACTGCTTTTTTATCATAAACAAGTTAAATAACATACATACAAAAAAAAAATAAAAAAAAAATAAAAAAAAAAAACATTCAGTCGAATTGAGAACCTCCTCCTTTTTTGAAGTCGGTTAAAAATAAGACTGTCATATCGCGATGTCGCAGTTTTTTTCTAAAATTTGCGAAAGTATCAAATTTAATTATTTACCAACCTGAAATAAACTAGGTGTTATCACCATTGAGTAATTATTACTCAAAGGTTATCACTTATCACGATGTGAAACAAAAATCTACAAATTAACGGTCTCTAATTGCGACAAAGGTAAGTTGCATTATAAATATTATTTTGTTTTACTAAGGACACCGCCCTGTTATGTTATGATATCTAGTTTTTGTAATAGAGGAAGAGCAACCATACAGCAGAGTTACGAGATTGTGGCATTCATTTGCGTTCTTGTTATCTTGTATGAGGAGTGTGAAATCACGAATGAGATGAGGCAGAACAACTTTTGTTTCGAGTAGGTACTAAATGTAGGATAAATTATCATTATACGCTCGGCTGTTGTCAGGTTACTCTTGCTGATTTTTTAATATCAAATGTGGTCTAATACTAGATAGTTAATGTACCTACTTAATGTTTTGTATTCATATTCTACTATAGCCCGAGCCCTCTGGGCCCTCATGCATGAGAGGAGGCCTGTGCCCAGCAGTGGGATGTATAAAGGCTCATTATTTATTCATATTATAGGTTACCAGGAACCATTAACTATGTCCAAGTTATATTACAAGTTGAAACTGATAAGTGAAGTCAATAACCTCAGTCATTTTATAGTATTAGTAGCTAGGTCCCTGGAAGGAGGTATGATTTCCTCCCTACGGACTCTCCAGGGAAGGTCCCTACCTTGACCGCCTTGTCTCCCTACATTGTGCTAGCTTCTGCCCTTCAGTTCAGTGTTCACACTGAATAGAATTATTCATATACTTAATATGAATTACATAGGTATTATTTAGATAATATGGACTATAAGTTTTAATGTTAAAATTGTCATCAAATTGATGTAAACTAGCAATCTCTACTTTGGTGTCATGTTACAATAAGAGCATAACATGGTAGCAGGTACCTCTGTGATGACAATATGCATCAGCGCCACCTATAGTAATATGTATAGTATATGTTGATTGAGGGTGAAGAAAGGCAACACTCAGTTAATTAATTTTTCATTAGAAAACATTTTAAAACATAAGTTTTTATTTATAGTTTTAATTTTAAAATCTAGGTTGGGAAACATTAAATAAAAGGGTATTTTCACGTCAGCAATATTTGTTTATTCCAAGTATATTTTAAAACATTTATTGTAACTTATTAACTACATGGCAATTCATAATATGAACTAGATACCTACTTAATAGCAATAACTAGAACTAATCTAGAAGTCTAGATACAAAGATAATTAATTAACTTAATTCATAGATTTAAAAAATAAGATCACAAAATAGAACCGTTTTTCCCCCGAAGGGTAAAAAACGGATATTTAGGTTCCTGCCGAAGCTTGAACCACTAATGAGATTAACACCTTCATAACTCGGCCCTAATCGAGTGAATTCCTCGACTAGTAGCGCCATCTGGCGCGCCAGTCAAGTACTAGTGTCGCCCGGTTACCAGCGCTCGGCTGCTTTTTCCTCAGTACCTTTAGCCGGCAAGGCCCTTAAGGGTGGTTCAAGCTTCGGCAGGAACCTAAATATCCGTTTTTTACCCTTCGGGGGAAAAACGGTTCTATTTAGGTGTCCGTGCCTTCGCTTGAACCACTAATGAGACGTGTTTAAACCTCTGCCGGCGCTGGTTAGGGCGTACTGTGACTGATATACTTTATTTATACAGAAATGTCATAATAAGAAATAGGAAGGTATACAAAGGGATGTTTCAAAATTTAGCCACTAAGGTTTCATGAGTTGAAACTGACTCAACACAGCACAGCACAGTTATCCATTATGACTCTATGATGGTGGCGAATCACTTAATTTATGTATAACATAAAACCGACAGGAAGCCCGTAGTTAATAGATCGGTATTACAATATTTACGGAAATAAAACCTGTTATTTCAATAACATTTTTGTGAGAAAATATCTGTAGCAACCCAAACTCTGAAGAGCTTCCCCTTCATCAATGGGTGTTACATCAACGTCGGCTAAATTTGTCTCGCGTTTCCCTTACAACAGTCCCTAGTCAGAACAAGATCATATACATGTTTTTTGTCTTATAAATTCACCAAGATACTAGTCTTCTTCTGCTTAAGATAACTATACTTATATCATGTAACTATAATACACAAATATATCATAGCACTGCCATGAGCATTATGACATTATGTTTAAATTTTTATTTTTCATGTAAATTGATTACTGTACCATAAGTAATGCGCCTATATGTATCTCCGAATATGCACATATTATTGTTAGTATACTGAGTAATAAGCAATATTGACATAGCTTAAACATTGTCTTACATAGCCCACTGCCAAATGTCAACATTTCCCATAGCATAATGTGTTATGAATTCTGTATATGAAATATACATTTGCCAAAACAATTGAAATGAACGCTTGGGTTGGAAGAAATTGCACGCTATCATATGTTAATTTGTAATGTTTACCCACATCACGATAATGTATGCGTTACTGCTGGACTGGTAGCAAAACTGCAAATAAGATGATAATACATTTTCGGCTTCTGACTGAATTGACAATACCATGGCCATGGTTAGCTAAGGATCCATATAATAAAAGGTAAGCTCCTACTCAAAGTCTTTACGAGAACGGAAACTATGCAAATTTTTCCTATTAAATTAAAATGGGTCAACTGAGCAAAAAGCTTTGGGATACAAGCGATTGAAACGAATCAATGATCTAATGAGTCACACATACTTAGGCGAAGATCAAATGAAGGCAATTATTTCTAATTAAATTGACTTTGATACTTCCATGAATATACATGAATGTTAATGCGGGAATCCTCTGTACACTGTACGCGTCAACTTTATTTAGTCTTTTACTATGTCTAGCTAGTATGCTTTTTTCCGATATTTGAAATATTTAATTTGTGTTTGAATAATTATGAATATGTGATGCATATATTTTTAGGCTTATCATTTTTATGACTTATGTGCTGACTAGCCGAATTTATAAAGGCAAAATTGTACGATTCGTGAGCTAGTAATTCTAAAACATTACGACTTATGGCTCTTTAGTCCATTTCGATATTCTAATAAGAATGTAAGACGACAGATAACTCTTCAAATAAGGGTTAATGATGTACGATTACCCATTTATAATAAAAATTCAGTCATCAGCTTAAGATAGTAAATACATAGTTTTCTTTTCAGAACTTTCGTAATTTATCTCCAAATTGCAAAGCAATATATTCTATATTGCTCTTTTGTGCGAATAATATAAATGTCTCACGTTCTTTATAAACTGATGTATACACATAAACATACGGGTTAATATTTACTGTATTCTTGCTTATTTCTCAAAATCCATATGCAGCGGGACTTCCCACAAACAAGATGCAACTGTTATGTAGGGTAATACCTGATTCTACAATTATATCGAGATGACAATTATTTATTTATCGCATGGCATATAATTAGAATTTTCTTAAAAGTCGTACGTGCGCATGGCTGTAGCATGTAGCGCCACGGACGATGACAATGGTATTTACACTTGCCTGTCATCCGAGACCAATAGGTCAAAATAACGTAGCTATAAGTACTGCGTACCTTAAGCGCTGAGCTTTTATTTTTCATTTAGGTTTCAAGACCTTACTTCTGATAACTATAGTTCATCAATATCTATTTAAACGGCAATAATTTTAAGTTTTCTGTTACCACTAGAAACCCATTTTGCCTAGAATCTGCGCTCCCTTTTATGAGTGTCCTAACAAATTCTTGTATGTCAGGTATATTAGGAGTCCGAAGTCTTCTAAATTAAGTCATAAGCACAGTAATGTTATAAACATCATATTTCTAGTTCCTTACACTAAATTCATTTGGGACTGGGACTCGCCCTCTGACCTTACGAACCGTTTTTTGAATAAGTTGTGGCGTCTACTCTGTTACTGACTAATAGTCGCGCCGCAAAATTCTAATAAATGGCGCTTAGTAAGCAACTGCAGAAATGTGTATCGATCCTACAACGCGCTAATGGAGTTCCAAAAGTTAATTGTAAATATACAACTTCTGTTAATCTCTCTAGGTCCCAGAAACCTGTTCAGAAAACATTTGTCAAATTAAATAAACGGGAACTTTCTGTTAGTAATACCGCAGTAGCGGGCGATAATTTTAGGATGCGAGCGCCTCTTTATTTGTAAGAGGAAACTGTGTTCTAAAATCGAAAGAGATTCATCCTTCAATTTCCGTTTAATTTATTATTTCAGAACCAGGCCTCCACATTCAGTGACTACCTTTCAACATTTTATCCATAAGAGTGCCTTAGCAAATTGTGAAAATCGGCTTCTCTCGGAAAATGTATTGCCCTATTGGTTTTAATGAGCTTAAAGTGTTTTCGATATATCATACTCATACAACAAATAAGCACTTTGAATACAATTTACCTACACGGTTTCTTGCTTTGTTTTGTGTAGTTGTTTAAGTTTAGGACCAACTTCATTTACTTCGGTCAAGAGATGTAAGCCATAGTTCTTCGCTGTAAATAGTTTGAGAATATTGTTCGGTCGTCTCTTTAGTCTAATTCGTTAGTTATTTATAGAAACATAGGATTCGTAACATTACGCCCTCGAACTGGGCAACCGACAAATCCTTTTACGACGAGAGTCCGTCCTGAGTAACAATGCAACAAGGCATACTAAAATGCTATTGTACTAAATAACATATCCTTTAAGTCATTTTGCCAAACTATCCACAAAATATCGTATATATTTGGGAGTCAGATTTCCGGTACGAGTTTGTTGTCTTTGTAATTAACCTCTTCAAGGATTGTCTGTAACCTTGGTCTAGCTAACGTTAGTAATAATGCATGATTGAGTATTCTAACCGTTGGTCGATTAACGGCAGTTTGAGGTCAATTTGTAGTACATATATGTATATATCGTACTTAGAAAACTTTCCGAGCTGTAGCTTTTTATTTCTAAATGAATTGGTTCAGAAGTCTCTACTGGGTCGATTGTTACAGAAGTAATACTTTTGTCAGTTCGGTATACTGAACAACATATACTGGAACATTATCCGCCATTAGTCCGACTGGATGTTTCAGCCGGACAGCTATAAGTTTGCTGAAATACAGACGAATATCCAGGTTTCACAGAGTAAAGAGCCTAGTACAAGAATTTTCCTTTTCGGTAAGTTATTTTGTAGCTAATAGTCAACATTTGCTAAGTACCTGAGTGGTTCTTCTGCGTTTCTAAAGTCCGTATCAAGACCCAAGACCATGCATCAATTATTGACGCCCGTGAGTTGATGAGACTAGAGCTCTAATCATTCATTTAAAAGAATCTGCACTCTAGGAATAGCGTAAAACAGTGGCATAAATTAATGGATTTTCTTTTTCCCATTGGTATCTTCGCCACCCCCTCTCCCTTTCTGATTGGGCAAGAAGGGCTTTGTAATATAAAGTGGTTTTTCATTCTGTTTAGCATCACTATTATGTATATTTCTTAATTCGCTTAGTATCTGGCAACAAAGTGCTAGTTAATTGCTACCGAAGCTCCACCCACACGTTTTTAGATGTGGAAGTGGATTTTCACAACGTCAAACCTGCTAATAAACCTCTATCATGACGAGCATTCTAAAAGTTGACATGACAAATTAGGTTGGCAATAACGGCGTTGCTTTACAGTAATTGGATCACACATTCGTCATCATTATGGCCGTTCAGATATTCACGAGCGAGATAAATTTGGACATTCCTCACAATCATTCATCTGTTGGTCAGGTGACCACGCTGATTATGTATTAGCTAATTAGGCAATTGAGACGACGCCGATGTCGTTCACTTTACCTGTATAAAACGACCCCACTTATGGGAACCCATCACGTGATGATTTTTGTCTAATAAGACAATGACTAAACTGTGTAATTGTGTATGTCTCAGGTTAACACGTACGCTGTGGTTCTGATTCGAAAGACCTTCTACGAAGTACATATGTTTAGAAATACCTTATACAAAGTATGTTTAGTTAAGAGTTGTGCTAATTACCGCAAAGTAGATGTTAAAGCGACATAATCTCATTGAGATTCGAGTACAAATACAACATTTTGCCTCGTGATCATAACGCTCGTCTCATGACACCAAAGGTGAATTAGTGCATGCATAGCATGTAATAACCCAATGGGTTCTCACAGGATGTCGTAAATCATCGCATAGGACAACGAAATCCAAATTCCAAGTCGCTGCAAAGTTTAATCTTTTACGGGGCGACGCTTGTCAATTTATATGACAGTGTACTTTTTCGCACAGCACAACTTTACTCATGTTGTCTCTAATGACGAATCATGTCTGCACAATGAATGATCTCCTTTGTCATATCACGAGGCGATGCCCTATCGGATCGTGGGCCCTATCTTTTCATAGGCCAGGTTATCTAATGGGACCTCATCTGTTTCAAAACATCTCTTGTGTCCTGTCACCTCACGAGGCAAAGCTATGACTTTTCAAGGGACGAACCTATGTCGTCTCACGGGACGTCGCTCTGTCTCGTCTTACGTGAGCGTGGCATTTGTCCCTTATATTCTTTATGACGGTGCATAGGATTACACTGCGTCCCATCGCTGTCAGTTTTCTTCATCGTCTCCATGCCACCACACAAGAACAACCCTGTCGTCTCGCGGGACAATGCAATGTCGTCTCATTGGACGACGCCTGTCGTGTCACAGCACGACGCCATGTCGTGTAACGGGACGACATCTGTCGTCTCACGGGACTACGCCATGTCATCTCACTGGACGACGTCATGTCGTCTCACGGGACGACGTCTTTCGTCTCACGGGACGACGTTTGTTGTCTCACGGGACGACATCTGTCGTCTCACAGGACGACGTCTGTCGTCTCACAGGACAACGTCTATCGTCTTACGGGACGACATCTTTCGTCTCACGGGACGACGTCTGTCGTCTCACAGGACGACGTCTGTCGTCTCATGGGACGACATCTGTCGTCTCACAGAACGACGTCTGTCGTCTCACGGGACGACGTCTGTCGTCTCACGGGACGACGCCATGTCAGTCTCACGTGAGTGAGGCATATGTATCCGCGTATTTATGACGGTGCCTACAGGAGGTCACTGCGTCTCGTCGCTGGGCCAAAGGCACCGAGCGGAATATCACGAGTTAGAAGTAATCATAATCTTTTCGATGTTATAAATTTCTCGAACTTTTTAAGACTTGCTTTTGTAAACGTGTTGCTCGGCCGAGTTACAAAAGCGTACTGAGGAAAAAGCAGCCGAGCGCTGGTAACCGGGCGACACTAGTACTTGACTGGCGCGCCAGATGGCGCTACTAGTCGAGGAATTCACTCGATTAGGGCCGAGTTATGAAGGTGTTAATCTCATTAGTGGTTCAAGCGAAGGCACGGACACCTAAATAATGTGATAACTGGGGGTTTAATTGACATTCAACTATCAACAATAATTGCTAGTTAATTTGATCAATAGCATTCTAAGCAGAAAATTTGAAAAATATATTTACAAATTAATTTATAAACAACATTTTAAATTCGTATATCGTTAAAATACAAAAAACTTAATTGTATTACATTTTACATACAACATTTACAATGCGAATGTTTAAAATGATAACAGAAAATATCTCCACTACAATACAAGCGAAAATAAATATTAATTTGTACTCTTGGTGAAAACGTACATACTTCATTTATTAAACTTATTTTATGTAGATAAGGCACTAAAGGTAGGTATGTTTTTATTCAGAGAATTACAGATTGTTGTATTATCGACATCTTTTCAGAGTTCAGAGCAACAATATCTTTATACTTTTTAGTCTTTGTTAAAATAAAATGTTTGGCTTTTAGCCCTAGCTAAGAATCATAAAGTCTAAAAACATAGTACTTGAGTCTCTATTACTATTACAATAGTCAACTAAAAGATCAAAATAGTAAGATGGCTTCGGTTGCCTATCTAGAAAGTAGGTACTAACTTATTCGCTAGATAATCTGGAAATGATTGTCGCTGGATCCATCTATGTGTTCCACTCATATTATTTAAAAGTCTGAACAGAAGAGGGATACGGCGTTATTCATTTATAAACGTTTTATAAACCTGGTTTAGCTAATAATCGTTTATCATTATCTGTCATGTTGTTTTATGTATTTGTGAGAAAGGGACAAAAACTTTGAACTAATCAGTTCATTAACTTTTTTATGAATAAGGGGGTAAGTTAACAGCCTGAATACACCTAATAACTTGAAAATACTTGCGTAGGCTCTGACATTTTAAGAACAGTTTTTAGACTTGATCTACTCGAATTGTCTCTGAGTTTCATGATCAGGCTATAAATGCTATAATATAAACACAAAGAACTTCAAATCAAAATTAGAGTAATTTATTAATAAGAGTAGATTAGAGTAATGATTCATTATTTACCAAAGCTTATTTCGCCTTCGCTTTTACTAGGCAGGTTAGCACTCCTACTTTTAGATCTATGAATTGAACTAAGTTCTCCTTCACTTCTTAGAGGCAAAATACCAAGAGAATTGATATCAACACTTAAAATGGATGACAAAGAACTACTAGACTCTGGTGAGGAAACTCTTCTGCGAACTTTCTTTTTAAGTTTTAACTTTACTTCTCCTAAACTACTGATTTCCGAAGAAGAGTTGTCAGCATCTATTGAGGTCGAGTTAGTTATGTTTTGCTTTACAGTTTTAGATATTCTAGCACTACTTTCTCGTTTTCTTTCGGCACTGTGAGCCGAGCGACTGCAAATTTCCAAATTTGATAGAACTTCGACTGAAGTGTTTGGTAAGCGAAGGCTGAATCGTGGGGAAGAGAGATTAATGGATATCCCGAGGTCTCCAGGCTCCTGTTCAATTTCAACTTTAACATCCTTTTCGTTTGTGACAGATATGATGGGACTTGTTTGATGATCGACGGGTAAAGATAAGAGGAAAGGAGAAGTGGTTCTAGTCTTGGTCCGTGTGGGAGAAGTCATCACACTTTTCGCATGTTTAGGTGAAGTCTGCGTCACCTTCTGCGCCGCATTCACGTTTAGACTCACGGTTAACGAATCCTGATGGGGTTTAGAAGTGGACGGTTTATCAATAGAGCTTTGAAGGAAATCGCCGTACTCGTCGACGATTAGCTTCTTTATTAGTTCTTTCTCCAATTTAAACATTTTCTCAATTTCCTTGCTAGGATCCATAGAAGGCCATAAATCGTTGTGAATAGGTTTTATATTTGGACTGCCATTTCTAGGTGAAGTTTGAGTTTCTTTCAAAGATATTTTCTTAGTCGTTTGGCTTTGTGTAGCAGTATCTTCAGTGTCAATATTGTGTACAAACTCGAATACATCCACGCGCTTTTTCAATGAAAGTTTGGGAGTTTTCGAATACGTCACGTTATGGATATTTGTTTTGGTTTTAGGATTTTCTAATTTTTCCTCTTCAGCAACACTGTTATCCGTTATTTCACTAATATTCGCTTTTTTAGAATATTTATTGTCTGAACTTAATTGACTGCCTCGACTATTTTTATCTGATTGGTCTGATTTTTCTTCCTCAAAGTCGTCTGCGTAACTATCTGGTTCATTTGTGTCTTCGATGGTGCTATCACTAGATAACTTTTGAGACTTATTGTCTTTTATTCTCATCTCAGTGTTTTTCGATAAGGTTTTATTAACAGTTTTTTCAATATCTATAACTTCTTGTAGTAAGTTTTCATCTGAGGTTGTTAATATTTTCGAACTATCTCCTTTATCTTTCTTTCTTGGGCTATTATTGCAAGAATTGTCTTGACTACTTATTATTTTATCTATAATAGGGCTAAGTGGTATATTATTTTTATCTGGTATATCTGATATTTCCCTTTCAATATCACTAACATTAACACCTCCTAATGTTAACTTTGAATATGGAATGTACTGAGCGTTGTTCAACAGTTTTGGTTGTGGCTTTGAAAGATTTGATGGCTGTAGATTCGATTTTTTAGGAGACATTTTCTTGCCGGTTCCCTTTAATTTGGGTATGAATTTATTTTTCTTGGAGCTTGAAGGCACACCATAAACTGAATTTAGTTTTTTTCTCCATTCATCCAAATTGAGATGAGCTCGTTTGGGTGGTTCTGTTTTAGTTATTAAGCTTCCTTTCTTATTTTGATCTGAACGTATTGAAGTTGTAGAAGACGCTCTTGTAGTTTTTCTTGTGTAGAGGTTTAAATTACATTGGGAACCAGAATTTCCATTGTTAGTTGAAGTACTACTTTCGGAAGTAACAATTTTTGTGACTTTTCTTGTCGGTTTTATATTTCTCATAGTTGGTACATGAGAGGATATAATTGTTGGCGGGATTTTGGATGCTGGTACCTTTACGGAAGAAATCTCATGTTGCACTGAAATTACTCCAACATTATATTTAGGTTCTGAATTACTTTTAGTTTTTTCCGTTTCAGGCTCTATATCTAATTGTAAGACTTTTTGCTCTTTCAATTCTCCTCTAATGTTGATGCTTGGCATGGTTTGTACTTGAAGATCCTTAACAAAACTATTTTCTTTAACCTTCGGGTATTGAAAAGTATATTCATTGTAAATTACAGCTTCTTTATGAGGTTTTTTGACAACATCTCCTTCTACTTGTTTTGTACTATCTGTGGCATCAATTTGAACTATTCTAGTGCGTGATTTAGTAAGCTGCTTAGTTCTTGTAGGTATTTTATTTATAGGCGCATTTTGTAGAATGTTATTGTTTAAAGCATTTTTATCATTTTTGTTAATTTTTTCCGTTAGTTTCTGTTTAGGGGGATTATCGATAGTTTTGTACCCGTTAAATTTGGCATTAACGACCTCTTCGATGTGGATCTTCTCGTTGAAGTCGTCATCAAGCGGCGCGGGCGGCGCCCGCGGTCGCTCGCGCATCCCTGGCTCGCGCTGCGCCAGTTCTCCGGATAGCAGCTTCAGGTCGTCTGCAGTCGATTGCAGCATCTCATGCAACTTTCTAAGGATGAGTTCCTCTTCGAGCCGGAGGGCCGGCTCCGGCTTCCAAATATCGTCGTCTATGATGTTTACCATTTCGATCTTGCTGCGCTCAACCTGAAATCAATAAATTACCGATAAGTTATTTTCTTAACTACCTATACATATAGCTTCAACAATTATTTGGAATGGCAGTCTCAAAACAAGTATTGGTAGTTTCTTTGTAAACTTACCAAATATCGATCAACGGGGTACTGCGGTCCGGGCCTCATCTGTTGGTCAGGCACAGGGGCTCCGGCATCCTCTCGCCGCTCCGTTCTGAAACAAACGCAATAGCTATTATCAACAAGTGCTTCATAAGCATGAAGTTTAGAAGAAATAACTAGTTCATTTTGTTGCAGAGTGAAAAAAACAAGGCCTATTTACAGGGCGAGCGAACACGAACTTTTTAGGTCAGAAACCAAATAGGTACTGCAATGAAACTCGTAATACTCTTATATGAGTTCTCGACCCGTGTAAATAGACTCTTAAGCAGGTGATGATATGATGTAAGAGCACTCTTTTATTTCTGTTTCGGTTCCCTGTATCTTTAGTAAGTACCTATTGAAGTAGTTGAATGTAAGTTTTAATTTAGAAGCTACCTCTCTGTCTATTCTAATTTTCTCGCCTTCTTGCTGCGCACTTCTGTTTTATTACATGTTATAATTATGGAACTCACGTAAGTTTTATGTTATATCGCGGACTACGAAGCTTAGTGAAATACCGCAATCCCGTGTTCTTCCGTGTTTATCATAGCACTTTTAAAGCTCATTTATCATTTATTTATTTAACCAACTTATATTTACAGAGAATCCAGCCATGCAAGTTATGGGTTACAAACACTTAAAACTAACAATAACGGCCACACATGCGCGTTTTGAGGGCGTAGGCGGAGCGTTAGCGGAGCGCAATGATAGCGGTGCGCCGGACGAACGCTGGCGTTGCGCCCAGCGGACGCCAGCGGGAACTAACGAGCGCGAATTGCGAGCGGAACGCCAACGTTCGTCCGGCACACCGCTAACGCTCCGCTGACGCTACCAAAACGCTTTATGTGTGGCGGAGGCTTTATGACTGTCTGCCATGCTCCTTAGACCTTACCTACTTGAATTTGATTTGTGTCTATTTTTATACCTAGTTTCATAGATTAAATATAAGAAGATATATCATCCCATACATTAAAATGCGACCGCACCGCATGGAGAAGGCTATGCGGCCAAGTCTGGTTTAATGCTTTAGATAGCAAAAGGCGGAAAGCAAACCGAGAATGGCATACGTTTTCTCTGTCAAAATTGTGGCAGGTCGTGCTCGCGAATCGGCCTCCACAGTCACGTAAACGTCTGCAATAGACAAAGGCCTGTGATGATGATGATACCCAATCGTTTTTATCTCAATGGTTGACTGGTAGAGAAAAAAAATGCCTTAGGTTAAAACCGCATTACTACCAACTCTGTTTTTGAAATTTGTACCATAAAATTTAGATAAATATAAATTATTTTAGAAACTACCTAGTCCTATTACTGTTTTATTGTTCTGCTTAAAAATTTGCTATAAGAAATTCCACGACAAAAGTAATCTTAATGTTTTTTTTTCGTATTTTGCGTCCTCCATATATTTTTTACCGCTTCTCATTTCCTTTATATACTGTGTTCATGGCATCTATGTACACGTAAATTTGCGATAATGACAATACACTTTTCCTCCACTAGCGTAATATTGGCCCTTACCATATGTTATACCTATTACCTACCCTATTTATTTCTCCCATGGCCGATAGAATTATGTAGATAATTTGTAATTTTCTAACATAAATATAATATCTATCTCTGAACTTCGTGAAAGTCTTTCTGCCTGTCAAAATATCGCTACAGAATAGTAGATGCAAAAAAACACCTCACAAACACCATCCTGAAAACGGTAGGATGTTGGTGTACTTACGTAGTGGTGATATACGATTAGAAATAAAAAGATAGAAGTAGGTATCCCCATCTTCAACGTAATCGTTGGGGACAAATGCCCCGGGATAGAGAAGTGCGGAAAGGCTAAATTGTGAAACATTATAACGTAGGTACCTAATAGCAAAGATAAACGCTCATGTGTATATATTTAGGGGATATTGGTAGTGTGTATTTATTGCGCAGTCTTCGCATGCATCACTTTGCAGTATTGTAAAAGTCACAAATGTCACATTGGTATCTGCTGCCGCGACTCTTGTGAAGAAAGGAGTGTTTATCTTAGTCTAAAAGGAAGGTGTACCTTATATGGATAAGGATCAAAGGTTGTTTCAAATGAAAGTACAATATACAAAATCACATCAATTGTATTTCACCAACATGTATATTAACATCTTAATCGAAGCATTCACTTGCTTATAGTAAGAAAGAGACGAGTCTCGAAAATTATATCCCGTGTCAGAACGACATCTACGAACAAGCCTATGGATACAGGCGGACTATGACCCACTAGTGTACTAAATGAGTGTTTCACAAGGTACCAATAAAGATAAGGCAAACAATAATACCTAGAAAGACTCCCACAGAAACGCCAATAGTCTCGGAGATTTACAATTAGATAAAGATTATTGATAAGTTAAACTATTTATAAACGAATACAAATCAAAATTACAGTTTACATAGCTTATTATAAAAAATCACTTTAAGGGAAGACAATATGACTTAAACAATGAATAATAATAATGAGAAAGGCGTTCTTTGGGAAAATTGGCATCCATTTAGTACACGAATGGATGACAGAAGCACACTCGTGCTTACAATATCTTGCCTTCTGGCGAGAACTAATCAAACGCTGAGCCCGTGCGGGCATTTTCCACTGATAATACTAGATTATTACCAATTTCGAATCTATCAGATACACGACGTTAAGCAGTTAATAAGGTCGTTTAACATGCTACGCCATATAACAATTTAATACTATCACAATAAGTAAAAGTAATCGACCGTTAATTTACCAAGCGCATGCATGTTGTCAAAACACGTATTTGAAATTATAAATATGCGGTAGTAAATTAGTGCAGTACCCGTACGATAATGCGTTCCGAAAATTAAGCTTCACAATACACAAACTGTTAACAAATGATCTATTAATAAAATATTTCAGTCTGCTTGTGACAAAGCAACCTTTAAAGAAAAATTAAATGTCTAACAGGCTGACAGTCAGTAATACTGGATGGAAAGCCTTCAAGATCCTTCGCGGCTATTCCGTCTATCTACATTATATTTACAAGTATAAAGTATATACAACGTACGTATATGTACACAAATATGACTAAAATAAATAAATGACATATCAATTTAATTGAAATGTACTAAGACGAATGCAGCTTAGAGAGGTTCTGTTCTTCGTTTAAAAAAGTAACGCCGGGTGAGATTTTAGCCTCGACGCCAAATTGTAGAGGGTCTTACGGTGTTACTTCTCTAAGCCAAGTCTCGATCAAATCGCTAGAACCTATTAGAACAATTTAATAAAATGCGTAAGATCGTATATTATGTTAATCGGCTGTCCGTCTGATAGCCTTCGAAATTGACATACACTACGAACTGTTTAACATTATGACATACAATGATAATTACTTCACTTTATACAATTATAGCAGCGAGTTTTAAGAGTTCCTATAACGGCCGCGTGTTCGCGGTTCTGACAATTTGACATTTCACAAAATGACTAGGTACGCTCCCAACGTTGCCAAGCGATCCCGCAATACTGCGCCGGCGCGGCGCGCTCGCCGGCCGCGACGCGCGCGCCGCGCCGGTTCATCCCCAACGAGTAACTTATCCTTACAAACAAAATAATCAACTCAAACACGAAAGCTCAGAGGAGCCAGAACGTCCAAAATTACAATTTCGAATCATCATCCAATCGAAAAGAATGCTGCGAGCGTGTCGCGCAAACAAACTGTAAATCCATTATCAGACCGAATTTTGTCATCGAATGCAAGACAGTAACGGAACTCGAGCCACTCTGATCGCCTCACAGATAAAAGAAGGCTATAATATCGCATATTCGCATGCGGTAAATACAAATATACAGGGAGCTAGGGGCTTACTGTACAGAGTGAGGAGTGGGGATAGGGCGAGCGGACTTCCGTCTCTCGGACTACCTTTACAATCTCTCTACATACAATATGTCATGATCGTGTATCGCATAATACTCGTACAGTATAATAAGAATCATCACATTAATAAATGCCAAGTTCACTATGGTTCCGGACCTAAAGGTAACTAAGAAAATGGCATCCGAAGAAATCCTGCTCGGAGCGGCAGAAACCTCCGGTCCCCGGGGCAGGCGCGAACGTGCGCCCGAGTCACCCGGGGACTAAACTTCCTCGAAAAATCCTTCAACCGGATATGTACTATATTCAGAATATTGCACCATCAACTCGTAGGATTAAAAATGACTTTAAACGCTACCAAAGATCTTTCGAGTCGTACAAACTCTTAATAAATAAATAAAAAGAATACGGATCCAATACACTGAATACGGTCCACATCTTCACCGTC
The DNA here is from genome assembly GCF_023078275.1 of Leguminivora glycinivorella. Taxonomy (NCBI): domain Eukaryota; kingdom Metazoa; phylum Arthropoda; class Insecta; order Lepidoptera; family Tortricidae; genus Leguminivora; species Leguminivora glycinivorella. The sequence goes on along the minus strand of NC_062987.1, from coordinate 3,378,051 downwards.
GTGTCGAGCTTCCAGGCTTCGACAGTTCGCGGTGAGCGAACTAAATTACAAAAATTGACTATTTACAATGTTATGTACAACAGTGGTATCGTCGGGTGTGGCCTAGCCACTCTCCGCGGAGCCGACAAGCCGGCCGCGTGCCGCGGAGCGCCCCCGCTAAAGCGGGAGGGACAAGAGGTAGAGTCGGGGCGCCACCGCGAAGCCCTAGGTCTCCCGCTCTTTCTTCGGCTTAAACTCCTCGCCGAGAATCGTCGCTATCTCGCCCTGCATGAACGCCCACGGAACTGTCGAGTTTGCCAATGGGCACTTTTCTCCACTTGGACAGTATACCTGGAAACAACGATACAGCATTACAGAAAAATAACTCATTTACTCATAATAATAAATAACGTATGCGGAACTAGAAAGTTGCGAGTGGTATTAGAGGGTAGCTCACCTCAGATCCTTGCTGTCGCTTGATGGAGTCCCGTGAGCAGGGGAAGCAGAACTTGTGGTGCGGCTGGCTGGGGCACTGCACGAAGTGTGTGTCTTCGAGACGCTCCTGGCAGAGCGTGCACTTGAGCAGCGGGGCCGGCGCGGGAGCCGCCGCGTCCGCGCTCTCGCCCGCCTCCGTCGACGACACCGACGTCGTCGAGGACACGTGCCGCGAGCCCGACGACCGCCGCCCTCCGTTCGAGCCTGCCGGACCGGAGGAAAACGTTAACTACCGGTACTTTGAATACATTAGCTACTAGTGCGGGGACTACGACTGAATAGTCAGCAGACTGCGGGACGGTCGGGGCGCAAGCGGTCGTCGGGCGTCGGACGCCCGCCCGTGTCCGACCCGTCATACGATACGACAGTCAACATAAACGATGTTCATATTAAATGCTGTTAAAACTATTATAAATGAGCAAATCTCTTAATCTGATAAAATGAAGGTTAGGGCATTTGTAGATATCATCTGCCCCTTTAGCACAACTTGCCTTGTCGCGCGCGAGTCCATACATCAAGCGCGACTTCAAGTATTGTTTCTTCGACTATTGTTGTTTTACTTGTATATTTTCACCAAATAAACGTTTTCTATTCTGTTCTATTCTATTCTATAAGTATGGACTCGCGCGCGACAAGGCAAGTTGTGAGCAAAAGGGTCAGGTATAGGTTGATGGATCGAAATGTTAACGTGATGCGTTTGTATGTACCTGATGAGTTGGGTGAGTGTTGGCTGGAGCGGCTGGCGGAGCGCTGCGGAGGCGGCTGCGGGGGCGAGCCGCCGGCGGAGCGCGGCGAGCCCGGCGGCAGCGTGTCGGCCACGGACATGAGCGCGGCCATGGGCGAGGGCCCGGCGCCGGCGCCCGTCACGGGCGGGGACCCGGCGGCGCGTCCGAGAGGAGAACCCGCCGACCCGTTCGTTAGTGGCGCGCTGTTTCCGTACCCTGATAATCCGACAATATTAGTATGTAGCATAGTCAACACATAAAGGAATTACATTACTAGTATTAACTAGTGATTGAAAACAGATTTCGAAAGTTACTATGTTTAGAGAAAGTAAAACTGTTAAAGTTGCTTCAAAATTTAACAGATTAGGTTAATAATATGTATTATGAAGAATGGCTCCATGGAGGAAATTGTATTGAGTTGAGTTAAGATGCTGGTGTGCTCTATCCGAATCCCACAAGCAACGTCGGATGACACATCGACCGGCTCATAGTAAACATACAAATATAATGTCTTATAAATAGTATTATATGTTAATACTGTTACGTCGCGATGTGTCACGGGGAAGTGGCGCTGGCTGTCTAACTGCGCCTGTAGGCGGATTGGTAAGTACACAATATTGGATGCTGATAGTGGAACAGAGCGCAGTGTCGCGGACGCGACGTTGCCAGAAGTCGCGATATGAGGCCCACATGTGTGCGCTGTACGCGAGGCGTTTATCCACGCTCCGTGCAAACATGGCTATCGGAAACATGGTATAATTTTGATATTTAATTATTGTTGCTGTAACAGTGCTTGGACTACGTGACCGATATAAAAATACACAATCGTCGCGTACAATGCGCCTCGAACGTTTCAAGTTCAAGATCATGATACAGCGGCACTATGTATTCATCATATATTATTTAATATCTTTATTGGACGAATCAGAGCGTTCGATTTCAAAGTAAGTTTGATTTATCGAGCTGCAAAAAGTGCGTGAGCCTGTAGAGACTGATATGTGGCGCGGTGAAGGCCCGGCCCATATGGCGGGGTGACGTCACCGTGTGACCTTTTTGGCTGGCGGCGCGCACTAGCTCCACGGAATGTGGTCGAGCGGGTGCCAAGCGTAGGCAGGCGCTATATTTTTTCGCCCGACGGCCTACCTACATACGTACGCGAGCGAAAATGTCGTCACGCGACGTTGCCACGCCGCTGTGCATGCATTCACGGCGCCGTTTACATTACGTGGGTGTTGGTACGTAGCGTGGTGTGCGAGAGGCCGGGGCGCGGGCTCGCTTTCGAGAACGCTCAACCAGTGGGACTGGTTTCGTATTTATGGACTGAGTTAATGCACCTACCTAGATACGAGTCACAGGCCGCGGTTGCGCAAACTGTCCGCCGCCCGCGCACGTTCAATCGCTATAGTTCGTGTTATCGCTCTACGCGTGACTTCTCTATTTTTATAATAACCTACATTGTTATTAGTAAACAAGAGAATGCATTTGGTTACATCATACACACGTTACTCCGTACAATTTAGTTTAAAATGGAACATATTAGTTGATTTATTTCATTCCATTTCGTAAGGAGAAGTACCTACCTATAGATAGATTTTGTAGTAAACAAGAGTTGAAACTTTTCTTTTGATTTTAACCAACCCTGACCGACAATAAAGTACATGTTAATTAGTTTTCGAATACACACAACAAACGTCTTTAAATTGACCGCCAAGCAAAAATGAAAACATGTAATGCTGGGCTGCTGGCTAGCTATGACGCTCTACAGCCGTAGGTCGGTCCAATATTTTCCGTTAAATATTTGAACCTTCAGGAAATGTTATTTGTATTGAGCAAATTTAATGATACAAAACAAATCGTCACTACTTTTAAAAAATCTCGTATCTCACGCTGTTCCTCAAAGTTAAAACGCAGTAAGTCTGTATGCATTCCATACATACTTATTACAATTTTATTTTCATTGACAGACGAAGATACAAGTTTTTTTAAAAGTAGTAACGAAATGCAACAACCAACCAGCAGCAAAACCTTATATAAATAATTATGATTGAACGAAATAAGTAATATAAAGCAAGGACTTGGGCTTTAAGATGATGGTATTAACTCCTGACATTAAAAGAAAAATCAGCAGGACATCAAACCTTAATACCGTTTTGGAAACAAACAAGCAGTATTTTCGAGCTGATAGGTTCCTTCTTACAATTTATAAGAGTAGGTTTTTCAATAAATAACTAATCTTGTGGTTAGTTGTCAAAGCGGACCCCAGGCTCCCATGAACCGTGGCGAATGCCGGGATAACATGGAGGATGATGATCTACCACCGAAATCCCAATTCAAAGGGGTTGATGTTGTTTTCTTAATGTAAATGAACAACCCAAGAAAGTTCAACGTTTCCTTCAAAGTCATCGATTTGACAAATCAATCGTGTTTTTAGAACATTGACAACAGAAAAGCTCGTATTTTAAAAGTAAAAACAACAAAACTACATAAGTACTTATTTCATATCTCTACAGTAGCATATGGTAGCAGGGAAAATCTAAAATAAAGAAAACTTTATTGGAAGCTCGATTGTAAAGCCTCATCACAACACTGGACAAGGAAGTCAACGCCAAATATAGGCTTAGAAGACCCTGAACCTTTTTGTATGGTGTAGTCTAAAATGTTATCGAGCAATCTCTTAATTGACACATTAATTTTAAATGTCCTACATTTCCACTTTTACTTTCTGTTTCGATTTTCGACATATGTGTGATTTGAGGACAGATTAAGAAAAAATGGGACGACACTACAATACAACGTACCATTTCTTTCCGGACTAATCCTTCAAAGGACTCATCAAACCCCAGCAACTTATTATGGAACTGGGAATTAACTTCATCAAGTAAAGAAAATAAAGGGAATGGATGATGAGAAAGTCATTGGAGATAATGGAGATATCAAATCACATTGACATGATGCGTGCTGCGGTTGGTTAGTTGTCATTTTGGACCGCATTTTTCTTTACGTAACAAATTGGCTTAAATCATGAAATGATTGCCGTGTGTCACAAAGTTTGTTAATGAGTCGATTAACGATTTGGCGACGACGAGTAACTTTCGTTATAGTAACAAACGAAATCGGTTGGGTATTGTTTTAAAAAAAGGATCACGACACTTACCGTTTGATTTGAATGATGAAGCATCGAAAGATGGAGTGCGGTGAGGGTGTTTTTCTTGTTTGAAAACACGGTCCGGTGCAAATGGAGCTGCGAGAGACACCGCTGGCAAGGATTCGCCACGAGTTAGCGGTGGCCGAGCATGCTCCTCCAGTAGCCGCTTCGCGGGCTCGTGATGATTTTGGTGGTCATCATCATCCAGCTGTCGCTTCAACGTGAGGCCTGGTGCTAGTCGTGCGCCGCCGTGTGTCGGCAAGTGGTGTGCCGGCAAGTGCGCTAGCCTTCGACCTTCTAGTTCCTCACGACGATTACTATATTCCGCCAGAAGACCAGCGCTGGCCGTCGGACGTGGATGATGGAGGGCAAATGCTGTTGTGGGCGCGTGGTGAGCTGGCGGCGCTGGTTGTCCTCTAGCTGCCGTTTCGGCTCCATTTTGGTGGGCTTCCAAAGGTGCCCGATGGGCACCCTTGGCATGTGTCGGGCCACGACCCTCCTGGAAACCGTGGGCGCGCTTTAACTGCCGCGTCGACTCGAGGACCACTTCGATCCTATCCGCGCCCTCATAGTTGACGCACCCTCGGCAGACCGCCTCCGAGAACTCGTGCAACATTGCCCACGGCATGCGGGGCAAGTCGCACAAGTAGCAGTGCTGCCTTTTCTGCATAACCGACATCTCGCCGCCGGGTGTCGAGCGGAGCGCGAGAGATCGGTTTTCTTCGTTTCTCTTGTAAATTGTCACAGATTTATCGAACCGATAAGAAAAAACACTGTCACCATGTTACACGGGCACATAGAATTCACATAGATTTCCGCGGATGCCGGGTGTCGAGTGTGTCAGCGCAGGAGAGGCACTCGCTCCGTGAGCGGGTCGAGGAGAGACTGAGCCGGGGTCGCGGCATCGCGCGGCAGCGTGGGGGGCGGCCGCGGCGCGCGGGGCTGGGCGGCCATTATCGAGCGGTGACGTCAGCGCGCGCAGCACGACGACGCGGCGAGGACGAGCCGTTAGCCGCGACGCGGATGTGCCCGCCACGCAGCCCGCAGCACTCGACCCGACCCCACACAACACAACACAACCTTTTCGTACGATAATGAGACCGTTGAATGCACTACATCGTGATCATTGCCGAGCCAGATGCAGCGCTTGCAAAAATTACCCATGCATATTTTTATAGAAATAATTATTATAATGGGTCTATCAATTACATTTCAATGGATGATACTTGAACATATACATTATGAACTATGTAGTTGGAAACTCGTATTTATCCATAAAAGCCTGAAAAAGCTTTATTTTTAAACAGAGCAAGGAAATCAATTTATAGGGTAAGTGATCAGACATTATTCTTGAATACAAAAATTTGTCTTCAGAGTGGCATAACAGATTTCAAAGCAAAATCTGATTAAGTGATTACCTACACAAAAAGTTGAATTTGAGTTCAATGTAGGAGGGATCGAATGCAAAAGGGAATGTATGTAGAGTTGAATGACTATTCTAGACTATACATTCTTTAACTGAAAACCGGAGTAACATAACAACTTAACAAGTAATGCACTCAGATCTCGCAAGCTGTAGGGAACAAAAGTGAGGGATAGAAAATTTCTCTAAGATTACATCAGTAAATGTAGGTGCTAGCCGTAGTAAGGTGAATCACGCTGTAGCGCCGCATTCCGTCGAGCCCTCGATTCCGCTAAGTAAGTCTATATTCAACGAAAGTAAACAGCTGCTGTTGTAGAATAACAATTAGTGTTAACGCGTATTATACTCGAAGAGCTCAACGCATTAAATTTCAATCTATTCTCGGTCGGTTTCCTTTCGGACGGCTGCATTCTACTTATTATTACTGAGAACCACGAACGGAACTGGCTGGAAGACGGGAACGGGGTACGCCGGGGCCGGGGTCGGGTGCCGGGGGACGCGACCGGTGTGGCGGCCATCTTGAGACGTGACGTCACGTGACGAGTCAGCCGAGCGTGCGGCGTGGCAACGTTGCATCGCTCATCGCCCGCTCTCTCGCTATGTTGCCGTTCTATTGTGCTACAGTAATAACGCAGCGAAGCAGCTTATCACTTTTTTGTATGCCTCTGAGGATCGGAGAAAAAACAGTTATGCGGCCAGGTAAACGCGGTTGACGAATGGGTGATACACTCGAATTTTGGGAGATAAATCTCATCGTAGATTTTGTTGGCAAATGAAACTCAACGTATTGAAACTGTGTCAACATATTTAGTCATTGACGATCTGTCGCTGAAAGATAAGCCACGACAGCGTAGAGTCAATTTACCTGCAGATAAATTTAACGAACTGTAAAGATTATAATGTCGATGGAACTTATAGCTATCATGAAATTTATGATGAGATTTAATTAGTTCCACTGTGATCCGGCGGGATTGCTAAAGGCCGAAGTAATGAAGACCAAATTGTGTTTGGACTTTTGGAGGCTTACTAAGTCCTAAGCTTCCCGTTTTTCCCTTTTAGCAATTTGCATGGCGTCGAGTTTTGCAATCAAGTAATCAAATTTGACTTTGGACTCGTTTTTCCGACGCGGATGGAGGCATAATTTGATTTGGTTGAAGCAAATTCCGGCAGGTGTCTCGGTGTTGTGGCTAACTTAGTTACTGGAAGCGAACATATCGGCGTGAGTTTCATGACTTCGTTTTTAGTTGACGACTCTAATTTATACATAACCGCTTTATAGCTAACGAGCAGTCTGGTCTGATAATATCAGTTCTCTCTGCTAGATATCAGCCTGATATCTATCTGTGCTGCGTTGTTTTGTGCCAGTAAGAAAAAATGGTTACTTGTTGGTGGAGTGCTTGATAATATATTTCTATGATTGTTACATTAAGTAAGTACTTCTGATTCTGACACATTTATGGCACGAACAGTATCGACCTGAGAGGCTGCGGGCCAGGCCCCGTAGCCGAATGGCATTTCTCCGACGCCAAACGAAAACGAAACGTAGGCCGGCTCTGTTGCGCCAATACGCAAGAGCGATAGGGATAGATATCTACTAGCGTTTCGTTTCGTGAGCGTTTGTGCCATTCGGCTACGCACCCAGGACGCGCCGACCCGGCTCCTGAGCACGCCTGCGCGAATTTATTTGGTCATCACGTGCCGGCCATGTTTATTTACATCTAAATGCTTATAAACGCTTGTACCTACATTTAACTAGGTACGGTTTTATCTAGCGAACTCATTTAATTTTACAAATTGATTACCCTCCGTGCCTGTTGATTGTCCACTTCGTCTTTATTCTACATATAAACCTTTTTGGTCATGAAATCGTTTATTATTATTAAAAACATCTTTAATTATAAAATTTATAAATAAAGCAGCGGGCAACGTCATTATCGACCTAACGGTGTAAGTTACTAGTAATTTGACCGTCGTTGATTACGTTTAAAGTTCGGCAGTAATTTGGACCTGCTCCAATTTCTAAATCATCGTTTGCATAAAGGACCATGCGCATTTTATATGGATATTTGGGCCATTAGCGAACACAAATTAAAGTTATGTATATGATTAGGATTCTTCGTGGCAAACAAGGATATGCCAGAGCTATACTAGAAAAATCGGTCCTTTAGAGAGAAAACGGTTATACCTAGGGAGACTTGTTCTCTGCCCATATTATGACATGGTTTTTGGGATATGCCAACTTTCACCAAAACATTTGCACTCCGTCTACTAAGCATGACAATATATTCCCTGTTCTAGAAACAAGTTCAGAGGATATATATCAATTTCATTTAGTATCTATTTAGAAAACGTCAAGAAACTTCACATTTTCAAACAGATTTTATGGTACTATTTAATTGTACCATAACTAAGTCAAAGATTGATTTTTAAGGACAATGTCTTATAGCGGCATGCATAACTTGTAAATATCTACATTCTACACTTTACTATAGGTGTCATCTCTGTTCGCTCGGGCCCAAAATGCCCATCCTCCTGTTATCGCAAGTAGTCTCAAGCGTATAATTCGTTGATAAACATTGTTGTTGTTTAAATGATGCGCAAAAAACATTAGAGTGGCTAAGGGAAGGATAGGTGTTCCGTTCCCGTCCCATCCCATATCCCATCACGTACGGGAATCGATGGTGCGGCGCCTGCGCGGGCAGCGCCCAAGACCACGTGTCTATGTTTATTTACGTGAAGAGCACGTACGGCGTGTTTGTCATCTCTAGCGTATTTAAGTATGTTGATTCTGCAGCGCACCTGATCACCATCTCTACAGATCTTTCTTCTTGTTAAAAGTATGTGTTTTAAATTTTGAACTTATTAAGAAGCAGAGCCGCAGAATCACACTAAAAGTAATCATACGTACTCGCAAAGTCAAAATACTGTAAACAGGTATCTGTTTAGTTTTAATCTATAATCTAAGCGAAAGAGTCTTCTGTTTACGCGAATGCTACTTACCAATTTAAATTGGCAAATCAAGTCCATACCTACATTTCATTTACGTACAAAGTTCAAAATAGAATTACGGCACGTGTAGATATAATAAATGTATAAAAATCTTAAATTATAAAACGCGTCCACAACCGTAACCAAACAGGTGGCAAATCATGATACAAGAAACCATTAAGGTGGACAAACAGATAACCAGATTGACAAACGTAACAGCGACAATCCGAAGTATTTAAAACTACATATATATTAATAGATCCGGCAGGCGTCAGAACTCTTGCAAGTAATTAAGAAACCAGAATGTTAAGGTTTCAAAATAACTCCAATAGGACTGGTCTCTACAAATTTACCTGGTAACCCGTTATTCTGGTTACAGTTCTCGTGTGTTCGGTGTGGATGGTTGTTGTTTGCTTAAAATACCAAGGTTTTTATGATTAAATAAAAAAAACCGCTTAGTATAAGTTTTTTTTTGCGCAACTTAAATAGGTCTTAATGAAAACAGGATGTTATTTAGACTAACATTTTTTTTTATTTGTCGTCGTCAGTTACTCCACAAGTATTTGAATATATTTTAAGCTACACACAACACCAGACTTTAGGCTCACGTATAGACGATTTCCTCATTTATTGAAGAAGTGATCAATACAATCTGGAGAAGAACATATCTCAGAGGAAGAAACATACATCAAAGAAAACGGGGAAAACCAGCATAGTACAGCTAAATTCAAGGTCAAACATACATTTTATATGTATTAACTTATACTGTGCTTATACGAAAACCAGGGAGCATTTTTCGCGTCTCTATTTTGACACTGATTGTTTTTAGAGTACACTTATAAACATAATTTACTGTTGCTACAAATGATAAAAAAAACACCGTATAATGGTTCATTTAAACGCTCAAAAGATAAAAAGGCACAGTTCCAAAATAACATAGTTCGTTTCTTAAGGTCAATTCAATGCTAACTTTTATTATCAAACTAGATTGTCATACTCGTAAAACGGTTATTTGCGTGTACACAACCGAAACTAGCATTACATCAGCCGAGTATTGATCCGTGACGTCACTCCCCCCGGTAATCCCTGCTTATACCAGCCGTCTGCTCCCAAATTTTACAAATAACATTGCAATCGGCACAGATCACGCGTGAAGTGAGAGTACAATTTATAGGATGCCAATGTTACACTCGTATTGTTAGGTCATTGATGAAACTGTTATCCTCCATTAAAAGAGGAGAGAGCAGTATTTTATCTTAGGTCTTCAGACAGGCCTATTTTTGAAGTAATCTGTAAATTCACAACAAAAAGCTATAGACATTATTATAATTTCGGTGTTAGACAATAAAGATGTTTTATGACTTTTACGAGACAGAACAACAGGTTTACGATGAAAGGAAAAAGTGTTTACTGAGGACACGATTAGATAAGATTTCGCAATCAGTGTAATTTTAAGACACTGTTTACACTATGTAAATGAAAAAGCAATGAAAACATTCCAACCACCTCATTACTTTTTAACAATGGCTCAATAAATCCTATTATCAAATGAATATTTCCAGGATACACCAATTCAGCACCTTGAAGAGCTGAATTGACACTAATAACTGGATCAGCAGGAATGTCGCTCTAACTAGTCTAACTGATCAACGATGCCACTGATGACTGCGAGGAAATCCGTCGCGATGGTCACGTCCTCTTCATTAACGCTAACATTACTACATTGTATGAATGCATTTGTTGTGTTCGTGTCTTTTTTAATCCAAAGTGTTTGGGGTCAACACAATGTCTCACTACTCTCACATCAATTCATCATTTAGCTTAAAAATCAATGATAAGTGAAAAAAAGCTCCGTCATTGGTGGGACTTTATTATATTTTAACATCGTTCGCAGACGGTTGCACTTTGGTATAAAATTTATCGAATCATTATCTTCTGCATGGACCTCTTAAATTAAAGATTTCCGTCAGTCTTTCTTTGCATATTTTTGAGTCATAAGTCATAATACTCACAATATTGGGATGTGAAATGTGAAACTCAATTGCTTCAAGCTTAATAAAAGGAGGAGGAAATCGTCGTCAATAGTACCATTTTCCTTGACTTAGCGCTATCTTAATCCAAATGTTTATGAGTAACTATGACTACACAGGTATATATATCGTAGTCCACAGATTGCGCCGAACACAATATTTGACCAACGTTATCTTCTAAATCTGCCGCAAGAAAAGCAATAAGACATAAAGATGTCTTATTGATTTTCTTGTGGGAAGTATTATTCATCATCTTTTATGTTTACGTATCTGAATGTTTGGAGGTGAAACTCACGTGCTTTACATTTTAACCAAAGCGATGAAGAGCACAATGAGCACATAGTTGTCACGGTCTTATCCATATCTAAATCCGTTGTATATGTTTTACATGCAGTTTTGCGTAGATTATAATAATATCTACTCATAAGTAATCAAATCATTATCTGTACGTGTTATTACGCATTACATTACCAAGTATACTAGTAATGTCTATTCGTTTTAGCAACATCTGTAGGTACTTATAAAGAATGTCTAAAAGACATGAGTCTCGTCTTATAGACATTCTTTACTCTACTATAATTCGTATTGAGGGAGCTCAATTTGAGTGTAGTAATATCATTTCATCAAATATCTTTAAGGCATATAATTAACCGGGCAACTAAAATATTAAACGGGAAGTTAAGTCTTGCATACAATAATATAATTTGGCTGTGTTTTAATATTGTGGCGACAAAAAAAATATATGAGCCTCAAATATTAAGCATCATTATTATTGAAAAAACGGCAGCAAATTTCAAGCGACAAAAATATTGCCGAGGAACATTAAACAATACTTTGGCGCCTAAAATAATAATTGGCACCTAGTATTGTAAAGCGTAAGATTTTTAATATTTGTAGTCATATAGATGTTAGCACCTAAATAATTATACTTAGCTCATCGTTTAAAGTAGTATTTAAATTACGGAGGCAACTAAAAAAATTACTGGGAAGTAGGTTTTTTTTTAAAAAACATATAAAATCGTTTCTTTATGGAAACGATGGTCCCATCGGAAAATCAGCGCTGGAAGTCACCAGCAACACGCTGAGATGAGGCCATTTCGTGGCACTTCATTCCTTTCCGTCTTGCTGTTATTATGTGTATTTTGTCTTGCCTGTGTTCACGAATAAATGTTTATTCTATTCTATTCTACTTATTCTATTCAAACATCGTATTTGCGACCCGTAAACCACGAGTAGTATTTAAATATCTCTATAAGGGAACGCGTACCAAATCATTTTATAATAAATACACAGCAAAAAGGAGTGTATAAGCTTCTAATGGGTCGGTAACGCGCATATGATACCCCTTGAGTAGCAGGCGTCCATAGGTTACGGTGACCACTTTCCATCAATCGTATGCTTGTTTACCACCGACATGGCATTTAAAAAAAAGTACCGTGTTAATCGTATAGTATAATATTAGAGGTATAGGAGCAGAATTATTTTCTGCTAGCAGAAAAGTGGGTTAGTGACGTTAGTGTTAGGTTATTTTTTTAGTAGAATATAAGTCCTACCAAATTTGCTATGGCATAATTCTTAGGTACTTTGTATCAACAAAACAACGATAGCAAAAAGGAAATGAAATACAGTCCCAGAGGCACCGTTAGGTACGACGACGAGCGAAGCGAGGAGGAGTGTTAGGTATCTTGCATCCCCAACACACAAGACTCGCTATCAAAACAGAAATAGGAAGAAGATGGACAACTTTTTACTGCCTAAATATTATGCAAACAAAAATCTACGGACGTACTCTTAATTTAGAAGATTATTTTGCTCATTAACATTATGCCAGCATAAGATTGGATATTATAAAATCTGCGGAACGATTTATGCCAAGGCATATTCTGAGTAAGGTTTTCCTGCCAAAAAAATGAATCTTTCAGAGTGACGTTAAGACTACGTAAGACCGGCCTTAGATTCGATAGAGTAAACGTCATGAAAAGTTAAATTCATTGTATAGAGACGAAGTTGCCAGCACTCCCAAACACCTAATTTCATAGCCATAAGTACAATATTTTGTCGACCATTATATTTTATAAGAATCCTTTTTTTTATTAAAATGACAGCTCAGGTGATGAGTGCCGATGTATAAATTTTAATTGTACTTTTTATGTTAATTTGCTATATAAATATTTTAAAAGAACTGTATATTTTATATTAATAGATAGCCGTTTTCCTATTAAACTGTCTCTCTTAAATTGTTTCCAATATAATAATTCAGTTGCCAAATAAATAGTTGGTACTCGCGTCTGAATAAACCGTAGCCGTAATGACATTAAAATGCTACCTCATATTGAAATAATTTGAGGCCCCATTTTAGTCGCCAAACTATTATATTTGATACCCATTTCTATGGTTATTTAGTCGCCCGGTTAAATACGTGCCTATCTTTAACCATATTTAAAAGGCAGTGCACCTCAATTCTTTTGAGTGGTTTACGGCATTGTTTTTATTACAGTGAAATGTTTTGGAAAGGAAACATCAAGCTCTTGTTATGTCGGTTAAATATCTAGACCTATCGTAACGCGAGCTGGTCGTTTACCCCAGACATTGCACCGCTGCGCTGCCGCTGGGGTGACGTTTAATCTCCTGGTATCGAGCGAGGAGGCGGTGCAGCGCGCAGGCGCCGCGGCATCGATCCTAGCATGATACGCACTGGGACTACTGGGAGGCATCATAAAGGTTTATTGGCAGAGAACAAAAGTTGCAGGCAATCACTACTAGCATGATGATAAACTGATTAAGTATAACTGAATCGGTTCATATCTTGGAGATTATCAATCATATTTTATGGGAGCATGACTCCCTGGCCAAGAAACGTCTTGCCTTGGACTCCGGGATCTTTTATAGTACTTAAACTAAGGGGAGTAGTTTAACAGGCACAGAAGCAAAAAAAAAATCTAAAGAGAACTCTTAATTTCACACAAATGTATAAGGATTTTGTCGCCATAATTATGTCTACTTAAAGCAGATTTAGGACTTGAGCGTTGTGTACACGCATTACTATCCATACTAATATTATAAATGGGAAAGTGTGTGTGTCTGTTTGTTTGTCCGTCTTTCACGGCAAAACGGAGCGACAAATTGACGTGATGTTGTAACCGGATATAGCTGAAGGGATAGAGAGAGTGACATAGGCTACTTTTTGTCTCTTTCTACCCCCCCCCCCCACTCCCCTAAAATGGGGGGGGGGGTGGACGTTTGTATAGAGCATTCCGAAATTTTCGAATGTAACGCGATCGAAGCCGCGGGCACAAGCTAGTATTGTATAAAACGAAAACATAGGTATGTATTGTAATTAAATAATTTTGAATTTTCATTAAAATTAGGTTTCATACGAGTATGTGACAAGGGTAAAGAAATGATAACCCGTGCTAGTGACATCGTGAGTGGGTGGCGGTTTGCACGTTCCTACAAGCAAGAAAATGTGTAAGCTTATAGACCTCAAAGCAAACATATATTCCTGTAACACGACAATGCCGACAATGATGCACCAAAATTGCTGGAAAAGTTACGATGTCCAATTGTCTCTGGTCTACTTATAATATGACAACGTTTGTGCAGATAATATGACAATTGTGAACTAATTTGATATGTTCTATGTACGATCATCAACCGCACAGGTAATCTCGTGTAAGGTTATCAAGGGTATCACAAGGGTTAAAACGTTCAATGCGGTATAAGTAAAGATCTCCCACGAATTATGGTTAATCGTGAGTAATAATTACCACAGCGATGGTGTTAGCGAGATTTTCTATGCTACTAGGCTTAAAATAAATTGAATCGCTTCGATTGCAGACTTTTCGGCTTATCCAGAAGTGAAGTTGTAAGTATGCTTTTATTGTTCACTGTACAAAATTGCTTTCATCGCGCGGCATGGATAATGGTATAATTTGATTGTATAATCACAGTATTAATGCAGCGTTCATTAATTCGGAATAGTATATACAGTCACCAGGTGCTTTGTAGTTTTATTGTATGTACGTCAAAATTTCAATTAAGTGAAATCTGAGACCAATAGGAATTCCGTTCTCTTGCTGATGTTTCGTTCTAGTTACAAGTATAAGTAAACAATATCGGCAAATTTTGCCGAATCTCGGAAATGGAGCAGGAAACGGCCAATTTGAATTACTCGGCGAAATGACTGCAAACGTGGCTATATTGCAGAGTGCAGCCTATGTGCCGAGCGTGCAATATGCAGACGGTTTTGGGATCAATACCCTACGGTGAACCGACGCATTGAAAACGGTAACTGCATTGCTAGGCTTCCAAAACGTCCTGAATATTTACAATGAATGAATCGTCTCCTACTGCAAAAACGTACAGTTCTTGTTTGGGAAACTAACTTGGGTAGGTCCTTAAATTTTATATCACTTGTAAGTTTCGCTGACACAGATACGTAAAGCGACTAAGTAACAGAGACAATTTTCAAGATGTGATGACGTTAATAGATTATTAAGTTTGTTAACTCAATTGTTCCGATTATCTATCTAAGTAATCATGATAACACCACGGGTACATATTTGATTGATTGAATTAAATAGTGTACAACAACGCTTTGAAGATCTCTTCAAAGCGTTGTCGTACACTATTTAGATGTTAGCGCAACACTCTTCTCTGAATCCTCTAGATCTTAATTTCCGACGTAGGTAGGTAAGTAATTAATTTCCTGAGATGTATTCATAATGGAGGAATTCCTGGAGACGATATACTCGTATTCTGGAAGGTGTATATTAGGTTGGGTGTCGTTTTGGCCAGGTAGGCTCAACAGGTGAAGGCCTTGCTAAATAGGCAACGGGGCCAAGGATAGCGCGGCCTCCTATTGAATCTGCACGTTTTGATTAGATGTCCCAGTTTTATTTTGCAAGCATTATTTAAATATTAGAGGGTAGGAATGAGTGGGACCGTATCTATCGGAAAAACTGTTCGCGATGAAAGGAAGGAAACTAGGTACTTTAATACGTATTTTTATAATAAATGGACACGTGTAACGAGTTTTAAATTCTTGAGAGTTCTTGTTGATGATGACATTGGTGACTCGCGTAACGATGTTTATATTTGTTATTCCTGGGCCGTTTTATTATGGGTCCTGTGACAGATTTCTGTTCATATAACGGTTTAAGGACGTCTTTGTCACACCAATGCGTTTAGAGGCCTTAAAAAATATACAGTTAACGTTTTTATGTTAAAACTAAAGTTTTAAGTAATATCAATAGCAAATTATTTAGTGTTACTTAAAAATTGACATTATAATTTGATATGAACTAGCGTGGTAACGTTTTACAAAGGTTACTTCTTTGGGTTACCGTTAGTATCGACTAGAGAGGTGGTTTATCGATACGGTAAGTTCGATAATAACAAAAGCGGATTAAAATTAATGGAAGTTAAATTAGAGCATGTAAACAAACAAATAAATGACTTAATTTTGAATTTTTATTTTTAGAGCGATAAAATTTATAGAAATCCATTATTCAAAAATGTCATTTAAATTAGAAATAAGTAATCAGTAGAATGCTTCATATGTTTATTATGTTTGTAAGTTGACAGTTGACATTTATTCAAATCAAAATAGTCAATAAGTGTATTAATGAAGAGCGTTTTAACTGACTTGGCTGTTTATATACAATCATTGCCCTAAGAAAAGTTAAGTGTATCGATACTTTGGCCACACTACAAAAAACGTCATTCAATGTGTCACAGGACCCATAATAAAACGGCCCAGGAATAATTGCACGACATTGACAATAGGCTACTTGCCTTCTAGTCAAATCAGCTTTTTAGGAACTGTGAAAACGAAGTTGAACGACTTGCTAATATGAAATTTATATGAAATCGAATTGAGTGACGTCACGGTCAACTGAGTTACTTTATATATTTCTACCTGACTTATTAAATAGAAATTGGATTCAAAAATAACTTCGGTCCATGTTTTTCTTATAATTGTCTGATGCTTTATTTCGTGCATGGTATAAAATATTTTATTTTAACTACAGTCAAGTTCCCACTACAGCCACTTTGCATGTGAACTTATAGTGGAAAATATCAAAACGGGACGAATAATTATATATTTTAACGATTTTTTGTTAATGTTAAATAAATCGAATAACAAGAAGTACAAATTCAAGTGAATTTATGAGGTTGACAAATTATAAAGACATGGATATAATAATAACAATCAGTTTTCAAAGCATTACTCACGGTGTAAACTTCCAACCCCAGAACACAGAAAAAAAAGTTGGTGCGGGCAGAGCATATAAAATAAAATAAATAAAAATAAATAAATAAATAAATATTATAGGACATTCTTACACAGATTGACTGAGCCCCACGGTAAGCTCAAGAAGGCTTGTGTTGTGATATAAGGAATGTTCAAGAACATAGGAGTACCTAATGGAAGTTCTACGAACGGGTGATATGGTATTCGCCAAATCTCCATCCCGTTAATGTCATATAAAAAAAAGTCTAAACGTAAGCCAATATAAAAGGAAGTGATGTTTCAACAAATAGTGGTAAACTACATATAATTAGTGTGCCTTTATATTCCTTACTGCATCCGGGCTTAGATTTTATTCAAACAAAAATCCAGTCCAACTTCGCCCCAGGTCAGGCATCGCGAGGCCACGAGTTCGCCGAGGGAAGGAGCGGGTCGCCGGGAACGGGGCCAAGGATCCCGGTATCGATCTTGCTCTCTACAGTGATGTAAGATGATTGATACAAAATTCTAACAGCTATTAGCCAACGCTTCAAGCTGTCAAAGATGCGTGGCTGCGATCGATAAAGCAATTTCATGATAAGAGCGGAAGTCAGAATAGATAATTTAGATATTCTGGTTATTTACCAGGTGGAACATAGAAATATTAATGTTTACCTTTATGCTATCTGTAAAGGGTTCATATTTATATTTATGTATGTATACGATTAAAGATATGTAGGGCTAAAATATATGTATATGTAGGGCCTACAACAATATTAGTCAAGGCCAGGAAAAACAAAAAGTAGGTGTTGAAATATTAAGGAGAAGGAAGAGTACAAAAGCCGATGAAAAAAATACGTAAGACTTCCATTCCATCACATCACATGACATCTTTTGTCAAGAATTAAATAGGTACCTTACCTACTACAAACTAAACCCCACAAATACACAACAAAAATACAAATATACAAATAAAACTAAACACCTTCTGTAATGCACATGACTTTAATGTTAAATAAATGAAAATGAAATATGTATGTAAATTATAATTTTACTATAACCCACCCATTTAATCGTTTGGCACAAAAATAGGCAAATAACATAAATATAGAAATTCCAGTTTTATCGCTGAACAATGACTAATTTTAAAACAATACAAATCTAAAAAATAGTCAACAATGTCAACATTCAAAAAAATTGAGCCACTCTGCTGCATCTGGTGTACTTAAGATCCAAACCATGGACCACATCATCGAAATCGAATAGGGGCTAGAGAATACCTACTGAAAGTTACACGATTCATTGAATTTCAGTGTGACTGTTTGCTGCTGCATGCTGATAATATTTGATAGTAAATTGATGTGCTTACATTGCCTTTTTAAGAAAGTTTCATTGCAAGTTTAGAACTTTATCTATAACAAAGAGGATCATTATAGAGAGTTACTGTCGAAGTAAAATGTGTAATCACAGTGCATAAACTGCCATCTCTCGACACAGGCTTAAAGCTTTTGAACCTCAGTTTTGACAATTTGGCCCATATTCTTAGCTTGATATGTGTTAAAATGTCAAATAATAATATTAGCGCCATCTAGCTGAGCGTACCCCAAAGATGTAATGCCATCTAGGCCACCGTACCTTTTTCTGTATGGTACTGCGGTACGTTTTTTTCTTAGACTTTATCTGTCTATACGGAGTTATATATGTCTTTGCCTATAGGTATAATACCTATAGTCTAACTCCATTAGTAACACAGGTAATGGCAAAGGGTGGCTACAGTAAGGTCTCCCAAACAGCTTCGATCTAGATCAGCCTCACTCAATTGAATAAGTTGAGGTGAATCAGTTCTGAAAGTGATCACGCGGTAGCAATTGCCCCGCAGACGGCGACAATTCACCGAATTGGTCCAATCATCCACACGTACACGTCAGACAGACTATCTGCTACAGTAGCAGTGCCACTACGGTGATATAACGTGAGTAACACTGAATCCTCTGGCCTCTATTCATTTCATTAACACATTGCTGGCTAAGTATGTCGGTTCAACGGTTTCAATTGATCGATCAAAACCAGCAAAATATGTGATCTGTATGATGAGTGTGACTTGAGGTAAAGTTTTAGCTGCTTCAACGGTGAAATTGAAATGGGGAATTACCGAAAGTTAAAACTCTCTTGTTCGCCAGTATTTTTTTAATGATAGTTTTATACAACATTATTAGACTTTAGACTCGATCGAAACAAACCTAATAGGACCTGGTACCTAGGTACCTAATACCTATATTAGTTTTCTCATTCAGTAACGAACATACAGTAGGAAATTTTGGCTTATTAAATCGGATTATTATAATATTATATTTGATATTCCTATTACTTTAGGTAGTACTTTCCTTTTTTTGAGTTAGAGATGTGACGTAGTCGTTGGGAAAAATCAACAAAATATGGAGTCCGAAACGACCAAAACTTTTAATAAATGATAACAATATTTTCTGTTGACAAGCAAAGTGTACCTAGTACCTCTACCTAGTCACTAGTTGTGCGTCTAGGGGCCCGGTCACTGAATCGCGTATTTATTTACAATATTTACGAGCACACACACCGGCAATATTTGTCGGGATATCGAATAGTAACAATGAACTTTCCGCTCCGGGTCAGAGATCAATACCCAGCGATCCTTGGCCCGAATCTGGCGCGGCCGGGATAACATGTAGGTATGCTCGACTACAGATATTAGGAGGCGAGTGTAATAATTTTGTAGCAGTTGGAAGAGTATAGAATAACAAATATTTTGTGGGAGACCCCGTGTAATTTCGATTATCGTTTTTAGGCCCTCTAATATCTGTCATTACGGGATAGCACATTTCTAGACGAATCCGAGATCACTTAAACCGAGGATTTCAGGTCATACTTCGCTCCATAACGAAGAGCTTCGCAAACTGCGCGCTGGGACAGGGATCAAAAGCCCAAATCCTGAGCAGCCTATAAAAGTTAGACTGGTAGGGTTACATTATATGTGATTTAGAACACGTGATTTCGACCTTAATTGTGTTTCAACGATTTGGCAACATTTTCACCTGGTTTGATACGACCTTGGGTTACAGTCACCAAACATAACACGTGCACCAAGTTGTGCGGACAAGATGCCTTATGAGTGACCTGATGGCATTTCTACTAATTCTACTGTTCTAAACAGTGTAAGGCCAATAATGGCGCTAACACATTTGTCGAAATGTGACCGAGACGAGCGCGTAACGAGGAGACGATTCGGACTCGCGGCGAAGTCTCGAGCGGCAAGCCTAAGCCTAAAGGTGACGTTCGCATTTTAAAAAAATGCAGCTGCGTTCCTGATGCTTTATATCTATTCATCACTAGAGGTCGGTCGCATCAAAACTACATGAAAACCATATACATTTTTTATAAAACAGAATCTGAGGCGTATTTTATTTGAAATGGTATAAAAATTATTTTGTATTAATATTTTTCCCTTTATAAAATAAATAATAAATAAATATTATAGGACATTCATTGTGAAGTACTATATATATATTAAATATTTATTGATTATTTATATATTTATGTCTTAATATATACTGCGTGTTAGAATAAGGAATGAAAAATGTATTGTTATTATTTTGTAGTTTTTGTATTATATGATGTCTACCGTCTCAAACTCTCCCTCCCTCAAATGCTCAAAGGTTAACTGGAAGAGATCCCTTAAAGGGATAAGTTCGCCTTTGTACTGAAACTTTTTATTTTAAATATTATGTGCTGTATTCTTTTCCTGTACAATAAAGTGTTTACTTACTTACTTACATTCATACACAGATTGACTGAGTCGCGCGGTAACCTCAAGAAGGCTTGGGTTGTGGAACTTGTACAGTCGGCCAAGAAAGGTGGTCTACCACTTTTGACAAAAGTTTCTGCGAGCTCTAACGATCGCGGTTGACTTGATACATGGCATGACGTAAGTATTATATATAGAGAGAGCAATTGTCACTTATTTATTAAGGTCGATTACCTTGTTGTCTCATGACGTTCAAACGGACCTGAACCGTAGGGTGGTAAACCACATATTTATTTAGATATAATAACAGAGCGGTCGTCAACAGCTGAATACTTATAATATGAATAAACATAAATATGAAGCATTAGGTCATGACGTGGTTGCAATTTGATTACAGCTTGCGGTTTGCCTGTTTACTACTTGGCCGAGGAAAATGTTGTATTTAATTAGAATTTGTTCATTATGACTAAAAGGACAAATAATTATTGTCATCGGCTAATTTAATGCGTAATACAGTATGTACATTAATTACATTATTGTGTAAGTTTATTACTGAGTTCAATTATATTTGAAATATCGGTCAACGTAAGGTCACGTGGGCTAAAAGTGTATTATACCTACATAGTTTAATTTACTCGGGGCAAGATCAATAGTGTGAGGATTCCCTATGTATGTCTTGCTCCAGTGTTTACCCCATGCCATGCGAGTCATATGACAGTATGTATAAAACGAGAAAGCAAAGAACTAAGAAGTAGAAAGAGGAGTATGTAAAAAGGTTTCTGTTTCTGGATAGATTTCAGACCTTATACTTATATGACATTTAAAAGTTTTAAGTAAGTACCTAACTTGGATACTTAAAGACAATTTTAAGCCACCATGAGTTCAGAATACGTCACTATAAGTCTGTATTTTTAGGTATTTAAATAAATGTTTAATCTTATTATGTATGTACATATCAAATGAATGTATATTTTTCATTTCTATAAGTGTTCAAAATTCAAATAAAAAATGTGTACTTGTACTTACAAGTATTCCGGGACTTACGAGGATAAACTTCCCTTAAAACTATCAGTCGTTTTTTTATGCAATAACTGTAATTATTTCATCACATTGATATACCTGATCAGACTAATCCGATGTTATGACAGAGCAGGTACCTAATTTTTGATAATTGTATGTTTATTATCAGTTATCAAATGTTTTGCAATTTAACCAAATAAATAACGTTTTCTGAAGGAGTTTGATAGTCTCATTTCAGTCGTATCGTTTAAAAATTACAAGACCCCAAGTCTCCGAAATAAGTCGAAAGATTTTTGCCTCTCTACATTCCCTCAAGCGTCTTCAGAACTTCCTCCCGCATCAGACTAAGGTTATGTTGGCTCAGTCTCTTTTACTTCCTCTTCTCGATTATGCCGATATTGCTTTTCTCGATCTGAGACAGGAACTGCTTGACAAACTTGAACGCACCCAGAACGTGTGCATACAATTTATATTCGGGCTAAAGAAATTCTATCATGTTTCCCTCTTTCGCAGTCAACTCAAATGGTTGGTTGTATTTTCTGTTTATAAATAGATATAATTGTAAACTGTTTTAGTGATATATTTTGTGACTTATATTTACATACAAGTGTAAACCATTATATGTACCTTATTCTTGACTTGTAATTGACTTTATCAATAAATATATGAATATGAATGAATATGAATATGGTTTCCCATCCGCCGTCGCAGGGATCTGCATATTCTTCTGTTTAATCCTTCATCTCCTCTTTATCTTTCACAGAAATTTAAATTCATGGCGGACGGTAGTGGCCATCGCCTACGTTCTAGTTCTAATCTTGCACTGGGAACACCTCATCACAAATTCTGTGTGTATAGTAAATCTTTTGCAGTGCGAGCGGTTCAACTTGGAATGAGTTGCTTCCGTCCTTAAGGCAATCGCAGTCCGTTGCCTCGCTCAAGGTACAGTTAAAGAAGCTGTGGCTATCGGAACATGGATGACTTGTTTGTAACTAGTTATAGATACTTTAAATAAATATATATTTATTTAGGTACTACATATATTGTTATATATTCTTTGTATTTGATGTACCTTTTATTCCAATTTTATTTTATTATTTTTGTCTCTGTTTTCGTCTCTTTTATATTTTTATGGGCTTTCCTATAGTCTGTTGTACTGTGCTATATTTGTCTACCATTCTTCATCACAGTTCACCTACTCAAAGGTTAGCTGGAAGAAATCCCTTAAAGGGATATGTTCGCATTTGTACTGTCTATCCTGTGTCATATTTGTGTTTTATGTTTTGTACAATAAAGAGTTTATACATACATACATATATACAAGTACTCAGTAGGTATGTATATATTTTTGATTATTTTGTAATTTTTTCACAAATCCGAAAAAAGTTGAAAGCGAACATAGGTTATTTTCGTAAAATATGCAGACACACATAAACTCACATCTGTATTCCTACAAAAGGGTCAACAAAACACACGAAAATACTCAAGTTACAGTTCCAGTCTTAGCAAATGAAGGGTTGAAAGTAAAATAGTGATATTGAGACGAAAGGATGACGGAGGAAAGGGGGAGGAAATTCTTAACCCACACACTAGGTACACGGAGGACGTAAAATAAGTACCAATTGAATACCACACCATGCAAACTACAATCGACAGTGCATGTTACCGTTGAAATAAACTCCGGGTTGAAGTGGGATCGTCATGTTGACAAATTATGTAGCAAAGTAGCCAGCGCGTGCTTTGCCCTGAGTCGAGTCGTCAAGTCCGTGTCCCCGAAGGTTGCTCGAACATTGTATTTTGCAACAGTTCATTCTCTCATACAGTACGGGGCTGAGCTCTGGGGGCGCTGCGCTGAGTGGGAGAGAGTTTTTCGCCTCCAGAAACGTGCCATACGCATTATTTCACGACTGCCGCTAGATGCCCCGGCGAAATTGCTGTTTAAAGAACAAGGCATACTCACATTACCCCCAGTGGTCATTATGCAGGTGGCTGTATACGTACGTGAACACCTTACGTCATATAAAACGAACGCAATGGTACACAGGTACAATACGCGTAATGCAAACAAGTTCGTGGGTATCAGCCGCAAACTTGAGAAGTCGTCCAAGCTAACTCACGTGATGGGCCCGACGGTCTACAACAAGTTGCCGAGCTCTGTTACTGACGCAACGAGTCTGCACAGCTAAGCGCCGATTAAAACACTGGCTTATTGAGCGCCCGTTTTATAACTACAATGAATTTTTAATGTAAAGTCGCCGTCAATGGAACTTCTAAACAATGTAAACAAACGGCATCACATTGTTTTGTTACTGTTTCTCCTTGAATTTTCACGCTACCTCATCAAACACCACTGAAACCATAAATTACTGAAACGATCCTATTATCGTAACATGCAAAACCTTATATTAATAAGTTAAGGGGCTACTAAAGGAGCGACTGACAGCTCATAGGCCACGCTTGTCAATTACCTCAGCCCCCGCAAGCACGCACACATAGAAGCGCCGAAATGCGTTCCGCGGAGCAATAGCCCAGCTAAAGCTCCATCTAGCTTCATAAATGTAAACTACAACTATCGGCAGTCAGTCAAAGAAAAATATTTCGGCAAAATGACATTGACAATTTCACGCTTCACAGATGGCGTTGTAACTAATATTGTATTCAATTCATTCGCCCAATGTCAAATAACAAAACGAATGGTTCTTAATGTTTATATCAAAGCTACTATACGTTACTATAGCTTATGGAGTTTTTTCTACACTCCATATTATGCGCCTTAGGAGATTTATAGAGACAGCTATAATATCTATATTAACGAATTATTCTTGGGTACAGGTTTAAGTAGTTTATTTAACCCCTCTTACAAATAACATTTCCTTGCTACCTAGGTATCTAAATCGCGTTGTATTTTTTTTATTGTTTTGCAATACTTACTTTACTTACCCTTTGGAATATACCATACGTTCTGCAACACTGCTAGCCCCGTGATGTAGGTAAGTGCGTTTTCACATTATCCTATCCGATATCACATGTAGGACCGATATCCCATATATTTACGCCGTCATCTTTAAATTTTTCCTTGTACTTCTTTCCTACATATATCCGATGTCAGATTGGATAATGTGAAAACGCACTACGTACCTACAGCGAGTCACTAGCCCCGCAATTCCCGTTTAGTTTGTACATTTGGATCACGTCTCTGATTTGGATAAAAATTGGTAGGCTGATAGTCCATGATGCTGAGCAAGATTCACTAGGTTTCCCAAAATGTCCTAGATTAATTGTATGAAACTTTCCTTTTTTGTTACCGAAAATGCATAGAAATCTGGTAACAACAAAGGAAGGTTCTTGCTCAGCATCATGGACTCTATCAGCCTACCAATTTTTATCCAAATCGGAGACGTGATCCAACTGTACAAACTTAATGGGAATTGCACAGCCGGCCTCTTCACCATTTTTTAGTTCTATTTTTCACACCCGTGGCGCAGCAGCTACCAGATCTTGCTATGCCACTATGCGAATACAGGTGATGCTATACGGAAACGGTCTAAGGAAACCTCTAGATTTGAAATTAATGAAAATTGGCGTAATTTACAGATTTTGCAAGAAAAAAACACTTCATTTTAATAACTGTCAAAATTAATTTTCTGAACTTTTTGCTGATACGGAATTAATATGAAATTGAGTCTCACTCAATTGTTCTAAAATGATCAATGGACTCTATTGTCAAATTAAAGGTGACAGCTAGTAACTAGAGTTGCCAAAAGCAACTGAGTAGCTACTGACGCCACGGCCAACTCATTTATTTACTTTACATATTTTTATCAGACTTAATAAAATTTTAATTCAAAATGTTCATGTTTCTCGAACAGTTGTCCCTTATGTTTTATTTCTGAATGGTATATAGTACCTACATTACGATACAAGTGCAGAAACTCGTGTCGAATTTTTGACAGCTTGTTTAGGATTTCCTCTTCGCACGTGTATCGTACGATGTTTTTCAGTGCCTACCCTACATATGACCCTTTGAAATTTCGACCTGACAGAAATAGCCTGGTATGCGAACTTGTTCTGAAAAACACCATACATGTAAGAACTGAAATAGTAGGTACATTATTAACATTTGGCATTTTCGCGAGAATAATCACCAAAAATATTTTTTCTAAGGTAGGTAAAATTTATGGTTTTCCTACTCAGAATCACGAGCCCTTTCGATCTGGGGCAAAAAACAAGAAATAAAAAAATGGTCCCGAAATTTTCTATTATTTCGCATACTTTTCACTTTGTAACCGCAGCACAAAGTGTTTGAAAAATGGTAACGAAGTGGGAAAAATTAAGTTTTTTTTGCAAATTCAACAAGCTGCAAATTCCACTTCA
This sequence comes from Leguminivora glycinivorella, assembly GCF_023078275.1. Lineage (NCBI taxonomy): Eukaryota > Metazoa > Arthropoda > Insecta > Lepidoptera > Tortricidae > Leguminivora > Leguminivora glycinivorella. The sequence continues at coordinate 3,351,862 of NC_062987.1, read as the reverse complement.
TGCCAATTGAAATTTAAGAAAATTCATCTTTAGGTATGCAAATTCGTCATTTTAACACAACATGCTGCAAATACTTTTTTTTTTTGCAAATGCAACATTTCAGAAATTCAACTTCTGGCTGGACACCACCTCAACTCACTGGCACCTCAGATACTACGCGAAGACCAATCAACATAGACTTACATTAGATTATAATTATATTGTCTTCGGTTAGGACGATAGTTATTTATTACTCATGAAATAAAACTAGCTTTTAATGTCGTCGTCGGAAAACATCAGGATATATTTATAAGTAAATTAATTATACGCGATTTAATCTCTTTTCATTCTTAGAAAGAACGTTGAGTTTGCGGTCCCTTTATTGTTACACGGATCCGAATTAGGGTCCATGTAATGAACGTCCGTGTACCCGTGTTACGTCGTATGTCCAAATTCATGGAATTTAATTTTGAAATGAATATTGCTAATCACAACAATAAATTGCTGTAATATTAAAAAAAAAAAGATGATAATTGCTTATTATTAACAATAAATATGGCAGGGATGGAACTTGGCAGGAAGAAGAAGTAATAGCTTGTATAATTAATTAATTATGCAATCATGCGCTTATTGTTATGATTTTTTAATGTAAGGTACAGCGGGGCAAATCTCGACTGGGGGCAAATGTAACTGGTCCATTTTTTTCATGTTTTACAATGCTTGAATTATTAATTAGAGTGTCCACGGGGGCGATACGGGATTTTGTCACTAAAATACCGGTTGAAAATAAGAATTTTCTGAATTCGAACGCGTGAGACTCAAAAGCCGGCCCGCTTATATATGGTAGGCGTGTGCAGTGGATCTATGTAGAACTCATCATCATGTATGTAATAAATAAACGTTTCTTAGAAATAAACAGATTTTTTTTTATATAAAAATATAAAAATTATCATAATATAAAATGGATCAGTTACAATTTCCCCCCAGTCAAGATTTGCCTCTCTGTACCTTACCTGGTACTATGATTATAACAGATATACCCATTTTAGACTAGCGGTCCCGTATGGTATCACTTAAATTCATTTGATTGAATTGATTGAAGTTTGTGTGTCTTGTAATTCGATAAAAGCTACTAACATTACGTACACTTTGTTTTATTGTAAATTATTAATTTTCTGTATTTACATTACAATTAGGGAACAAATCAAATTATTTTATTGAATATTTTTCGATTTGTTTTTTTTTTTTTTTTTTAAAGTAGTCACACTAGTTCACACTACTATATTAATTATAAATTTAAATAGATATCATACACGAAAGAAAAAACGACAGGGCCCACCAGGGGCCACTGGTGGCTGAGCCGGGAATCGAACCCGGGTCTTCAGCTTACGCGGCTAACGTCCTTACCACTAGTCTACTCGCCCGCCCCCGGGTGGCGCCCCCGGCTATATTTAAATTTTATTTAAATTTATAATTTCTTTATTTACATTAATTATCGCCTAGCCAACTTACTCCGAAGATGGGGTAAGTTAACTAAGAGTCTGGAGTTTAGAAAATCGAATAGATACGTGTTATAATTGCAAATAAATACTTGCGTCAAAAATAAAGGGTTTAGAGACCCGAATAGTTCTTCTATCTGTAACAACAATTATTTTCATTAAATTGATTCAAACATCAAAGATATATGAGCTGAAGCCAAAAGTTAGTCAACTATCCCCGGTCTCCCCTAACCTACTTTTTAGGGTTCCGTAGTCAACTAGGAACCCTTATAGTTTCGCCATGTCTGTCTGTCTGTCCGTCCGTCCGTCCGTCCGTCCGTCCGTCCGTCCGTCCGTCCGTCCGACCGTCCGCGGATAATCTCAGTAACCGTTAGCACTAGAAAGCTGAAATTTGGTACCAATATGTATATCAATCACGCCAACAAAGTGCAAAAATAAAAAATGGAAAAAAAAAGTTTTATTAGGGTACCCCCCCTACATGTAAAGTGGGGGCTGATATTTTTTTTCATTCTAACCCCAACGTGTGATATATTGTTGGATAGGTATTTAAAAATAAATTAGGGTTTACTAAGATCGTTTTTTGATAATATTAATATTTTCGGAAATAATCGCTCCTAAAGGAAAAAAATGTGCGCCCCCCCCTCTAACTTTTGAACCATATGTTTAAAAAATATGAAAAAAATCACAAAAGTACAACTTTATAAAGACTTTCTAGGAAAATTATTTTGAACTTGATAGGTTCAGTAGTTTTTGAGAAAAATACGAAAAACTACGGAACCCTACACTGAGCGTGGCCCGACACGCTCTTGGCCGGTTTTTATTAAATGTAGTCTAACATGTCTACCTATTACATATTATTATGTTGAAAAGGTCTGTTTGTTAATAAATACTTATAACAGATTTTTATAGTATTTTCTTACTTTTACCAGGGGCGGCTCACTCCGCGCTTTTATCGCCGCGCTACAAGTACATGTCGGCGGCCGCGAATTCGCGGCCCATTCAGTGGTGACGGACGACTTTCGCGCCGCGCAATAAAATTCAATGTCGCCTGCTCGCGTGCGGTCCGTTTGTTAATGTAGGTAAAAAATTTGAATGGCGGCATTTTGTGGACATCAAAGGAGTGAGCCTTCTGTACTTGTACTATTATATATTCTGTGCTTTTACCTCTGTGCGAGGCTAGCGGTCTCATATGGTACCAGCAATCATTCCAAAAACCGAAGGTCACACATTTTTTTACTCAAATATTGTTACCTTTAGTCAAATAAACCATAGATATATTTAAAGAACTACAAACATTGGATTTAACAAAAAACACTCACTCAATGGGGCTAAGTATCTTGATTGTGTACACTTATGAGGACACCGTGAATCAATATACATTTTAAATAAAGAATAACGATTAAATGGCGGTATGGTCTCAGTCGTTGGAGGTATACATACAGTACCTGTACAAGATAAAATATACTACTGTGTATAATGTATAATACAAACTATGCCAAGCATAACCAAATAAGGATGTAATTCTGAAAATAAGTGATTGAAATAAACAATTTGGTAGTTATGTTGTTTTATTTTATATGTATTCAAGGAGATGAAGAATACAGGTATGCTATGTGCAAATTTCTTTTTTGATGATTTTTAATTGCAAGAATCCATTTGACCTCAATGGTCTGGAATCCAATTAAAATCGTAGGCAAGCTCGGGTGCCAAGTAAATGATATTATAAGATTAGGAATAATAGGAATGCATCCTTAAAATTAACGTAACTAAGAAAACACCGTGTAGAATATTCATATGTCTTGAGAGAATCTGTATCTCTCTCAGTTTTTCTCACTCAGAAGGTGGATCTTCAACACGTCTCGGGTAGTCCGGCGGTTCCTCTTTCTGCAGCCAAGATGAAAGCGAAACCTTGTCCTGATTGTTGACATTTAACTGAAAGTTTAAAGAAATTTAGTAGGTAGTAAAATCACGTTTTTAAAACAAAGATGTCAAATCAGGTAAACAGCTGAACATAAAAAAATCTCTTTAATCGAACTGAAAGAGAGAGAGGCTTTATAACAACAAAAATAGGGTGTGAAATTATTGAAGAATTCGATACGACTGGACGATAATTTCAAGAACAGAGAGGATTGAGGCCCAAATTAATAAGTAGTTATGACTTATGAATGCTAATTGTTACCAGAACTGGTTTCAGACAATACGTATGTTGTCCCATAAACATAGTAAAAAATCTAGGTATTAGGAACCCTTTAAAAACTGTCCGTAGTTGAAGCTGTAGACAGATCCTTAGTCATTAACATATTATCTTCATCAATTTTCACAGCTAGGTAGTACCTATCTAGTACGTATAGAGTACCTATCTCTGCTGACATTAGAATCCCCTTAGTCAAAGTCCAATCCATCAGAAAGGTTAATTTTATTTATTATTTTAAGCCAAGCTCAGTTTAGTCAAGACTAATTTAAAACTGTAAATTAAACATAAACGCACTGGCTAGCTCAAACTAACGTACAAGGTAAATCAACTGATGATTATTTTATTTTACATTTTGTCACAGTTTCGTTTCCTTTCAACCCCTTATTTGCCAAGTCTGGCATAGAAACATGAGTAGTTTCATGCGCTCTGCCTACCTCTTTATGGGATACAGGCTGATTGTATGTATATTTGTAAATATTATTTTATGTAAACTTTATTGCACAATTCATTAAAAAAGTACAAAATTTGAACTTATTTACTGACAATTTTTATGTGATAGATCAGTAAAAAACCTGAAGCTGTAAAAACAACCTAACAAAACCATCATATTTAGAATAAAACTGATGTAATTTTTTTTTTTTTTAATAGCCTATATGGTGTCCCACTGCTGGGCAAAGGCCTCCCCATCCTTTCTCCATTCCTCACGGTTTGATGCCCGCTCTTGCCAGTCTCTGCAAAATACGTCGAGGTCGTCCCGCCATCTCTTCTTTGGTCGTCCTCTGCCCCGGCTAATTTGCGGTAACCACTCAGTCGTCACTTTGAGAGCTGATATCTCAAAAACCGTTCACTTTAAGCCCACCGTTCCGGGTGCATCCGGCATACATGCCCTGCCCAATCCCACTTAAGTTTGGCTGTCTTAGCACCCACATCTATTATACCTGTTTTGGAGCGCAGTTCAGTGTTTCTAACTCGATCGGTTCTACGAACTCCAAGTATGCTGCGCTCCATTGCTCGTTGGCAATGTAATATAAAACAAAATTAAAGTTTTTGAAATATAGAACGTTAACTAAGGTTTTTTTAGCAAAGTTATTTTTTAATCTTTAGTATAGTATGATTTAGGGGAGTGTACAAGTTTGTAATGGGGTGGCAACGCGTATGTGACACTCTTTGAGTTGCAGGCGTCCATAGGTTACGGTAACCGCTTTCCATCAGGCGGATCGTATGCTTGTTTGCCACCGACATAGTATAAAAAATAAAATAAAAAAACCTAAATTATTTAGTTAAATTGATAACCAAGGTGCAAATTTTGTTTAGTTTTTTTTTTATATTGTGAGATGTGTATCATAACCTAGAGGAACTACACTGTTCAGTTTTATAAATAGTGGCTAAAAATTAGTGGAAATTAATATATGAAATAAAAGTTTATCATAATACAGACTTAGGTATATACCTACGCTTACTTTGTACCTTATGCTCGTTTAGCATGTCGTGTACTGGATATAATGAACTAATAAATATTATGCATTATTTGTATAAAATCCTTTAACTGATTGTATCTGAAATAAAAACTTAGGTACACAGTAAATATAGACTAACTTAAAAATAACCAAATAATCCACCAAAATGAATTCCCACGGGAAGTACGAGTAATTAGTCAACTATGCCTATTACATCAATATTACTCGCTAAATTCTTTGGCCAAGGAATGGACCAAGCCTAGGGTTTCCTAGTACTATCGAAGAGGACCTTCTTTATATATTATCTGAAGTAACTCTCTAACTTCACCATACCCGTCCAGTCTACTACATATTAGTAATGATCAATCCTTCTAAGTAGTACTAGTACCTATCAAATACCAGAAGCGATGTTATGCCTTATCGTATACTCCTTATGCTAAGAAATGATGATGGTTACACGTCGTCCTGTAGAAACAAACCCATTCGTTGTTTGTGAAATTTCTTAAAAATATTTATTAACATGTAAATATTTGTCCCTTAACTATTTAAAAACGCACTATAGAATAAATAGCTTTTTGGTTTTTCACCGGGCAAGTTGCCCAGAGATTCCTTGTACTTACTTACTTACTTTTACAGACATGATTTATGTTTTAGTTATGAAGATGACGGTTAATGCAGTACAAGGATATTTTCCATACCATCTTCGATACCTATTTCTATATACCTCTATATAGAAAAAAATGGAGTAGGTATATATAATTGGTCGCTTATCTACCTAACAAATAAATAAAAAGTGGTAACGGTTCGGGAATCAGCAGATATCACATACGTCAGTATACCACAGGTCGATATTCGAGTCTCTACACTTTTTATTGCATTTTTCTAAACACTCTCTCATCCGTCACTATCCGATGACATCACGGCGCTTTTTAGTGGCAAGGACGAACCTGTTTAGTCGGACCTGATTACAGTCTTCTAATCACATGTAAAAGCTACCACATAAGTACCATTCTTTAACACATGAGCTTCTTCTACTCCATGCTTTTAACATTGTGCTTAAAACTATAAACTTAAAACTATACATACATACACACAACATACATACAATCACGCCTGTATCCCATGAAGGGGTAGGCAAAGCACATAAAACTACTCAACTTCTCTACTTAAAACTATGTGTATATTAAAAGACGTAGTACCTTGAAGTTTCTGGGCCTTATAGTATTGTTCGAAAATAAATGAATATTCTATTTCGGAACACCTGAACCTTGCAAAAAAAATTTACCGGATTATCAAATGAAAGTAAGAAAACTAATTAACGTTTGCCTCCTAGATAGTTATGATTACAAGACCTGTTCTCTGTCAAAAGAAAAAGGTACCCGTTCTAAATGTCTGCTTGTGTATTCGTGTAGTCCCGGCAGTGCTAAGTTGCCGAGGTACCGAACCCGTCCTTTACAGAATGATTTACATTCCTCACTGTTATAAAATTAAAAACGCATCCATTCTACTGTACGTAGAAAGCAAACTGGACTGTACTTAGAATCCGTGAATCCGGACATATTAAACTTGGGTACCCGGACCTTGATAACACGGACCTAGCCACAAATCCGGATTTATATAACACTACATAAAAGCGAGCCAGGCACCTCATACACGAAACGCACATGCGACTGCGATCGATACTGAAGAAATAATAAACTTTAATGTTTAGAGACACATGAAATGATGACGACCGGTCTGGCCTAGCGCGTAGTGACCCTGCTACGCCGCGGTCCCGGGTTTGAATCCCGATAAGGGCATTTATTTGTGTAATGAACACAGATATTTGTTCCTGAGTCATGGATGTTTTCTATGTATATATTTATATAATTAAGTATATCGTCGTCGCCTAGCACCCATAGTACAAGCTTTGCTTAGTTTGGGGCCAGGTTGATCTGTGTAAGGTATCCCCCAATATTTATTATTTATTTATTTATTTACATACACACAAACGCATAAATGAGCAAATCCCTAACATGAGCTATGTGTCACTGAAGGGCTCCTAATCGGATCATCATCAGCAGTTCTTTCATCAATCTCTTAACACGAGCTATGCGTTTTTGAGGAGTTCCGTTCTGATCATCATCAGTTCCACTTCGTCAAATGTAAGTCCTTGTCCTTATTCATAATCCAAAACATTAGAGAGACTTTGGTGATAATACAAAAGTCACTACAAGTGTGCCGTTCAAATTTGAGAAGTTCCCTTGATCTTTCATGGATTGGTATCCAAAGGAGATCACCAAAACTCCAGCATGATCGAAATCTGACTTGAAACCTCAAAGTGCTTAAAAAACTTAACTCGTTAAATTCGTCGTTGAAGAGTTCCGCTCTGATCATCATAAACTGTTCCACTTCACCATATGTGACTGTTTTGAATGGAAATGCATGATGTTCTAATAAAACACAAAAATCACTATATATTATGCGCCTTTCAGACTTTAGGAGTTTTCTCGATTTCTCCAGAATCCAATTATCAGAACTGGCTTTCAATAATATGTACATACACTAAAAAAAAATCGAAACCTGTCTACTTAGTAACAAACATCAAACATTATACACGAATTGATAAATGATAACCTCCTCGAAATTTGGAAGTTGGTTAAAAACACAAGTTTTTAAAATTGATAATTAAAACTAGGTACCTTATATTATTTAAATTACCTTTTACAATTTTTTTTATACCACGTCGGCGGCAGGTAAGAGGAAAAGAGGTCACCGGAAACTTTGGACACCTGCAACTCAAGGGGGTGTCACATGCGCGTTGCCGACCCATTAGAAACTAAGTACACTCCTTTTTGTTTTGAAGAATCCATACTGTAGTTCATCGGAAATACCAAAACTATGCTTTATTTCGTGCTACCCTAATAAGGAATTCTGGTAGTGATCGCATACATCGATAAGACAGCCTGTTGCTGCCTTTATTTTCAATGTAATTCTGTTATTAAATTTGTAAACCTGTTATCTTTGTGGGGCAATAAAGAAGATTAACTTATTTACTTACTTAAAAAGTAAAGCAGTGTGTAAGTGCGTTTTTACATTATCCGATCCGATATCGGATGTAGGAAAGATTTCAAAATAAAAAAATCAAAGATGGTGGCGTAAATATACGGGACATGGGATGGGTCCGACATCCGATATCGGAACGGATGATGTGAAAACGCACTACTAAGAGAAACTATGTAAGAGACATAGAGTCATCGAGTATTTTGCCGAACACGCAGAAAATAGACGGGCCGAACCGCACCAGAAAGGTTCCTTTTGTGCCTATGTTTGGTATGAAACCCTAAAAAGAGAAAGCCAATTCTTAGGTTTATTTTACAGTTCTGGATTAAGCTTGAGTTTAGCTATATATAAACAATAATAATAACATTTGTCGGACACTATCCCGGTGAGTCACTCGGGCACATTGCACAGACATGACCTCATAACTAGGATAATTCACCAGCAGTTAGTATTTTCCATACAATCTTGTGGACCGCGAAGTACCGTACTACAAGTAGGTACTTACTACTTACCTGCGCCAGTTCTCGAAAATGGACGAGATACTTGGTTGATTCGACGATCATCGTCGTTTCGGCGAACGATCTCATAGGCAAAAGTGAGCGACACTCGCTAGGGGTGAGATGCAGAAGGCGGTACTCCTGTACACGGCGCGTAGGTCGGTCACCTTGGGCCCTGCCTGTCTTTTCCCTTTCTTATACCAATATTTTTGTATCTTTTGTATTTTTAGCATAAGCTACAGAAAATATTTTGACATACCAACGTCAACGAGTTTTAATCACAGACAACCGCAGAACAGAAAGATCACTGCACAGACCATACAGGTTGTTTGATAGCGAAGTACGTACTAAGTAGAAAATATCAAAGAATTATAGCAGAGAACGACATAATTACTTATGTTTTAATAGCCAAGCCGAAACGGCAGATTTAACATTTTAAAATTGTACTGAAACACATCCAACTTATCAGTACGTATAAAACCATGAGTCGTTTATGTAAATGGCCTTGGAGATGATGAAATGAGAAAATGAGCCAAATAAATATCTGTAAGTACTCCTCACACTAATAAATACCCTTGGCGGGATTCGAACAAGGGACATCAGCTTTAGCAGGCCGGCAGGGCCAGTCCAATCCAATATGTACAAGGATTTCACTCCAGAGTTGTGGGTTCAAATCCCGTTGCGTGGCCAACCAACTTAAACATTGTATTTTTTTTTATTGCAATATCTATTCTTATTTCTCAATGAATGTATTTTTTTTTATTTTTGTTTTATTTTATTTCACTTATAATTGTGTAAATTATGTACAACACACAAAACAACATTGTATACATTAGGTTAGGCTCCCTCAGAAAAGGTTTTCTTCTTTTGAAGATGAATTAATATTAATTTCTTTATTTTATAATTTATTTGGTATAATAAGAAAGAAAAAAAAAACAAAAAGTAGAAATTTCGAAATAAAATGGAAAAAAATCACCTAGAAGTTAGCATATTTAGCTGATGGCTGGTACCACAGGGCCACGGACACATTATCGTTCCTGTCGAAATTACATAGCATCTTGTAACTCAAATAGTATAGAGTTTGACGTAGCTTTGGCAATACGCACACATGCGTATATATAATAAATATACAAAATGAACGTAGTTTATGGAAAAGGATCTAACCCACAAACATTGCCAATAGAATTTAAACTTTCTGACAATAACAATAGTCATTCATTTCAATGGCAATTTTATGGAGATAAATCCTTTTCGCTAAACTACGTCCAAATTTTCGTAATTATAAATTGTCAAAAACGCTGCGCGATTTGACATAGGTCTTGCCTCCTCGAGGCCCGCCGGCCGTCTGACATTTTTGACAATAAGGACACATGTATACGATTGACGTATGAAAGAAAGAGAAACGAAACCGCATAAAATGGCCGTTTTCTGTTGAATTCATGATATCGTAAATGATGATAAATCTTTGTATATACGATAACAAAAAATATTTCCTTCTACGAGAGACTAGATAATTTGGAAACCTTCACTTTAAAGTAGGTTAGACTGATTAAAGTTGCATATTTTTTTCACAATGTTAGTTAAACGAAAAATTAAGGCCTTACTTTGGATTAAATTTCTATCGAGAAAATTGTAAGCATTCGTGTTTCGAGCTGTACAAAAATTTCAATCATATAGTCAAGATATACATATCCAAGAATCAGATCTCTAGGTTTCCGGGGCTAAGCACACCAGTGAATCTAAAATCCTAATATTTATCGATGCATGGCCTTAATCTAGAGATTTCAATAAAAACTTGAAATGGTTTAAAAGTTAGGTTATTATGACGAATCAAAATGACGTTTTTGTTTCTTTTAAGTTGTACAATTGTCTATGATGGATAGGGCTGGGACTAAAGTTGCCGATATTGTAAAGCCAGCTACACACTACCCAACTAACGCTCTATACCAACCACGTAGTGATTCAATACTCTTTGTACCAACCATCATTGTTTAGGTAGGTAAAAGAATAAAAAAATGTCGGTACTGACGGTTTCAATATTATTTTACTCGTTAATGGCTTTTATTGGCATGTACGCATGCCGATGCCGCGAACACGAGTGTGGACACTTTCTGCGTATCGAATATCGCGCGAGTGTGGAGAGCGCTTACTTGACATTTGGACATTATTTGACAGAGTATTTTCGCATCACTAAGAAATTCATCATTCAGAGACAATTTCAAAATGGCGGTTTGTTTACATTATTTGGAAGTTCCATTGACGGCGACTTTAAAAGCAGTTAGCCCTTTATTTATTTTTTATATTTTTATGAGCCATGATTATTTTATTTTTATTAATGCACATTTGTAATTACAATGTTTTGACTGAAAATGATCAATGTTATTTTTATGATTAATTTTACTGTATTGTAAAATAATGTATAAGTAATTTCTATTTCTGACTTGTAAATTGGTTTTATAAAATAAATGACTATGAGTTATGACAATGACTATGACGTCATTACTATTCGCAAGTAGCTGAAGTAACGCTGTAATGTTCGTACCTAGTCATGTTCCAAGAATTTCCGGCCATTTGCGAATTGTCTATTTTTCAGCGTTTTTTTATAAAATTAAACCACGTCCCGAATTCTTGGCAGTTGACACGAGGTTCACGACCGCGCCGTAAACAGCCCACGACTTGTTTATCCCACATTGTTATTGTTATGTTATTTGGATTTCCAAGAAATCGATTGTTCCGGATATACAGGATATAATAAAGATAGGATAAACTTTAGCAATGTCAAGGTAGGCGATAACTTTTGTCATTCGCGTTGCTACGTAGCAATTATTAGGGTTGATACAATTTGACGTCCCTTCGCGAGCGTTACCATAGATTAGATGATTGATTTTTGACAACCCTGGAATATAAGTCGAAGTGAGATCATGTAAAATTGGCTTTCTGAATCAAATCTTGCTGTACACTGTTAGTTTAATAGCTGTTGGTTCTCCATAACATAAATAAATAAATAAGAGAGTGTAGAACGGGGCAGTATGATTTGACCCTGAACTGCTGTGAAACTTCGGTTTTGTAGGAAGTGTCCTTCCTGTACGTAAGTATTAGGTTAGGTACCACAGAATATAAGTAGAAGAAACAAGTTGACCTATTTGTATAGAGGCCGAGCGTGTCAGATTTTGTACTGAAGTTGTTACTTTCCTGTGATTTCAAAAATGTCCCAGGGGGCCGATTTTTGAATCTCACGGCGTTCGAATTCAGAAAATTGTCACTGAAAATAGTAGGCAATTCACCGTTTTCAACCGGTATTTTAGTGACAGTGAGACTCAAAAATCGGCCCCCAGGCCCTGCAATGTTCATAATTTTTATGTTGTTGCAAAACATTATTTTTTAATTATTATAAATGGGCTTACTCTTGGCCAAAGACGTGGCCTACGATGGAGTGAGCTCGCCCAGAAGATACCTGTCCACTCTTGGTTAGAAGGTTGATGAAATATCACGTAACAAGGCATTTTTTATGTTTTTGTTGATTTCAACTTACAAAAATTGACGCCCGAAAGCTGCAAATTTCAACTGAGTGGATTTTACTGAGTTCATTTGTCACGCTAAGTATACGTATCTAGACGTTTGCTTGATCTATGGTATAATGTAGGTACTATTATTTATTCAGTATTTTTGCTCAATTGTGACTATTAAGAGTCAACAGATAGTTGTAAAAGGTGAAATCAAGGTGATAAGTATGTAGTTGTTAATGCAAGAAGGAAGTGTTGGTGTTAGAGTATCTTCTATCATTGCACCACGGCTCTTATGCTCATGTATTTTAGTAAGTTGTAAGTTAGCTGTACCTATTATGCATCGCCTCGGCCGTCAACCTCAATATTACATGTATTCTAACATGTAATTTTGACAGTCAAGTACCGGTACTTAGCAGTTCTAGTACAGTCACGTTGATGAATTAATACTCATAAAGTTTATTCCCGCTTTTCATTGGCGTCTTTGCGTCTCGTTCGCCAGTATTAGGTACATGCATTGTAACATGTAATATATATGGACAGTCAAGTACCGATACTCGCAGTTCTAGGTACTGTCGCGTTGATAAGCGATAACGTTATCTGTTTGCCCTGACTTTCCGTTTTAAGGATGTATCTATTTGCCGACAGACCCACGTACGTATCAGTATTTGCTGCGCTTACAGCTGCGGGCGTTATAAGGCTCAATATTGTTAATACGGGGTGTAAATGCGTCGATTAAGATCTGAATTTTCTGATTCCTCAGCAGTTCTCAAAAAGTTTGTACAAAAATTAAGGAAAAAGTTAAATTTGTTTTTATTCTTCCTATTTTGTTACTAAGATTTTTTTTATGAATTGAGATTTTAGTAAGTTTTATTTCGTCATTAAGGTTCTATAACAATTATCCTGTATATATCTCACGAAAGTCGACTTATATTACTAAATGTTGGTAACAAAATAGGATCAATTAAAATTTGCTGACGTGGCTGTGTACAAACTTTTTGAAAACTGATCTCCTACTGAAACTGTCAAACAGGCAGGAGTACACTACAGTACAACTATACATTTATATAGATTTCCTGTAATTGTATCAAGTAATGGTGCTTTATTATGTAACATGGTGTTACAGCAGGGACAGCGCGCCATCGGGCCACCGCTCTGTCACTGTCATTATCACACCATGTTATGAAATTAAATGAAATATTTATTTCAGACAGGTGTCCATATTTACACAAAATATTAGTGGATAAAAACAATGAAAAAAGAAACAAAAAAATAAATATATAACTAACTATATAAGTATGTATAACTAACATTCATAACAGTCAGTGTGGGAGCACCATGATTTTAATGCAAGGCCGAATATACGAATTCAATTCAATGGAACAAGTATTACTCTAAGTTACCAAAACACAACAAGCAAAAATAATCAAAGAAACCTCATTTCATTTATAAGCATAAGCGTTATGGGGCACTGTGAGTTCTGAACAAAATAATAAATCAAAAATGTACAAAGTTCCATTAAATTTAGCATGTTATAGTATTGTGTAGGTAGGTTATTTATTATTTACTGCTACTGCTAGTAAGTGTTGACTTATGTGTAACGTAATCATTACAAACGGTATCATTACAAAATTTATGAGTGTATTGTTTTATTTTAATAGGAATGCAGCGTGGAGACGCATTCGTTTTCACACTAATATGCAGACATAATAGATAAGACACTGCAAGTATTTAATTGCTTTTATAGAAAATGTTCAATATGAATTTAATATTTTGTTCCGTTGAACACGAATTTAATAAGTATGAATCATATAAGATCTACCCACTGCTGGGCATTAGCTTTTCCTCTTCTGCCATTTGGTCTACCACCACTTTTTCCAAAAGTGGCGTCCCGAAGCGATCTTTTCAGTCTAAGAGATCCCAACGCAAATGATGACTCGTAAATCCCTATGTAATTCAATAAATATTTATTAGTTAGGGAATTCAATAAATATTTAAAGAAAGAGAAATAAAAATCATTCTTCGCGTTTTTATCATTTCCGCTTCTACCTCGTTTTACTTATTCTCGGTAGGTTCATGTTATGAAAAGGCCCCACGTTATCTGCACTATTTGATTTCCCCAAATGCATATTGGATTACCAGGAACTCGAGCAAAACATGCCTGTGGGTGCGCCTGTGTGTTCGGCGATGCCGATAACAAGGGTAACCTTGAACGCACAGTGTAGGTACATTGTGATGAATTGATGATGTTTGCGAATATTGCGATACCTAGATACGCAAAAAATATATGCGACAGTTTGAATGACAAGCAATTACTATAATGTTACTTGTGGCTTAACACAAGAATTTGATGATAAACTAAAAGAGGTATTTCGGGCCAGCATTTTGTATGTATCGAAATTTAAGAAAAATTTAGCAAATTTAAGAAAAAAATGGTAAAACCTAAGCTAAAACAAAAACCAACGTTCGTACTGTTCGTAGCACCAAAACGACGACTATTTTCTAGAAGGTTTCAACGTCGTTTCAATCCGGAGATGTCTGCGGATGACAATTTATTCCACAATTTAGCAGAGCAAGTAAATAATTTCTGAAAAAACGCAAAACGCACAGAGGACTGCTAGCATTTTAAGAACAATTTAAACTTATGTAATTTACTTATTACCACAACTAGTTTCGGACTGATTAGAAACGATAATAATGGTCTGAAAACTTTCGTGGCTACGGACTTTATTCCGTTTACATTTTTTTCAATTAGTCGTCGATACCTAATGGCGGCAATTTGTAATCCAACCATAGTAATTTTATTTTCCACGCTTTTCCGACTAGTTGCCAAGTGCTACACTGCATCAGTATTCAATAATAAGCATAATATATTCGTAGTAAGAACGACGGCGACGCTATGTAAGTAATGCTTTTCGTTGTCTACTCTACTTTACCTGGTCCTCATTCTGAGGTACTACATAATTATAATTACATATGAATATTAGTACTAAAGGTACTCTTATGAGCTGTAAGACCGGTAAGACGTACTCGACTCGACGATTTTAGTGCACAAGTTACTGAAGTTACATAAGTACGAGTATAGGTATACTACTTAAACTAGAAAAAAGGCCACATGCCACATGCTGGTCTTTATCAAAATGCACTCTCAAAACGCAGCTCGAAAAGGCAGAAAGCAACACTGCAAGTATTGCAACCCATAAAACATCATACGAAACGTTCGCAAAGCAAATTGCATAAACCTGTGTGCGTAGCCCAATGCACAAACGCTCCACGAAACGCTCACGAATCGTGAAACTTTTGGGCATTCGGCTACGCACACTGAAGCGGTCTTCACATTGGATGCAGCCTGCAGGTCCTCAGTTATCTCCGATGAGCAAGTAGGACAGGCTGATTTTCCACTAAAGCAGATATGAAACGAGACGTACTCAACCAATATCACTAATGGCAATAATAGCATTGGTTGTAATTCACAAGTTGGACACTCTGGGCCAGACAGCAATAGTAATATATGCACTGTCTTTCTTATAGATCGAAACACGTTGTACCTAGATCCGCATTAGTCTGATGACCGCGTAACCTAATGCAATCGTCAATAACACCGTGTAAGCAATGTGTGTAAATATTACATAACTACACATACACAACGGGCTCTGCTCATGTATTCCGAAACGAATGCGCATTCGCACTTGGTCAACATTAGTAGTATGATATTTCTACGCAATTAACATATTTCAGAAGTGATTTCTCTATAAAGCAATGTAAACGTTAATGAAACAAATGAACAAACCAATGAATAAGTTTTAAACAAATTGTAAAGATTTTTTTCAGAAAAACTATGAAGAGTAACTAAGAAAGGAAATCGGTTGAAAGGCAAGGCAAAACAATTAAAATTCACAGTGCATATGAATTAATTAAGAGATTTCGATTCGAAATAACTAATGTACCTAATTAAATGCGATAAGTTTTTCTTATAAAAATTATCAGAAGAACAAAATTCTACTGTGTTCTGTGTTCTGTCCTATGGTACTATATTAAGTAATATTAACTGGAGCTTCACATTCAATTGACTATACCCAAGGATCCCAAGATCTAGTGCCATTATGAACGTGATCTGCTTGTATTATGCTAAAACCATAAAAAAGGGTAAATAAATAGACATTACGTTACTTTACGAGTGCTACGACTAATTGCCTCAGATGACTTTTTGCTCAATTGGGTGCAGCAATTGATATCTAACTTACTCGTATTGGCCTATTGTGCAATTAAATATTTATAGATAAGTATGTGGCTTCTGTGAGAGTCTCACAACAATGATGTACTGGTCTAAAACATTGGAAGCCATTGAAATATACATCAACATATGTAACCAGATAAACCAGATACCTAAATATTGGGACTAAATGTAATAGCAGTAATTTTAGACTTCTATAACCTGACCTATTTTTCTGGTAGCATAAAGACCGTGACTACCTTTTAGATTTTTGTCGAGCTCCCGATATTTAGACGCACAGCAATCAAAAAGGTAATCACGGTCTATATCCCGGTCAATATAAGTCTAATGAAAATAACCGTGAATCATTCAGAACTCTAAATGTAATTAATGTAACAAACAATAGACATTCCGACGACAGATCCGACGGACTGATCGTCAGTGGGCGCCTAGCCAATATTGTAACATGCACTATAATTTTTGCTATAATGTACTAACGTGGTAAACGCAAAACGCAAACTGCAAATGGTAGCACAAATACCTAGTACCTATACACTATATCGACATAATCGACACACAAAAGTAAGAAAAAAAGGTATTCCAACTACACAAAATATAAACTAAGTTATGTACAAAGCCGTATATTATTTACAAGTATGTACAGTCGAGTTCATAAATATATGAATCCAAGGTTTCAAAAATAAATGCGCATAGAAAGGTACATTTTTAACAGAACAGATTAATCATTCATAAATATGTGCACAAATCATATGTCATATTAAACTGAGCAACTTTCATAAATATATTATGTAAGCATCTAAAAACTCATAAATATATGTACTAATATTTTTCAAAATTATTTAAGCCACTGAAAATACACAAATACCTACACCGGTTTTTCATATACATAATTCTAAGCATGTATTGCCACAAAAATATCTGTAATTCTGTACTAACGTTTTACAATTTTATGTGAACACGTGGAAGTTCATAAATATCGTCTTCAAACTTTTCTTTGACCCTTATTTCTGTGTGTATAAGTATATGTATGTGGCTTAATAAATATAAAAACAAACGTATGCCGCCGTTAATAACGTCTAAAGTAAATTAAAAAATGTACATGTTTATTTTAGGTAGGTAGGTATGCGATTTGACAATCATCGAAAAGAGTACAGACTTGTCATCACATACATCTATCTCACGTTTTTCTCTTCAACCATTTGACAGATCTCCGTCATCTTGTGAATTTAGGAAAAAAAAAGCTTAGAATCCACATGTCACGGCTTGGTATAGCCCTATTACATATTTTTGAATGTTTAATCTGTTCAGATAAAAATGTACCTTTCTATGCGCATTTATTTTTGAAGCCTTGGATTTGCTCATATATTTATGAACTCGACTGTACATAACCAAATCCAAGTCCTTAAAGCCCCACGTTGGGCGCCAATGTAACCGGCTAGCAGCGGAGAAATAAAATAAAAGTAAGGTTCATCTTATAAACAATATAATGTAAAAAATAATATAAGTATACAGTAAAATAAGAAATATCAGTCAGTACGCGAGAAA
Organism: Leguminivora glycinivorella; assembly: GCF_023078275.1. Lineage (NCBI taxonomy): Eukaryota > Metazoa > Arthropoda > Insecta > Lepidoptera > Tortricidae > Leguminivora > Leguminivora glycinivorella. Next base: position 3,333,912 of record NC_062987.1, on the reverse strand, counting down.
TATAAATATCGTCACTAGCCTTTAGACGTAGGTACATTGACCGCGGGTCTTCACTTGAATACGGCGAGCGACGTACAGCGGAGCCCAGCGGAAGAAATCAGCAAATCTCTTGCGTCAATTGATATTTACTTATTGATTCACTTTTAGGTTAAATTTAGAGTAATAGGCTGTAACAATCGGGCGTACTTAATTCCGATTAGAACCTGACCTGACCCAAGCCTTATTCAGATTTACGAACCAGTGACGTGCGATAAGACTTGGATTAGGTTACAACATAAACAAAACAAACTTAAAACTATTAATATGAAACATACAAAGAATTATATGAACCTGCATAAGAGGCAGCCAAAATACACTGTTTTTGATACAGTCACAAATCATATTTTAAATATAATAATTAATTTCAAGCATGGACCTAATATTACCCGTCTGGCGCAGTCGGTAGTGACCCTGCCTGCTACGCCGCGGTCCCGGGTTCGAATCCCGGTAAGGGCATTTATTTGTGTGATGAGCACAGATATTTATTCCTGAGTCATGGATGTTTTCTATGTATATAAGTATTTATATAATATATATATCGTTGTCTGAGTACCCAAAACACAAGCCTTCTTGAGCTTACCGTGGGCCTCAGTCAATCTGTGACAAAAATGACACCAATCGAAAGAAAAAAAAATATGGAGTAACTTTTCATGCGTAAATCGATATATTATCACAGAATATATAATAGTACAATACAGAAGACCCACTGCTTTGATGTTCACAAAATGCCGCGTTTTTAAATGCCTACAAAATTCTAACAAAGAAACGAGCCGCACGTGCGCAGGGTTGGACGATAGGGTTGCCTATGGATTAAAACGAATTAATAATCAGATAAAATGTTATACTATTATAGTCAAGTTTTGGGTACTCTCTAGGTATATATACTGTATTCATATATTTTTGTCTAAGTCCCAACATCGCAAGCATTATTGAACTTTTCCGTGGGATAATCAATAGTAGATCTGTGTAAGATTGTACTAAGTATTTTATTCATGATGGCTACTTAACTAAGCATTATTAGCCATTAAACACGCGGACATCCCATATGAACCTTAAAAAAGTATTTTCTCAAACATGCAATGAAATATTGTCTTTACGTTCCTTAAAATGGGCTGGGAAGTATCGCTTTTTGGGCGCAACAACTCGAGAGGACTGTAAAGGGATTTCATATTAGTTTTCAGGCCTAGGCCTGCAAAGTAACTTTTTTTTATAAAATATTGTCCTTTAGAGCATTTTTTTTTTATTTCATTGTATGTTTGAGAAAAGCACTATACATGCCTCGGCGTGAAAACGGATTCCCGGCCTCGTATCCCTATCCGGCCTCGCTCGCACGCTCGCTCGGCCGTATATACCCACTTGGCCGGAAATCCTCATTTTCCCGGCCTCTGATGTAATGTACTATTGCGACGTAAAGTAACAACGGAAAGTACGAACGTGCATTCCGTGAGAACGCGCGCCACCTCTGATTAGGCCGCGAACTCGCGGCCGCCAGCATGTACTTGTAGCGCGGCGATAGAATCGCGGAGTGAGCCGCCCCTGATATTATCACGATATTTTACGTAAAATCACAATATTAATTAATGTTCATAATCATAGACCAACAAACTACGAAACAAGAGTGTGACCAGTACTTTTTTAAATAGTGTCTGCACACGGTACACGGTGCACTGAGTCATTATTATTTGTTAAAAACAAGATATTTCCAAGTTTCAAGTAAAATAATTATTTTTTGATAAATTAATTGAAGAATTGATTTTCTTTTGACCTGAATTATAATTATTTTGATTTAAAATCGTGTTTGCACATCGCAAACCGTCTGCCATTGCTGGCTTGAAGGTTCCGCCACAAAGCCATAAAATAAAATAAAATAACGCCCGCCATTGTAGGGTCACAGCCGGTCTTCAGTGATGCTCTCTCTGTTTCTATTACTCTATGATTTCAAGTATTAATTTAGTAGCACAATTCCTTTCCAGAGAAGTGAAAATTTTCCGTCCGAAAAACAAAAGATGCACGACAAGCTAACATTTTTTTTTCGCAGCGGCCAGTACGCGCGGCAACTGCAACATGCAGGTTTGCCATGTTACAATATAAAATGTAGAAAATTATCAATACTTACCTACAATAAATACTTAAACCAATCTATAAAATGAATACAAATCTATTTTCACTGGCGTATCAGTAGTTTATCAGTACCATCATCAATATTCTGAAAATAGTTAATATTGGTATTACGCTGAATCAAACGTGTTACTGACAGTGTCAATTTACGATTACTGTAAAACAACACAAATACAGGCTAAGCAACGACCACGAATCAGAACACATGCTCAATTGCTCATGCTAAATAAATAAATCATGACCAGACACTGCTTTTAATAGGGATGTTGACATTGTTTTTTTTTGCGATTTTATCACTACCTACTCTTCACATTTGCACGGTTAACAAATCAAAACATGTTTTTCAGTACAGATGATGTTCTTTTTACGCACTAGTGCAAGAAGTGGTTCATTATATGCCAGGTCGAAACTTCGGAGGGCCATCTGTACTGAAAAACGTCGTACGATATGCATTACATGCATTACAATGAATAGCTACTATCATTATATATGTAGTTTAAGATATACTGGTTAATAAAAGTAGGTACAAAAATTACCTCAAATTGTGGATTCGGGAAAAAAATATTCCATGTCATGCATGGCCGGATTTCATCGTGTACAATCTTTACTATTCTTTACACTTGATACATTTTGCTTCAGACTGTAACGATTATTGCTACAAAATATTCAAATATGGACTTAAAATAATTATAGTATTAAACGTCAAGTATTTTTGCAGTTTTACGATATGTTTAACATCAGTAAATCCTATTAGGTTAGGAAGTAATAACATACAAAAGCAGATCCGCGATGATAGCGAAGATACGAGGTAGAGATAGTTTTAAACGTGATTCGCGGAATCCTGCTAAATCTACAGTGATTCAGATCATTCAGACCAGTTATATTCTGAGGTGAGGTGAGTAAACATCGAGTCAGCCAACAGGTCGACATGTTGAGCGATATCTCGTTATGCCAGAAATGGTTCTCTACTTAGCAGTGGCGGCGGCTGGTGAAAATTTCTGCTAGGCAACACTAAGCAAAAAGAAATCTACCTTAACATTGGGTACTTTACTAGTAATCACTTTTAGGCAAGCCGGTGGGAATCGGCTTGTATAGACCAGTCGCTGCTGCTACTTAGGTACATATGTACACACCTCAAAGCTGGAGGGACATTGTTAAAGTACTCGGGGAGGGGCAATCAAACACAAGTTACAGATCAAGACTGACTTCATTTATTATCCGCTTACCCGCATACATAAATATAAAAGTAGACAGAATACCCGACAATTACTTTTTTCTAAAAAAAGTACCAAAAAAAGTATTACATTTGAGTGTAGTACATACAAAGAGCAACAACAGGAGTAAGTTAGTCCAGCCAAGTATAACATAAATATAATACGCAATGAAATTGCAGTTTACCCACTGATGGGCTACAGAAGGATTACAGCCAATATTTTTTCTAGCCGAAGCTGTGGCACTCGCTACTGGAAGAACTAAGACAGAAGCAGTTCCTTGTTTAATATGAAACATTCGTTGTGTGCACGTTAGAGAATGCTTGACCGTATTGTATTGTACCATAATACCATATCTCTCGGATCCGTAAATAAAATGGATACTTTACTGAGTGTAGCAGAGGTGACAAACAATAGCACCACATAGGTATCTCAACCGTCCAGATATGACTAGGTATAGGTACATCAAAACACCCAATACTACAAACGATTATTATATTATATGTATAGTATTGCCACTTGCCTTGATTTTGCAATCTGTGATAGTTCATTTGACGGATCTTTTTGAGAGAAAAAAAAAAACAGGGAATTTACACCGTTTTGTAACTTCGTATCGTAAACTTATCTGGTTACAGTATCTGTTTAATAATTATATGCAGATGTTGAAACTATCAGGATTTTGAGCAGGGTTTCTAATGTCATTAGGAAGCTTTCTGGACTCTTCGAAAACATCAGTTTTCATTGTAAGAGGATAAAATAAAGAGCTTAGTTCCAAAAAGTCTTCGTACATTCTTTACTTTTCGTGTCTTCAAAATCCCAACCATGTATTCTGAGATTTATAAAGGTCAAAGATCATTTTTACTTGGAACACACACATGGAAATAAGCAGTTCAGTTATAACTAGAATCCATTAAGTATCCTATACGGTGCGGCAACGCACGCCGGGCGGGCATGCGCGATAACCTATCAAGCGGAACTTTCCACAGCATATCATGCTTGAAACTGCCTACAGTGTGATTTTACTGACCCGATGTTTGTGACAGATAATTAACGATAAACGGTGTTTATCTAAGTACTAATGTATCAGACTGGAAACCAATTAGGAGGTACTAGCACTAGCCAAGAATGTGATGAGGAAAATGAGATTATTCTTAATTCTTCTGGGATTTAAGTCGAACAATTTTCCTACCATTTTTTTATCGCGTGGCGTGGTATCGTGATATGAGATGACAGTGCGTATGCCACGTTGTTGCACACAATTAATTCAGTCGATAAATCAAATATCACCATGTCACGTGTATGGTTGCATCCGTAAGAAGACCAAGATTACTCTATTTTAAAGTTGATAGTGTAGTAACCTTTCAGCGTCACAATTAGGTAATTAAAGTAGATGGTGATCGACTGTTTATTTTAGTACCACGCTGTTTATGTGTGTGTAAGGACAGTCCGCATGGATACATCAACATAATGAGCGTAATACTGATAGCGAGGTACGTGGGCGTTGATAACATTGTTTACTTTTGTATGAAGTTAATCGAACCGGATAGACGAGTGTATGTATTACAAATCAGTATTCACAATTTTATTTGCGTTATGAGCATATTTTGACTCAGTTTCACTGTACAGGTTTAGTTTCTGATTTAAAAGCAAAGCATAAAGTATTCTTCTTCTTCCGGTGCCTCTCTCACTAATATCTTCATACTTGATGAGGTGAAGGAATTCGGCCAGTCCTTGAATCCGTATCTATTCTCGCAAGATTCTTCTTCTTTACAACCACAATTTCTATAGACCGCTATATTTCCTTGCTCCAGTGGTCTTTCCTCCCATACAACCATTTCAGTCGCAAAATCTTCAAATCAGTAACTAACTGTCAAATGTGACATAACGCGTGGTAACGTCGTGCAAACAATGCGACCGTATTGATACAATAACAAAATGTAGTCGTCGTGTGCACTCGTTACGGTAACAAAATGTGTACGAATTTGTGGCTGTCAATGTCACTGTCAGAATGACTTTTAACGACACTTTATTAGTCGACGTTTGCACACATAACGGTAACAACATGTGGACGAATTTGTGGCTGTCATTGTCACTGTCAGAACGGTTTCTGACAGTGACATTGACAGAATTTGTACACACATGTGTAGGTCTGATTACCGAACTGCTCCTAAACCACTGTATCCGCAAATGACAATCTGAAATACGAAGGTTTCTCAAACTGTCTTGTGAAGTTGTGGACTGGTTGCTTTGAATCATTTAAATATGAGCGAATTAAATAATAATAAACGACGACGACCATTTAAGCACTCTTCGACATTTTATAGAAATGTGGGAAAGTTAAGAAAAGTGCAGAATGATAATACAAATAGATAAGCACTTTATAGTTACTTAATGTATTAAATATATAATTTTTAATTCTTATTGATAAAAATGAAGTGTAGTGTTGCTTTACACAATAAAAGTAGGAATCAAATGAAATAGAGTATTTACTGTGATATTAATAGAATTTCTGTTGCGCAATGATAGTTTTTTTTTCAGTACAGATGCTGCTTTTTCTAACGCAGTAGTGCGAGCAAATCAAGCAATGATTCATTTCTTGTCTGGTCGAAACTCTTAGCTTAGATTTAGGTACTGAAAATCGTCGTACGATACACGTGCGAAAAGGACATTCACAACTCGTGTCGAAGTAAAACACTCCCTTCGTTCGTGTATTAATTTATCGCTACTCGTATCGATTTTCCTCTTTTCCGCACTCGTATCTACAAGTATTTTGTTTGGGTTACAAAAAAAAACACATTATTTACTCTACTACGTTTTATTTATGTCTCTTTAACGTTACAAATTTGTAGACACTTATCTATACAAAAATCTTGACTTAAGAAGTACAGATCGCTGAAATTAATGTTGATAGTAATATTAATGACGACTACTTCAACAAGTGTCAATTGTGAAATGCCGCAAAATACTAGTTGCTCTATAGAAGACCATAATAATATGATCCCCGATCCTTTACAACCCAGCAGCTCGGTACGCACGTTACAATTTTTTTTTAATCTTCTTTAGTGAGGGCAACTGAGTACGACGGCATATTTAATTGTTTATAAAGTTTGAGGATACCTGGAAAAAAATAATAAATGAAGCCATTTTGAAAATATAATAAATATTCACTGCTTTCGGTCACGCGTGTACGCAGCGACCATTTTGCGACCGTTTGTCGACCGTTTGGTGACCGTTTGGCGACTGTTTTTTACATGGAATATTACCGTCTTAATCCATATTTTAACAACTTTATTGGTTTTCTAGGCATTATTTTTATTATTTCAGTATAGTATATGCACCGGAGCACTAAAACTTCACCAATCAATATACATAACACGCAAACACCGAGTAGTCAATAATATTATTACTGGTTAAACTGAGGTAAATTGATGGCGCGTTGATAAATTTAGACTTATTTTATGAAATCACTCGAGCAATTTAATTGGCCATGGTAATTAGCCCACATTATATTACAAATGCAAACAATATTTATCTTTAACAAATTCTTACGCCATTACATTTTAATGTCAAATGATTTTATTTCTTTTTTACTTTGACGTCTCTGACAGTCGCCATTTGAAAAGAATGAAATGAACGAATGATTTTGGGAAAGTAGTCGCCAAACGGTAACAATGTGTGCACGCGTAGTGCACACTTCTGTCACTTCTGTGACCATTTGTGCCTGTTACCAATCGTCCCCATTTGGGTCGCCGCGACTAAACGTCGACCGTACTGCGACTAAGCATTGAGACCCGAAGACCTGTGTGTACACAAAATAGGAGGATTTGCGTAGGAACGGCGACCGATTATGGTTATATGGGCTATGATGACCAACTCATGTTAAAAGAACTTTTGGCCGAGGCAAGAGCGGAATCTTTTTTATTTGGCTGCTGTTTCCTAAACGCTGCACAATATGACGAGTCATTGATGGCTAGTTCTGAGTGTTTTGACGTCATCTACTTCGAGGTTAATGAATTTTCTGCGCTGTAAAACTTATGAAAACTCCATCATATATTATCATAAAGTATATTCTGACAACAATACGACGACCGGTCTGGCCTAGCGGTGTACGTATCACAATGTCTAAAGTTAAAAAACCTAACGTTAAATGACCTACGTTCAAAATACCTAAAATCAAAATACATAATGGTGTTTCGACCGAAATTCAAAATACCTAAAGTTTAAAAAGGTGCATATTATAATGTCTAAAATAACAAAACTAACGTTAAATGACCTACGTTCAAAATACCTAAAATTAAAAAAACTAACGTTAAATGACCTACGTTCAAAATACCTAATGATTAAAATCCGAAAAGCAAAAATGTCTAATAAATGGGGCTTAAATAACCGGTTTACCCTTGAATCGTCGACAGACAATTAATCGAATATTATTTCAAAGACAACGTTTCAAATAATTTCATTTCATCGACAGTTCATATCGTAGATTGATCGATACAAGTCAAATTAAACCGTGGACTTTTACTTCGTAGGTAACTTATTCCGAGTATACTTTATATCGTGGCATTTTGTTTTGTGTTTTTTCATTTTCTTTTGTTTTACATTAAACAAAAACCCATAATATTATTTCAATTTTGTATACCTATTTCAATTGTTAATTTTTCAAAAATTTTACAATTTGTAAATTATTTGTTTGGTCACAACACAACTAACCTAACCTTCTTCTAAGCTAACCTTTAAAGGTCGTGCGTTGATGTGTAGGGTCGCAGCTCTAACCTAACCTAAACCTACTCTGTAAGCCGTTCTTTTCTGTGTGATCGCAATTATAACCTAACCTAAACCTACTCTATAAACTGTTTGTTTTTATGTGTGGTCACAGTACTAACCTAACCTAAACCTAATCTGTAAACTGTTTGTTTTTACGCGTGGTCACAGTTCTAACCTAACCTAAACCTACTTTAAAAGCCGTTCGTTGTTGTGTAAGGGCGGAGTTCTAACCTAACCTAAACCTATACTCTAATATAGGATTTAAACCAATCGGTCAATTAAAGGTATGCCAAATAGAGGGAAACAAACAAACAAACAACAAACCAAGCCAAATTCGCCAATCCATGCGCCTGGGAACATGGAATGTCCGTACAATGAGGACAGGCTTTCCGACCACCGATGGAAGCTTAAATTACGAGCAAAATCTTCGTAAAACCGCAGTTATAGACGCAGAATTGTCAAGGTTGAATGTGGAGATAGCTTCATTGCAAGAGACACGATTGCCTGATGAGGGGTCCCTACGCGAATCAAATTACACATTTTACTGGAAGAGAAGAGATTCCGCCGAGTCACGACAACACGGAGTTGGCTTTGCAATAAAGAATGAGCTGCTACATGCCATAGAAACCCCCAGAGGTATATCAGAGCGCATTATGATATGTCGCATTAACACGAATAGCGGCTTTATTACATTAATCGCTGCCTACGCCCCAACACTTACCTCCTCTCCGGAATCAAAAGATCGTTTCTACGAACAACTAGAAGAAACTGTCCGTCAAGTTCGCAAAGGAGACCGCCTACTGATCTTGGGTGACTTTAATGCTCGAGTAGGCCAATCACACACATTTTGGCCAGAATGCATGGGTTGTCACGGCGTTGGCAACATTAACGAGAATGGACAGCGTTTACTGGAGTTCTGTTCTCAAAATTTGCTCTGTGTCACTAATACCTACTTCAAGGGCAAATTTATGCGCAAAGTCTCGTGGAAACACCCACGATCCGGTCACTGGCACCAGTTGGACGTCATTCTTACCCGCAAAAAAGATCTTTCTGATATACTCCACACACGCTCATTCCATTCCGCAGATTGCGACACAGACCATTCTCTTGTAATAACTAAAGCCGCATTTACTGCCAAAAAAATTCATTCATCTCGTACCGCAGGTCGTAAGAAGTTAAAGGTGCCAACATCCAGGTCGATAGAAATGGTTGAATCCTACAGCGAACTTGTACGCAAGCAAACATCTTCTTGGAATACAGACATGAACGCCAGTCAGGAGTGGACTAAATTAAAAGGTCTTCTCACTGATACTGCAGCAGAGGCGTTCGGTTACGTCAAACCATCAAAACACGACTGGTTCCAAGAAAATATTGAACATCTTCAGCCATTTCTGGACGCCAAACGAGATGCAGCACTGTGCCATCGCCTTAGTCCTAACGACGGAACGCGTGACAAGTTAGCCGAAGCCAAATCCGTTCTGCAGCGGAATACCCGCTACTTTGCTAACAATTATTTTCTTGAATTATGCAAAAGTATACAAGCAAGTGCAGCTACGGGGAATTTCGCTGGCGTTTATTCGGGCATAAAGAAAGCTTTGGGTCCTGTTCCTTTAAAATCAGCTCTTTCAAGCAGGCAGACGGTACTGTCATACTCGACCCAGACCGTCAACTTGATCGCTGGGTGGAACACTACACGCAACTCTACTCCGAACCCGTTGGAATACATCAAGATGCAATTCTCTCATTACCAAAATTGCCCATATGGAGTGACCTTGATGTTATTCCTACCATTGCCGAGTTCCAATTCGCTGTCAACCAACTAAAGGTGGGTAAAAGCCCGGGTAGTGATGGTACTCTCGCTGAAATTGTTAAATTGAAATGTGTGGCTCCTTTCCTTTTCAATTTTTTCGTTAAGTGCTGGAACGAGGAATTTATACCCCAGGATATGCGCGATGCCAACATTATAACACTTTACAAAGGAAAGGGTGACCGCGGCAACTGTAACTCATACCGCGGTATCTCTTTGTTGAGCATTGTTGGTAAATTGCTAGGCCGTATCATCCTGGCCCGTCTACAGAAACTAGCAGATCGCGTGTATCCTGAGTCTCAGTGTGGTTTTCGTGCAAACCGCTCAACCACTGACATGATTTTCTCGTTGCGTCAGCTCCAAGAGAAATGTAGAGAGCAGAAAACTCCTTTTCTGGTTGCATTTGTCGACTTAAACAAAGCCTTTGATACGGTGAGTAGAGAAGGATTGTATGCAGTGCTACAAAGTATTGGCTGTCCTCAAAAACTCTTACACCTAATCCGACTCTTTCACCTGGGTATGAAAGGCTCTGTTGTATACAACCGTAACACGTCGGCTCCCTTTAAAATGCGTAGAGGAGTAAGGCAGGGCTGTGTGTTGGCGCCAACATTGTTTGGAATCTTTTTCTCCGTACTCCTGAAAGTTGCCTTTGGGGATACCACTCAAGGCATACATCTGCACACCAGGTCAGATGGTAAACTGTTTAACATTTCACTTTTAAAATCCAAAAAATGAGAATTTGTATGTTGACAGTTTGCTATTTGCTGACGACGCCGCCTTCGTTGCTACGTCACCGGAGGAGCTTCAGAGTATGGTAGATAAATTTAACGCAGCTTGCAAATTGTTTTCCATGTCGATAAATGCCAAAAAAACTGTCGTCATGGCACAAGGCATGAATCGAGACCCAACAATACAGTTGGATGATCTGCCTCTGGAAGTTGTAGAAAATTTCTGTTACCTAGGATCAACCGTGGCCAATAATCTCTCGCTGGACGCGGAGATTAATATTCGCATCGGCAAGGCATCCACTATGTTTGGGAGGCTCTGTGCAAGAGTATGGGACAATAAACATCTAACCATGAATACAAAAATGATTGTTTACCAGACATGTATCTTGTCCATACTCTTGTACGGTGCTGAGACTTGGACGTCGTATGCCAAGCAGGAACGGAAATTGAACAACTTTCACATGCGTTGCCTGCGGAGAATCATGAACATCACGTGGAAGGATCGAGTCACAAACGAGAGGGTACTTAGCATCGCACGTTTACCTAGTATTACAGCAGTCTTGAAACAGAGACGGCTACGCTGGTTGGGGCACGTGCACAGGATGGAGCCCTCTCGTTTGCCACGTAAGACTCTCCTGAGCGAAGTAGCGTATGCTAAACGATCGGTTGGGCGACCCATGCTTCGTTTTAAGGACAGTGCGAAGCGTGATATGTTGTCCTTCCGGATCAATCCTATCGACTGGGAAATGGAGGCTGAGGACCGCGACCACTGGAGGAAGACCCTGGGTGAAGGAGTAGTTGCACACGACCAAGCATGGTTTGACCTTCTTCACTCTAGGCGAGAATTAAGACACCAGCGCGCTAACCAACCTATGTCACTGGACACGGCCACATTCTCCTGTCAGCTTTGCGGTCGCGGCTGCCGCTCTCGCATTAGGCTCACTAGCCACTTGCGGAAGTGCCGCAATCTAATGGACGCTGCTTAACCCATCATATTATTGATGTTGTATAGTGTTGAGTTCCTCACTCATGAGGCACCTCATTTGTACCACTCATATTGGTGATTTGTCGCAGCACTTCACACGGAAAAAATGTATTACATCACACCTCAACTCACCTCACCTCATTTTACTCATAACCTCGCGCGCAAGTCTCGCAACACAAACACCTCATGCCACACAAATCATTCACAAACTTCAAATCATTCAAAAACTCATCTGTCACACGAGCGCCTCGCGGTCCTCAAACTCCCTCGCGAGAGTCGACACTTCAAAATGAAGCGGCTCATCGTCTATGTCACCGAACTACAAACTTTATTGCCGAGACAAAAGGTCCACCGATACATTTGTACCGGAAATCGCTTTGTACCGGAAGGCCTCACCGCGACAATGTCACATCACATTACCAACATTACTTCTAAAATCCTTTCAAAGTGAAACAGTTAGTTAGGTTTACCGTAAGAGTGAATGAGACAGACACGAGCTATGCTTCAAATTTGCCTCGACAAAATACGTTACACGTGACTCGAAATAAAACAGTCTTAAGCGCCGCAAGCTTTCATACATATTACGTCGTTGTGATCCAAGCATATCTTCAAATTGGCGCGCAAATTCCGCAACGCTCTCATTCGATAGTTTCGATGCTATTACTTGAGCTACCGACTTGACCAGTTTAACGTGACCTATCGGACCAACAGATTTGTATGACTGTTGTCATTTGTAATAAGGGAGCTCTCTTATACTGGTCGTGACATATTTATTTTCGAAGCGTTTTGAATACCAAGGACGAGTAACTCAAAATGTGCATTTATGAAGTTCGCTTGACAACAGTACAGGATTAATGACCGAAATATTATTTAAAATTATTTTATGTACTTTTATTTAGATTCGTATGTAGGTATTATAGGTGTAGTTGTTATATATTTAAATGCCACAGATATGAACTTTGTACGAACGAAGAGTTAGCGTCTCACAAAATTTGAATTTCGCACCTTTTTATTAGTGACAAATATTTATTTTATTTTTGCCATTTTTACTTATTTCTATATATCAGTTAAATTTTCGTTGGTTGTTTCGTCTAAGTTAAAAGTTTGAAAATATTTTTAGGTGGATAATATTTAACATCATATCGCATTGCAGCATGTTCAACGGATAAAGAAGAGACATTTCTATTTTGTTTTTACGTTATAGTTATAGCCTTCCTTAAGACAACAATATGGGCTAATATTATCCACAAAAAAATGTATATCCATTTATTACACGGAGTATATATTATATGCAGTTAATAACATGTTTATTAATATGTACACATTTTGACAACATTATCAAATAATAAACGTGAGTCGTGAAACGAAACGCATTTCATAGACAGTTGAAGTTGTCAGTTGTGTTACTTGTGTTGTGACAGTTGTTTGTTGTTTCCAAAGTTCAATGGCTATGGCTAATTTATTTGTGTCATACAGTGATATTACTAATAAATACACCAAAATATAATAATGGTGACATTTTATACATGATTTAATATGCTTGTGGCTCTGCCTTAGTGTCTTTTACGTGCAAAAATATAGTCAAAATTATGAACGGCGTCGAGAATGTTGGTGTTCATTTAATTTACTATATATTGCTGTTAGAATATCCACAGCGGTAAGTTGGTTATTTTTACGTAAAAGTGGTATGTAATTAGAAAACAATATGAACTCACGTTTGTTAAAAACATGCAGTTTTTAAGGTTACAGTTTCAATTCAAATATATTATTTAGAACAAAAGTTTCATAGAACCATCAAATCAATTTGCTTTTTATGTAGTTTCATATTACAGCAATTGGAATTCTTAAATAATATTTCAGTCTTCTGTTGTTCAAGTTCTATTCTTAACATTTAGTTGCAAATAAAATTTAGTAGGTATAAAGGATGTTATTACATAGTATACATACTAGAATTTGTTGCCCGATTGAGTCTATCAAATCGCTGATAGCAAAATTTTATATACCAGTACCTCACCTCATTTGAAGTAAGACATTGTAACACCTCATTTTTGAAAATGAGGTACTCATACAAACTCATTTTAATTTGATGTCCTACCCATCACTAATGTTGTAGGCCATTGATGATGAATTGTCCGAAACGATTTTCGCATAACAGACTTCGCATAATTATTTTCGACGAATGTTAATTTGGCAGAAAACTTATTTGACATAATCTAAAATAATACTAATACTACTTTGTCCGAAAATAAGTTCGCATAATGCTTTTTACACCGATTGTTTTTTATGAATAACATTGATTTGCATACATATTTCTTAAAATCAGAATAACCACCTATACTAAATGCAGTAAGGAGAGTCGGTTAGGTTAGGTTAGAACTGCGACCTCAAAGAAATACAATATTTTGTTAAGAATGCACGAATGTCGGTTAGGTTAGGTTAGGTAAGAACTGCAACATCAATATATGTAGTAGTATATGATAAAAATTCTGCGTGATAAATTTCGACTAAACAATGTTATGCATAAAAACCATTCGACGAAAAACCTTTATGCACAACATATAATATATTCGAACAAACAAAAATATGCCTAGATAAATTATGCGTAACTATACTATGCTTAAAATTAATACTTCAATATACCCTCTTTTACGCTCGCGTAACCTACCCTACTACTTCGGTATTTTGATTGGTTAATCATTTTAGGTATTTTGACCATAGGGTATTTCAAATATTGGTGTATACAATTTAGGTGACATAGTTTTCGGTATTTCAAACATTAGGTATTTAGTCCAATAGGTATTTTAAATTTCGGTAATTCGTGCGTAGGTGTAACTTGCTTAGGTATTTAAATCATTAGGTATTTTGATTTTAGGTATTTTGATCGTAGGTAATTTAACGTTAGGTTTTTTAATTTTAAACATTGTGATACGTACCCGGCCTAGCGTGTAGTGACCCTGCCTGCTAAGCCGCGATCCCGGGTTCGAATCCCGGTAAGGGCATATATTTGTGTGATGAGCACAGATATTGTTCCTGAGCCATGGATGTTTTCTATGTATATAAGTATTTGTATATTATATATATCGTTGTCTGAGTACCCACAACACAAGCCTTCTTGAGCTTACCGTGGGACTCACGTAGGTATGTATTTACTAAATTACTAGTTAATGTTAAATTTAGGGTAAGAATTATTTAGAATTAATAGCAACTTAAGAACGGAACATAGCTTTGTAAAAAAAGAGCGCTGTCTCGCCAGACGCCAACAAACTGCATGAGCAGTTTGGCGAGGAACTTTAAAAATGTAAAATGTATGTTACCTGTAAATAAATAAATAAAAAAAAAAAACTGTGTAAGAACGTCCTATATTTTATAACGTCATTTAAAAAAAATACACCTCTAGGGTATATCTATCTACTCTCTAGGTATATCATTAATTATATGATACATACAATACATGTCTTTAATTAAAGATCGACTACCAGCATCTCATATCCTTCCAATGGCATTGGTTACAATAAATAAGATTGCATTGCACTAAACGTACTTACAGGTCTTGTAAATACAATCATTATAAATTATAATTACGCGAGGAGAATGCTCGTTCGCTGTAAAATCAAGGCCAGCAGACAAATACTGATAAATATTTCAGTTGTTTACATGTCAAAACATTCAGGGCTCTATCACATATGGCGAGTTGCGATCAGCGAGTTCTCCAACTTCGCCGCGAGTGCGCAACGAGTTCGCCGCAAGTCGCAATCGCAACTCACAAGGACCTCTCGCTGCACGCTCGCCTCGCTCACTAGCTCTAAATGTTTTTGACACGCAAACAATTGAAATATTTATATCATTATCTGTTTGCTGGTCTTACTATGGAGCTTAAAGTACGGGTGGTACCTACAAAGACATTCATGCGCTATATAAGTTAAGGCACAGTATAATAAAGAGTACTGTCGTACAGTATGGGTACGGGAAGCATGGTCGCGCGATAGACGATAAAATATCAGGCCGTCCCTATCGCACTTACGAATAGTGCGATAGGGACGGCCTGCTATTTTATCGTCTATCGCGCGACCATGCTTCCCGTGCTGTTGTCAAAGTCACTAAGCTATTGCCACGGTGCGTGGAGGAGAGGCGCTGATTGCCACAAATGTGGGCATTTTCAAAAATTGGGACCCAAAATTAGTGAAAGTTGTTAACAAAAATTCAGTCAGTTTTGTGACGACAATTAAAAATAAAAATTGTCTAAAAACGGGTCACTAATTTTGGGTCCCAATTTCTGAAAATGCCCATATACCAAACCTTATGTACTTAATGTTAAACTAGCGGCAGCCTTTGGAAGTAATTTTTCTTCGATAAGACTTTCTCAGCCTACTAGCACCAAACTCTGCCGGGCTAAATATAATTCCACCTTTTTAGTTTTACTACTCAAGTACTCAGTACAGTACTTACGTACTATTTAAGCACTAATTTGTTTATTTTTAGCTGTAACATATTAATAAATCACCTAGAATAAATAAATTGGAAACACGAT
Source organism: Leguminivora glycinivorella (assembly GCF_023078275.1). Classification (NCBI taxonomy): domain Eukaryota; kingdom Metazoa; phylum Arthropoda; class Insecta; order Lepidoptera; family Tortricidae; genus Leguminivora; species Leguminivora glycinivorella. Next base: position 3,317,732 of record NC_062987.1, on the reverse strand, counting down.
CATTATGTTAATTTCTATCACTGGCAGCTTACACATACACAGAGTCGCTGGTATATCAAATTTGTTTGTGTAGGTATAGGTATCCGATAACTTCCATGAAACGCAATAGCTTTTAGCAATATTTTTCGTCTTAATCAGCTGAATGTGGCGACGCGGCTAAAAATAGTCGTAATGAGTCCGTACAGGTCAGGCGTGTTAATTAAAATTTTCTTGTTTACTGCCAGTTGTGACTTGTGACGAAATGGTGCTATCGTGGGACAGTAGGCACTGTTCGACCGAATATTTTATAATGAGGTGGTACCTAGTGGTAATGATCACAGTTAATTGAGAACCATTATTAAATGTACCTAATGCATCTAGAGCAGCAGGCAACGATTTTGATAGCCTCGCACCGGCTAATGTTATTAAATCTCAACCCTTTGTGGTTATTGGTGTTTACTCAACCTTTTGCAGAGGCTATCAAAATGTTTTGCCTATATGAATTTAAGTATAAACTGTTTTCAGTTCAATACATACATACATACATACAATCACGCCTGTATCCCATAAAGGGGTAGGCAGAGCACACGAAACTACCAAAGCTTCAGTGCCACTCCTGGCAAATAAGGGGTTGAAAGAAAACGAAACTGTGACATTGCAGTGACAGGTTGCCAGCATCTCGCCTACGCCACAATTTAACCCACATCCCATCCCATTCGGTTCAATAATAATAAAAATATTTCACAAAGCATCATAGTACCATTTTTTGATAGTACATATAATTATCATGTACTGTCTATCAGTAATTAGTAATGCTTTTTAGATTGATTATGATTATAACAGTACAGTATTAACTTATTAAGCCAGATTTATTTACAGTTCAATGCTCCATCAATCAGTGTTACTGTTATCCATCACTGAATCTGAATATAAGGTATATTCTAAATGCTAATTTTACACGGGCTGAGTATTTGTCATTAGTGTGATTAGGAGTTATCAACAATGAGATAAGTGGTATTTAGCTGTTGCCATAAGCGGAAATTTATGCGTTGCTCGGCTCAACCGCTCCTGAAACAGCGTTGGAAAAATCATCCGATAGGGATGGGGGAGCCAATGTTGATCTTATAAGTTTACATCCATGTCACAGTTATTAGGGTCAAGTATTCAGCATTAAAATAAAAATAAGATTCATTTATTTCACACATATACATCCATAGATATCAAAACTTATAAGCTGTCTTACAATAAAAATACTAAGCCAGTGTAAACCTTTTTAGATTCTAACGCAACAAGGATAGGGACATAAAGTTTGATGTTATGTAGTAATACAAATTATGAAGTTTAACATACCTATATGTCAGTGGCTGACTATCTTTTGTTATTTTTGAACATTCCATGAGCGAATGGGTGTCAGTCGCTATCTACAGATCCTGATAGCGAGTTATCAGTTGTTTGTGTAAGAGCATACCTGGCACGGTACCTACTACGTATCGCGCCGATAACAGCACGTGGATGCACGTCAGTGTTCTACGTGATGGTTGTATTGCTACAATGGGGCTCCTACTCAGTAATTACCACACCCGGCGTTGCATACAACGATAAAACACAGATATTGCCTCGTCCACTTAAGGCGGTCTTTTGACTTAGGAGAAATGGGCGGAGGCGCAGCACAGGCGGTCTTGTGTTGTCGCCCCCTTTATACCCGACGTTGTGTAACACACATGCCTGAATCCGACTTGGGTATGGATCCGCGTGGGCAACAAGGGTTCATCATATCAGTAATACATATAACGCCATGCTACATGAGAGTAGGAGAAGGGGTCGCTTTCGACCACACTGTTATATGTATATTTACTCCAGAGTTGGCATCGCACGTCTGTTAATGAGAGTCAAGTCTACTGGCCTATCCAGAGTGACTCTCCCTGTACGATCGGTTCGCCTCCAGACTAAGTACTAGCTGAACATATAGTACTCTGGTGTCCTACACACCACCTGGACGTGGGGGCGCTGCCCCCACGGGGTCCTCCATAAGCCTGCCCCCACTAGACCCGACCCTTACTCCAACTCATAACCGACCGTACTACATGCTTTGCCTGTGTGCTTCCGGTACACACTCCGGGGAGCCCTACGCTCCCCAGTCCAATGTCCTTGTATTATTTGTCTAGGTAGACACCTCAGGATTGGACTACGACTTAGTGAAACTACGTTAACCAAAGGCCGTTGGCTAACCCTTTGTTCCACTCCCATGTAGCTAGTATTGTCGATTATACAAGTATAAATATGTGTATAAACACTCACCAGGGCAGGCTCCTGTAACGGCGTGGAGGCGCTACATGTACTCCTCATTTCATACACCCCGCGCCGTCTCACGCCACGTGCACGTACCTTGCTTTTCTTCCAATGGCGCCAATGTGCTTCCGTCCCGCCATTGGAGCTGTCATTCGAGCTGTCCGTGTTGCCACATGACAAAGTAGTAACCTATTCAATACCACTTACCAATTTACATCGCGCTCGGCGCGACACTCTCGACAGCGAAAAAGGTTATTGCAGCAAGGCGAGCAAGCTCCGCGTCCACTCCAGGATCTTATCCCTGGCTCGAATCGCTGCGCTCCGCTTGCTCCGACCAACGCCTCTCTCCTCCGGCTGCTCCCCTGATGGTGGGACTTCATCAGGACTGGATACTCCACAGTCACCCGTAGAATCAATCTCGATGTCGGGTTGTTCATCGAGTGCAGGTGTAGGGTTCAAACTCCTTGGAACCTCCACCTCTCCAGTGACCTCCTCGACCTCAACAGAATCTGCCGCCATGGGTTCTATGTCAGGTGTCTCGTCCTCCACCTCCAGCGGGTACAGATGGCCAACAGAACGTGTTAAAGTAGAATCGTCAGTCTTGACCCTCGCTACTCTACATTCGCCATCGCTTCCTCTGATCAGTTCGTGGATCTTCCCCACTTTCCAGAGGTTCCTGTTCTTGAGGTCCGATTTCACTTGTACGAGGTCGCCTACTTGTGGTGATCGAAGAGATTTCACTCTAGGCTGCTTGGGTGAGTTTTTGTATCTCTCTCTGAGACTAGCCAGATACTGTTGGATGAACATTCTTTTAAATTCCTCCAGAATGCTATACCCTCTCTTCCAGCTTTCAACAAGGTCGCTCTTTGTAGCCGTGTTACAAGTCGGTGAATCCACGGTGGACGGTCTCATAGTTAAACATTGTCCTAGGCTTAAAAAATCTGCTGGACAGAGAACATGTTCCACTTCAGTGCCGACTCTTGTCAGTGGTCTCGAATTAAGCACATTTTCCACCTCTTTCACCACTGTTAGTAGCCTGGTATCGTTAAGAAGGTGTTTTTCCAGTGTTCTTTTGAGGCAATGTTTTACCATGCCTATCAGCCGCTCATAAAATCCACCGTGCCACGGTGCTAGTTGACATATGAATTTCCACTGGATGTCATTCTTAACGCAGAATGGCTGTTGTACCATTTCAGCAACTAACTTGAAGCAAGTCGCATTGTCTGAGTATATCCGTTGCGGCTTGTTTCTCGCAGCTATAAACCGTCGCAAGGCTAGGAGACATTCTTCAGCTGAAAGATCCTTTACAAGCTCAAGATGTATGGCTCTTACCGTCAAACACGTGAATAAAGCTATCCATCGCTTCTCTTTGCCAGTCTGGGTACTCACAAACAGCGGTCCTAGATAGTCAACACCAGTATAAGTGAAAGGTGTGTTATAATTCACTCGTTCTGGAGGTAGTGCCGGCGTAGCTGGTAAACGGTATGGACCACCTCCGTGTTTGACACACTGGGTGCAGCGTTTTAACACTTTCATCACCTGGGCTTTCCCCTGTGGTATCCAATAGCGTTCTCTGATGATACTCAATGTGTGTGGAGCACCGACGTGGTAGTTACTCTCATGGGTCTCCTTGATGACTCTGTCGGTGAACTCAGAGTTTTTTGGCAGTAGTATCGGATACTTCATGTCATAGCTCCAAGTGGTATTCGCCATACGTCCACGGCACCTCAGAAGGCCGTCTACATCGACAAAAAGATCTAAGTTTCGTGCTAAATGTGTTCTTTTACCATTTAGTTCTTCTTGAAAGTGACGTTTTTGTAGATCTTTTATCTCAGACACTCTTTTGTTAACAGTGGTCTGCTGCTGGATACCCTCTTCACTCTGATTCTCAGGATTGTCAAGTTCCATGGTTCCATCAGTAGGATATTCACCATTCTCTATGTGTGTGTTCAAATCCTGAGTCTCCATAGGTTCGTCGGGATCACTGGGACTTTCTTGCTCCAGGGCTTCACGTTGGTCAATGTTATCACCAGTGGATACTTCCTGTGTCGGTTCACCTGGGTAGTCACCCAGGACCTCCCCAACGGAAAGAAGGTTTTGATGTGACTCATAGAGTCTATTCTGGGGCCAGCAGGATTCTTCTTTGACAAGAAACTCTGGTCCGTTAAACCAAAGTTGTCTTTTCTCTTCAAACAGTTCGGGTCGTGTCGCAATGTCAGCAGGGTTTTGCTTTGTGTGGACGTAGAACATCTCTGTGTTGGGGTGGTCACGCTTTATTTCATTCACTCTGTTAGCAACAAAGGGTGGAAGCAATTTATTCGACCTCATCCAGCTGAGTACGACCAAACTGTCTGACCACAAATATTCTTTCTCAATGTCAAGATCAAGATGGTTCCTTACATATTTCAGGAGTCTACTTCCAATCAGAAATCCTAGTAATTCCAATTTGGGAATCTTCAACTCATCCTTGTCTTTGGTCTGTGACACGTGTGATTTAGCCATCAAAAGGGAGACTGATTTTCCTTGTCCATCGCCAACCACTCTGAGGTAGATGACCGCAGCATACGCGTCCTTGGAAGCATCTGTGAAGCAGTGTAGGTGGTACTTAAGTCCATTCCTCGAGACATCTGTCCCCACATACCTAGGTATCTCTGTAACCACTATAGACTTCAAGCTTTCCATGACATTCTCCACTGATTGTGTCAGCTCTGTAGGCAGTTCTGTGTCCCATTTACATTTCCTTTCACAGATATTCTGGAAGATCAGCTTCATTGACAACATGAGCGGGCATACAAAACCGCATGGGTCATACACACGTGCTAGAGCCCGAAGAACTTTCCTCTTTGTGTTTATCGGAGGATCTGTGCTGAAATGGTCTTCAGTTACATTGAGTTTCAGTGTGTCTTCTTTGACATTCCACATTAGTCCAAGCACTTTGACCTGCCCATGTTTCACCGATCTATGATGTTCTGGTATCATGTCCATGAAACTCCGGTTATTTGAGATCCAGTCTCTCATATTCATAGACAGTTGTTCAAACGTTGTTCTAGTTTGCTCATAGATCTGCTTAGCCTCCTGCAGGTCATCAGCTCCCGTCACTAGATTGTCTACATAGCATTTGTCAGCAACCTTTTCCAGCAAAGCCTTATTTGTCGTGCTTATGTAGTGACGGATCGTGGCTGTCAGCAAAAACGGACTCGCGACGACTCCAAAGGGTACCCTGCAGAACCTCAGATATAGCAGGTTATCTTCGGTAGCTTCCTTGGTTGTGTCCTTTAACCAGAGGAACCTTGTAACATCACGATCATCCTCTTGAAGTGCCACTTGTAGGAACGCCTTCTCAACATCAGCCAGTATGCCATACCTCTTTGTTCGGAACTTCAGTAGTAATGCAGTAAGGTCTTCCAACATAGAAGGTCCACTGTAAAGGCACTCATTTAGGCTTTTCTGTCCAGTAACTTTGGCACTAGCGTCATACACTATTCTACCCTTGCCATCTTGTTTGACCATATGATGAGCGAGGTAGTGGACTGGGTGGTCTCTGTCCAGGTCTGGTCCTCTCGCTACAACCTCAATGATCCCTAGGTCAAGTTGTCCTTTCAGTATAGAATCATACTCATTGACCAATGGCAAGTCCAGCCTTTTCAGGATACTTTTCAATCGACCCAAGGCCAAACCAAAGTTTGATGGCAGATCTGGTGGGTATTCGATCCAGGGCCACTTGACTAAGTACCGGCCTTCTTGATATTGGACAGTCTCATTGAAGTGACGGACTGCTTCTTCTTGCCTCGTAGCTTTAGGTGAGTCCGTAATCCCTAGGTTCTCTAACGACCACAAGAATCTGACATCTATGTTTCTTAGGGGCAAGTCTGGCTCATTGAAATACGGGCAGTTAGGGGTATGACATTGACAATATGTGACTACCGAGAGGGCTTCGCTTTTCTCTTCGATAGTAAGTTTTCCTGAAGGCACCCACCCAAAATCAGTATCCAATAACCAAAAATCTTCTGAAACCTGTATTTTTCTTCCTGTGAGGATCGCGCCAAAGTAGTCGTTCCCGATGAGTACATCAACCCCCTCTCCAACCGTACCATCATCAGCAACAATGTCAACACCAGGATACTCAAATGATGTCACTGGTACTCTGTCTGTTATCCTGGGTACCACATTTACAGTAAACTGTTTGGTGATATCACGTTTTGTCTGTATGTTGACTGTAGTTGAAGGGGATGACGTCTGCTGAGGTTCAGAGGCTCCAAAGGTGAAAATGAGCAGAAGATCCTTTTCATTGGTGGGCAGGTTTAACCTTTTTGCAGTCGCTCGGGTAATATAACTACGTTGGCTTCCACTATCCAAAAAGACTCTTCCTCTGATGGCCTTCCTAGTTAGCGGGTTTTGAAGGGTTGCCACTGCGGTCTGTAAAAAGGTATTTTTATGAGATGTGGCACACAAGGATTTAATAGCATCATCATCTAAAATGTCACTTTTCTCACCAACGGGAGCTGGGTTGGGACAGAATAAGATCAGGTGATCTCCTTTACAGCGGAAACAAGCAATCTTGCGTTTGCAGGATGATGCTGCATGATTGCGTCGGAGGCAGTGCAAGCACCTTCCCTTCACTTGTTTTTGCCTGGCTTCTACTGTGGTGTATTTACGGCAGTCCCTGCTTGCATGTCCTTTCCCCTGGCAGAACAAGCATGATCTTAGTGCCTTCTTCGGAGGTTGTGCACCAGTGTTTCCTGGATGTTTTCGTTTACGGCTACTTGATGGTCTGACTTCAGTACGGACTTGCAGTGCTTCAGTCGTAGTACCTGGTACGGCAATGAACTCAGTGTCACCCACAGAAGAGGCGGATTTCTCCATAGCTGTTATAATCCTGTCTAAGCTACTTCGTATGGCTGACAAATCAGTACCTCCTCCTATCAGATGATGTTCGTGGATGACCTTCTCTGGAAACTTTGATAATACCAGGGATCTCAGATGGTTCCCTCCAATCGGCTCTCCGAGCTTTTCTAACACACGGATGTTGTGCTCTATATTATCCAGCACGCTCCGGCAACTCGCGCTAGTAGAATCTGCCTTCCGGAGGCTGTTAAGGGCTGAATAATGAGCATCAATGAGGGTGTGTGTTGAGCCGTACCGTTTCTTTAGGGTTTCAACGGCAACAGAATAGTTTGCGTTGGTTGCAGCTAATCCGGATACGGTCTCTAACGCTGAATCTTTCAGGCAGCTCAGGAGGTACATAAGCTTTTCAGATTCCTGTAAATTTCTCTGATCCACGTTAGCAACAAATCGGTCCCAAAATTCGCACCACTTTAAGTGGTCACCGGAGAAGGAAGGCAGGCTCAGTTCTGGCAACTTCGACTTGTTGACTGACTCATTTCGCCTTTTGTTGAGTTGGCATGCCGTTTCTAGGTCTGTCAATATGTCTTCGGCCTTGAGCTGGTCCTCGGTCATGCCAACTATGTCCGCCTCCGGTACAACCCTTAGGTACTGAAAGATCTCTCTTTCGAAGCTGTCCAAGCACTGTCGTAATTTTATATGGAGTCCTGTGAACTGGTCTTCACTAACGGCTCCATTAGCCTGAAGTTGTTGCAAGAGGGCTTCGGAGTCCGCAGTAACTTTTGTTAGTCGCTCATGGCGCAACTTTACTCGGCTGTATAAGCTTGCCATGGTGACGGCTGAAAATAATTAAAACAATTGGCTAATTGCACTACACTACAGTTTCATTTATAAATAATTATTAGTCTATATCAAGTTTATATTTTCAATAAAATTTTAAAAGTAGGTAGTTATACTTCTTGGCGGAGGCACTGCCGTACATCCATTTGCTTTCTTCGACGCAATCCTTTGATGTTTTTATGTCAAATGTTTTCGATAAAATACATAGATCATCGGCAACAAACTCACCCGGTCAGTCGTTTTGTTGTACGAGTAAACTTTTTACTCCCTTGTCCCGGGCGGCGGACCGAAAATGCCCACGAATCGTGAACTAAGTATTTCCAATTTGGCCGGGTATATTCCCTACTTTGGTGCAGCTGCAATGTACATAGAATACCATAATTACTTCATCACACTTAAAACTCGTATTTGCAGAAAATAAAGCCAAACTTGGTCGCCGGGTGCGTCATGGCGGCTGAACCAAGCACCTTACATGTTTACCCGTACCTGAAATGTTGCTGCAACTCGCTTTGAGAATAATTCCCTTTGCCAAACTGGAATCTTAAATCTCAGGGCGTTGAGATATCTCTTAATACACTAAATAAGACACTTTCTTCTCGCTAAACTCACTTCACTTTGCATTTGCAACTTTGAATACCGCGAAAGTTCTGATTTTTTTCCTTTCAACTTCGATGATACTCGCCACAGAGCAGAGCAGTGCAATGGTGCGTTCCGATTCCTGATCGCGTTCGCAAGACTCCTTGACTGTCACAAAATAGTAAATCCAATCGACACGCGAAATACACCTGTATTATTACAAATTATGTGTATTATCTGCTTAATAAGGATTACTAATTGTTGTTTGTCTTATAAAAATAATTTTCCTGGTTGATTTATTTGTCACTGCAAATAAATGATCGAATCCGAACGTCCTCTTGAGATCACAGATAAGTAAACCACAGAATAATAATTAGTTACTACGTCTTGCGACAACTGTATAAAATACAATATGGCCAACATAACAAAAAATTACGTAATAATTATTAAAGTCTATACTTAATCTAGCTTAGCCTAGGGTGCACCCTTTTACCGTCTAAATGAAATAGGTTAAAATAAACATGCTATTAAATTAAAACAACTTGCTCCTTTTCCATTTATTTATTGATCTCGTCGCAAGCTGTGAAATAAACAATGATTAATATAGGACATATTTTCGAAATAAAATACGTCACCCAAGTACCTTGAGCTCAACCAATTCAAAAATTAATTTGACTATCTTGGCAACAAGGACCTGTTTTAAAATGATCTACAGATGGAATAGCCAAAACTGATTTGGCTTCCCGTCATCACAAATCCCAGATCATCTTCACCATTTCTTGTCGCCCCCTTTATACCCGACGTTGTGTAACACACATGCCTGAATCCGACTTGGGTATAGATCTGCGTGGGCAACAAGGGTTCATCATATCAGTAATACATATAACGCCATGCTACATGAGAGTAGGAGAAGGGGTCGCTTTCGACCACACTGTTATATGTATATTTACTCCAGAGTTGGCATCGCACGTCTGTTAATGAGAGTCAAGTCTACTGGCCTATCCAGAGTGACTCTCCCTGTACGATCGGTTCGCCTCCAGACTAAGTACTAGCTGAACATATAGTACTCTGGTGTCCTACACACCACCTGGACGTGGGGGCGCTGCCCCCACGGGGTCCTCCATAAGCCTGCCCCCACTAGACCCGACCCTTACTCCAACTCATAACCGACCGTACTACATGCTTTGCCTGTGTGCTTCCGGTACACACTCCGGGGAGCCCTACGCTCCCCAGTCCAATGTCCTTGTATTATTTGTCTAGGTAGACACCTCAGGATTGGACTACGACTTAGTGAAACTACGTTAACCAAAGGCCGTTGGCTAACCCTTTGTTCCACTCCCATGTAGCTAGTATTGTCGATTATACAAGTATAAATATGTGTATAAACACTCACCAGGGCAGGCTCCTGTAACGGCGTGGAGGCGCTACATGTACTCCTCATTTCATACACCCCGCGCCGTCTCACGCCACGTGCACGTACCTTGCTTTTCTTCCAATGGCGCCAATGTGCTTCCGTCCCGCCATTGGAGCTGTCATTCGAGCTGTCCGTGTTGCCACATGACAAAGTAGTAACCTATTCAATACCACTTACCAATTTACATCGCGCTCGGCGCGACAGGTATCAATCAATAGCGGCAGTTTTAGGTAATCCAGGATAACCTACAAGCACCGTAGGTTATCCTGGATTACCTAAAACTCCACGCACGCTCCAAAAAGTTGTTTTAAATTGATTGAAACATCTTTTTAACAACGATGGGGCTTTGTGGCTTCGTCTAGATGACAAAAAATACCAATACGGAAAAGATTACCAATTCATATAAAGTTAAAGTTTTACATACAGCTTATACACCGTGTTTCACTTAACACTAAAAACCTGAAAACTGTTTGTTCAGAATCGAGAGTAGAATCGATTGAGCTATATCTTGATGGGGGTAATATTTTTATTTAAATTGGTATGATTAGTTATTTTTTACGTGCCTATTCTATTGTATTCGTAATACAACATTTGGGAGGTTGTTTACCTTTTTCAGTATTTAGGGGTATTAATACTGGCTGGTTACTTGGGCGATTATTTTTTCCGCTACTCGAGTTTGACGTTGTTTGTCAGTTTAATCTTAATGTTTATCATAAGTCATAACAAATTGAACTAGTACCTAATTACAACCTTGTCATTCTGAATATTGGGTTTAAATGTGCTTACTGCGATTACCTGTCCAATTTGAAGTTTACTGTGACAAAGCTTTAAAGTGTTTTACAATGACATCTTAGCTGTCTATTGGTAAACCTTATGTCGTTGCAGTAACGTACACAAATAAATAGTTTTATGGTTTATGATGGTAGTTAGCAATTATTTTATTGAGTGTAGAGCTAAAAGTCAAGTAGAGCTGTACAGAAATCTAAAAATTCAATTTAAAAAATGTAACCATCAGATTAAAAGATGAATACTCTAGATGAGTTTAAAAAAATAAAAATCTGTTGGGGTGTCTGAGGTTTTGAGTGATACCGGAAACACGTTGTATATATATACAAATACACATAAAAGATGTAAAAAATACTAAACTTCCTTTTGGTAAAACACTTCTTTCTTATCTAGTGTCACAAGCCTTGAGTTTACTGTGGGACTGCATAGGTTAATTTATCCAATATTATACCGATTCATTTGGGATTGGATCAAATATTATTTTTCCACAAGTTTTTGACACAAGAGTCTGCTGAAATTTCATTACGTACTGAAGATTTTACTAAAATAACCTAAGCACAAAATTTTGAAAAAGTTTCCGACATAGTGGACCGATTTTCATGAAACATGGCTAAGAACACTCCCGACTAAACCAGCTTTCAAACAAAAAAAACTAAATCTAAATCGGTTTATCCATTCGGGAGCTACGATGCAACAAACAAACACATACACACACACACACACACACACACACACAGAGAGACACGTCAAACGTAGGGGGTTAAAAAGAAGAACAACATGCCAAAAACTTATAAAAAAGTATAGCAGAATTTTATCGCAATTAAGAAATTATCCTATGTCACGATTATAGGAAAATAGTTATTTGTTATACAAGGGGGCAAAGTTGTATTTTACCGCCGAGTTTGGAATTGAAAAACTCATTGCACCTAAGTGAAAGGATTCTATAGTTGAACCACGAGCGAAGCGAGTGGTTTAGAATAAAATCCTGAACTTCCGTGTTTTAACACACAGAAGTAAAATACATTTGCACCCAAGTGTAACAACTAAAACTTTTCCTCACTATAGCTATAAAAAAATACAACGCAAAAAAATGCGTTTATCACTGCTTTTTTTACAGTATTTCCACAAATACTGGTAAATCATCTTTATTACTAGATTCACCTACTTTTATCAATTTTAAAGCAGTTAATTTTGACTTTTTCAAGGTCAAATTACTTTACCCACTAGTGGATAAAATACGTTTTTACCCGCTGGTATTAAAGGACAAAACACGTGTTTCCGAGCTAGTGAGGGGAAAAAATATTTTCTTCGATTCAAATCCATGTAACAGTAAATTAATTTGATCAGTTTGTTTAAAGTTGTTATCAATATTATCACAGCCGTGACTGATGTGTTCGATATCTATTATTGATATAAGTATGATACCAACGATCGTACGATATGTGGCAGAAGGTATCTTTATAACAACTAATCTTATCGCCTTTACAGTACCTATATGTATATTCTACACACAGTAATAAAAATATATAGAGATACAGTATATTTTCTAGAGTAAGAATAGATAGTAGATTCTATTTAAATTAAATTTAAATTTAAATTTTTGGTCAATGGTCAGGCATTGTACAAAAATCACGACATAAGTTACCCGTTACAAAAAATTGGTTGCATTAATCATTTATTTTATAAAATGTTGTAAAATCTCATACTATCTCCTATGATTTATTTAAATTTGGATGAATCAAAAACCGATTTGGATCAATCGGTTTTTCTTACCTGTTATTGCCATGGTTACGTTACGGTCCCCTGAGTCACGCTGGTTTTATGCAAAATTATGCTACTTAAACTATGCAAACATGCATTTTTCTGGTGTTAACAAGCCCTTTCCTTAATTTGACACCTATGCAAGCATGCATGTAATCCAATCCAATTTCAGTAGCATAATTTTTCATAAAACCAGCGTGACTCAGGGGACCGTAACCATGGCAATATCAGGCAAGAAAAAGTTGATTCAGCCATTTACGGCTATTCATCCATTTCATATTTATCAAGTACGTACCAACCAACCAACCCACCAACAGCGACAGCTAGCTTATTCTTTACATACTACATAAGTAGTTAGGTAGTATGTAGATACATATCTACAGAAACAGAAGGTATATAAAATGATGTCTTGCAGCAAGCATGTGGCTAACTTTTCCTGTTCCGTTTTTGCAATTCGGGTTTTCCAGCATAACTTCATGTTATACGCTGCTAACTTAATAAATTAAGAACAGCTACGAATGACTTAAGTTATGAATTAAGTATAGAACGTTACTTGGAATATTTCGAGCGTTTGTTTTGTTTATTTTAATGTCTAATAATAAGTATTAGGTAGCAACTCGACGAATACTTATAGCTGAAGCTATTACTTGATGATTAACGGGTCAAAATTATTTTTATGAAAAAAGTAAAAAATTAAAAACCACTAATTAAGTGCATTTAAACAACAACATCAAAGAAAGGAAGGAAGGAGGTAGATTGACAGTTTGTTCAAACAAGAGTCTATAGGTACCTACGCAGAAGTTATTGTATTTCCGTTCAATTCCGATCTATTTGGTATGGGACTAAGAAAAGGGTCAAAACGGGTAGGGTCAAAATTGCTTGCCAGCACATATGCGCACAATTGACAACATTTCAAAATTTTCAATGTCCCTAAATCGAAAACCATTTCGAGATATACGCCTGTAGATCACAAAAATATATTTTTTAGTTTTTTTTTCCTTATTTTTAGTAAAAATAGTTAAAAGGGGAAGTGACGTTACGTAGCTGAGTCAGACTATTCAGAGCTGCCACTATAACCACAAAAATCTTCCGGTTGGGATGTCACTTGAGTTTGACTGTGACACTTATCATCGCTAGTAGTATGGAGATTTAGAGGTAAGGAGCGGAAGCTTTAAGTTTCAGAAGTGCAGATATAGGCACATAAGAGTTTGACACGTTATTTTCGACTGTTCTACTTTGACAGATTTATCTCCTTATACTTAATTCTACATTCCATAGCTCATATTTGTTGACAGTGACATTTGACAGGCGGACATCTCGGACTGTTTAAGCTGACTGTTAAAACCTTTATTTTGGAATGATTTTGTCGTTTTCTTAGGTGTATGAAACAACACATGTGATGTCAGAACGCTGTGTCTTGACGTTTGTAACTTACGCTCTTTCTGTTTGAAGTAGTAATAAAAAGGGATTTTCGCATTAAAATAGCAGTTTTTGGGAAAAGTAAAAAAATACGTGTATCTTTAAATATTGAGTTCTTTCAAACCAAACAATAAAAAGTAGTAGTCGAAAATATGAAATGTTGCCAATTAGCAAGGAGAAGACTGTAGAGTATACATAGTGCAGTAACCTATGGTGCACAGATATCAACCTCATATGGGCGCGACCCTCCGTTGTGCTTGTGAATGTTCTCTATCATGCGAGTATAATGAGATCGTTTTCGAAAAAGGCACAACAAACAAACAAGCTCAGTCTTGAGGAAACGACGAAGAAGAAGAATAAAGAGACAGATTGGAATACACGCAGCGCAGTCTTAAAAAATCAAGAAGGTTTGTAAGAAAACATTTTCATAGGTCAGGGGAGATAAGTATGCCGATAGAAGCCCAGTTTCATATTTAAGCTGACACGATAAGGTGATTGATGTAATACTAGGCCTTAGGTGAAGGCTGACATTATCGCGAATATCTCCGAGTTTCGCATTGTCATGTTAGTTTCAGACGCACGAAGCGATACCATAATCTAATACATTTGCGTCATTCAGATCACCTGAATATTATCTAGATCCCAAGTATCAGATGATACTACGAGTATGATTATATTTGGAATGGACTCACTTTAATAATATCGGTTAGTGATCGGTCATTATTATTAATATACTTAAAATAAGATAACCACGTCAAAAAAAAAAGCCTTAACTAAAAATAATTACAAACAGTAATTAGTCAATCAATACCGCTCCGCACCGCCTCCGGTGTTATTAATATTAAATAAATATAACAATATTATAGGACAGTTTCACACCGATTGACCGAGCCCTACGGTAAGCTCAAGAAGGCTTGTGTTTTGGGACTTATGGGTACTCAGACAACGATATATTTATAATATACAAATAATTTTATATTGGGTTGGCACAAAAGTAATGAGACACTTGTTTAACCTTTTATATTTTTTTATTATTATTACAATACAAAAAGCTTAGTCGATGATGTAATCACCATTAGCATCTATGACTTCTTGCCAACGATCCGGCAAAGTTTGGATGCCTTTCGCCCAGAACTATGATGGCTGTGCCTCGAAAAAGTTGTTCAACTCCACCTGTATATCATGGAAATCATTGAATTGTTTACCCCGCAAATGTCGTTTCAGGGCTCTAAACAAATGAAAGTCTGATGGTGCGAGGTCTGGAGAATAACGTGGGTGGGGTATCGTCTCCCAGCCCAAGTTCTGCAGCTGTTGGCGAACGGTAGATGCGACATGAGGTCGAGCGTTATCATGTAGTAAAATTACAGTGGCTCGTCTTCGTCGTTTTTTCTTGATAGCAGAAGATAGTTCGGTGAGCTGTGTTGAATATTTGTTAGCGTTTACAGTTTAATTGTAATAGTTCATGAAACAGCATGCCTTGCGAGTCCCAGAAACAACAAAGCAAAACTTTTAAGCGGTTCTTTTGACTCAGCTTCGGTTGAGTTGGTGGCGTTTCTTCTCGAGGCAGCCAAAAAGCACGACGTGTATCGTTCTCATAATAAATCCATGATTCATCTCCCGTAACCAGATCAGTCAAAAACTCTTTACGTCGGGGTCGCAGCAAAAGTGATTGACAGATGGCGACACGGACTACACGACTGGCGTCGGTAAGGATGTGCGGTACCCATCGAGCCAACATTTTTCGATACCCAAGCTCATGCAGATGGTATTCCACAGCGTGGTGACTGCAGTTAAGTGCTTCCGCTAATTCACGAGTAGTAGCATCAGGATTCGACTGTAGTTCGCGGCGTAAATCGTCATCATTGAATGCAGGTGGTCGCCCTGAGCGTGACTGACTTTCAAGGCTCCTGTCTCCTGATTTAAAACGGTCAAACCATCTGGACACCGTGGCATGGCTTGTACTTCCAGCGCCCAATGCAGTGTTGATATTGTCAGCCGCAGCCCGCGCACTGTGGCCTAACAAGTACTCGTATAAGTAAAGTGTTCGAACTTGTCGCTCGTCCATTTTATTTCAATCTAACTAAACCAATCACGAGGGCGGCTTTATATACCCTAACATTAGAAGTACCTAGAATGTTCCACAACATACTGGAAATATTATCGAAAACAATTAACTTAAGAAAGGAAATGTATAGAGTTTTGTAGAGTGTGTCATTACTTTTGTGCCAACCCAATACATAGAAAACATCTATGAGTCAGGAAAAAATATTTGTGCTCATCACACAAATAAATTCCCTTACTGGAATTCGAACTCAGGACTGCGGCTTAGCAGCCAGGGCCACTACGCGCTAAGCCAGATCAGTCGGATCGACAAAAGGTTTCAAAACTTAATCATAGTCGTGTTGATATGGCTATTATAAGTATTTTTGACAAGACTGAATATATGTCTACAATCGATGCTACTCGTATTAAGCTTAGAATAATAATTTTATAACTGGAAAATGACTGCCGTTGGCGACACCTGAACTCCAGATCCAGCGGCCGTGAGTTCTCAGTCTCACCCAAGGTAATATTTTTCCAGTTTTAAATGAACTAGATCAGCCATTCTCAAAGTGTGCTCCGCGGACCCCTAGGGCTCCGCAGAGCCTCTCTGGGGGCTCCGTGTGAATTTTGGGTACCTGATATGCAACTTCAACTCTCTTCCATAAAACCAAACATTCACCAATTGTTAAAAAATAAAAAACTGCTTCATGTAATACCTCACATTAGAATCTAGTGATTAGATTTTACTATCATGATTGCTTATTACAATAAAGATTGCAATAAAAAAAAATTTAAGGGTTCCGTCAGATGTTTTACTTTCTAAAAGGGTTCCATGGGAAAATAAGTTTGAGAACCGCTGAACTAGATTTTGCCCGCGGCTTCGCTCGCGTTAGAAAGAGACAAAATGTAGCCTATGTCACTCTCCATCCTTTCAACCATCTCTACTTAAAAAAATCACGTCAATTCGTTGCTCCGTTTTGCCGTCAAAGAAGGACAAACAAACAGACACACACACTTTCCCATTTATAATATTAGTATGGAAGTATGGATTGTAAGTCTTTTAATATAAACCTCTTGTCCTCCCACGTCACTCGCCACATACTGTGTTCTGTGTTATCCTATTGTCAGACAGACCTGCCCTCGGATTATCCAGTAAACCTTTTACCCAGTAGAGACTCGCAAAGGTCTTAAGGATTTCGTTGAATACGAATATCTATTGAGATATTTTGTTGAGTTATAGTTCCTCTTATCACTATTAGGTATATCGGAGCGGCCGCGCTGCTCTAAAACATATGTAGACGCACTAATGACTTGACAATGGAAGCGTTTTCTAAACTCGACTGGTTTTTAGGTCGACTCGCGAAATGAGTGACTCTATTAAAGTACATACCTATTTAGGGGTGTAAAAAAACATTAAATTACTCAGCAAACTTATGTAACTTATGTTACGGAAACTACACAAAAACACTTTCCTGTCAAGATAATGTCTGACATGCACAAATTGCACATCCACATTTCGTCACCTCAAAGTCTGTCCAGATAAGGCGCAGACGAAATCTAGCAATATCTAAATGTGCAGAATGTACCTACCTATACTTCACATTTGACATTTTACTCAAAGGTCAAGACAAGTATTTATGTATTTGAAATATGTCTATAGTCTAAACTAAACTGTCAAAAGGCAATGTAGAAATGCGTCCAAATAATTATATAACAAGAGTCGAGCGCGCGACACGTCCGAGAATCAAATTTAAATGTCAAGGTGAAGGCAACGCGAAAGGAAACGCACGTTACGTCACGGCCGCCATTTGCCGTGTGACGTCACTCGCCGCGCCACCCGCCACCTTAAGTGCGTTTTCACATTATCCGATCCGATATCGGATGTCGGAAGGATTTCAATAGATAAAATCCAAGATGGCGCCTGCAATGTATGGGATATCGGTCCGACATCCGATATCGGATCGGATAATGTGAAAACGCACTAACGTGACTACGGAAGGACTAAGTCGGCGCGGCCGGCATAACAACCGATGCGATTTCATTCATTGGCGCTGTACGCGATTATCTGAGAGAGATTTATTGTGGTTCTACATTGTTTAAGAAACGATGTGTCGTTAAAAAGGAGCGTGAAATTGAAATTTATTGAGGCCGAAACAGTTTTATTTGAAAAGTATGTAAAAATATTATAGAAGGAAACAACATCTGAATTCTGGACCCGTAGACAAAAGGTCTGTTGAACTCAAAGTTTGTGCCTCGTTGTCGAAGCGATAGCGTAAGTGACCTTCGTTAGCCCTGCTGCAGTGCCCCATTCCATTCGCACAAGCTATAGATAGACTACCAGACCCGAGTCATCGCCAGTGTTTATTTAGATGTCTGTCTTAGTACAGAACCTAACCCTCATTCAAGACTTCAACCAGTTCGTACTTCGTAGACCATAATAAATGTCTCAATTAAATAGCATTGATCGTCCATACAATTATGTATATGTATGTAGGTAAGTGTAGTACTTAGAATCATATAAGGAAATTCTAATTTATAAAAACTGCAGGTATGTCAGCTCACAATTCTGTAACTAAAGTTTTTATTCGCATTGATCATCTAAATTGAAAACCGGTTATATACTTGTTCTGATAACCCGTCACTTCTATATAATGGGGGATGTCTGAAAATTTTAAAATCGCCTGATATTTTTTCTGGTGATAGGAATAAGCATTTCTATTTACAGAAAAAAGTTACAGATTTTTTGGTAGCACCATACATTTTATAAAAATAAAAACGTGTTGCTCGACTGCGCGTACGACACACTTCGGCAGTTATGAGATTTGTCTTAGTCTTTAAAAAAATTCCATTTTGAATCTGTGCTGGCCACAGACACTGACAGTTGATTGTCAGCTTGACATTTTTCTCGGAGAATTCATAACCATATCTGGTGAACTATTTATTACTGTTTTCGACTCATTTTCTCTCCCTGGCCTCTGATTTTGCCTCCTTCTACGACTACCTTCGCTCTCGAACCCCGGACGTTGATTTTACTGGCTTAAAACGACGACCTTTGATATTAACCTCTGGACCTGATTCTGCTTGCATTAACGAAGACGTTTGCTTTTAAACACTGGACCTGATCCTGCTGAACTGTTTACGATCCGTTTTGCCTCCCTGACTTCTGATTTTGCTTGATATAAGGACGATCATCGCTTTTAAGTTCCGGACACTATTTGTTATAATGAATACAAGTACATAAACACGATATAAGGATCCCAAAACATGCTTTATACCAACTTGTTCTAAAACCAACCAGAAAAACCCAGATTTAAAATTGTTCATATTAAGAAAGGAGCTGAAGGAAAGTTGGTCTCAATAGGTTGGCAGGAACTGCCCAACCAGAGTGTGATTTTGCTGTGAAGACCACCTGAGTGTAAGATACCGTGTCTTGTTTACCAACCTTAAAATGCAGTTACACGCTGGCAATAATATCATAAAAAAGAAAGCCATAAATATCTGACACGGTGGCATTTTATAAAATGTGTATTTTGTTGGATAGACCAATAGGAAAAATATGGTAAAATACATTTTTTTTTATAATTTGCAATGTCCTATAATAAAATACAATTGATTTATTTTATTGTGTTGTTTTATTTTACTTCTGAGTTGTAGGTGTGTCATGTGTGTCGAGTTACTGTCAAGTTACTATCAAATTCAGTCGGCTATGGCTTTCCATATTCTTCTATGGCCCTCCATACTGTTAAAGCATGATTAACAGCACTATAGTAGATTGTGTTACGAGGGAGCAAAATTGCATATTTATAGCGAGGATATAAATGGAATTGTGAACAAAGTGAAGTATTCTATATGTAATTGAATACTGAGTGTAGTGACTGGGATTCGAAAAGAAAGGGTTATTTTCTTCCCTGCACTGCGAGGAGGGTGCAAAGAGGCACTTTTCCTCTTTGCTATTAGGGACCAAAGTGATACTTTTCCCTTCAAGGACACATTTTTTTTACATGGTTACATAACATACCATTTTTTATGTTCATATTATCATTATATATAAATATATTATCATTATCATTATATATAAATTTCCTAAAAGTTGATGTTAAGGTGGCTCGCTTTCCATACAAAAAACATCTACCATTTATTTAGTCACCGCACACTACAACTAAATAAAAATATGCGCATACATCTACTATACATTATCCGTCGTCGCGGTAGTGAATGAAATACATTGTTTCATACAGAAATCATGGACAAATCCATGTGAATTTTTTATTAATTTTACGTAAATGTGCGTGCCAAATTTTTGTGTACAGACACAGAGCCGTCATATTTCGCGCATTTTTAGTTGACATTGTCATCAGTGACATTTGGCTCTTGACAAGTAATTATTTAAAGATATTGGTTTAGTTAACTCAAGCAGACTCAGAAATAATGACGCATTTTGTCAACAAAGATACATATCGTGTATTTCGACACTGCTAATGTAAATCGAAATGGCGTCTCGGTCAAACGACCGACTATGATGCAGAAGATCGTGGGTTCGAGTCCGAAGTTTTTTTTAATCATTTGAACTTTTATGGATTTATTAAGTATTTTTTATTTTTTTAATGGAATATTTGACTATTACTATATTGCTTTCCTATTTTTTATTTTTATACAAAAATACAATACAATCCTTTATTATGCCTTTGTTGATAAAATAAAATACACACGTCTGGTATAATACATTATACAAATAGGTCATAGTGTGGGCATAGTAATTAGTAAAGTATTGCATTTACTGAGCTGGTTGACCTATGTTATTTTTGTGTGAATGTTTTTCTTCAACAACTAAATGGTTATATACAAGAATATGGGTAGCTCTTGCACATTGTAATTTTTCCTCAGTCACCCGTTGACCACGAACGCTGTAAAGTGTTTGAAACATCGGGATGAATTTTAAACTCATTATACGCGATTTAATCCGTTTTCATAGTTTTTATTTCATGAGTAACTATCGCGGTAACTGAAGACAATATTAACTAAATAGTTACAAATAATAATTATCATCAATATAATCTGGTCCAGGCAGGCAATTATGGTCGCGCGATAAATGATAAAACATCTGGCCGTCCCTATAATCGCACTTACTAATAGTGCGACAGGGACGGCCTGATATTTTATCGTCTATCGCGCGACCATGCTACCCGTGCTGTACTAGCTTTTGCCCGCGGCTTCGCTTGCGTTAGAAAGAGACAAAAGTAGCATATGTCACTCTCCATCCCTTCAACTATCTCCACTTAAAAAACATGTCAACCGTCGCTCCGTTTGGCCGTGAAAGACGGACAAACAAACAAACACACATTATCTTTGGTGAAACAACGAATTCTTCCACTTCAGATTATAGAGTAACCAGCTTTTCCCATTTATAATAAACTAGCTTTTGACCGCGGCTTCGCTCACGTAAGAAAGAGACAAAAAGTAGCCTATGTCACTCTCCATCCCTTCAACTAAATCTCCTTAAATAATCACGTCAATTCGTCGCTCCGGTTTTGCCGTGAAAGACGGACAAACAAACAGACACACACCCTTTCCCATTTGTAATATTAGTATGGATTTGACATTATTATTTATAATTAATTAATTATATTATGTATAGCCCAATTTCGTCGGGAACAGCGTGTTATGTAATGGCGTCGTTGGTGTACAGTCGTCTGTCACGCCGTGAAGGTGCGTTCGATTCCCAGGATTCTATTAACTTTTTGTATTTTTTTGGATATAAATTTCGTATTTTTTATTGACCGAGCAAGAATGGCGAGCCGAAGGTATCAATTTTATCTTAGAGAACCTATTGATATTTTTATTGTCATTTTGATTTTCTATTTATTAAGTTGAGATATAAAACACAACTTTTAATACCCTCGCTAAATATAATATTTTATCGAAATTACTCCTTAGATAAAAAAAGTCCACTTGAGTTTTTAAAGCATTACGTTACTCAGTTAACTATTGCATTTTCATTTACTAATTTAAGATTTCAAAAGCGATTTGAATACCCTTGCTCCATCGAAAATAAACAATTAGAAAAAAAAATTATTCAAATCGTAGTTTAGAAACTAATTTTTATCTATACTTTTTTGGAATTTTTAAAAATATCAGATTAGGATAATTATGTTAGAAATTCTGAGTTCGACGAACCTATAATAAAAATTATTACCATGTAAGAGAATAGGTTTTTAATCTTTTTTGTGGAAAACGCTCAGTAACTACTGTACGAGTACATATACATTTATGTATAATAATAAAACAAAAAATAGTGTCTCATAGTGTTGTGTTCCTGCCGGTGAGTAAGGCTGCCAGAGCTCAACGAGGTTGTGGGGTGCTGTCGACGGGAGGACTTACGGAACTAATTTGTTCCGTCTATTGTCCTTTGAGTCGTCGGCAACCCAAACCCTCCTTTGAACTTGTACACTCCTTTTTGCTGTGCACACGCAGCAAAGGGGAGTGTACAAGTTTCTAATGGGGCGGCAACGCGCATGCGACACTCTTTGAGTTGCAGGCGTCCATAGGTTACGGTGACCGCTTTCCATTAGGCGGACCGTATGCTTATTTGCCACCGACGTAGTATTAAAAAAAAAAAGAGAAAAAGTCCTGGATTCGAACCCAGTACTTCCATGCAAATCATGCGATGGCACGTATTTACCGCAAGGCTATTTAAACAAGCTGTCGCCGCGTGAAATTATCGACTAGAAGGAATACAAAAACACTGTTTGTATGTGTGAGTGGTACTTAGAAATAGTGTAAAATAGTAAATTTATCTACATTAAGGGGATTAACGTTACAATGAGAAGTTGAATGTTTGTTGTAATACGTCAATTTTAATATTAAATGTTCGCGAAGCATAATTGAAAGTATATAAATGCCTGTACGACTCCACAAAAAAAAATAAGACTGGTAATTTGAAGATTAACGCCATCTAACGCAGCCTGAGCTTCGGGTAACCTAAGCGAGCCACCTTAATATGTGTAGCAAATTTAATTCCACCTTGTGTCTTAACACTTGAATCCCTCACTACGCTCAGGATTAAATTTAAGAATACCTTGCTACACTCAAGATATATATCTCATTTTTCTCCCTTGTTGCACAATCTACTATTGCTACCATTTGACACTTTTTTTTTCATATCATATAAGCAAAATACTAAAATATGAATCAGGTCTGTTGTAAAAATATTATGCACTTAATCGACACAATTTTTTTATACATAATATTAAAATATGTTGCAACATAAAAATGTTCTCATAGCAATATAGGTATTAAGATTTATAAGATTATAAGTATTAAGATTTTTAGTTATTAAGAACTATATTTGCAGTGCCCTTACAGGGTTCATAGCTGTGCTATACCTACTGAAATGTAACAACTTATGTACCTATGATAGCAATAAAGAATTACTGATTACTGATTATTACTTATGTGCAAACACTTTCCGTGGCGTTAATATTTTATACAGGCCAGACAAAGTTATTGAACAGAAAAGTGTCACTTAATTCCCTCCTAACAGGGCCGAAAAGTACCCTTTCTGAATGGGTGATGTGAAAAGCAGTAGGCGTCACATCGCAAACTCATTTCCTTTTTGAGCACTAACTACTTAAAGCAGACAATAAACCAACAATCTAAAGTTATTTGTTTAGGGCACAGGTCCTTCTCTAGTTCTCATCTGTAGGCAGGTGCGCTTATGAATCACTACTAGGAGTTAGCCTGTTTTCACATTACCTGATCCAATATCGGATGTCGGAAGGATTTCAATGGAAAAAATCCAAGACGACGCCTGTAATGTATGGGATATCGGTCCAACATCCGGTATTGGATCGAATAATGTGAAAACGTACTTATGGGTGCTAAAATGAGTAATAATGTTAATATAGATCAAGACAAATTTATGTTTATTACACTCTAATAACATGTAGTTGCACTTTTCAAAATTAATGGGATACACATTCTCTGTCCAAAATATCTCTGCATCTTTCATCAATTTCTTCTTCACAGGCATTGTGTTTGTCGCTGTTCCACATTTTGGCAAATTAGATGAACTAGCTCTTACAAAATCGCTAGTACCTATCCACGTTTTCCCAACTCAATGGGCTTAAAAATTGTAATCAGGTCCGGGGTTCAACGCAAAGGCCGTCGGCAGCAAGCAGGGCAAGCACACGTCTTCGTTAATGCAAGTAGAATCAGGTCCAGGGTTTAAAATCAAAGGTCGTCGTTTTAAGCCAGTAAAATCACGGTCCGGGGTTCGAGAGCGAAGGTAGTCGTAGAAGGAGGCAAAATCAGAGGCCAGGGAGAGAAAATGAGTCGAAAACAGTAATAAATAGTTCACCAGATATGGTTATGAAACTTATGAATTCTCCGAGAAAAATGTCAAGCTGACAATCAACTGTCAGTGTCTGTGGCCAGCACAGATTCAAAATGGAATTTTTTTAAAGACTAAGACAAATCTCATAACTGCCGAAGTGGGTCGTACGCGCAGTCGAGCAACACGTTTTTATTTTTATAAAATGTATGGTGCCACCAAAAAATCTGTAACTTTTTTCTGTAAATAGAAATGCTTATTCCTATCACCAGAAAAAATATCAGGCGATTTTAAAATTTTCAGACATCCCCCATTGTCCTAACATAACATTTTATGTAGACGTCAACAAGCGAACGACAAAAAGTGCAATCAGACAAGTTTTACCTGATAAAACCTATCAAGGAACCACTCCGATGTCTAGTCTAGTCAAGCCACTACTATGGGAATATTAGCGTCACTGCGCAGCCGCGCCAACGTTGCATCAAGCAGCAGCCACTGATCATATTAAGTAAACGACTAAAAGTAAATTACTAAATTAAACAGAAGCTAATGTGGGTGAACGTAAGCCACGCGTAGACGCTTTGAATTGGAACCACCTTTGTCAGACAAAAACAAGTTTACAACTAGAAAACTCTATAGTTGATCCCTACTGTGGTGTCTGTGGTCCAGGGTCCAGTTAAAAATCAGTAGAAAGTTAGCCGACTTAGGGCCGGTTGCATCAAACCGTCTGTCACCGTTAAAGCGTTCGTTTTTTTTTTCTATGGGAAATTCCATAGACGTCTGCTGGTTGACGATGATGTGTCTGTTAAATTTGGTTGATGCAACTGGCCCTTAGTATCGAACGGATAGTAAAGTCAAACATAATAGTGGCAGGCATTTAATTATGTACTATAATAACCTAACCACAAAATTAAAATTTTGAATAAAACCCCCGACATAGTGGACCGATTTTCATGAAACATGGCTAAGAACACTCCCGACTAATTCAGCTTTCAAACAAAAAAAAAACTAAATCTAAATCGGTCCATCCGTTCGGGAGCTACGATGCCACATACAGACACACACACAGACAGACAGACACGTCAAACTTATAACACCCCGTCGTTTTGCGTCGGGGGTTAAAAACAGAATATTATATGTACATTTACGTCATCATAAATAAACAAATATGAGTGAAATGACGTTAAGACGATGGACAACTGTTTCAACTAACAGCAACAGTACGTGGTAAGGTAAGCACCTGATGAGAGGCGTAGAATAGGCGTTGATATTTGAGTATACATTGACGTCAGTTCACGGGTGGCGTCAACAATACGAATAATGAAGCGGAACTAACGGTTGCTCAAATAACTAAAACACAGTATACAAGAGAGTCATTCCAATAACTTGCAGACACGTTTACTAAATAAGCCTAAGAGTAAAACTCATCGCAAATGAACGTGGTTTCTGAACACCTTGAGGTCATACTATACTAGATCTAAGATACTATTATATGCTAGCGCAGCCGATGAGAATACGATTCAGCCTGCCAAATGACAGATGTAAGGCGTGTACTGTGTTCTCAAAACATGGACAAAGTGCCGTTACGTAAACCACTATATGAGAAAAGGTGTAGAACATTAATAATAATGATTGATTTTTTTGACAGAAACAAAGAGACATAAAATAGCTATTCAGAATAGAGTAACAACAGTCATGCCATGCGACAACATTGTAAGACAAGACGCTTTAGTAGACTCGGTGGCGATGACGTATATACATATTCTAGTATGTACCTAATATGCCTATCTACGTGCGCAACTATAATAATTGGGTTACCCTCATCTGGCAGAATAAGTCTGGTCAGAAACACACTTCGCATTACATGTTTCGCAGAAACACTTTCGGTCGAATGGTAATTTTGCAGAAAACTTAGTTGGCATTATTACTACCTCGCATACGACTCATTTGACAGAATATTGTTTTACAGAACATTACTTTGGTCGACCTTGATTTAGCATAATTTTATGTACCATAACAATCATATACTTAGCATACTATTACAAGAGCCGAACTATGACACTCTATCAAAAAGGAAAATACAGTCCCAGAGCCACCTGTATAGGTACGACGGCGAGCGAAGCGAGGAGGAGTGTTAGGTATCTTGCACCCCCAACACAGCTGACTCGCTATCAAAAAGCAAATAGCAAGTTTATGCCACCTAAATATTACGTCCAAATATTATCTGCGAAAGTACTATTCGACTAGAAGACTATTATGCTCATCAACATTATGACAACATACGATCCGGTATTATAAAAATCTACGAAATGATTTATGCCAAAGCATATTCTGCGTAAGGTGTTTCTGCCAAACGTGACTTCTGCCAAGAATACGAATCAAATATATGCGAAAAAAGTTTCTGCAAGATAGTAGTGAACCATAATAAAGTGCATGCATGATGAAACACAAAGTGTCATTGTCATGGTAACAAGCTTCAACCACAGAAGCGTGTGTTGCTCACCTGTGGCAAGGGTAATATTTAATACTACTATTGCATGCATATGTGTAAAAGAAAAGCATATTTGCAGTCACAATGAACCGCTTCGCTAAGTTTATATTGTACCGAGTACTTCTGGGCTATGAAAAACGACGGTAACTTAATTCCAACTTTATCACAAGTTGACATACATAGGTACCTATCATGACATGGCATTTTGGTTTAAGTACTTATAGCAGGGCCTCTATACTATGGCCCGAGAAACCTTCCAGCCCAGCCCAACAAGCGGAAAGTAACTGAAGAAGCAGGGCAGGGCAGGTACCCGACGCTGCGAACACTGGGGAAGGAAGCAGTCGAAAGGCCCGCACGAATTTATTAGGGCATAAACTTCAGTTACCGCTGGTCTGGATAAAGCATCGTCTAGCAAGTGACAAACTGACATGAGACCCGCTATAGCGGCTAGAACCCTGATTAGCTGCGTTTGCTCGAAGATCCCACAAGCATGACCCAACCAGCCATTAGAATGGGCCGATCTAAATGATTTCTCACGTCACGCAAGCCGATTGTGTTAAATGTTACGCCGTTCCCCGACCATTGTGAGAAACGAGCCGGCTGGAAATTTACGTCAATTAGCCGAAACGAACCAGGTTAGGTTTTGCTTTTATCGCCGCTATCATAGTTGAGCTCTGTTGCACAAAACCGACAAGATAGGTATAAATAATAAGCTGTTGTTCATTTTGCTGAGTTGGTTAATTTGTTAAACATAAATGACGGAGTTTAAGAATATAAACTGTAATAGTTCTGTTCTGTCTCATGTTTCCCGAGAAAGCAGAAGAAATTATCGCTAAGGTTACCTATGTACCTACAGCTAAGCTTTTTTTTAACCTTCAGTCGTTAAAGAAACGTACATCTCAGACTCTGAATGTCCTATTAACGACTATTCTTGTTAACTTTTAAGGAAATACGAAAAACGACTCCCGTTTAAGGAAATAATCGACTAAACAAGGATTCACGGTAAAACATTATACTTGTGTTGTGTAGGCTGGAATCTGCTTACATACAAAGTAAGTTCTGAATAGTAACCCATAAGTCATCGTTATTCCAGTGAGACAGGAGTAATGGTAGGTTAGTTAGGAAGTGGGGTGGAACAGTGCGCCGTGAGAAGGTTCCCACCGTCCCTAGGCTCTCAGGATACTTTTTGTGTTACGAAACCGGTTGCAACGTACACGCAAACCTGGGACTTGTTCCAAACGCACCGTTGAAGCCTTATATTCGAGAGTTCAAATGAATCAGCGAAAAGGTTTCTCCTACCAACTATTCAAAATTATGCTTTCGTAACACCCTCAGCCTACTGCAGTTATAGTGACACACGAAATGTTATCTGTAAGTACCTTCTTTATAAGAACAGATACTATTTACAGAGGGAGTCAAAAAAGCTCTTTGCAGTCCTCTGCCTCGTGATTGCGCACGTACAATGTTTGCTGAAGATTGCCAGTATTGCCACCTTTGTGCGAAACTTGCATAAAATGTGCTAATTAGACGCTCAGCGCCACCACCAGAAGTATAGATAATTAGATATGCGTGCAAAGCGCGTATTTGAGACTCGTTCACTTTGTCTAGACACGCTGTAAGAACGAGAACCTACTAGTATAAAGTACCTAATCGGAATATTTCAATGTCTATAAAGCGATGCCTGTGCATGTAATATTGGATTATAAAACCACCAGATTCCGGAACTCGAATCAAATTTATAATTCGAAATGCGGTATTTGCCAGTCTATTTCGGGCTCAAGAGCTTGATTCAAAGCTTAAACCTGTTTTGACTTGAATCTTGTTTTAGAACCAGATTGATGTGAATGCTTCTTGGAAATAAAAATTAAAACGTTTTGTGTCACGGCGAATACCTGCTGATCCGATATGTACCTAACCATGACAGTTATCAAGAAAATATTATCAGGGTACAGTTTACGTAGAATAATCCGTTTTTCCAAAAGGTGTTTTGAGAATACATTAAATGCCATACAGTACAGGTAAGGTATATGATATATGCCTCATAATCATCATGAAATTGTTAAGACGCCCTATGAAACAATATGACAAGGGTAAAATGAAGCAGCAGGTTATTCAAATTCATATAAATTCAGTGGAAGAAAAGAATACTCAACAGTGGATGTAAAAGTGATACAGGAAGGTGATGAGGGAATTAATATTGATTACACTATGGAACTCCTTGAACCAAGGTAAGAGATAACTTCTCCCAAAATATGACAAGATACAAGGAGAGAAATGCTATTAATTCGATGTATCCAGCAACCACACCACGAAAATGATTTTTAATAACAGAATTATTAGCTAAAAAGTGGACAAACTGGCGATAATAGTTTCCTTTGCCTCATGCCTGACAAACTAATAAAATTGTAACTATGTGTGACGTTCTACCAGAAATGGTCCCTTATGACTGGTGTATCTAGTTTCCGTCAGTATATATCATATTATTTAAATAAAATAGCGTAAGCCCAAACGACTATAACTACCATAAGGTACCTTTACCAGTTGGATGTCATGTCACGAATAGATATAGAACGCAGTTCTACATATGGAAAATATCAGCATGTTTATTAAATTTA
The DNA here is from genome assembly GCF_023078275.1 of Leguminivora glycinivorella. Lineage (NCBI taxonomy): Eukaryota > Metazoa > Arthropoda > Insecta > Lepidoptera > Tortricidae > Leguminivora > Leguminivora glycinivorella. The sequence goes on along the minus strand of NC_062987.1, from coordinate 3,288,348 downwards.
TTCGATCCGGCTTATCGTTGGGTGACCGTTATGTCGCGATCCTTGCTGCCCGACGATTGTCACGACATAGGTACTCTGTTTTAATACTATTTATTTGGGTCATACAAACAGAAAAACATGTTTTTTCTGGCACCTTATATCTATAGGTAGTACATATAGGTAGAACTGGTAGAACGGAACGGAGGAAGTACCTACCATGGTTAATTAAAGCCTTTTTTATGAATTAATATGAAAATTTTGGACGCAATAGTCCTATAAACAAGATCAGTCGAGTCCGGTTGTAAATAAAGTTTAAAGGGACAAAAAACATGAAGTAAAATTTATACATATATCACATGGAAAATTATACGAAGCACGCCACAATTGCGTACCTAATTACCTACCTGTTTATAATGAAAATGCAGATTTCGAACATAATACAAAATTATTATTACGTATTTTGAGTACAATTTTGTACATTAGATACATAATTATAAGCTTCGAGGATACAAATTAAAAGCCATACACAAACCCTATCACCGCTGAGGTTACCAAAGTCCCAAATGTCCCAATCCCACCCATAGAGTTGTGCTTGTGTTGGAGTTAAAACGGCTTGACGTTAAAAAAGAACACGATGTTTTAACAAATAATATGATGTAGAGCTACAAGTTCTACAACCAAACGTTTGCATGTGAGACTGTTTTGCATAAAACTTGATCTAACTTTTGTGTCGTTATTCCTTCAACAACGTGATCTATCGAGTGAGTCGCAATAGCGGCCGGCCTTCTCCGTCCAGTTTCGGACAAAGCACACATCTCTACTATCCGTCCAAACCAAAAAGCCATATAACACTTTAAAACTCACGTGTAGATGTGGCTTTCCGGATCTAGATGATTGCCATTGGTGATGTAGAAAAATATAAAAGAACGTGACCGCGCGGAACGTGACGTTACGCCACGATGTGAATAATGTGAATGTTACGGATAGTTTTTATGTTTACGGTTTATAGGCAGGATTTGGTTCGGCATTATTGCCATTGTTTGAGCTTCGCTGATTTAATGTCTGTCACCACGGGGGCCGGGTCGATTTTGTTGTAATTACAGCTTGCTAACACCGAAACTAGGTTCCTGTTCCTACAATCCTTTTTCTGATTTGCCTTGATCCAGCAACTGCTTAACTCTTAACGTACAACGAATAAATAAGTAGATAGCAAGAGTTAAATAACTTTACTGTTGCTTTCTTTGAGATGCAACAGGCAGTTTGACCTGATTATAAATAAGTGGCAATAAAAGTTGACGATAGCAGACGGAGATTCCTATGCTAAACAAGACGTCTTGGTATTCCAATTTGCGTTCTCAAAGACGCTCTATCATCTCGGATCGGAACTGAAAGTATCTAACTAGTAATTCAAACAAATTGTCAACTTTGTAAAAGCAATGGCGAACTCATCAGTCGAGACACTTTCAGACTTCCAAGAATCGTTATTTAAACCCTAGCGGCCCCTAGATTTGGGGCTGAAAGTTGGAAAGGTTGTGAAACCGCCAGGCTTCTTTCATTACCTGAAACAAAAGACAAGCAAAGTTAAAAAAGTTATGACAGTTATGAAAAAAAAACCGAAATAGTTAGACGAGATATTTTGGAAATATTTCTGCATTTACGGAAGTTGCTAATGTTTCGACGCGTTTTAATTTTAGAATACTGTAATAGTACTTTTTGTTCTGTCAATCATGCTAAGGGTCCCCCCACATCTAACGTCGACGCGGCGTCAGGCTTTCCCCATACAGTTGGCCCGACGCGACGCTCACCAGCCGCTAGATGTGGGAGGACTCTAAATTATTTTAAATATGCATGATGCATGAAACAATTAGAACGGTCAAAACCTAAGAGGCAAACAAACCATACAAATAAAAGCTATATTTTATGCCTACTTTCTAAATCCGGTGGTATCCTTTGAAAAACCTGCTGGTTTGTAATACAACTTGAATTCCAATAAAAAAGTATTTCAGTAAAATAATTCCGAAATGAAAAAACAATACATCCATAACATTCATTGCAGATTTAAGATAAGACAGAAAAATAAAGTACATTAGCATCAAACTTTTGTTTTCTTACAACGGGATAAATCGAGAATAGGATTAAACATCAGCTAAATCATAATAAAGCTCAAGTGTTATAAAAGGTCAATCAGCTTACAGTTACACTAAAACATATCATTGTTTTTACACGCGAAACAAAAGCTGTTGAAATTTGGGTGGTCTTAATACAATCCAGTCTAAAAAGTGAACAGTTAGGGGTTCTTTAAACGGTACTGACAGTACCAAGCGCGGATCCAGCTTCGTGCCCAGGGGGGGGTCACGTGGTAAAGGCCCAGGCCCCGGAGGGGGGTCACGTGGTCTATTTGTATGGCCAACCTAGGCTCCAGGGGGGAGGTCATGACCCCCACGACCCCCCCCCTGGATCCGCGCATGGACAGTACACAGTAGTGTACTGTCAGTTCGAGACTAAACTCGAGATGGTAATACTAACAATGGCCGAGGCATCATAACATGCTATAAATGGACATAAAACTAACTTTTACTTTTGTTGAAAATACCATTTTAGTTGAAAGAGTTATGTTATCCTCGTCTATGTGTAGATTGTAGTCCCGAACTTGAATCTGTTAACGGTGTTCGTGTTCGTAAAGTTTTGCTTTTGTAAGGTGTGAGTTCTTTTGATCTTCCGTTCCGATCCGACATGGCTACAGTGACATTTGTTGCGGATGTTCGTGCGTTGGTACCGTTACGAGTGTTATTTACATCGTCTATTTTAGAACTGAAATCGATAAAATAACAGTACGGTTAGGTTTTTTATTGTTAGGTAAAAAAAGCGCAGAACATGTGACTGTTAAAAACCAACAAATTTTATTTCAGGATTCATTAGCCAGAAAACTTTAATGCATCTGCGACATCTAACATTCTAAAGCTTTCAGCTTTCCAGTGTTTGCAGTGGCATGCAACGTAGGTATGTATTATTTTCGTTTGTATCACGATATTTTAAGCATTTGCATGCTCCATATACGACTCAGAACTCTACTATATATTTTTAAATTTAATTTATACTCTGTTTAAAATGGCTCATCAATCTCATCTTGTGGCGTGTGTAAAACAGTTCAGAAGCCGTGGCGTGCTGCGGCGCGGCGGGGACTCGCGTGTCGCACGTCACTGCTGCAGGCTGCAACTCTACTAGGTACCTAGCCAACGTTACAATCGATTCCGCTTTATAAGCTGCAGCATTGTAGCTAGCTCTCCTTATCGCTCTCCTGTAGTGGCGCGACAGAATCAGTCTAGATTTAGATCGCCAGCGCCACGTAGAATTAACGATTGTCACTCCGGCTAGGCCGGGCCGGCTGTTCCCATTACTTGACGGTGATAAGCCTTGAATTGGATTATTAGACTCGCGGTATACTGGTCTGATTATTCACTTCCTTAGGGACTAGTTAACACCAAACTCAACGATATTATAGATTTGTAAAGTATCATGTTTTCTTATTGTTATGATAGCTAGCGGGGTTGTGGACTGTTATTATTGACGTGAAATGATGAAAACATGTAATAAATGCACTAATTTTAATTATTGGTAAACAAACACAAGCTTAGTTTCGTGACAGAAGGCAGACTGAACTCTGATTGATTATATTTCATAACATGAGGACAGTTTTTGAAAGTGACATAATTTTAAACTATGAAGGAGGTCGCGCACCAGCCAGTCGCCAACATACCGGACCCCCAGTGGAACACTAACCACTGGTGGTCACTGGCTGGGTCGCGGCCTCCATCAAAATCAGCTTCCGGGCCGGTCTGCGCAGCACGCCTCCTTTTGTGTGGACGTCTGCCACGCGGACCGCTCCGTCAGGTCCTAGGTAAACTTTTGCTACTCTTCCTAGCGGCCACAAACCACGAGGAAGCGTAGGGTCGGCGATCAACACCACATCACCCTCGCCAAGGTTTAAAAGGTTGTTGTTGTTGGGCCCTCTCTGCCGAAGTGTTGGTAGGTACTCGCGTAGCCATCGTGCCCAAAAATGGTCTGCTAGGCGCAGGGTTCTCCGCCAGTCACAGCGTCGGGAAAGGTCTGCGTCTGTCAGCGACGTGGTCCATGGTACGACCGAAGAGGAGCCCAGAATGAAATGAAATGGTGTAATCGCTTCTGGTGCATCTGGGGAAGACGGGACATACGTGAGTGGTCTTGAGTTTGCTATGGATTCAGCCTCGAGTAGGAGGGTAGAAAGGACTTCTTCTTTCAGTGGCCTATTCGTTAGGCAGGATCTGAGGGCTGCTTTAATTGTGCGTATCAGCCGCTCCCAGGCGCCGCCCATGAATGGTGATGCAGGTGGGATGAAACGCCAATCGATTTTGTGATTAGTGGCATATTCTACAATTGAGTTGTCATGTAGGGATCGTAGTTCACGGGAAGAGCCGACGAAGTTGGTCCCGTTGTCGGAAAATATAGTGGTAGGCGATCCTCGGCGAGCAATGAAGCGCCTGAGGCTCATTATAGCGCTATCTGCAGTGAGTGAGTGCACGATTTCTAGGTGAAGCGCTCTGGTTGTGAGGCATGTGTATAAGGCAACGTATCGTTTCTCGCTCCGTCTGTATAGCGTTACCAGAATAGGGCCAAAGTAATCAAGGCCGACGTGGGTAAATGGTCTTTTATGATGATCTAGGCGTTCTAGAGGTAAGTTACCAATCTGAGGTTGCATAGGTTTCGTGTTCCATCTCTTGCATTTTAGACAGGAGCTTGCTACGCTGCGAATGGTTCCTCTGGCTCTTGGGATCGAAAACCTTTGTCGAAGTTCATTTAGAACGAGCTCATTAAACTGATGTGAGGCTTTTACATGTTCGTGAAAGATGATGAGTCTTGAGATGTAATGGCGGCCGTCAAGAATCATGGGGGATTTTGTCTCGTTATTCACTCCTGGTGCGGAAATAATGCGTGTGTCTTGACGCATGAGGCCTTCTTCATCAAGTATAGGGGCAAGTTTCTTAATCCGACTGTCCTTGGGCACTGGCTTCGAGGATCGCAGGTTTGTCAATTCCTCTGGGAAACTCTCTCTCTGGGCTTGCCGAACCAACATCTTCTCCGCTTCTATGATGTCCGCTGCGTGAACCTGGTGGGGAGATGTGGTGTGGTCAATATACAATTTAGAATTTGGGTGTATTGGTCGAGAGAGTTTAAGCCGGAAAAGTCGTGCGCCCTGGAGAACGCGGGCGGTGGCGCGAAGTAAACGCAGCCATGAGTTAAAACGCGTCGGATCAGGTACCGAATATGGAAGTGGGATATCAAGGAGCAGAATCAACAGATTTGATTTTAGCTCGGGGTCTGGTGAGGTCTCTTCCTCGTTGATGTGTCGCTCGGTCGGCCAAGCGGACGTCGGTTCAACAAGAAACTGTGGACCAGTGAACCACCGATGAGATGCTGTAAAATCAGTTCTTTTTGGTTTTGTCGCATCGTCGGCGACGTTGAGAGAGGTAGGGATCCACCTCCAATCGGATGGATTAGTGGTTTCCAATATCTCTCCCAACCGGTGTGCGACGAACGGTTTAAAAGCGCGCGCGTCACTCCGGATCCACTTTAGGACAGTAGTTGAGTCGGTCCAGAAAGTGGTTGCGGAGGGTTCAAAACGATGAGCTTGCAAAATAGTCTGTGCGAAACGCGACGCGATGAGTGCAGCTTGTAATTCCGATCTTGGGATCGAAATCGGTTTCAGGGGACTGACTCGGGCCTTGCTGCCGACGAGGGCTGTCGACACGGAGTCATCGCTGTAAGTAAAACGCCAATAGGCAACACAGGCGTAGGCTTGTTCGCCACCGTCAGCGATTAAGTGCAGCTGAACGTCTGACAAGTCTGACCTGACCATGTACCAGCGCGGGATTTTTATATCGGCTGCGATCCGTAGCTGTGCAAACCAGTCTTTGGATTCGCTTACGTACATCTCAGGTAAGTCTGTGTCCCAGCCAATGCCTGCCCGCCATAATCTTTGAATTATAATACGACCCCAGATCACGACTGGCATCAATAGACCTAAAGGGTCATAGACTTTCATGACATTTGATAACAGGATACGTTTTGTCAAGGTGCCGGTCGGTATCTGGGGTACGGCACGAAAACCTAAACAGTCTAGGCGTGGGTTCCATTTAACACCCAAGACGCCGACATCACTACTGGGAGGCAGGTAAACGTCAGATGTGGCGTCGCTTCGCAGTTCTTTGGGGACGAGAGACAACGCCTCTGGGTGGTTGGAGGTCCACGATCGCATTTCGAAACCACAAGATTTGTGAACTGTGACAACATCGGCGGCCATTTGAGCTGCGTCAGCAACGTTGGTGTGGCTTCCTAGGTAGTCGTCCATGTAGTGGTCTTCGATGATTGCTTTGCAGGCGGCGGTGAAGTTGACTTCGAACATCTTCGCGTTCTTGTTTTTGATGTGGAGAGCAATGAAGGGACTTGAAACTGCGCCGAAAATCATTGACGACATGCGGTATTCCTTGAGGTCGTTGTTCTTGTCGCGCCAGAGAAAACGTTGGGCGTCTCTGTCTCTTGTGGCGATTTTAATTTGGGGGAACATCTCTCTAATGTCGCCGTTCAAGGCTACTGCACCTTCTCTGAAGCGGAAAAGAACGTCGAGTAGGGGAGACAATAGGTTAGGGCCTTGCAGAAGCATGCTGTTGAGGCTTACGCCTTTCGTCGTGGCAGCCGCGTCATGAACTGCTCTCAGCTTTTTCTTTTGAGGATGAAATACACCGAAAATGGGCAGGTACCAGCGAATGGAGCCATCTGGGTTTACACAAGAGGTATTTGCTGCAGGCCGATGGTGATAGGTCTTCGGATCGTACTCTTCGGCGTATCCCTTGCTGATGATGTCATCAATGAACTGTTGAAAAGCTGCGGCAAACGACGAGTCCTTTGACATCTGTCGCTCGAGGGCCTTGAAGCGTGAGAGTGCCTGTGGGTAACTATCAGGTATTATTTTAGGTAGTTCCTCCTTCCAAGGTAGGCCTACTTCGTAGTGGCCATCGTCAAGTTGGCGAGCGGATAACTCAATAATGTCTACGGCTCGTTGGTCTTCACTGTTTTGACGTGGCGGGTATTTTGTGATACCCAGGGCGTCAATGTCGTATTGTCGTTTTACAAGTGTGTCCAAATCTTCTGTAACGTGATGTATAAAATCGATTGGTTTTGACGACAATGAGTGTGCACCATGGAGTACCCAACCTAACAATGTTTTAGAGGCGACAGGGTCATTCTTCTTCCCGCACCGCACTTCCCGGCTCAAAGATAGATGCCAGTCAGGCGCGCCGATCAGGACGGTGGGATAAGCATCCGTATTTGAAAGTTCTCTTGTTAGACTCGATAAATGATCGTAATCCGTTAAATTAATCGTGTTTGGATATCGTGCGCGAAGTCCTAGAGGTTTCACGGCTCGTGCGTTTTCGATTAGGTAACGATCAGGGTGGTTTCGACCGCGTACATAAAAATCAACATAACTTACGTCGAGTTCCGTTGACATATTACTAACACCTTCGATGCGAAGACGCTCCGGACTCGTCGGCTTCGCTCCGATGCGTGCTGCTACGTCGGCGTCGATGAGCGTTGAGATGCTGCCATCGTCGAGTAGCGCTGTTGTCTCGAACGCGCCGTCAGGGCCCTCGAGTACGATCGGGACTACTTTCAGCAGGCCGCGGGGACGTTGTGGAAGTGAAGTCGATGGGGAAGATCCTGTTGCATTAATGGAGCAGTCAATAGTATTCGCAATTTTAGCGGATGTAATATCGTTATCGGTGTTATTTATGATGACAGGGCGTATAGAATTCTCAGAGGATGTTTGAAGATTATTGCCCTGATCTCTAGGAGCCGTGCCGGAGTTAGTCTCGGTTGTCCCTGTGCCGTGGAGAAGCGCGTTGTGGCGTCTAGGGCATCCGTCGACACCGCAGCGTTTTGCGCGGCAATTGTTCCACGTGTGTGGGTTAGACTTCAGGCAACGATAGCATATTTTAGTTTCTCGAACCCAGCGCCATCTGTCTTCTACAATTAGTTTTAAAAAGCTCTTACATGTCTTTATTTTATGAAACCCTTGTTTACAATACGCACAATGTTCAGAGGTTGTCTCGTTAGACACCGTAGTATGTATTGTTTCCTTTTTTAATGGAAATTTCGGAGCATTATTTCGTGATACGTTTGAGTACGCTGGTGGCGTTGGCGCCTTGACAGTACTGTCAGCAACAAAATTAAATTTTAATTGTTTGTCAGCCTCAATCAAAAGGAAACGTGACAATAATTCAAGTTTTGTAATACTCTGTTGCTCTGGCGTGTGAGCAGTTGCATAATCTGTAAAGCGCGACCTAGTGTGCTCACTCATTTTTACCAAGATGCACCGAAAAAGCTCCGGGGAGGATAAATACTCCGTTTGTTTGAGTATTGTGAGCGTAGTAACAAAATTTCGTAATTTGTTCGCTAACGTATTTAAATCCTGAGCAGAACTTAGCTTTTGCGTGTTCCGTAGGTCGGCGATTTCGCGGGCGACCAGCAGCTCCGGGCGCGCGTACGTCTGCTCGAGCGCCTGTACGACGTCGTCGGGCGAGCCGCAGGTCCACATGAGGGACGCGACGGACTGGTACGCTTGTCCGCGGACGGCGACGTTCAGGCGATCTAGGTTCTCTGAAGGGGAAAAGTTGATTTTACTTCTCTCATAACTACTTTTAAAGGCCATCCATTGACCGACATCACCTGAGAATGTAACTAGCTCGGGTTTCTTTGGTCTGTTTGAAAGTGCGTTTATAGCCTGAGAAAGTTTTGTTATAGGGTCTATTGTGCAATGTTCAGATTGTACTGGTGGTCTTGGTGCCACGGTTCCGTAGTTATTTTTTAAAAGGGCTTGAGTGGGTTTCGAGAATGTTGCTTGGTTGACAGTTGGCACTTTGAAAGATACCGAGTTGGCGGCGGCGGCCGGCTGTAAAAGAAGTCCTGGAGCGTCGCTCGAGGTGACAATCGGTGCCTCACCAGGTATGTTTTCATGGGATGCTACAGTCATGTTAGCATTTTGTTCCGAAACCCAAGTCGTAGTGCGCCTTTCGGCGTTATGATCAGAAAAATACGAACTACGTGAATTGACAGACTTATCTGAAGCTTCCAGAGCGGCGAGTCTTGCTTGCAGCTCCATTTGTTCCGCTTCGGACTCGAGGCCTGCGAGCTCGCGCTCGCGCTGTGCCTCTGCCTCGGCTTGTTTTCGTGCGAGTACGGCTTGCTGACGCGCGAGTTCGAACTCGAGCTCCGCCTGTTGCCGCTCGCGGTCCGCTTGCTGACGCGCAAGCTCGCGTTCACGCTCCACCTGACGCCGCATAGCTTCTGCTTCGAGAGCAAGTTTCTGTGCGCGGACGGTTGCCGCAGAACGCGAAGAATGTGTGCGCTCGGTGCGCGCAGTATTACTGTGAATACTAGAAACAGGTTTAGATGGTGCTTTGGCATCCCCATCATTTTGCGAGCTAGTTCGAGCATCCAGGCGTTCAGCGTCGTGGCTAGGTTGTGCCACGTCGCCTCGTATGCTCGAACTGCTTGGCAATGCCAAAGCATCGTCGTTTTTCGCGGCCGAACTCGGCCGGGGGCTGCGCGGTGAACGTTGGCGTCGTTCGCGCTGCACCCGGGCGGATTCCGTGGCCGCGGAGTCTGCCTTTGTCTTACTACGTGTTTTCATCGAAATTGTAATGAATAAAACGTAAATAATGTAGCACAATGCAACTAGATGAATGGCAATGAAACTACAATGACTTACGTGAAAATAAAAAATTGCAATTAAATTTCGATGGAATGGTAAAACTACGGCGAGAATGGACCAAAATGATAGCTAGCGGGGTTGTGGACTGTTATTACTGACGTGAAATGATGAAAACATGTAATAAATGCACTAATTTTAATTATTGGTAAACAAACACAAGCTTAGTTTCGTGACAGAAGGCAGACTGAACTCTGATTGATTATATTTCATAACATGAGGACAGTTTTTGAAAGTGACATAATTTTAAACTATGAAGGAGGTCGCGCACCAGCCAGTCGCCAACAGTTATAAGAGCGATTTAATCTGCTTAAGCGATGATCATAAATTATATTGTGTTCAATTATTTTTATATAACACATGCTCCTAATATAGGTAGTCTGCTGCTATCTGTATTGTATTTTTTGGGATTCAAAGTATAATAACATTTACGTGCAACACTTATTCTGCTTAGAAAAGCAAAATGTAATAATATCTTATACGAAAAAAGTATAATCTGTTACTTAAACTTCTCATTATCCAATTTAAGCCTAAACGTGCCTAGCGTGCCCTTTCATTAAATATTGATATCGTTTAATCGTTATATCATTATAATTATCGTTCATGTATTAAATATCTAATTGATTTTGATAAAGCAGATAAACATTTCTAATTTAATAACCAGCTGGTACAAAGGTTACTGATAATACTGACATAATTTAATTTATTATTTTAATATACGCCATATACTTTTCGTTAACCATTTCTAGCTCTTATTAAAATTAAAATAGGCAGACCTCATGTCAGATAGGCTCCGCTTCGGTTGAATCTCTTCATTTTCAATTGAGTCATGTATCGACTGGTTAGCAAGGTCAGTTCTTATTGACGTGGGAGGTTCAGCGTATGAGTGTTCAGTCTTAATATAGCGCGGCCAATTAAATCTAATCTGTACGGTACTAAGTGGAACTGTTGATTGTTGAAGGGAGGAGGCGATGCATAATGTATGTACGGGCGTCACGTTTTTTTTTTGCAAAACGAGCGTTTTACTTAGTTTTACAGAAGTTAAAAAACAATGTCTAGCTATGCTCGTGGGCAACTTCGAGTATGATGTTACAGTTACAGCTAAAAGACACCATGCACCTTGAACCGTAATGTTACAAAAAAAAGATTAATTATAAGTAAGTAAAATGGTTGTAGTCGCAAAACTTGTGATGTAACTTTGACTAAAGCTGAGTTTAGACGTGCAAGTTATTGCTGCAAGTTTTGAGACAGAAGTATATGCAAGAAAGAGATGCAGATATTTGCCACTCCCTCTTACCTATAGTGGCGTCTCAAAACTTGCAGCAATAACTTGCTGGTCTAAACTCAGCTTAAGATTTATGGAGGAAAACGAACAAAAATACAGTCGGTAACTCAAAGGAGATGAATTCCACAAAACATTGAAAAACTTGGGTCAAAGGGTTGAAGTGATTCCTATGAAATAAGATAAGAAATATCTGACACTTGTTAGTGTTTTACAGATAAGTTCTAAGAAGTTGCGTAGGTATTGACTAAGACGCGTGTTACGTTATTGTTTACCCTGGTTTACGACTACGAGGCAAAACTTGCTTAACCTTTGACCGGTACAACAGCATGCTTTGTTCTCCGATAAGAACAGCAAAACCAGCTCAGTCAGACTACAAACAATCTCGTGACGTGAGCATTGTCCATTTTACCACATACATACATATTTTCAATAAAAGTAGGTACCTATCTATATGAATATTTCTATCTACTCGTAATAAAAAACTAATTTGACTTGCTTAAGACAAGGAATGGAATCGCACTTGAACCGAGATTAAAGGATTTGATTGGTATAAAAATGGGCGAATGTCATTTTCACTTTTATTTCAAATGTTACTTTATCTTAATGCAACTTTAGGGACTAAAATAAATATTAGTCAGTGATTCTCAAAAACATCTTTTACATGACATAGATTAGATAAGTACTTTATTTTTAGGAACACCGCCGTAGAAAATCGTCGTGCCCAAGCGCGAACCAAAGGTCGCTCCTTCGCAGCGACAGGAGAAGCAGAGTCAAAGTGTACCAAGCGGTTTTAGCACACTTTGTATGCAGAACAGTAAAAAGTAAAAAATCGCAGCATCGGAGGCCGCTTTTTAGCGCGGAGCGGTGTAATAACCTGCCTTTGGAAAATGGCCTTTCCAGCACTTCGTATGCAAGCGAGGGATTGCCCTGCGTGTCGCCGCGCTGCACGCTACGCGGCCGCACGCTACACGCTCGCGACGCAAATTACCCGCTGGTCACGCCACCATTAGAAAGCGTGGACGTTGTGCCACTGATAACAGCGGAGAGGAGTTACGAAAATGGATAAATCGATTCAATTCGGTTTAGTTTAAGTAGATTTATTGGTTTTCACACCTAAGATATGTCAACAGTTGAAACAGTTCTTCATTGCACAAGATAAATTTTATCTGTACAAAAATCAGTAAAAATGAACAAAACACGTGACACTGGGTTGACTTTTAAACTTTAAAATTTTCAAGGGATTCCAAGCCAAGAAAACGAATAAAGAATAACTCGACAGTCGGCGCGTTTTTTTCTTTTGCTAGAGTGCCGTACGTTTTTCAGTGATAGAACAATGAACATTTTTGTAAGAAATTTTATTATCTTATTATCGATCTTAAAACGAAACTCCCGAATATTTCTGTGATTCGAAATTACCCCATTTCAACCCTAAGCCCTAGGTAGAGGTTTTTTTTTAACTTTAGATTACAACACTTTTAAAAATCTTTGTTTTTAAGGCTCGTTATCGAATTCGCGAATAGGTTCGCTAAAAGCGATGATTCATGTAGAAAATTATTTAAAAGGAAAATCGCCAAGGAGAAGAGTTGTTCTAAACGGAACGCATCACTCATTTCATTAGTTTCCCTACATTTTTTTCCAAAGGTGTCATAGGAACAATTCGTGTTAAAACGCAACACAGTCCTGTTGAAACATTACCACCTCCGAATTAATGGGTTCCTAACCCTAATGCCTTTTGACACGAAGCCTCAAGCTGATGCTCTTCCGTGCTCCGTCGCCATCAGCGGGCTTCCTGGGGAGTTCTAGCTATCGCATGCTAAGCGTACGGTCTTTGATAAACCACTATATGTTTAAAGTTACTTTATTCTTTAGTGATTCCCCAATCCTACCTACAATCTTAAGAAACAGGCAAAAAAATCTAGGAACTGGGTACCAAGCGACAACCACCAGAGGCCAACCCTCAGGTGCAAGGTGTATCGACTGATACAACACTAAGAAAGTATTGATTCATTTTTAATCAGAGAGGCACAGCGGAAAGAGGACTTAAGTGAAACGCAAAGAAGCCTATACATTCTACCACTACCGCACAGACTCTTCTAGTGCTTGATGTTGACCCGGCTAGCAAAATAAAATTAGTCTGATGATAAATATATATACATCAGTCATAGTTCTGAAAGCTGTTTCCGCAACACCTGGAGGTTTGCAAGTCGATTTAGAGTCAGACCACGACTCTTCTCTTACCGAACAAATTGATTTAGTCTGCTCGGAAAGGGAACAGTCGTGGAATGTATTGGATCCCATACATTTCTCGACTCTTCTCTTTCCGAACAGACTCTAGAAAGTCTAGAATTTTTTTATTTAATTTTGGCCTAAGTTGAAGAAAAGATCAACGCGATTACTCCACAAACAAGAGCCTGACTCTTAATAATAAGATGATTTCTAGCAATTCCCTTCAAACCAAAGATTCGTTAACGATTCTGAATCGGAAACCGTATATCCTGAAGCTATGGATTCGATAAGCAATGGAAATATTTCAAGTTCGCATGTCCAGGGGCGTTCCCGAGGGATTCAAGAACCATGAAACAGACGTTTAGTCGGCGCTGAAAGGACAGTCTAGGCTTTATTGAACATTCGACATGCACGTTTTAGGACCCTCTTTTAGGTAAGGTTGGTTTACATAAGTGGACATTGTGCACAATATAATAGACTTATTTAGTTGTAAATGCAAAAAACTGTTAGGTGTTTTTTTTACTTAAATAAGAAACGAAGACTAAAATGTAGCTAGCGACCATACCTAACTTCGCGAGCGTAACGTTCTGAACGTTTTATTTGTTTCGTCGTCTGAAAATGTCAATAAAACTAAATAATATAAAAACAGATTCGCTATGACAACGCGTTAATAAAACGGGGTGTACATTACGAGTATATATTCTGTACAGTTGATCCAGCCAATTCGTAAATAACCGCAAACGCTAACAATACGTCTTAGCCGCCTCACTTCAAACCTCTATAGGGTCGTGTCAATAATAGGAAGTCACAGGTCCCGATCTGGGCGATCTGTACATATTCAAACTTATGCCTGTATTCTCAAAATTCTGAACTCATCGCCACACTCTTTAATCGCAATTTATTATTGCTTCAGAACGACATGAAAATCACGTTGCTAATCTTTCGTAAAAGTTAGAGTTTGTGCGGGTTAAAGTCGCGTGCTGAGCCGGTCACATTTCGGCAGATCACCTGGCACCCGCTTGCTAAAATATATTTTTCTTTGTGACCGGCGGCATCACGTGGCTTTTAGTAAATACATTACCTACCGTAAGTTGGATATGAATGCAAGTTTTTCTGTTAAGTTTTTCTAGCCAAGAATTATTTTTTGTCCCATACATTTGATCCTAGATAAAAATAGGATCGACTCAATCGACTGTAAACGCCAATATTCATTCATTTGTAATCGAGGGAAGGTCTTCGAATATTGTTTTCGGAGAACAGCACGGGATCTGGTATCTGCCCTTAGCCCTGTCATAATATGCGCCGGTAGCTAATATTAATGTCGTTATCGTAGCTTGCTCTCTATATAGTGCCAATACGGAAGAGCGATAGAGAGAGAGCTACGATAACGGTATTGGCGTAAGCGATTCTGACGTTAGCCTTACCTTAGTCACATCTCGGTCACTGGCGATAAAATATATGAAAGAGGCGCGTTCCTAGCACACATTCTAAGCTCGTGTAGGTGAACGCGTACCATGCTTGTATGAGTGAGATATGACAGGTCGACTGTTCGCGTTTTTGACAGGCGGTAACTGTGAGGTAATCGAGAGGGGGTAGGCGGCACTTTCAGTGGGGAGCGGTAGTGGCCATACTGTACGATAGTACTCTTTATTATACTATGCCTTAGTACTCAACTCATGAGGCTTTATCGGCCCGACCGACCTTTGCGCGCCCTTTCGACGACACGACATTGACCACGTATCCTTGACTGATGGCATTAAATATGGATGCCAGCTTGTAAACTGCACTGACTGTGCATATGCACAAGCTATATGTGTAATATTAGTCTCGCCCCGCAATAATAGTTGTTGTAAATAAAATATAACCGAATCTATTGATAACAAAGTCCAGAAATAAGAATGATGTGTTATTTTCTAGACAATTATACGCGAGGAAATATTTTGTGTTTCAAAAGTAAGATCCTTAACTTTCGCTCATTGTATTTACTACCCAGAGGCGCAATTCCAAACAGCTCCTTGACAGGGCGTGACATTGAAAGTAATCAAACGTACCAGTACCTATGTTTAACAGCGGAATAAAACGTTGGTTGGTCGGATGTCAGGAGGAGGAGGATATCGGGAGCTCGATAAAACAGAAAGGTCACGGAAGGACCTCGGTCTATATACCTATATCCCGGACTCCCGGTTATAAAAACAAACCACAGAGGTGTGGTTCTGTTGCTAAGTCATCTCCGATCTGTCCAGTTACAGACTTCGGCATGTTGCCCCTGAACTAACGAAATGCCATAACACCACACCATTCAAGCGGAACACATGCGATGACGAGTGTGCGGCACGTGTAGTCTTTTATCGTAAATATTTTCTATGTTATGTCGAAGGCTAATGAGCAGATCAATTACCTTTTGGTAAATAATTACCATCGCCTATACATAGTCGCAACACTCGCAACAGAGATTGTAAATGCGCGGAAGACGCATTGAAGATTTAAAGTATGTACGCATTGGTCTGGGACAGGGACCGGAACCGCTTACCATAACCGGGGTTTTTCATAGGCTTATTTTAGAAGTTGTTTTAAAAACCCCAACCATAATGGTAACCTTTTGTAAGGGTGACTGTTTGATAGGGTAAGCCTATCTGATACAGTTAACTTAAATAACCTCTAACGAAAACCAAACCCAGTCTTAAAGGTTACCCTATCATTTTAATTATTAAACCGTTTAAGCAACTTTAATCTCTGCGCACATTGAAATTCAACTTATTATTGAATAACCATAGCGAGTACAAGCTCATACGTATCGTCTCTAAACAAGTTTATGTCGATTCAAATAACGTAGTTTTATTTCGATTCAAACAATATTGGACTTTAAAACCTTACACTAAAATTTAAAACATAACTGACCTGAATTATCATAGTGTGTTTTGGCATTGAATGCATTCGTAGCGCGCGCCGGGTCGTTCTATTGTTTATCTATCTTACCTGTGCGTTTCCGAACAATTCTAGTTTTAGCTTTTTAAAGATCAACCTTTTGTTTGGCCGTCGGACCATCTCAGCAAAGACGCTCATACTCGAGAGCAAATTTTAGTAAAGAACTAACTAAAAAAAATATTGTGAAAGAACAAAGCAAATAATTATATCGATATCTTACGATTAGATAATTGAAAACATCTTCTCAATTGGGCTTTGTTAAAAATGTCAAAATAGCTATTTATGCAACAAGTGCGGAAAGTAGGTGATTTCTGATGAGTGTCATATAAGCCGATACGAGTCGGAATTTCGGAAATCATCTTTGCGCACATGTTTCAAAGTTTTCAAACAATGCTTTACTTTGCATTGTGCGAGTAAATAAAAAAACATAATAAGACAAAATACTTTAGTAATTATTAAAATTAAAAGTTATGTTTTGTACAATTTTCGAATTTGAAAGACATTGGTTTTATGGGACTCATAATAGTAAAGTTCAAAATAAAATAAAAAAATTGAAAATTAAAAAGCACTAGTGCGGAAAAGTATTACTTTCCACACGATTTTTATGGGACTGATAGTGAAGTTAAAGTTAAGTTTAACTTCACTATCAGTCCCAGTCATCAGTTAAGTTAAAGTTAAAAGCAAAATAAAAAAAAATGTTAAAAGCACCAGTGAATATTGTGGAAAAGTACCTACTTCTTTCCGCACAATTTTGCTTCATAGAAAACGCACTTTTCGAGCACATACATTCTAATAACTATTTTTATGGGACTAATAGTGAAGTTCAAAATTTAAAGAAAAATGAAAAGTAAAAAGCACTAGTGCGGAAAAGTACTTTCCGCACGATTTTGCTTCATAGAAAACGCACTTTTCGAGCACATACAGTGCTATTTTTATGGGACTGATAGAGAAGTAACAAATTAAAAAAAAAGTAAAAAGCACTAGTACGGAAAAGTACTACTTTCCGCACGATTTTTCTGGGATAGATAGTGAAGTTCAAAATTAAAAAAAAAATTAAAAGTAAAAAGCACTAGTGACTAGTGCGGAAAAGTAGGTACTACTATCCGCACAATTTTGCTTCATAGAATACGCACTTTTCGAGCACATACATTGTAATAGCTATTTTTATGGGACTGATAGTGAAGTCCTAAATAAAATAAAAAATTAAAAGTAAAAAGTACCAGTGCCGAAAAGTACTCTACTTTCCGCACGATCTTACTTTATAGAAAACGCACTTTTGTAATAGCTATTTTTATGGGAGTGATAGTGAAGTTCAAAATTTAAAGTAAAAAGAACTAGTATGGAAAAGTACTACTTTAAAAGTACCTACTACTTGCTGCACGATTTTGCTTCGTAAAAAACGTACTTTTCGAGCACATGCATTGTAAACGCACTTTTTGAGCACATGCATTGTTATAGTTATTTTTATGAGACTGATAGTGAAGTTCAAAATAAATAAAAATTAAAAGTAAAAAACCGGCCAAGAGCGTGTCGGGCCACGCTCAGTGTAGGGTTCCGTAGTTTTCCGTATTTTTCTCAAAAACTACTGAACCTATCAAGTTCAAAACAATTTTCCTAGAAAGTTTTTATAAAGTTCTACATTTGTGATTTTTTTCATATTTTTTAAACATATGGTTCAAAAGTTAGAGGGGGGGGGGAAGCATTTTTTTTTCCTTTAGGAGCGATTATTTCCAAAAATATTAATATTATCAAAAAACGATCTTAGTAAACCCTTATTCATTTTTAAATACCTATCTAAAAATATATCATACTTTGGGGTTGGAATAAAAAAAAAATTCAGCCCCCACTTTACATGTAGGGGGGGTACCCCAATAAAACATTTTTTTCCATTTTTTATTTTTGAACTTTGTTGGCGTGATTAATATACATATTGGTACCAAATTTCAGCTGTCTAGTGCTAACGGTTACTGAGATTATCCGCGGACGGACGGACGGACGGTCGGACGGACGGACGGACGGACGGACGGACGGACGGACGGACGGACGGACAGACAGACATGGCGAAACTATAAGGGTTCCTAGTTGACTACGGAACCCTAAAAGTAGGTACAAAACCTTGCTTGCTGTAAAAACCTACTTCATTTTATTCCCTTATAATATACTGATGAGTACGAGTAGGTCAATAATTGTACTATCAAATACAGAAACAAAATGACGTACATGTCAAATGGTAATAACTACGCAAATTCAAGTGCATGCGTCTGAGACAAGCTCTATCTATAGCAAACCAGTTTCAATGTAGAAAGACAACAAGGAACGGATAAAGCTTACCATAACTCAATGAAAACAGGTTTTAAAAACCCTATCGCGATAGGGTTTCGGAGTTAACTTAGTTAGTAGTTATGGTAACCTCATAGTAACAGATTGCCTAACACCGCGGGTTACAGATTACAGATGATTCCTAACGTGCGAGGTAGCAACTAGGGCTTGCAATATCGGACGGTTTTCAATTCCGGAACTGGTTTTCGAGGTTGGACTTCAATTCCGGAATTCCGGAACTAGTTCCGGAATTGAACAATTTTTTTTTGGTTTGGTTTTCTGGTGGATTTTTGATGAAATAATACAATTTTAAACTGAAATTTGTTATAAATCGACGTTTAAGACAATAACTCCATACCTGAAAGGCGTATAACACTGTAATTTTCATTTTAGTAATTTTACAGGAAAGCCCATTTTGCGTCAAAATCGGTCTTGCAAGGTATTTCGAACTACAGTTAACGATACAAACGAGGTTTTAGTGCCAGTTTTCTGATAGTGGTCAACGTTAAAGTTATTTTTTTATCCATTGAGCATCGAAATAATATAAAAATAATAATTTACCTACAAGAATTGCATAACGTCTTGTTCACATAACTGTAATAAAAGAAATATTGAATTACCTTTATCAGACTCGAGTAGGGACAAAAGATATCCAAGCTAGCCCAAAAAGACAGATTTTATGATTTATTCCTAGGTACCTACATGTACCTACACTTTAATTTTTTGTAAAAAAATAAATCATTCTTTTATATATACATCATTTTCCATACATTTGCTTCTCACATCTTTTGATTTTGTGGTAAGTGGTAATAGACTTAGATAGAGTTTAGTAAAATATGCACACGTCTTTGTGAAAAGTGTATAAAGTAACTACGACGTTATGCTTGTGAATGAATCTAATACTAAGTACTACGATTTGCTTCTGAACTTAAGACTTTATGCCTAAAATATTCAGTGCTATGAGAAAAGAAGTAAAATTATGAGTTTATGCCGCTTTAATACCGATTAATTTAGATTATTACTGAAATTTAAGTTCGATCTAATAAATTGAGCATAAATAACGACAATAAAATAACAATATTAATAATGTACCTAATGTTATTTATGTTTAATTGTCCTTCAGTATTCGAGCATAACACTCAACTCCCGGCTAGTAATTTTAAATCATCACAAAACAAAACTTTCTACAACAAATATTTACTTTAAAATGATTATATATTTCACTTATTAGCTAAAACAATTGAGAGCAAAACCAGAAAGTGACAATGGTATAATATTAGCGGGTTAAAACTACACTATCTCGCTCTAACTAGCCCTGGATGCAACCCTTTGGTCATAAAATAGGCACTACCTGAATCCGAGGAGTGTCTAACTTAATGAATTTACATATCTTTTATAGACGCGGTGGTAGTTTTGTAAAATAACCAGGCTGATATTACACGTTTTCGTTCAAAAATATATCTTTTTTCAATTCCGGAATTTTCGAGATTATGCGTTTCAATTCCGGAACTGTAATATCGGAAAAATTGTCCGAAATTCCGGAATTTCGAGATTCCGGAATTCCGGAATGCAAGCCCTAGTAGCAACATGTGCAACATTTTGACGATCGGTTTGGTCACGTGGGGCCTGCTTGCTAAGCCGAATGTTCGAATCCCGGTAAGGGGATTTGTTCTTGAGTCCATTCATGGGCATTTTTTATGTATTTATGTATTAATAAATTTGTTGCATGGGTACCCTTCTGCCTAAGATGAAATCGTTCTGGCTCTCAGTTAATCTTTCAGTCCGTGTAAAAATGTCCTATGATACTTATTTAACATGTGCATGTCATGAGTATTACTGGTCGAAACCTTCCTGACATTTCATGTCTCGATAGCGTGATAGAAACGCTTCAGGCGGCGTAACTTTTAGAGCCATAATCGATCTCGTGCCACGATTAGGGGTTACACTTTAAAAATTAATCCATTTGAGTTATTGTTGGAAACAAGGCCAAAACATGTTGTTTTCACGCTTGACGAACTATTAGCTCAACTATACAGAGTTATTTTTCGTTGCGTTCTTAAAAATAGCCAGCCAGAGTCGAACTGAAACTCGAATCAATGCATGGTCTTCAAATAGATGGCTGTACAGTGTAACCAATTTGCTATCGTTGATTCGCTACTGGACAAATGATATGGGTAGAAAACGGGGCACGTTTACGTAAATAGCACCAAATTTTATGACGTAAATGCGAATAATTTTTTTTTATATTTTTGTACTAGGGATGTCACAAATGTCGCATGTGTCAATGAAATGAAATATTTATTTTCCAAGTAGGCATATTACAATGCGCTTATGAACGTCAAATAAAGCTACGCCGGCTCTAATCCTACGCCTCAGCCTCGAGAAGATTTCAGTCCCCCCTCAGTTGGAGGGGGGTATCCACTATGGGACCGGCAAGAAACTCGGCGGGCCACTTCTTTTCAAAACATTACATCTTATAATTAACATGCATTAAAAAAAAACTAGATACAATTTAATCAGCAAAAGTATTCATAAAAAAAAATATATTAACAGACAAGGTACCTACTCTATGGAAATTCATTTCAATAAATTATACAAAGTAATACAAAGGTACTTATGATTAGTAAGATGTGAGAAAAAAAGAAAAATTATACATGATGAAGATAAAAAAAACGAACTGATACAAATAAAAGATAACTAAAATAACTTTAGAGTTTTAAAAGACTCTTGATGTCTCAAGTCTCAACTAAAGAAAAAAAAAATTTTAGGTTATACTTAATCTACTTTTTTCCTTGGAGATGTATTATGGTCTCCAAGAGTCAGAAAGAAAATAAACAAACAAGGACCGAACAGAGTGCGTCAATGTAATCAAAATTAATGTTAGAATATAATAGTTATAGCCCCTGTTAGCTGAAACAGACCAGTCTTCACAAACAGCACCCGTTCACGAGTATGGCGCGTATCTCAGCCATCGCCTCCCTCAACCTATATTTGGGAAGGTGGCGACCCGATCAACGACGCCACCGTAAGCAAAGACTTTTAAGCGAGCATGACATGTTCAAGCTGTCCGGGCTTTATTAAATATTCAAATAATAAGTCAGTACCATATACTTAGATGTAAGACACAACATTCCGTGCTTGTATGTTACATAGCTTAAATTGACTTAATTGAACAAGATCTTGGGAGATGTAAAAGGTCTCCACAGTCAATTATAATTAATGGAATATAATAAAAAAAAAATTTGGAGGTGTAAAGGCTCTCCAAGTGTCAAAGTACTAGAAATAAAAATGCGTATGAAATACAAATTTCACGTCAGTAGACTGTTAAGCTAGCAATCTCCAACTAATTCTACAGAATACATAACTAGTATGTACTCAACAAGTCAATATATACAAAATTATAATTATACAATAAATAAGGAACAATAATTTGAACAGCCAGTAGCAACAGCGCCTTTAGCATGACACAATGTCTCCCCGGGACACTGCTAGTAAAACTATGACAGATTTTGAGCCTGGATAGTCGGCCATGGTGTAGTATCTCCCAAATAATCATCAATTTTGTAGCACCCCTTTTTGAGAAGTGCACTTTTTATGTACTTCTTGAAAGAAGTAAAGGGTAAATCCCATGCCTCTAAGGGTACTTTATTATAAAATGTAACACAGTTTCCCAGGAACGATTTCTTCACTTTCTGGAGACGAAACTTGGACACCGCTAGCTTATGTTTGCTCCGTGTATTATAACTATGAATATCTGACAGTTTCTTAAATGACTCTATATTCTTATGAGTATACATTATCACATCTAGTATGTATTGTGGAGCTACTGTAAGGATGTCTATCTCCTTAAAGCGTTCCTTCAGTGAGTCACGTGACGCCATGTTGTAGATAGATCGTATTGCCCTTTTCTGGAGAACGAAGATGGTTTGTATATCTGCTGCTTTTCCCCAGGCCAATATGCCGTAAGACATAACACTGTGAAAGTAACTGAAATAAACTAGGCGAGCTGTCTCCACATCAGTGAATTGCCTAATTCTCCTTACGGCATACGCAGCAGAACTCAACCTTTTTGCAAGGGCAGATATATGAGGACCCCATTGCAGATTGCAATCTAAAGTAAGGCCAAGAAAAAGCGTATTCTCGACAAGGTCCAGGTTTTCGCCGTTCAGCGTGATGATAGTGTCTGTCTTCCTTACATTGGGTAAAGAGAATTTAACACATTTCGTCTTCTTGGCATTAAGGAGCAAGTTATTTGCTGTAAACCATTCTAGAACCTCTTTCAAAGTTTCATTCACATGGCTATTCACTTGCCTATCAACTTTGAAAATTAGTGAGGTATCATCAGCAAATAAGACTATCTCACATTTGTTCTTTACAAGACATGGCAAATCATTTATATACACAAGGAAAAGAAAAGGTCCCAGAATAGATCCCTGTGGTACTCCGAGCTTTACAGTTGTACCGTTAGATTCAGTGCCATTTACAACCACTTTCTGGGTTCTTTCGTTTAAGTAAGATTCAACAAGCTGTAAAGCTTTAGGGGATATACCGTAGTGCTTCAGCTTGTGTAGTAGTGTGTCGTGGTCGTGCTCCACACAATCGAAAGCTTTAGAGAGATCGCAGAAAATACCGATAGCATCTAACGAGAGTTCCCAGGCATCGTATATGTGCTTGATTAGCACAGAGGCGGCATCTGTCGTCGAACGACCTCGTGTAAAACCAAATTGCTGATGCTGAAGTAATCCATTTGTGTTAAAATGTCGAAGCAACTGGTTCAATATAATTTTCTCAAATACTTTGCTGAGAACGGGAAGTATGGAAATCGGGAATCGCGAATGCGAATGCGAATATTCAGAATGCGAATGTGCAAATGCGAATGCG
Organism: Leguminivora glycinivorella; assembly: GCF_023078275.1. Lineage (NCBI taxonomy): Eukaryota > Metazoa > Arthropoda > Insecta > Lepidoptera > Tortricidae > Leguminivora > Leguminivora glycinivorella. The sequence continues at coordinate 3,264,931 of NC_062987.1, read as the reverse complement.
AATATCGCTGAATTTCATAAAAAAAAACAAAATAAAAACCAAGCAATCACCAACAACCCGCTAGGTAAAAATAAATTTAAATTGCTTACTATTGGTCAAAATGCCGAGTACGAACTTCACGCCGTACGAATTTGACCAATCTGCGCATGCGCGAGTCGACAGTCGACAAGTAGCAATTGGAGCGGCCGGCGCGGGCGAGGAACAAGCTGCGACTTGCACACATTCGCATTCGCAAAACATTCGCATCGTTTGAAGCGAATGCGAATGTCAATGCAAATGTTTAAAAGAATGCGAATCTTTCGCATATGCGAATGCGAATGCAAATATTCGTAACATCCCTAGTTTGTACGATGCAGGAGTCAACGGAAGCCAACTGTAGGTACTTATTGATTTTCATGAGGTGTACGCTGAGAGAAATTTGCATTGTGAATTTAACAAGTTCGACTTGTTGCGGTTTATCCGTTTGAATCAGCCAAACGTATGTTTAAAACAATATGTGTCAGGTTGTTTTTATAAAATCGACTTGTAATATATTGCCGATTCAAATGACAAGTAGCTTGTTGTTTGAACCAAAGAGCACGTAGGCGCTATTTTAACCTAAAAACTTGTTGAACGAACATAAAAACTGGTTGTGTTTTCTCTCAGTGTATGCTCGGGCTCGGGAAGCAGTAACAATAATGGGCAGACATTTACAGTCGCGCCTCGTGACCCTAATTAGTGTGAAGAATACAATAGGCATTGAGTTTTTTAAGTATTCTAACAAAAATACTACTAAAACTGTTTTTTAAAAAGGTATATTACAAGAAAAAACAATCTAATTGGTCTTCAACTCTAAAGCTATTTGGGTCATCTTGAAGCTTAGAAGTGATGATAATGATGATGAGTCTTCATTCGACACCCCTGCTGGGGTGTGAGGTGTGAGTGGCCCCTTCCGCGCTGGGCGCTGTGGGGGCTGTGTCGGGGCGCGCCTCTTCCTTGTGGGGCGGTCTGTCGTCGTCTTGTGTGTGTGTGTGAACGTCATAAGAGATACCTGTCAACGAAAGCCCTCTTACAAATTAATTGGAAAACATAGCAAAACCTTCATAAATTGTGTACAAACCTGCACTGAAACTGAACTAACCTCAAATGGAACACCAAGGAGATCATGTCAACAAAGGGTGAGATGTATTTTACATGAAATTACACTACGAAAATTATTGTTCACAACACGAATAACACGCACACAGACATAATTCAAAATTAACTGTCGAATTTTGGGAAAAAAGCAAAATTAATAAGGTAACTCATTAAAACACCGGCACATTGTCACAACAATACTTGACGTTTGGCGTATGACGTATGAGCCGCATGAGTGACGGGCGGCATCTGTCAGTGTCAAACCACGGCGTTCCGTTTCACGCTTTATTGATTCCGTTCCAAGTTACACAAAAGCTATAGACATGTCAAGCCCACAGAAAATAAACATTTGCTCAAAATGTTCGCAGCAAATAAAAACCAGAAGTTTTCTCAAATGCTACGATTGTAATGACGTATTCCATCTAAACTGTACAACGAATGTAACATTTAATAGATTCAGGCTTATGACAAAAGACGACAAAAACAATTGGAAATGTAGTAAATGCCGTATTCTCGCACCAAGTCCAATGAATACTCCGAACAATAAAAACAATTTAAAGGAAACTTCTTTTCCACGAAAACAACTATCGTTTCCGAAATGTTCATCATCGGACAAAGGATCCGACGTGGTACAAGACCAAAATAAAAATCAAGTAGATGATACAAGGAATAATCAGTTAGAAAGACGAAGTCCATCAGTTCCATCACCTTTAAAAACTCCGTGTAGCTCGATAAACAACTCTACAAGAACACAACAGAGCAGTGACAGTAGTGTCCGAAGCTTACCGAACCCTACCGAAAATGCGCAGATCTCTGATCTGAAAGAGAAAATAGAGACTTTGGGCACCCAACTGGAAAGTGCGCATGAAGAGATCGCAAATTTAAATATAGAAGTTATTAGATTAGGAAAAAACAACTCAGAGTTAGAAAGGCAAATTGCTACATTAAAAGCTTTACTTGGCGAGGAAAATATTGTTGGCGGTAGAAAGTTGACCCCAAGACTCCAGAAGAAAAAAGGGAAAGATATACTTTCACAGACGCCACTAAACCGAAAATGTAATGTTAGTATTAATAGTATAAACGGTGGATCCGAAGATACTCCAGTAACAACTGCACCAACAGCGAATGGCCAAAGTAAAAATAACAAAGCTGAAAGCAAAGTTGAACAAGAAACAAACTCAGAAGATACTGAAATGACCCCTCATCAAACGATCAAAGAAAAAGGGCCAAAAGAAAGTTCCTCCACATCATCACCATTGCCATCAAGTCAATTGCAGCTAGAAAATGACAGAATAAGTGATACAATTTTCATGTTTGGCGGCCGTCAGTGCATCGGGATGGCTTCTAAGCTCACACGCATGCGAGACGAGAGTCAATATAAGAAGTATAAAGTGTTCTCAGTAGTCAAACCAGGCTCTACTACAAGATCAATAATGGAAGAGGTAACCAAATATGATTTTGTAGAAGGCGACAAAATAGTGTTGTCAGTAAGTGAATGGGATGAAAAAAAAAAAAAAAAAAAAAAAAAAATGTTATAGACACTATTTATGACCTTAATAATGCTCTAACTTATTTACATAAATATACAGTTTTAGTTTTAAGTGTAAAGAAGAGTGAAAAGGTACATTCTGATTTTGTTAATTACTTAATTAACCAATGCTGTTCTACTAAATCAAACTGTCAATTCATTGACGTGTCTAAATACAACGATAAAGGAATAATTAAATATCACAACGTACTATGCACAAAAATCTGTAATGTAATAGATCAACAGGACTATAAGGAAAGCTATTATAATTTTGTTCCGAAGGAAATCCGCGTCGTGTCCCCAAAATCAACTGGTCCTAACAACAAACAAAGAAAGATTACATTTTATTTTAAAAAGCAAGAAAGAAAATCAGATAACGTTAAACAGTTAATTGTAACTCCTGAAACAAGTTTAAAGTCCTTACAAAATGAGAACTCTCTTTTTCGTTCAAGACAAGAAGGAAGCATACCAGTTTAGAATAATGCATCAAAACATTGCAAGTGTATTATCAAAAAAAAGATATATTAGAAGTAACTATAAGCAACTTGGCAAAAGGAAATAAAGACCCTCACGTTATATGTTTAACAGAAACATTTATAAAATCCGGAAGCGAGAATAATATACAGCTGCAAAATTATGCTGTCGCGGCATCCTTCTCGCGAGAAACAAAACGAGGAGGAGTTTGTATTTTGACACAAAAAGGTATAAACTTTTGTGTTTTAGAGGGACTCAAAAAATGTGCAATGGAAAGGGATTTCGAGTGTTGTGGAATACATATACCCAAACTCGATACGGTAATAATATGTCTGTATAGAACACCAAACTCCAATTTATACATCTTTTTCCTAAAACTCAACGTTATGCTTCACGATCTGAATAAAAAGTATAAGCAAATAGTTTTATGCGGAGATTTTAACATTAATATTCTTGAAAATAGCAAATTCCGCACGGAATTTTTGGATATCGCACAGAACTACAACCTCAAATTACATATTACATATTACATGCCCAACTAGAGGACACACTTGCATAGACAATATCCTGAGCAATATCAAAACTGTTTCTGCCGCAGTCCTACCCTTAGCTTTATCCGACCATGATACTGCTCAAATGATAAGTTTCTATGTAAATTCAAAAGTGACAAGGCCAAAATATTACTATAAGTTCAAAAGAGACTACTGTCAAGAAAATATGGCCTTATTCCAAGAATGTCTGGCAAATTTATCATTTTCCGAAGTATACATTGAAAGCGACTTCAATACCGCATTTCAAAAATTTCATGAGCTGCTGTCGCTCTTCTACAAACTTTGTTTTCCCATTAGACGAATCAAGGTAAATTATTTGATACAGCAAACTCCTAAATGGATTTCAAAGGGAATCAAAATTAGCTGTAATACAAAAAGACAGCTTAGAATAAACTACTATAAAAATAAACAAAGTGAACAGAAAAAACATGAATACTATAACTAACTATACTAAACTACTGAAAAGATGCATTTATAAATCAAGACATATTACAAACACTAAATACATTCAAAGATGCAAAAATAAATGCAAAGCATCGTGGAATGTAATAAAAACTGAAACAGAAAGCTCCAAGTTACCATATTACATAGAAAAAATTGATGTCAACAACGAGAAAATAACAAATCCTTTAGATATAGCAACACAATTTAATAAATACTATATAGAGTTAACAAATAAGACACCAACAGGTTCTATTCATAGTACATGCTCCCAAGTCAAGTCAATGACAAATAGTATATTTTTAAAGCCATTTACTGAAACAGAGGTAGCAAACATAATTATGTCACTAAATAGTACAAATGCTGTAGGTTTTGATGAAATCAGTACCAAGGTTATTAAAAACTGCAAAAACGTCCTAGTGAACATCCTTGTATATTTGATAAATTTTTCTTTTGAAGCCGGTTGTTTCCCAGACCTACTCAAAACTTCGGTTGTAAAGCCACTATTTAAAAATAAAAATAAAATGGACATGGGAAATTACCGACCCATTACCTTGATACCAATATTGTCAAAAATATTTGAAAAGTGCATGCACAAACGAATTATGGACTTCTTTGAAAAGTACGATATCATAAAACCAGAACAAAATGGATTTCAAAAAAACAAATCCACCACACTGGCTGGTTTTAATTTAATCAATTATGTTACAAAAAGCGTAGATGAAAAGAAACACACAACCGCACTTTTCCTGGATATGTCTAAAGCATTCGATTTTGTAGACCACTCCATGCTTTTGCAGAAGTTAAATAAGTATGGCATAAGAGGACCTGCCTTAAACTGGATTCAGACGTACCTGTCTGGAAGAAAGCAGTACGTTGATATATCGTCATTAAATGACCAGGGTGAGGAGATCCACTACCATTCACAAACTCTGTATAATAATGTCGGTGTACCTCAAGGTAGTGTTTTAGGTCCTTTAATGTTTATTATCTATGTAAACGACATATGTGATGCAATTAAATATAAATCTATTTTATTTGCTGATGATATTTCAGTTGTTGTTACATCAAATAAATATGAGAGTTTCAAAAAGCACGAGGAAAAAATAAATGAAATGTTGAATGTAGTAATTGAATGGCTAGGTAAACATAATTTACAAATAAATATTGACAAAACTAACTATGTACAATTTAACACAAAACTTGGCAAAAGTCAAGAACTAAATATACACTATAAAAATAAAACCGTAGCTGAAATGGATAGTGTATCGTTCTTAGGTTTAAAACTAGATAAATATTTGGACTGGAGTGAACAAATTGAACATGTGTGCTCAAAAGCAAACAGATTTGTCTATGTTTTGAGGAGACTGAGACGCACATCTGGCTTACAAGCCTCATTAGCTGCTTATCACGGGTATGTCTCTTCCAATTTAAGGTACGGCCTTATACTTTGGGGGGCCTGTTCAAGTTTGTATTCAAGCAAAATGTATTCGAGCAATCTGTAATTCACGCCCATTTAAATCGTGTAGAGAAATGTTCAAATCTCTAAAGATCCTTACACTTCCGTCTTTATATATTTTAGAGTCATGCATGTTCGTCAAAAATCATATGGACCTTTTCACGACGGCTCAATCCGTGTTTCCGAGGGGTACGAGAAATGAAGGCCGCCTCGTGCATGACAGTATTCCAAGAACTTCATTATATCACAGACAGTGTTTTGCAATGTGCATTAAATTGTATAACAAGTTACCGAAAAGCATGAAAGAGTTACATGTAAATAAGTTTAAAAAAGTTCTTGTTGGTTATTTATTAGATAAAAATTATTATTGCCACGATGATTTTCTCAAAGAAAACATGCAGGAGCAAAATTGTTAATTAATTAAAAATAGTTATTAAGTATTTTGTAAAATTTTGCATGCTAGTATTTTTAAATACATATAGCAGAATAAGCAACAAATTGTCAAAATAACATCTGTAGACATAAATCATGTAATACTTATTCTATGCAAATAAAGCTATTCTATTCTATTCTATTCTTTTTGGGGACGACTGGGCGACACGGTGATTGCTAGCCCTGCCGCTACTGACCGTTATTCCCACTTTATTTATATCCTCTCCTCTCCCACTTTTTTAAAGAAACCATGATGCACGAAAGTCATGTCATTGAAATATACATCTGCTTGCTTGCATTTCTACGGCTTTAAGTCCCGTCCAACCAGACAGTTGTTTCTCAAGTATATTACCTACTGTTATTGTGTCCTCAATGTCCTCATAAGCTATGTTTAGGTAAGTGACCCACTAGCGTGCTGTTTACTTAGAATAATCCTAATTACATAAAGGTCATAAGTTATTATTATTAGATTAAACGAACTTACCTTAAGTGAAGTTCTATCTTAATAACATGATTCTCTCTCCCTGTTAACTTAACCATTGTATAACCTTTATTGTATCCAACATTTATCACAATTTTCAAAGCTTTTAAAAAAGAAGCTCGAACAGCTCCAGTTGTCTAGTCTATGGCATCCGGTGCGACAAGTCATTTCGTTTAAAGTATATTTCAGTAGATTATTAGAGCAACCCTGTAAATGGGAAAAGTATATTAGCATATATACACAAGGGAAGGGATGGGACTCTCTTAACAGGGAGAGAGAATCATGTTATTAAGATAGAACTTCACTTAAGGTAAGTTCGTTTCATCTAATAATAACATTTATCTCTCTCCCTGTTAACTTAACCATTGTAGATGTTCAAAGATAGGGTTGCGAGTACATAATCATACAATCTGATTAAGAAATAAAGCTGTTTATTAAATCAGTAACATTTAAGATAACAATGTAATTATAATCAACATGACATTCATTCTGATATCAAGTTACATATCGTACTACAAAACTGGTCAGGTTCTGAAGAAATTGGTCTGTTATAATGCTTAGCAAAGCAAATAGAGTTTTCTGACCAACCAGCTGTTTTTTGGATAATATCTATGGATATACCAGATCTGCTTGCAGCTGATGTGCTGGCGTGTCTAGTGCTATGGGCTGTAAAGATGTTAACGTCTATGCCTGCCTCCTTAAGTACATTTTTTATCCAGCGACTTATAGTCTGTGTAGAAACAGCATGGTGAGGTTTTTTATGCGTAATTAAAAGACTGTTAGTATCTCTAATAGACTGTGTTCTTTTGATATAAGAATTTAAAGTAGTGACTGGGCAGACTTCAATCTTATTACTGAATATTTTTAAATTTAATAATGGTTGTTTACTGTTTTTTCCTGAAGTTTTAATTAAATCTGGTATAAAAATTTGAACTCCCTCATGAGTAAATTGAATATTATTAATCTTAATTAAGGATAATGTTTGGACTCTGTGTCCTGTCGTTAAGGCAAGTAACATCACCACTTTATGGGTAAGCTGTTCCAAGCTTATAACTTCGTTAGGGTACAAGCCTTTTAAATAATTGAGGACAATGCTAGGGTCCCATGTTATATTATATTTTGGAGTAGGAGGTTTTAATCGAAATACTCCTTTAACAAACCGTTTTATCCTATCATCATTTCCTATTCTAGGTCCAATAAGAAGAGATAGAGCGGATCTAGTACTATTAATTGTGCCATAAGAGGCTCCATTTTCAAAACGCTCTGTTAAAAACTTAAGTACGAATGGTATAGACGCCTGATAAACATCAACCTTATTTTGCTTACAGAATAGCCACCATTGTTTGAAAGAAGTATCATACTGTTTCAGCGTGTTATTTGAAAGAGAATTTAACATTATCTGAATTGCTGATTTTGGCGTTCCGCGCCTACTGTATGCCTCGCCGATAGCAGCCCGGCAGCCAGGGTAAGGTGACGATGTAGGGGATGGACATCTCTGAAAGGAGACGACAGTAAATTTTTATTAGGCTTGAATATTAAAGGGTCTGTAATTAACAATGATTTTAGAAGAGGGAACCATGACTGAGAGGGCCAATATGGGAACACTAGTATACCTTCCGCTTTTTCCCTTTTAATTTTGTTTAGACATTTTAACAATAAGGAAAAAGGAGGAAAGGCGTAAAAGAAAATATCACTCCAATTGACAGTGAAGGCATCTACGGCGAAAGCATATGGATCAGGTTTCCAGGAAATGAACTTCAGGCATTTATTATTAATCCTTGACGCAAATAAGTCTATATCAGGGTGGCCAAATGTTTGTATGATTTTATCAAAATATTTCTGGGAAATTTCCCATTCAATATTAATTTTTCTGGATTGTTCATCTGCTTCAAAATTATCGTTAGTGTTTATATAGGAAGCAAATATCCAAATATTTCTTTCCTCACACCACTTCCACATTTCCCTTGTAATTTGATTGAGATGAGGAAACTGAATGCCACCCATCTTGTTTATATAAGCTACTGCAGTTGTATTATCAACTCTTAAAAGAATCTCACAGTCATGTAAATTATTAGCAAAACATTGTAGACCTAAAAAAGCTGCTTTTATCTCTAGATAGTTTATATGACTTTCTTGTTCAAGTTTTGACCATGATCCAGATGTTCTATTTGATGCACATACTGCCCCCAGCCAGTTTTCGACGAATCGGTGTTAATTTCAATGCAAAAATCGTGATTTTTAATTATGTTGAATTTGTGTAAATTTTGACTCCACCAATGAAGTTCAGAAAAAATAATATTAGGAAGAATCATGTTGGCTTCATAGTTCTCCTTGGATTTTAATAATGCAAGATATTTTTCTCTTTCTAGTAGTTTAGTATAAACCCAGCCATATGGAACAGCTGGACAAACAGAGTTAAGTTTTCCCAGTAATTGGGAGAATTCCCTTATTGAACAGGATCTTTTACATTTGAACTGCTGAATAATTTCCAGAATACTAAGTTGTTTCTTCTGTGGAACTGATAAGGAGAGGTTAGTAGAATCGAGATTAAATCCCAGATACTTGCATGTTTTGCTAGGGGTCAAAGAACTTTTTTCAAAATTAATTACAAACCCTAGGTCCTGAAATAGTTTACATGCTACTTTGATATCATTTAAACATCCATTATATGATTGGTTAAAATAAATACTGTCGTCTAGGTAGCATGTCAAAATTATATTTTGTTCTCTGAGGTAGGTACTAACTGGTTTAAGGCGATATATTTCCGTAGACGCTGCGCGCACTCGTTTTTTGAAGCCGTTAAAAACATAGGAAAACGCAATGGAAAAATCTGAAAACGATATATGTTAAATTTCAGGATCTGGTGAGTATGTTATGGAGTTGAACAACATGAATGTTACAACTTCGCTCGATAGAAAATGACTCCAAAGTTACCTCTTCTTTTAACAATAAATCGTTCCCATAGCTAGGATAACAACTTTTTTGACTTGTTTTTTACTTCAATATATAGGTAATAAGATTATCTAGATGAATCTGATGAGTTTGTGCCGGTAGCGTCATTAAAATAATATAATATTTACCAAATACTACCAAATCCGCAAAGGAAAGATGGAACAACTATTAACCCAATTTTAAGACCTGTTACTAATCCTGTTTTTGCAAAAAAAAATTTTTTTTTTTTCAAATTTTTGAAATTGAAAATATTTTCGATGGCACTTATGGCCTCTTCAGTCGCGCGGCGGCGCTCTCAGAGGATGGACCTGTGTCAGTTTTCTCCGCGTGGTCACGTGTCATTGAAACAATGGGGAACAAAGGTTTGAGGAGGCAGAAAAAATAATTGCGTGCTAGAAAACAAATAAATAAAGAAAATTCTAATCAAAGACTGTGAAAAGGGAGGAAAATGATAATTTATATATACTCGTAAGTATTTAATTTTCATATGATGTTATCAAGTGACATTTACGATATCTAAACATCATAGATACCTACGTAATTTTTATGTTGGCACTACCCGTTCATTGTTCTTTGCAATCTGTTTCCTGCTACCCTAAGGTTGTCTGGTAGAGATCGCTTTTTAGCGATAAGACCGCCTGTTGTTACCTGCTTCTTAATACGTTTTGTTTTTGTACTGAATCTCATTGTCAATAAGTGGTGTACAATAAAGTATATATTATTATGTTTCTCCGTTTTTAAAGTCTCGGGTCTTTCGAGCCCGGTCATTTATAAGGCGTGCGTGGGGATATAGATCCAACACGTAGAGGCCGTTTGGAGATATTTGATGTCATGTAGAACGCCTGCTGGAACCCATTCACAGGTACAAGAATAGATACCCGTGAATCGGTTTCAACAGGCATTGGAAAATATTGTAAATAATATGGATAGAATACTGGTCTATGGTTTAAGTTTGGGTGGAAAAAAGATTGGGCTATTGCAGAAAGAAATCGGACACCTGCCATAACATTGTAAGCACAAGTTATCTAGGCAGGCGGTGACTTGCCACTCGGTAGATGGGCACCTGATTCGCCATCGTAGAGACGGCCAGGCGCAACACCGGCATGAGTGGCTCAGGGGTGTCGAGAGGTGGTGCTGCGCTTTCTCCGAAGTTACTCGCGGCGTTATGCCCTTTAACACTTCCACCCCTGGAGCGACAGCTCAGACGTTCCTCTCTGGACGGCCAATGAAGGCAAGCCAGAGCTGAGAGTCATACGAGTCCCCTTGGGGTTCCACTCCGGCCGGCGAAGACACGCCGGAGACGGAGACCCTGACCGACTCTCGGGAACACTCGGGTCCGTGGGGTCGTCACTCCCCAACAGCTCGCCACAAGCTGCCCTGCGGGCATATTATTATTATTTGTTTCTCCGTTTTTAAACTCTCGGGTCTTTCGAGCCCGGTCATTTATAAGGCGTGCGTGGGGATATAGATCCAACACGTAGAGGCCGTTTGGAGATATTTGATGTCATGTAGAACGCCTGCTGGAACCCATTCACGGGTACATGAATAGATACCCGTGAACCGGTTTCAGCAGGCATTGGAAACTAAATATTGTCAATAAAATGGAAAGAATAAATCAGGTCTATGGGTTGAAGTTTGGATGAGTTATGAAAATGGGCTATTGCAAAGGTCCGGACACCTACCATAACATTGCGTTAACAAGTTATCGAGGCAGGCGGAATTATTATTATTTGTTTGTCTTTTATAGATTTTAGAAACCCCTAGATGACGCGTCTGTGACGTCATTACAGCACAACTTTTCCACTTGGAAAATATATGACTGATGTCCAGCTAGTGAAGAAACTTACGTATAATTTTCTTAAAAATATTGAGTTGTTCGAAAGAAAAGGCGGCGGTAGGTACAGTACTGATTGAAGATCAGGTAGGGTAGGTATTTCTGTCTTTAAAAATTTGGTATAAGGTTAATTAGATCGTGCTACCCTCCGTCTATATTTTTTCTGTGTCTATGCCAAACATGTGGCCAGCCTGACAGAAATTTTGTTTGACAACTGTCGCCATTTTTCCACAATAGTTAAAAGATTTCAGTATTTTAACTTCTCAATAAATTTTGATGAAAGTCCATAATCATACATTGATAAAGCTGGACAATTTTTTTTACTTTTATTTGGTGGGTATGATTACGGTACTTTATATTTACAGATATTTGCCTAATTTGCAAGATTATATGAATCCTTCAACAAGCTGTCTGACTCCTTTGACAACAGTTGATACTTGATATGAATATACTTAAGAATTCAAGGTAGGCATAGAATGGTATTGATACTTTATCTTGTGCTGGGTTGTATTTTATTTGGAGGTACGGTAGTGGCGGTAGTGCCCACGCCAACACGAGTGAAGCGAAGAGAAAAGCTGTTTGTTGAAGCATTTTGTCGTTCTTCTGAATCCTCGAAATTTTGGTCTGGTTTAAACCAGATAAATATAATTGTCAGGATATGATATCTAGATAGATTTTATTCATATCTTAATATAAATAGCATAGATTTCATCAGTGACTAGATGAGTGATTTCATCATGTTTGAATGATGATCATCAAAATATACAAGTAAGTAACCTGCCATTAGTACTTAGGTTCATAAACAACAAGAATAAAATTCGACCCTGGCATGTATACAGCTTAAAAGCTTTCAATATGAAAATGAAAAAGCGTTATTTATTCACGACTGACAAATTTAATGTGTATTTTTAAACAACAGTGACATGACATAATAATCTTTTTACATAAAGTCTATGGTCAAAGAAGCTGACGGTTACTGTGTTCTGTTAACAATATGTTTATAAGAAAAAACTTCTACATGAAGTAGAAAACTCGCCGAGATGTTAATCTTTCCCCTCCTCCCTTCAGTTTTTCATATATTCATTTTCAGTTTTTTTTATATATCCAGGAAAACCGTAAAAGCTACAGTTATGATGTTTAGGAGAAGTAGGTATATTTCCATAAAATTCTCTACACAGTATTATCTTTGCAGGTAAATAGTTGTAACTCGTTATTTTCAAATTGTGCTCCTATTTACTATGGGACTAATGTTGAAAACGCAAAAAAAAAATATCTTTTTTTATACATTTCGACTGTCATGATACCTACAGCTCATTTCTATGGAACATCCAATTTTTATTTCGTGGTTTCAGCATTGGACCCTTAATAAAAGTTGTTCATAATGACCTCAAAAGTCACTATGCAAAAAAAACGATAAAATTGATTGTAGTTTAGGTACGTCCTTAAAATCTCCGACAACGCTGACCAAACACACTGTAACTATAAATAATTAGTATTACTTACACAAATGATGAAACCTAATAAAGAAAATAAAGGCGGTGATCATTTACAATCAGGCGATACAGCTGCTCATTTGCCTCCTATTTCATGAAAAAACTAAGAAAGCCCAGTTAAAATACGGCGATCATTATACTGCGATCCGTCTGTGCCATGCTGCCGCGCGAATTTGAGTTCCCGTGTGCGACAAGCGAACAGAGCCGCGCGGGCGGGGCTGCCCGGACGCCGCGCACCTCACCCCCTTGGATTGGTTAGTTTGACAGATCATCTCGCCTTAACTAATTTAGTGAAAACATAGGGAGCTGAGCATAGGCCATACGGAGGCCTTATTCCTAAAGACGAGCGTTTTTTGCAAAATAGAACCTTTTTCATTCAAAATTATAAAGAAACTATAAATGATTATTAAAAAAATGATAATGTTCCTAAAAGTTCATATCTTAAGCTAGAAAGTCAATTGGTACTACTTTAAAATATGTCTTTTTATACTTCCGAAAAATCAGTTTTTTCGGAAGACGTTTTCAATTTTCATAGTGGGATAGCTCGTTTAGAATCGTGATTGTGCTGTTAAAAATGTTATTTGGGGTAATAAATGATCACAATCCTATTTGTTATATCCTGTACGAGTTAGCTAATACTTTGACATTTTAAGATTTACTTGAAATGGTGGATAAATAACCTTCCGTATCCTCCCCATTTTTTCGATAAAAAGAGGTTTACATTATGTATTTTTCCTGCGATTCCTGCATTTTTTGTAACTCTTGAATAATATTATCCTAAACTAGAACTTCTTATTGACCTATAAGAAAAAAATCATACATATAAGACATACCTTTCTGTCGATAGATACGTTTTTAAAACACCTAAATTTCGAATAAAAGACACTGTGCTAACGCGAGCCCGCTCAGTCTGCGCCGAGCGCTCGAAGACAACGGACCTGCGTTTGATCGTCCGGCGCACCTAGCTTTCGTAAGCAGCTCGATAGTTCCGAGAAGTGCCGTAAACTGCGACTAAACAAATCTTGATCCTTTTTACACCTTATGCAATTTTAGCATTCGACATGCTTTTCATATGATTTTGGATTTTAAGTTATACGTGAAGTTTGTTGAGAGTTTGAATTATTATTATATTTTGGGACCAGGATGAGGTTCTGGTTCTCATGATGATGGAGTCAGGCAGGAGATGTTCAACAGAACTGCTATTTTATCATAACTCCACCATGTTTGGGCTCATTAGATTTGGGCTGATGACCACCATCGATCTAGATGAGGTCCAAGGTCTCATGATGGAGTCAGGAGGTGGTCAACAGAACTGCTTTTCTCCTCATCATAACCCCATCATGTTTGGGCTCATTAGATTTGGGCTAACGAGCACCATCGAACTAGATGAGGTCCAAGGTCTCATGATGGGGTCAGGAGGTGGCCAACAGAACTGCTATTCTCCTCATCATAACCCCATCATGTTCGGGCTCATTAGATTTGGGCTGACGAGCACCATCGAACTAGATGAGGTCCAAGGTCTCATGATGGAGTCAGGAGGTGGTCAACAGAACTGCTATTCTCCTCATCATAACCCCATCATGTTTGGGCTCATTAGATTTGGGCTGACGAGCACCATCGAACTAGATGAGGTCCAGGGTCTCATGATGGAGTCAGGAGGTGGTCAACAGAACTGCTATTCTCCTCATCATAACCCCGTCATGTTTGGGCTCATTAAACTTGGGCTGACGAGCACCACCGAACTAGATGAGGTCCAAGGTCTTATGACGGGGTCAGGAGGTGGCCAACAGAACTGCTATTCTCCTCATCATAACCCCATCATGTTTGGGCTCATTAGATTTGGGCTGACGAGTACCAGCGAACTAGATGAGGTCCAAGGTCTCATGACGGGGTCAGGAGGTGGCCAACAGAACTGCTATTCTCCTCATCATAACCCCATCATGTTCGGGCTCATTAGATTTGGGCTGACGAGCACCATCGAAATAGATGAGGTCCAAGGTCTCATGATGGAGTCAGGAGGTGGTCAACAGAACTGCTATTCTCCTCATCATAACCCCATCATGTTTGGGCTCATTAGATTTGGGCTGACGAGCACCATCGAACTAGATGAGGTCCAGGGTCTCATGATGGAGTCAGGAGGTGGTCAACAGAACTGCTATTCTCCTCATCATAACCCCATCATGTTTGGGCTCATTAGATTTGGGCTGACGAGCACCACCGAACTAGATGAGGTCCAAGGTCTTATGACGGGGTCAGGAGGTGGCCAACAGAACTGCTATTCTCCTCATCATAACCCCATCATGTTCGGGCTCATTAGATTTGGGCGGACGAGCACCATCGAACTAGATGAGGTCCAAGGTCTCATGATGGAGTCAGGAGGTGGTCAACAGAACTGCTATTCTCCTCATCATAACCCCATCATGTTTGGGCTCATTAGATTTGGGCTGACGAGCACCATCGAACTAGATGAGGTCCAGGGTCTCATGATGGAGTCAGGAGGTGGCCAACAGAACTGCTATTCTCCTCATCATAACCCCATCATGTTCGGGCTCATTAGATTTGGGCTGACGAGCACCATCGAACTAGATGAGGTCCAAGGTCTCATGATGGAGTCAGGAGGTGGTCAACAGAACTGCTATTCTCCTCATCATAACCCCATCATGTTTGGGCTCATTATAAATATGTGGAAGGTCGTTAATAATAATAAATGTTTTATTAGGGTACCCCTACATGTAAAGAGGGGGCAGATATTTTTTTTCATTTCAACCCCAACGTGTGATATATTGTTGGATAGGTATTTAAAAATGAATTAAGTTTTACTAAGATCGATTTTTGATAATTTTCATAGTTTCGGAAATAATCGCTATAACTTTTGAACCATATGTTTAAAAATATGAAAAAAATCACAAAAGTAGAACTTTACAAAGACTTTCTTTGAAAATTTGTTTTGAACTTTATAGGTTAGTTTTTGAGAAAAATACGGAAAACTACGGAACCCTACACTGAGCGTGGCCCGACACGCTTTTGGCCGGTTTTTATTTTATTTTAATACTTTTCTGTGCTATTCATACATAGCTACCCTAGGGGATTCAGTATTGACAGCTTCTTTTTTTTCTTTCTGCATATATTTGTTTCCGCTTTTAAGTTTATTGTAAATAAGACTGCTTGCACTTACATTGAGATTATAATTATATAATGCTATTAAATTAAATCTAATGAAGCGTTCTTTTATTTCCTAAATCTCAAAACCCTTTAAATCGAATATGTATAGTAATGAGCAAAAATTTTACCGCAGGCTTTCCAAACCGACGATGCTTGATCAGCTACTTTTAGAACGAACATGTACACCGTGTCCAATAAGTCCGAATACTCACATTTT
This sequence comes from Leguminivora glycinivorella, assembly GCF_023078275.1. Taxonomy (NCBI): domain Eukaryota; kingdom Metazoa; phylum Arthropoda; class Insecta; order Lepidoptera; family Tortricidae; genus Leguminivora; species Leguminivora glycinivorella. Next base: position 3,248,791 of record NC_062987.1, on the reverse strand, counting down.
ACCTCAGTTCTAAAGATATAGGGATCACAGGCCATCAAATTCTTATTTAAACTAAAGAGTATATTCCTTTTAATAAAATACAAGCACAAAGTTCATGAAATTTCCAAAGTGTCTAAGAAAAACAAAGAGGTAAAGTGCCAACAAAATACTTGCTCGGCACGCAGGTGACGAGTTATTTTTTATAAGCAGAATCTGTATGTGATAAAACAGACGCCACGTGTCCAAAATAAACTATTATGGGTACCGAGGATAGATAACGTTCCGGGCAACTAGAAAAATGTACCTAGGTTCCAGAGCTCACCATCGGCCCAGGTGTGGGATGCAGTATGTAAGCGAGGTAAACTACCTTCAGTACTTACAGATAAAAGCATTAAAATCAACGTTTTTTTTCTTTAAAACCAAGGTTTTGGAGAAAAAAATGCCTTAAAGTTAAAAAGGATGCTTGGGAATGAGTATCATGTGTCCCAACAAGACGCACCTCCAGCACATTCGGCAAATGGTATTCTAGCGTAGTTTCAGACTAATTTGGCAGTTTTTTATCCGAAACATGAGTGGCCACCCAGGCCTCCAGGTTTAGGCGTATTAGACTACTTTGTATGGTCATACATGCTTTGAAGACTAAATTTTTATAAAATCATAAACCTAGATCATTTCAAAAAGATTATTGAGAGTATTTGGGATGAAATGTGAAGAAAACGGTGCGTGCCGCATGTGATCCGTTTGAGAAGCGTTTGAGGCTGGTAAACAAGTTAATGCTGGAGTTATTCCAAAACATTTGTTGTGAATGTAGTAAATAAGAGTGCCATTCATAAAATATAATAATAATGTAGTAACTATTTGTTCATTTTGTTTTATTGGCTATTTGTGCTGTATTCAAACTTATTGGACACGGTGTACATATTTTGATTTTCACCCTTTAAAATGTTTCTAAGACGCAATGTTTTGCAAATTTGGTCACGTCATGCACAGTTAAACTGTGGAATGAATTGTCGCCAGCGGTATTTCCGGACCAATGCGACCATCAAACCTTCAAGAAAAGAGCGTACATCCATCTTAAAGGCCGGCAACGCACTTCCAACACTTCTGGTGCTTCTGGTGTCCATGGGCGGCAGTGATCGCTTACCATCAGGCAGCCTATCTGCTCGTTTGCCTCCTATCCCATAAAAAACCGTTTAATATTTTTTAAGAAAAAAAACCGCCGCCTTTCGGGTTGTGGTGAAAGCTACTTGCGAATGTTGGATTATGTAGAAATGTGTAGGTATTTTTTAAAACTGCTTTTAATGCTTTAATTATTTGATGGCAACACAAATCAATATACGTATAACGCTAAGGTTTGAGGAGTTTCTCAATTCCTCATGAATCCGATTATAAGAAATCGAAGCTTGACAAACTTTGACTTGAAAACTCAATAATTATGCTTAACAAACATAACTAAATAAATGTCACTGTTCTGAACTTAAATGCATGCTTTTCTTACAAAAATACCAAAGTCACAATGAGTGTGCCGTTCAGATTTGAGGAGTTCGGTTCTGACCATCATCAGCAGTTCCACTGCACCAAATGTCACTGTTCCGGACGTAAGTGCATGCTGTTCTTATAAAAATACCAAAGTCACTATAAGCGTGCCGTTCAGATTTGAAGAGTTTGGTTCTGAGTGTTCTGACCATCATCAGCAGTTCCACTGCACCAAATATCACTGTTCTGGACTGGACGTAAGTGCATGATGCTCTTATAAGAATACCAAAGTCACTATAAGTGTTCCGTTCAGATTTGAGAAGATCGGTTCTGATCTGACCATCATCAGCAGTTCCACTGCACCAAATGTCACTGTTCTGGACGAAAGTGCATGCTGTTCTTATAAAAATACCAAAGTCACTATAAGCGTGCCGTTCAGATTTGAGAAGTTCCGTTCTGGCCATCATCAGCAGTTCCACTGCACCAAATGTCACTGTTCCGTACCTAAATGCATGCTGTTCCTTTAAAAACACAAAAATCACCATACGTATGCCTTTCAGATTCGAGGAGTTCCCTCGATTACTCCAGGATCCCATCATCAGAACTGGGTTCTGAGAAAAATGGGACCAATCTGTATTCATATACATTCAATAATTTTTTTTTAATCGGTCCAGTAACAACGGAGATATCGAGGAACAAACATAAAAAAATGAAAAAAATAAATAAACATACAGACGAATTGAGAACCTCGCCTCAAATCTCTCAGATTTGAGGCGACGGTTAAAAAGTGACACATCATGAGCAGTTCCAATGCACCAAATGTCACTGTTCTGGACGTAAGTGCATGCTGTTCTTATAAAAATATGAAAGTCACTATAACTGTGATAATTTCCGAAAATATTAATATTATCAAAAAACGATCTTAGTAAACCCTTATTCATTTTTAAATACCTATCCAAAAATATATCACACGTTGGGGTTGGAATGAAAAAAAAATCAGCCCCCACTTTACACTAATAGAACATTTTTTTCCATTTTTCATTTTTGCACTTTGTTGACGTGATTGATATACATATTGTTACTAAATTTCAGCTTTCTAGTGCTTACGGTTACTGAGATTATCCGCGGACGGACGGACGGACGGACGGACGGACGGACGGACGGATGGACAGACAGACATGGCGAAACTATAAGAGTTCCTAGTTGACTACGGAACCCTAAAAAACAGAAATCACTATTAAACTATTCTCTAATTTCAAGTTCCTAACTAAAATTTTCCTAATAAAAAAAAAACAAATTGATCCCGCTACAAACTTTCACCCCCTTTTTCCCTCTACTAGGGGTGTAAATTTTCATAATCGATTTTTATCTCTTCGAAATTTTGTTAATGCAATCTATACAAATTTCGACTTTCTAGCTTTCGTAGTTTCGGCTCAGCGGTGTTGGTCGTTGAATTTAATCAATTAGGAAACCTGAATTTATATATGTACATGTAGACTAATACGAGTACTATACTTTTACTACATTCATATACCTTATTTACTACTACCATACCATGAATATGAAATTAAAAAAAGAGTCCCCATATAAAATTGAAAATTATGTTATTAGCAATTTAATTCAAAACTATCAAGATTATTCGTGTCTGCGTTGAAACGCGCGTTGAGTTGCCGGTGCTCGCGTACCGAGCGCCAACGCCATCTATCGATGGCCGTTTCGTGAAATTGATGAGCGCTCTAAGGAGTAAGGGGTCTTAAACTGAAATAATTGTCCATCAAATTGGAACCTTAGAAACTTCCTGTGTGTCTCCGCAATTGGCACGGAAAGATATGCCTCTGACAAATCAATGGAACCCATAAAACAGTCTTCTGATATCAATTTGCAAGCAGTTCTAATATCCTCTAGTTTAAAATGATGTGTTATTACATATTCATTCAACTTTTTTAGATTTAATATAAATCTAAATGAACCATTGGGTTTTGGTACTAAAAAAATTGGAGATGTAAACTGATTGAGGTCTGGAGAACACTGTGAAATTGCACCAAGTTTAAATAATTTCTGGATTTCACAGGTCATACTTTCTTTTTCCTTTCCATGCCACACTTTTTGTATTGCCTCATGAGGCGGAGGAATAGTATGAAATGGAATTTCGTACCCTTCCAGCCATTTCAAAATTATTGGATCGTCAGTAATCTCAATTGTCAATAAAATGTTTAAGTCTACCTGCATGTACCTCAGGTTCTATCGGTGATATCTGGACCTCTGCTTGTGGGAGCTGTGTCTCTCTTTCCGGTGAGGCTGGTTGTAGTGCTTCCGGGGTTGATGGTATTGTTGCCCACCACGCATCCGATGATTCTGCTGACTGTATTGTGGTGGGCTCTTCCAGTTTAACTGCTTGAACTGTTTGTTATTTGCTGCTTGTTTCTGCTGCTTCTTTTCTTTCTCTGGATGGTTCTTAATAGTATTTGAAGTTTTCTGGATTGTTTGTGCAGCTCTGATCTTGTCAGCACAATCTGTACCAAATAAAAACTTATCGGTCTTTTGATGACGAATGGCATCTTGGATGGTTTTATTCGCTCCAGCCAAACAAAAGAATTTTCTCGAATTTGAATCATGGTGGTGGATTTCCCCAGCCAACTTCGCAGCGTCATTGATTTCTTCAATTAACTTTTTAGAGTTAATATTTCCTAGTAAAACGTCAGTTAAGCATTTTCCTAGGCAAGACAATAATGTGCCTGTTAAGCCCTGTCTTATCATAATCCTTTTATCTCTTTTGACCGAGGGATCTGAGAGTGTAGACGCAATCTCTGGATTAATTATGGGTGCTATTGCAGCAGAAAAATTGGCTGGTGGAGGGTATTTTTTCACAATTGCTTCTCTAGCCTCTTTACCCAAGCCGTCATTCATAATTTTTGTCCAGCGGGAGGTCAATTCAGGTCTGATAGGGTTTCCAACTTCTGCCTGTTCCTGACCTTCAGTCCCCAGAGCAAGTAGGAACTCCTCAGGGAGTTCATCGTCCACAATTTCTGTAATAATAGGTAATATTATGACAAAGTTGTACATGAATGTAGGCTCGTCTATCCTCAAGTGATAGCGCAAAATGTGTATTTTGTATTAAACTGTCTATCCGCAAGTGATAGCGCAAAGTTGTATATTGTATTAGCATTGTCTATCCGCATTGTGATAGCGCCTGCTATAAAACAAGATATAATAGTCAATGGCATGTCTTATATCCACTCTGCCTAGCCAGTATTTGCTACATCTTATATTGGTCGGTTTAATATGTATGAGATGTTGACGAGAAGAAGCCTCAGTATAAATCTGAACTATGTATATTTAACCATAAACGCACCTGCATTTATATCAGGGTCATCGTGTGGCCTAGTATGCAACGGTGAAGACGCCGGTGATGGTGAAGAGTCTTCTGTCGGCGGCTGCTGCGGAGTCTTCGACTGCGGTTGTACAGGAGGAGTAGAACTGCGATCTGGTTCGACGGAATGTCTTTGCAGCTTTTCTTGAAGTTTTTTTTATCTTTTTCTTAATATAAACTTCATCTTTTTCTTTATCTCTCTTCCTTTTTCCCATTTTAACAGCACTCGCGAAAAAATAAGAGTAATTTCGACGCACTTGTTAACGATAGTTTTACTTCGAGACCAGTATTCAAACGAGAGAAAAAACGAACATAGTTTATGGGCAACCGGAAAGTGCCAGCATAGAAAAAAAAAATATATATATAAACAATTCAAACGTTTTGGTCATAAAGTCTGGCACACATAAAGCGTCAGTCAGTATTACTAGTACGGTAAAGTATAACCCACTCTTTCTAAAGTATGGTTAATAACAGCGAAAGAAAGAGACGGTATGATACTCTGTCCATGAGACGGTGTTGATCCAAACAATAGAGTTTGACAGTAAAACAAAACGGAAGTTGTACTCTTCCGCCATTTCGATATATGAATGTATGACACTGAGATTTGTCTAAATAATCTTGTTTGGTTATTATATAACAATAAACGCAACATACCTGAGGTTCTTGTTACCTTACTTGTTTAAAACATAAGTCCCAAAACTGAATACGAGTCGCTGTGGAGTGAGCGCCGGACCGCCGCCGGCGCATTGTTTACATTAGGCGGATCACCGCTAAGAACATGATTTTGCCTGTCAATCACACTCATTTTCACTGTAATCACTTGTCTACATAACTTTGACATAGTTATTCACTGCATATTTATTTAAACAATTTAATAAAACAATATTTTCTGATGATTTGACGACCGGTCTGGCTCAGTCGGTAGTGACCCTGCCTGCTGAGCGGCGGTCCTGGGTTCGAATCCCGGTAAGGGCATTTATTTGTGTGATGAGCACAGATATTTGTTCCTAAGTCATGGACGTTTTCTATGTATATAAGTATGTATTTATCTATTTAAGTATGTATATCGTCGCTTAGCACCCATAGTACAAGCTTTGCTTAGTTTGGGGCTAAGTTGATCTGTGTAAGATGTCCCCAATATTTGTTTGTTGTTTGTTTGTTTGATTTTCTGAGAGTAACGTGACAATGTTGGTGCACAAAAAAGTTAATGGCTTGTCGCACCGGATGCCATAGACTAGATAGACAACTGGAGCTGTTCGAGCTTCTTTTTTAAAAGCTTTGAAAATTGTGATAAATGTTGGATACAATAAAGGTTATACCACAGAGTAGTAATAGAACAGAGGGAGTCTCACTGAAGACCGGCTGTGATCCAACAATGGCGGACGTTTTTTTTTTAATTTTATTTTATGGCTTGTTGGCGACCTTTCAAGCCAGCAATGGCAGACGGTTTGCGATGTGCAAACACGATTTAAAATCAAAATAATTATAATTCAGGTCAAAAGAAAATCAATTCTTCACTTAATTTATCAAAAATTAATTATTTTACTTGAAACTTAGAAATATCTTGTTTTTAACAAATAATAATGACTCAGTGCGCCGTGTGCAAACACTATTTAAAAAAAATACTGGTCACACTCTTGTTTTGCAGTTTGTTAGTTTACGATTATGAACATTAATTAATATTGTGATTTTACGCATAATAACGTGATAAAGTATTAATTTACGCATGAAAAGTTGCTCCGTATTTTTTTTTCTTTCGATTGTTGTCATTTTTACACAATTTGACAACGCATGTAGGCATATTTTCTTATTTTTCTGGAGATGTTTTCGCCACGGGCGCCTTGATCCGACTGACGGGAGATTAGTGGATGAGGTCATAGACAAAGCTATCAATGTGGATGATGGAATCACAGGTTTTTCTTCGGAGTTATCCGTCCATAGAATTGTAGGTTCATGGGTTATACAATGGTTAAGTTAACAGGGAGAGAGATAAATGTTATAATACTTTGCAGAGATACGACGTTTGGTTAATATTGTCTGACCACAATTAGTCAGTCAGGCGTGTCACTACGTGACGCACTGTAGGTATTAAACCGAGTTGCGTGTGACGTGGCAGGGTTGTTAGTTTGCGACGAATGGAAATGTATAGTCTACTATACTATACTAGGAAATGAAACAGTGTGATGGTTAGTTTTTATTTATTTGTTGATTTTATCATTACATGCGGCCATGGTGTATGCTTACAATTCAACTTCCAAATTCTTCAATATCAAAGTAGTAAAGTCAAGTGCTTTCGTACGTCGTCATTTAGTCCTGTTCGACTTTAACAAAAGAGTCGCCAATCAAATTAGTAATAAGTGGGTCCGTGTGTGCTGTTCCAGTATCTTCGTTTTGAATTACGTAATAGTTAGGGTGATCTGATGATGTTGATGGTGATGGCCTCGAAAACTGAACGTTTCTATTGCATTGTTTATCACAAATGTCCGTTTCTTCGGTGAGACGATTCAGTAAACCTTTCCTTAAAACAGAATGTATCAAGCTTTCAGCATACAAAGCCTGGAGGCTATTCATTTTTTCCAACTTTTTCGCAACTGAAATACCAATGCCTTCGAACTCTGTAATTTCTTTCCTTTTTAATGCCTCCGTGCACACTTTCATGAGTTTTATTTGAGTATCGGTGACAAATGCTTTTCGCTTTAATACTTTTCGAGGTTTTTCCTGAAAACAAAATTAGTAATTTATTTTATTAAGATCAATCAATGCAATCTTAAAGATAACTCAAAACTTCAATCGACCCACACAATGTATTATCCGGTGCGAAATTTTAAAATAGTACATTTTTTAAAAGTTCACTCAATTTTTGAGAAGACTATTGACACGTCTAGCGAGTGTATAAATTTGACTAAAACCGTATTTATTTATTTATTTAAACTTTATTGCACAAATAAAACAAAAATTTACAAATGGCGGATTTAATGCCTAATGCATTTATTTGTGTGATGTCATGGATATTTTCTATGTATATAAGTATTTATATATTATATATATCGTTATCTGAGTACCCACAACACAAGCCTTATTGAGCTTACCGTGGGTGGGCCTCAGTCAATCTGTGTAAGAATGTCCTATAATGGCATTCTCTCATTATTTCGCCTACGAAATTATAACTCACGACGGTATAAATTAGATAGAGAACCTTGATTTTTTATAACTTACATTACTTTCCTCTGCCGTGTCATCGCGAATCGGCAACGAGGAGATCTCAGCAATCGGTGTCGGTGATGCGATGCTCAAATGCCGCTGTAATGACTTGTCAGACCGTTCTGGCGGCTCGGCTTCCTCCTCCTTATTATCATCCTCTTGATCCTTAGTAAAGTAAAGAAGGTCAAAGTACCAAAGACTCGGTTTTACCACTAGTTCCGAGCCTCCAGTTTTCCGCGCTTCTGTTAATTTTTTAAGTTCTTTCCGGAAGGCACCCCTCAAGTTTTGAATCTTCTTTGTAACAAAATCCCGATTTGCTGAAGCGAATCCAATTTGCTTGCAATAATTCACTAACTCATCATACGCCATGTTTTTGATATGGCGATTAGAATATTCTTTGCTTTTAACTTTCCACAGACTTGTATTTTGTCGGAATATGCGGATGAATCCTATGACGGCTTCTGTGCTCCAAACTGCCATTTTTATTTTAGACAGGCGATGCGCGCGTCGAACTCACGGATCGGCGTTGCGGACTGGAACTGGACTGCGCGAGTGCGCGCACACCGCGAACCCCTCCCGCCGCGCGCCGCACCGTGCGGCGTCCTCCATGGCGTTTCACATTGGGGTTTGCGACCGGAACGTCAGTCAAGATAAGGCCGGCAACCACAGAACTTAATTTAGATAGAAGAAACAAATTCATATATTTGTATAGGGGCCGAGCGTGTCAAATTTTGTACTGAAGTTGATTCTTGCCTGTAATTTTAAATATGTCTCAGGCTCTTGATTGTTCATAATTTTTGTGTTGTTGCAATTGAATATCACGTAACGAGGCATTTTTTATGTTTTGGTTGACTTCAACTTACAAAAATTAACGCCCGAAAGCTGCAAGCTGCGAGTAAAGACGGACAACTCAGTGGATTTCACTGAGTTCATTTGACACGCTAAGTAGATACGTTTGCTTGATCTATGGTATATATGACATCTGTGCCGGCAACAAACAGTCTTAAAATTCATAATCTGAAAACATCATATTCTTATAAAAATCAGATCGAGTGCACGGAGTTCCATACAATTTCGCGACTGTTCACATACGCTCTTGTTTTTTAAGATTATGAATTTTCAGATTGATCTGACAGATTGCATACAAGTCTTTTTTTAAGATTATGAATTTTAAGACTGTGTGTGGCGTGCCTAAGTTTGGCAACTATTTTGACAACCTTGCCGGTGTAAACGTTATTTTAATTTAAACGTCAAACTTGGAAAATTTAAAAATAGAGCTAGAGTAAAACAATTGTCATCACATCTGTTTCTTTAAAATAATAATTATTTAAAAAATTATTTTTTTATGTACTATTTAAATACTTGTGATATTATTATTCTGTAATGTTTACAATGCAGTTATATTTAAAGATTGACTATCTATGTACATTGTACATCGTGACTTCAGTAATTACTTATTCACCCGACCCACAGTTGATAAAGCACGTGACAGTGGTAGAAATGATGAAATTACAGTGAGACGATCACAGACCACGTATTGTGACGTATTGGTCTGATGAAACTGCAGTAGGTACACATTAGCATTCGATTAGCATTCTGTTGTTTAAGTTTGCCAATCACTTTCGTAGTTTCTACGTCGAATTTACTAACAAAATCTAGACCGTCATCTTTTTTAGCTGGAACTGAGAAGGAAAAAGAGGTCATTCGTAAAAAGTGTCAGTTTTAGGATTTATGGGTTGAAAAAAAAAACACTAAATCGTGACAGTGCAGTGATACATCACAATTGAACCCGTGGAAGGAACGAGGGTGGTGGAATTCTACCCGGCAGTCACCAGATGAGCACAGTAGGTATCTGATTTAAGTTTCTTTAATGCACAATTGCACATTCAGCTAAATTGTTCACTGTAGAAACTTAAGGAGCCTCTCCACCGTGGAAGCAGTAGCCGGTGTCACCACCGGTGACAATTGTCGGCAATGTTCAATGTTACCGTGGTGAAACTAATGAAATTGCGAAACCTAAGTATTTTAGGAATTATTTTATTTGGTGTGCCAGTTTTTCTGAGTAAATTACGTAGGTATTTATGATGGAAAACGCCGCCAATTAGCCCTATTTTGAGCTTTTCTTAATCCGATATACCTACATACCTACGTAAAAGCTTGGTACCTATTCATAAAAATAACGACAACCCTGATTACAGACCAGACAGCGTAACATTTTTTGATGGATTAACTATAATATATGTATAATATTACATATATGTATATGTGCGCGTTATACTCGTATGCGCATTCCTAATAAGATTGGCCAAAAAAAAATTGAAGAGCGCAAACTTCAATCGATTAGTCTTAGATAATGTTCAATCGATTACTTTTTAATTTTATCAAGTATTTATCTGGATTGCCATTAAGGTACATAAATAAAAGAATAACCTAACATCAGCTGGCAACTCTGAGATATTTGTTCTAGACACAGTCTTAAACAATAACCTAGGCAGCCATCAGCCAATGTCTCGTAGCGGAGCTAAACAAAAGCGCGCAAATTACAAAGTTAACGAATTGAAACACACTCGTCGCGTGATTTGGTCGCGTCGCGTGTCTCTGAACATTTGTTCCCCTAATGGCACACACATAAACACGACGTAAGCTGGCAGACAGCCTTAGCCCGTTATCGGTCCTGATAGGCGTGACCTCGGGACGCTAGAAATATTCCGCAGTTGACAATTGACAGGTGACGTTTACGGTATTATGACCCCTATTAGGTAACTACTGCAGCGATGCACACGAATGAATCCATCGTTTTTGCGGGTGGCACTAACATAAATCAATACATAAGTAGTACCTACAATAGTTACTCGCGTTCAAAAAGAGATTTTTAAAGTGGTGTTTTTAACATTGGCCTTCGTTGGATTTATAAAACAAAGAATAGAAAAAGTTTATAGGACAGGACATTGACATGTTACATGACTATGGCGGAGCATTTCTACTTCAATCGTTTTGTCACAGTAATATAGTTTCTCAGTTTCGATTCGGGTTAATTTAAGTATAAGCCCTTCGAGGCATTGGCCGACCAGCCGTGTCTGTAGACTTTGTAGCAGACAATGGAGTGACGAATGGCGTCCGGCACCAAAATAGTCCTCGGAGTATGCTCTGCTTGCCGTGGACGACAATTCCACGTTTAAGAATTTATCTACGAGACCGAGAAGAATGTTTTCCGAAACAAAAATTTATTTTGAAAAATGTGCATTTCCTCAGAGATAAGAGCGATTTTTCAAAAACGACGGGGTGTTATAAGTTTGACGTGTATGTCTGTCTGTCTGTTTGTGTGTGTGTCTGTCTGTGGCATCGTAGCTTCCGAACGAATGAACCGATTTAGATTTAGTTTTTTTTGTTTGAAAGCTGAATTCGTTCGAAGTTTGCAGTTCATCGACATTGGCTTCGTTTCCGAGATTCCTGAAATGTTCATAAAAAATTGCTCGATTAAAGGACCTACAAGATAAAATAGAAGTAAACAGAGAAAAACATATCGAAGCCGTTTGACGGGCTAGTTTTCAATGTTCGTCTAAGTTTCGTTTTCGACTAGGTATCTTTCAGACGGGTGCAATATTAAAGTTCATATACATACATACATACAATCACGCCTGTGTTCCGTGAAGGGGTAGGCAGAGCACATGAAATTACTCAGGTTTCAGTGCCACTCTTGGCAAATAAGGGGTTGAAAGAAAACGAAACTGTAACATTGCAGTGACAGGTTGCCAGCCTCTCGCCTACGCCACAATTTAACCCATATCCCACAGTCGCCTTCTACGACACCCACGGGAAGAAAGGGGGTGGTGAAATTCTTAACCCGTCACCACACGTGCACATAAGTTACATATAAATTTAATAATATTTACAGTATTTATAAAGTCCAGTTTTTAATGACAATAATGACCGATACCACGGTTTCAGGTTATCATTGACTTTGCAGACATCATCTCGATACTCAAATCAATAAAATGATATCCCGGGTGATAGTGATAATGATTACATATAATTGATATATTATTGTGACGGGTGGTGATGGGCTACCAACCTGTCACTGCGATACCACAATAGGCTAGTTTCCTAATAGTCAAATCAGCTTCTTTTTAAGAACTGTCAAAACGATTTGCTAATATGGAAATACTATGAAATACTGAGGAGTGACGTCACGGTCAATTCATTTACTTTATCTTTCTCTTTGACTCCTTAAATAGAAATTGTGTTTAAACATACCTTCTGTCCATATTTTTCTTCTAATTATGTGGTGCTTTATTTCGTGCAGTCTATAAAATATTTTATTTTAAGTATAGGAAAATAGCCTATTTTGGTTTCTTTCAACCCCTTAATTGCGAAGAGTGGCACCGAAACCTGAGCATGCCCTGTCCACCCCTTTTGGGAGTATATACAGCGAATGCGAGCGGCGTGAGTTTATTGTATGTACAGTCAACAAATTAGAATCCTAGGCCACTCTAGAACCCTGTCGTATTGACACCGTGCTTTATTTGCTATTAGAAGTCAGTTTGACTTTTACTGTGAAAGGGTTTTTACAGTGGCCTAGGATTCAGATTGGTTGACTGGTACGTATGAATAGAAATGGTCTCATAAATGCTGATGCCCCAATTGACCTATAAGTTGCTAGATATAAACGGTTGTGTTTATAAATAGCCATAATATTCCACTATTTACGTAGTCCAGTCTTTAGTGACGGATACCAACGGATTCAGGTTATCATTGACATTTCTGACGTCATCTCGTCATTCAAACCAATAAAATTATATCCCGGCTATTATGTTTATCTTATGTTTACGAGCTGTTATGTTATGATATTGCACAGATCGGCGTAACAGACATTTATTGGTGATACCGATACCATAGATTCAGCTATATTTATTTTGTCACAGATCTTGTTCAATGTTTACTTATCTGTTATTTATATTTCAGACTTTTTAAAAAGCATTAAACAAAATTAAAACACACAAAGCGGCCAAATCCAAATATGTATATCGCAAATCTCACATCGAATACAACATTCACCATAACAGAAAAGTATTCAAAAGATTTGCGGGACAAAAGTATGCGAATCGTATAAATTTGGAGTGAAAAAGCAAAATACGTTTACATAACAATATAAGTATTACAAATTATGCAATTTATTTATTACGTCACAAGACAACAAGGCTGCCTACTTCCATAAAATATCCGCTATGTCGGAATTCATAATTAATATTTTGTATGGCTATGGTTCCGATAAATCAGTAACATGTATAAGTATATACAAAATATAATATGATTATTATACAACATATTATATGCGTCTAACAGGAAAAATGTGTGTCATTATGCTATTTATTTTTAATGGAACTAACATAGATTAAGAACATGTAACTAACAAATTGTATAAAAGAACCTATATTAAGCCTATGTTGAGCTGATATATAAACATGTTTTATTTTATTTAATTAATTATTCAATTCACTAAAAGCTCGCACTGACAAGTAATCAAGTAATCAAGTAATTTATTTGCTTTCATGTAGTACATTGGGTCTTATATAATAAAAGTTTCATACGAGCCCCGTAAGGGCATGGCAATTCGTAACCACTATGACAAACAGCTATCATATCTCATGCGGAGTCAAGTTTCTAACTCTACAAAATGTTATCTTCACAAACTATGTATATACATACACCTTAGCCAAAATTTATAGCTTGGCCGTTGTGATACGTGATTATAAGGACTGTTGTATAGAAAATGACCTAATGAACAGTGAATGAATTGTCTTCCGTCTACCTGATGTGACGATAAAAAACAGCTAAGCCACATTCAACTAACATAAATTATACGTGAGTGTCAATCATAAAACTTTGATCAACTCAATTAACTGTATCTTGGTAAATTAAAGTCACATTAACAGAATCATTAAAGACGTCATCAAATTAGCGCATATTTCAATAATGGGTGTCCTCATTAAAAAGTGACGTAACGTGGTCAATAGCTATCATAGATTGACAAATATTGCTGAACACTTGATGACGATATCATGATGCAATACATAGCATTTTTGGCTATAAAGCTAAGAAGACTTTTTACGTCGTTGTTCACATGAATACATGAATAATTGAATATTCAATATTATATAACCGAAGATCAAAGAAACGCAGTACAACTAGTACAAGTTACCCACGCAATCAGGCACAGGCCCAAGGGACAGTCAGTGCCCGTGATAATGGTGGCTCCCATGGGTGTCGTAGAAGAAGACTGTGGGATATGGATTCTATTGTGGCATAGGCGAGAGGCTGTCCACCTATCACTGCAATGCAATGTGTTAATTGCTAAGAGTGGCACTGTTGAAACGTGATCACTTCATGTGCTCTGCCCACCCCTTATGGGAATACAGGCGTCAGTATAGGTCAGTCAGTAACTATAGGTTAAAAATCTGAACTGAAAAGTTAAACGACCAAGACCAGATTTCAATAAAAACTTTCAACTTCACATGTTAGTGTTCATTTAATTTCTGTCCAATTCCTGAAGCTACCAATCCATGTGATTTTTCGTTGCCCTGCTCCTTCAGTTTTCCAATATTATTTATTTAACAATACATACTCGTAGTAGGTATAATTTAGACATATGAGCCTCAATCACGCGTTGTTTATTTTCCTTTTTGTCCGGAGTATTAAAATCCAGAACAGGATATCGTTAAATTGGTCCATTCTATAAATATCGCAGGCTATTCGCCTGTAACATTCACTCGAGTGTAGCCTGTTGCGAATTAAAGTAATTGGCCACAGGTAATCACGGTGATTCGTGTTCCACCTGCCGTCGTGAGTCATTGTGGATAAACATTGCATTCACAGTTCACAAATTAGCTACAACAGTACAACGATCCATAGCAAACCTATTTTTAACAAGTAGAAACGTCCGGTAACATCGGTTGAAATTTTTATACGAGTATCGTATAGGAAAATATGGAAAAAATGAAAAATGTACGCATCCGGCGGGAGTTTGAAAGGATTTTTTCCTTTGATGTAAAAATTTAAAGTTATTAAGGCCAGAACGAAACGCACTTAAAATGTTAGCGGACATAGAATGTAGCATATACCTACCTACCAATTAAATATTTAGATTCGACGCATTTTGCATTCGTGAAATAGCCAGTTAATGTTGTAATTATAGGAGTGTTCGTATTACCTAAGATGCAAGCAAACGTTTGGAGTCCCGATCGATACACGAGTTTCTGTATAGATTATACCTAACTATTATAAGGTATGTTTCAATTTATAATCAAATTACAAAGTTTACCTTGTTTTCGATGTGCCTCTAGTATTACCACTAGGATCAGTTACTTATTACGTAATACTAAGCGATTAGATAACTGGTTTAGTTATTAGTACTGTGTCCGGCGGAGTCAAGGTGGCTCCGCTACACGTGTACATTTGTTTAACGTGAATCGGAGGCAATTTGGCCCGTTCGATCAAATCACAACAAGTTTGGCCGCGCTGCCTACAATCACTTGCTGGTTTTAGGACGATGTGGCTGGTAGATATGGCTATGTCGTCTCCTGCTTAAACATTTACAACAGAATTACATATGACGTCCACTTAATAAGATGTTCCTGAGTCATAGATGTTTTTAAGTAAGTATATCGTCGCCTAACACTCATAGTAGCTTTAGTTTGTGTGGGGTGTTCCCGAATATGAAAGTATCATTCAAACTCAGTACCTACTAGTTACAGGATCGACATCGCCACGAGTTTCCATGTTACTCAGCAACAAACGCACACGCAGTTACGCACAGATTTATGTAATAAGCTATAGGTAAAATATATAAAGCTAATATAAAACTATAAAGTTTATACCATCGAAACCTGCGACAGTTGAGTTAGAGATTAGTTTGATTTGTCGTTTAGTTTATTTTCGCAAGTTTTACGACATGCATGGGTACCTAGCACATAATCATAACGGAAACATTATAAATACGAAACGCGATTTCAAATTGTCTAAGATTTGCCGGTGGCTGTTGTGGCACACATCCAACAAGATAACTGATGGTTTCTCCAGTTGGCCAAACTCTGAGGAAGCCCATTGAAGAACTCTTTGACGTAATCTTGCAGACCTACAACGTTATAGTGAACTTCAAAATTGGAACGTATTTTCTGGAGCAAATAGTCTCAGTTACTATATCATGTTTACGTTACATAAGTCAATACTTTTCTACATAAACGTAATACTCACGTCAGTTGGCAGATGCGCCGTTTTATCGCGAAGTCTAAAATGTGGTATTTATTTTTGTTACTACGTGTTTATTATAACACTGAGCAGAACTGACACAGCTCGTTTTTTACGAGATATATGTACCTACGAATTATTTTTTATTTGATATTGCGGTGTCTTGAGGAATATAATTAAGCACGTTTGAAATGATAAAATTATACAGAAAATCAGAAATCAAATCATTAACTGTTAAATGTGGCAAGGATATCGACCTGCTTCCTTGTGTTTTTTTCAAACATGCAATGAAATGTTGTCATTACGTACCTATTTCAAATTAGGTCGGGAAGTTCTACGTATCTGGTTCGTTGAGTGAGGATGATATGTAATGGAATTTCATAGTAATTTCCCCACCTAAGCCAGCAATGCTTGAGTCATTTGTTTTCAAACGTCAAATTCAGACACAGCGCCACAGAATAAATAATTACTTAGGACAACGTCGTCATCAGAAAAAAAACATGCGAAACGGTTTACATAGACGGTGGCGCCCCCTACTAATTTCTACTCTTTTTTTGCCAGACTATAATGCGATAAATGTCACCTGTTAAAACGTTACCTCAAAAATATTAAAAAAAAAATTGGCGCAGAATTTGAGTGTCACCGCTTAAAAGCTTACCTCAAACAGATTTAAAAAAAAGTTTAAGCGCGGAAATTAAAAAAAAATGTTTTCTCGGATTTATCAAATATTTTATCAAGAGCTTTTTAAAATTTAAAATGAGTTCGGACGAAAGTGATGTGGATGTGGATATAAAGTGTAGATACGCCTCCGGAATTGCGAGCGGAGGCAGAAGTAGACATGAGTAACTTACTGCCCCCGAAATCCAAAGTAAGATACATGACGGCGTATGAAGATTTCTTAAAATGGAAGGTTTACAAGGTCAGTTTTTAATCTATTCCATTGCAAGTTTGAGAAAAGCATTATACATTCCTCGCCGTGAAAAGGGCTTACAGGCTTCGTAATCTTCATATCACTATCCGTACGGTATACCTACTCACCCTGTAAATCCTTCTTTCCCGGCGTATGTCGTAATGTACTATTTTTCAATTGTAAGGTACTCGTATCGATAATGTCGCAAAAATAATATGACGTAATGAGTTAAAAAATAACTTTCCCTAAGTCACAACTTCACAAGGCTATAAGATCCAACAGTTCTTTAAACACGCATAAGCGGACCGAACCAATATTGGGCCGTCCAATATTGGTTCGGTTGTCCTTGAGCACGAAATGAAAGGCTCCGGTCCTGAGAGCAAAAACAAGTTATAGGTAAAGGAGCTCGTAAAAAACCGGGGACAGGTTAGAAACATGTTCTGTTTGGCAAGTCATGTTCGTTAGAAGGGGATTGGGCAGGTTTATTATAGATCGATTATGAGTATATCTAATTATCTACACACTACACATGTACTTGACTTGTGTGGAAGTTCTTGTTATACTATCTATTGGAATAAGTCTACTAGACATTGTAATTCTTAAGAGTATACAATTTTAGTTGGGAAATTGTACAGTTAAGAAATCTCAACCTTCAGATCAATGAATTTACACACCATTTGCACACGTTAGTAGAATTTCCACTTTAAACAAACTTAAAAACTATCAAAATTCAGTATATCAGCTGTAGTCTGTAGTCTGTAGCTTTGAATTTGACTTGAATCACTTTTGTTCAAGAATCAAATTGGAAAGGACTTCACTATCAGACTTCATTCATACTCGTCATTTTCCACAAACTGGACTTTACGAGGTGTCTAACCTCTAAATAACTATATTCTGTAGTCATTTTTTGTGTGACAGACAGCAAATAAGCAGACGAGCTGCTGACGGGAGCAGATCCTCATGTCCCAAGGAGCAACATCGGAGTAATCCGGTCCTTGAGAACTTGGAACACCTTAAGTCACGAGAAGCCAGAAGGAAACACCTTCCACAGGATTCGTATTCAAACCGGTAAATATAGCTTACATTAAGACGATACAGGAGGGATCAATTCTCCATACAAACGCTCTCGACTATTTCCTCCTTGGTTTTTGAAGATAGAGCAATGATTTTTTTAACACAGATTGTTATTATTTTTGTCTGTGTCAGACCGTTTTCAATTTTTAAAGACGCTAGAGCCCATCAAAAATTTCCAAAAACGGCCTTATTGATTCTGGGCAAAAAAGGTGTGGTATTCAAAATTGGTAACAATTAGCCGAAAAAACTAAACGGTCCGACACAGATTATTTCATTGTTATTCAGATTTTCAAATTTCGTTACCATTGATTAAGTTTTGAAGGAGGAAGCAGTCGAGAGCGGAACCTCGATTTTAAAGATTTTTTCGCAATAACTTTTAACTAAGTATTGTTCTGAATGGACAATTTTTTTTCGATAAATCTATTTTATAACACTAGTATATTTAACTAAACTTCCCAAATTGAAAGGGGGGCTCCTTTCCATTTTAGCATTTTCGCTCCTGTCCTGCGTCTTAAGTGTTTCTAAAGCCATAGTGAAGTTTCAAGATGAGGGGGCCGATTTTTGAATCTCGGTCATTCAATTTCGTGAAATTCGTTCAATAATATCTCCACTACTAGCGATTTATATTCTACTTACAGAATCAAAAACGAGTGGTAAGCCGTCCTTTTTCAAATAGTATGTTATACAATCGTGATATAATACAAAGCTTTTCAGCTCGTGGCCTAAACATGGTGTTTAGGCCACGAAGCTTTGTTGAGTGGCCTAATAGTACGGTACGAGAGTGAAAAGCTTAATTATATCACTATTGTATACAATACTTTTTAGGGTTCCGTAGTCAACTAGGAACCCTTATAGTTTCGCCATGTCTGTCTGTCCGTCCGTCCGTCCGTCCGTCCGTCCGCGGATAATCTCAGTAACCGTTAGCACTAGACAGCTGAAATTTGGTACCAATATGTATATCAATCACGCCAACAAAGTTCAAAAATAAAAAATGGAAAAAAATGTTTTATTGGGGTACCCCCCCTACATGTAAAGTGGGGGCTGAATTTTTTTTTAATTCCAACCCCAACGTATGATATATTTTTGGATAGGTATTTAAAAATGAATAAGGGTTTACTAAGATCGTTTTTTGATAATATTAATATTTTCGGAAATAATCGCTCCTAAAGGAAAAAAAATTGCGTCCCCTCCTCTAACTTTTGAACCATATGTTTAAAAAATATGAAAAAAATCACAAATGTAGAACTTTATAAAGACTTTCTAGGAAAATTGTTTTGAACTTGATAGGTTCAGTAGTTTTTGAGAAAAATACGGAAAACTACGGAACCCTACACTGAGCGTGGCCCGACACGCTCTTGGCCGGTTTTTCTACGAGTCATCATCTTCATCATCAATGGACGGAAATATCATCATTCATGCAAGTTAAAATTAATATTAATAGCGTCGTTCACCGTTGTATCAACATCGAATTACCTAGCAACCAATTGTTTGTAATAACCGTCTCTGATTGGCCGATAAGGCGACAGATAAAAAAAAATGTGTTTCAGATGCCGACCAATTTGCCAGGTATCGCAAATTAGTATAGAAATTGTAAGAAGTTCTATTTTTGAAATTATTACAGTTAACTAAAGTCAACTATATATAATGAGATTATTATAGTTGAGTCGGAACTGCCATAGAGTATCCAACACTGAAAAGTTAGCACTTATAGTTTAGTCTGTGGTGGTGTCCTAATTGACAGATTACAGTCGACGAGTAGAAAAAATAGCATTACGTCGTTTTCCACAGACTTTCGAACGCCGAATTCGTGCGTTCGAAATTCAAAAATCGATCCCCAGGTTCAGAAATGTTACGTGCGCGAATTCCCGTTTTCCGCAACTTCAAGTACGTATTCTCAAGTTGTAATGACGTCACCACAGCGTTACGTTGGATGACTAAATCGAGTGGAAATAATTTCTATTTTAAACTGCTGACACGTTTTTTATATCATAAATGGCAGCGCGAGGTCACGCTACGCTAGGAGCACGTTTCCAAATGGGATTCACTTAGTTATTGCCAAGTTGTATTCAAATATTTGATAGCTCATGATATAACCACAATGTTGTACGCGACTTATAGAACTTAGGTCTACATAATAATTTAGGTAAGTATCTTTACGAGTTCAGTGAGCATCACGGAGTGACGGATCAGACAACGGTTCCGAACGGGTTGAGTTGAGAACGGGATTTTTCCCACAATTCTATGCAGAGTATGCAGAACAAAGTGGAGATAGACAGAAATTGATCCCGGGTGGCAGATTCTTCCGCAACAGGAAAAACTATTCATATCATACTACGTGACGATGATGTGTCTGTCAAAGGTGGTTGATGCAACTGGCCCTAAATCACATACAAGGCAAGGTCAAGAGTTCAATCACCAATTAGTGTTTATTTTTATTTACACGTGTTTAGTTCCAATTCAGGTTTCTCTGGCCTTGGAGCTATACTGCGAGGATTTGTTACTTGATAAATTGATACTTAATAATAAAATTGACAAATTAACTAATATGTATTTTGGGCCTCTTAGGATGATCATATCATGTTTTTAACCCCCGACGCAAAAACGAAGGGGTGTTATAAGTTTGACGTGTCTGTCTGTGTGTATGTCTGTCTGTCTGTCTGTTTGTCTGTCTGTTTGTGTGTGTGTCTGTCTGTGGCATCGTAGCGCTCGAACGGATGAACCGATTTCGATTTAGTTTTTTTTATCTGAAAGCTGAGTTAGTCGGGAGTGTTCTTAGCCATGTTTCATGAAAATCGGTCCACTAGGTCGCGGTCGGGGGTTTTTTCAAAATTTTAATTTTGTGGTTAGGTTATTCATAACCTAACCACAAAATTAAAATTTGGCAATGTGTGTGGTTATTCATAACCTAACCACAAAATTAAAATTTTGAAAAAACCCCCGACCGCGACCTTATTTTCATGAAACATGGTAACATCCCGACTAATACAGTTTCAAATAAAAAAAATTTAAATCGAAATCGGTTCATCATTCAGCTATGCCACAGACAGACACACACACAGACAGACAAACAGACAGACAGACAGACAGACAGACAGACACGTCAAACTTATAACACCCCGTCGTTTTTTCGTCGGGGGTTAAAAAGGTAACATCACGTTACAATTACAAGCTATTTATTTTGTAGGTCATTCGCACGTGTTTAAATTAATAAGATTGTTTTTCTCCAATATGATCAATAAGTTCACCTTATTTATCGCAGCTAAAAGCTAAAATCGTGGCGGAAGTTCTATATGGTCTTATTCTTTTTTTGTACAATTGATTGTACTGTGTTGTAAAACGTCACACTGTTGCTGTTGCAAGAAAATGATAAGTTTTTTAACATTATTTTTAATTTAACTATGGGTTCTAGTTTAGACATAAGCCGTCGCTTTTATTTGTGTGTCTTTTACTACTACTATTAGTTAATAACATAGATAAGTTAGAAGTAAACCAAATACCGGAAAGCCTTTAGAGGTTATTTTGAATGTTAGATATATTGACCTTTAAACTCGTGTTGGTATTTGCGATATTTATATTATTACACGTGTTTGCATAATCACGTTTGAAATAAACTAACAATAAATAAAGCGATAAGCGGTTTTATGTATTAGGTGAGATATGCAAAATATGTTAAAGTGATAAATTAATATATAGAAAATCAACAGAATGTTTTTTAGATTGTTACAGCTGTTAGTGAGGGTCACGCAAAGTATAATTTATTATATTTTGTCTTATGTACATTGTACAGTGTACACCTATCCCTTTATTACGTACCTACCGGTTTTTAAAAAGACCACTCTTGTATCATCGTTTCTTTGTATTATTGTGCTTTGCAGATAGAGGAGATATTGAGGAGGATAAAGCCAACTAAATGAAACGGCGGCAAACTCGACTGGCGGATAATTTTAAGTAATCGATTTTTTCAATTTTACATTATTAACTAGAGTGCCATGCCATACGAGACTACGAGTATAATATACGTCCACTAGACATAAGCACACAGCGGCAGCACCCGCGATGGTATAAGGACTATTTGAGAGTATACGGAATATAAAATGAACTGGGCTACTGGATACAAGTGGTTGATGGTACGGGATAAAAAAACCGGACGTCTGCCTAATAAAATGGATACCAATTCTAATTCCTACAGATAATGACGGCCTTAAAAGATGGGCCTCCACAAAAAGCGATATCTATGATAGCTCATGGGCTGGGAGAACTCAAAGTTAAAGGTAAGGGTGTACCTACTTATGAGTGCACCGCTTTCTACCCAGTGGCTGTGAAGCTGATTCACGATGTTTCCAATACGGCTGTGCCAGAAATAGCACAAACGTCACACACTGCCAAGGGCGGATCGATTCTTATCGCAACGCCAGTGTGGGTACTGATATTACTGATAACCTAGACCGATTCAATGCGATGCGGGATCGTCGTACATACCTACAAGTAAGCAGATATAACGAATAACAACCTGCCCTGTAACCCTAATAATGTTAAGACTATCAAAGTTTCAGAAACAATTTTTGTCTTTTAACATCAGACATTTTAGTTAGCCGACATTTTTTGCTTTATCAGGCTTTGTTTCGGATATTAAGAGTGTTAATAACCTAAAAAATAGTTGGTTGGATGGCTAAGGATTGAAAAATCACATTACACATCGCGGAATTAAGAGTCAAAGATGACTTAAACAATGTTTAAAAAACCTTTTAGGATTTCACTATGGTACCTAAAATGCAGCTGATGTTCAAAAAACATAGTATGACAAGACAAGACATTGCCAAATTCGGATCTTTATCGGAAGGGGTAATAATGTGAAGTAGAAGTTCTAGATTGAAAGCGAAAGTTTAAATCTGAAATTTGCGGCGTCTCATGACAACCTGGACGCATTTTACGAAACAACATTGTGGAAATGGGAAAACGCTTATGACAGGGTCGAATTGAAAAAGACAGAAGAGGCCTTTGCCCAAATATGCTAATTTAAAAAAGTAGATTCTAGTGACACGCAGCGCCTAAAACACATACCTAAGACATGGATGCGTTAAGAGAGCTTAGGGTATACATACAAACAGTAGATCACCCTGCCAAGGGCGGATCCTTATCGCAAAAGGCACCGGGGCTACTGATAACAACTGTAACCTAGACCGTTGCGACGCGACTTGTCTATCGTACAATGCTATAAAAGGTAAGCAACCTACTAGAGTACATTTTGTGTAAACGAGTAATACTAGTATATTCCTAAAGTGCATTTAGCCGGCATCGGCACCTTCCGTCTTTTCGTCATTGCTGCACATGTGCGTTGCGGTCTACGGAAAGGCAATATGAAATTTATTTGTAGAGCAGAGCATAAACGTCGCAATCTGTCGCGAGTTTCTTCTGTCAACTCTACGGCAAAGTATGTTGCTCCTGAGTCGGTCTATTTAGCCACCAAAACCGATGTTTCCCGGACATTGCACATAGATCGTCTGAAATAGACGCTAAGGTCTGAAGCCGCTAGGTGTGCCAGTAGCAAGAGCGGGTCACATCAATACCTAAATGTTTTGAGCTCTTCGAAGGGTGACATATTGTTGCAATGCAAGTGATTGTACATATCGTAGAGCTGTAAAGTTTGAATCTTAGAAATGTTGAAATTATATTTTAACTCTGTGTTGAGCAGGCAGCACAGTGTTGGCTCACTACCGAATGTAAAAAAAATAATAATGATATAAGTTCATTATATGTGAAGAGTTCGTGTACACTCCCTACCTTCTTACCTCTATTATAAGTAGTTCGAAAACATTGATGTCAAGTTATTTCATTTCATGAGGGCTTATAAACATAATGAATTAACGTAAACAGTTCAATCACTTAACGAAATTATACTGGTGTTAGGTTTTAGTAATTTAGTAATGGACTTACAATGTTATTTATGTATTAGTTTGACCTCTTTTTGTCTTTTACGGATGATTACGTTTATTACAAATACCAATTAGATTAAGTATACATACCTAAATAAGCGCTTCGTGGATCAAGTTTTCTACGGACCACAAACTTTGTCTGCCTTACATATTTGGTGCCTGCTCTTTTCTTGTAACATACCATTTTTAGGCGTTTTTGTTAATATCCGAAGAACAACATCTTTAAAAAAATCCAACATAAACCAAAACGCTGACGCAAGATTATGATTTATGACAATTCCACGTTTTCATGAATAAACCTGTACGCGTAAACTCAAGCCCCAAGGCCCCAAGGTATAAATATCCGGTACTATCGCACTCCGGAGCATTCACTGGGCCTTGGCACTGGTCGGGGCCGTGACGTCAACGCTTGCCGCCAACGATCGGCTACCGTATAAGAATTCAGGGGGCCGATTTTTGAGTCTCACTGTCACTAAAATACCGGTTGAAAACGGTGAATTGCCTATTATTTTTAGTGACAATTTTCTGAATTCGAACGCCGTGAGACTCAAAAATCGGCCCCCTGACAGCAGATTTACTGCAGTTTTGCGGCGCGGTATTGCTGTCGCCAATCCAATGCTGCAGCCGAAAGCGTTGCTGCAGGAAACGTCTAAAAGGTAATGTTTATCGAGACATTCATATTTTGCCCGTGTGTCAAAACACGGGGTTAAGAATTTCACCACCCCTCGTCTTCCCGTGTGTCGTAGGAGTCGACTATGGGACACTGGTTAAGACGCTACGGGAGCGAAAATGCTAAAATAGAAAGGAGCCCCCCTTTCAATTTAGGAATTTCAGTTGAATATACTAGTGTTATTAACTAGATTTATCGAAAAAAAATATGTCCATTAAGGCCAACTCAGTTAAAAGATATTGCGAATAAATCTTTAAAATCGAAGTACCACTCTCGACTGTTTCCTCCTTCAAAACTTATTTAAACGGAACGAAATTTGAGAATCTGAATAACAATGAAATAATCTGTGTCGGACCGTTTAGACTTTTTGGCTAATTGTTACCGTTATCGTTACCGTTACCGTTATTGTTAATCTTGAGTATCATCACACCTTTTTTTGAGCCATATTGAAAAAGGCCGTTTTTAGAAATTTTTGATTGGCTCTAGCGTCTTTTAAAATAAAAATAGCAAAAAAATCAAAACGGTCCGACACAGATAAAAATTATTATTATAATCTGTGTTGAAAAATTATTGCTCTATCTTCAAAAACCAGGGAAGAAATAGTCGAGAGCGTTTGTATGGAGAATTGACCTGTATAGTACCGTCTTAAATTGCGGCGTAGGCGAGAGGATGGCAGCCTGTCACTGCAATGTCAGTTTCGTTTTCTGTCAACCCCTTATTTACCAAGAGTGAAACTTGAGTAGGTAGTTTCATGTGCTCTGCCTACCTTTTTATGAGATACAGGTGTGATTGTATGTATGTATGTACATTCATATGAATGTGCTTTATCGTTTCTATTTATGTCTTTCACATTTAATACATATGTAAGTATGTAATGTACCTCTACTTCTTTCGTCAGCATTATGGACTAAGAGCCCAGGGTGCGTAGCCGAATGGCACAAACGCTCACGAAACGAAACGCTAGTAGATATCTATCTCTATCGCTCTTGCGTATTGGCGCGACGAGTCGGACTACCTTTCGCAGCGTTTCGTTTTCGTTTCGCGTCGGAGAAATGCCATTCGGCTACGGGGCCAGAGCTGCCAGACCTTCCTCATTTTCTCAAGGATGAAACTTTGGGACAATGTAGAGTTTGTATCGACGTTTAATGTCTGCATATTACCAAAGAGGATCGAGTATTATAGAGAGTTACTGTCCAAGTAAAATGTGTAATCACAGTGCGTAGACTGCCATCTCTTGACACAGGCTTAAAACTTTTGAACCTCAGTTTTGACAATTTGGCCCATATTCTTAGCTTGATTAACACATGTTAAAATATCAAATATTAATATTAGCGCCATCTAGCTGGGCGTACCCCAAAGGTGTACCTAATGCCATCTAGGCCGCCGTACCTTTTTCTGTATGGCACTGAGGTACGTTTTTTTCTTAGACTTTATCTGTCTATACGGAGTTATATATCGTCACTACTTTTAAAAAAACTTGTATTTCGTCTGTCAATGAAAAGAAAATTGTAGTAATTATGTATGGAATGCATATAGACTTACTGCGTTTTAACTTTGAGGAACAGCGTGAGATACGAGATTTTTTAAAGTAGTGACGATATGTCTTTGATATTACCTAGTTAAGGTTTTTTTTAAACACTTAACTTTCCTTAAATTTTCAAGGCAATTTTGTTGTATGTGATAGAAGAGACTGTAAGGATTTGATAATCATCGTATCCTGGCCATTTCCGCCGGCCGTAACTCTTACCAGACGCTTGAAAGTTTCTCGAACTTACCCTAATTTCTGAAGCTACGGTCGGCGTAAATGGTTAGGAAATGATGATTATCAAATCCTTACAGTCTTTTCTATTCTATCACATATATAAAAATCAGCAATAAGAATTTTAGCTGACTAAATGAGCGCATGGGGGCTAATTTATAACATTTTACTACGCAATTTACTGCAGTGAAAGAATTATATACTGCGTGAGGATGAAAAGGTATGAAATAAATAGGTTTGGAATAGTAAAATGGTTGAAAATTTGTAACATGTACTTTATTGTTATTGCATTCTTGTTACACAAATGTCTTGAGCAAACGAAAATCTAACTAATATTACTTTTTTATTTACTTTACATTCAAGCTAAGAATACTATTTCGGATTATATCAAAGCTAGAAAAGGTACAAATAATTGACACAATTTAATTCGTTATTTTAAAGTTACACAACGAAACAAAAAAATACACGCGAGAACGATGTGATTGTCAAGCCAAAGTTTCTAGGCCAACTGTTAGTAAAACCAGACTTTCCAACAAAATGCTTTCTGTGAACCATGTTATTTACGACAGGGTAGTAATAGTAACTGCCGTTGAGCATTGTTTCCCTGAATGGAGCTCTTATAAAAATAACGAAAGCGTGTCAATGCTAACAGTTACACAAAACAGCCATAAAACAAATCGGGATTGTATCCTCGGATCGTCCTTTCCCTTTTAAAACTTGCAGAATACAATGTTCAAGTGAGAAGGACAAGCGAAAGTGTGTTTAATAGGTTTCTAGAAATAGGAGAAATGTTTACCACTGTTTTGTTGTAATGCAACAATGTACGAGTATTTATTCAATGACAAAGGCTTTGTCAGAGAGTATCGATTGTAACGGTTAACGTAAAATACAAATAATAATACTCGGAAATATATTTAGAGCAATCAACAAACATCATAAAAAGTGGAAAACAGAACTCTTATTTCAACATTTTCAACAGACTTTATAAATAGGACTTTTTTATTAAGACGAAGCCATTGCTATCATTCCTCATTCCGAGCGAACCCCGCACGCCCGTACAGTCGAGTTCATAAATATGTGTACATTTTTTCATCTTATTGCAACGAGTTAAGGTGAAGAAATGTACACATATTTATGAACTCGACTGTACCTACCGTAACTCATCTAGCCGACAAAGTGACCGAGGATAACGGTTAATAAACGGTTCAAATTTACATTTTACGATACCAACTTTTACTTTTAAGTTTATTGTTCCAGAATTTCGGGCAGTTTTATGGCGGTTTTTCAAAGAAGTTTTAAATTATGTACTTACATAATGTTAGATTGTAGATTGTGAAATAAATTGTTTAAATTGAGTAACCGTTACATGCCATATTATCGTAGATAATGTCTTTTAAGACCTTCAAATAAAAAAAAATAGATTTTTTAAATTAATTACATCTTTTTAGGGTTCCGTAGTCAACGTCCGTCCGTCCGTCCGCCGATAATCTCAGTGAACGTTAGCACTAGAAAGCTGAAATTTGGTATCGATATGTATGTATAATTGTATATCAATCACGCCGACAAAGTGGTAAAATAAAAAGTGGACAAAAATGTTTTTTCAGGGTGAGTACCCTGAGGGCCGTCCCATACACGTAACGTGGGGAGTGTTTTTTTTTTTTTATGTCAACCCTAACGTGTGATATATTGTTGGATAGGTATTTAAAAATGAATAAGGGTTTACGAAAATCATTTTTTGATATTGTTAATATTTTCGGAAATAAACGCTCCAAAACTAAGCGCGACACGCTCTTGGCCGGTTTTTTTAAACAGATGTTTCACCTACCTACATGTTATAGGGATCGGTTGAGTTGAGTCTCCCTTGGCTTGGTCACCTGGAAAGGATGGGTGAAGATCGGGCAGTCAAGAGCCTACCCCGGGGAGACCAAATGGACTCCGTCCTGCATGTTGGCCACCCAAAAATATCGTTGGGCGGAGATAGAGTGGATGTAGAGTTGTAGACCTCCGTGAGCTCGGTGTCGGCGATAGCTGGCGAGATACCGCTCAAGACCGAGCAAAGTGGCGTGCTCTTGTGTTGGAGGCCAAAACTCATTTTGGGTCATCGCGCCAGCCAAGTAACCTTAAGTAAATCATCATTGGCCTCAAAGTCTATAACAGACTATACAAGCAGTGTCAAGTGGGGCGACAGCGTTTTTCATGGCTATATTGGCTATGTAAGCCAATACGGGAGCGACAAACACGACCACAACTCGGGCAGGTGAAGTGTGCACTCGGCGAACAGGTATCGCGCTGATGACGCTTGGCGCGCTTACTTGCGGGTGTCGCAAACCAAGCATTGTCGTGGATTTTGCGTCCGTCGAACACCAGTTTGCGCCATTTGTCCCTGTCCTCGGCAAGCTCTTCCCATGTGTGGGCCGGGATGTTGAAGGCATGTATGTCACGTTTAGTGCATGGAATCTTAAGTAAATAAGTAGTAAGTAAACAGATGTATTGAATTTGGTTTCCATCCAGTTTTACCTTTTGTAAATAAAATATTAATATCGAGTTAATGTAGTCTGTAAAGTGTAGACTATTCAATACCTAATAGTATCAAGACCTATAATCGCGTGATGGTTAAAAATATGGCATTATAATAAATTTAAATCGACATCCAGTGTAGTCAAAAGGAACCCAATGATTAAATCTGCACACGGCAAATAAAGTAAACAGCTATACACCTGCCCAAGCATCTGAGTTGACTCAAAGTTGCATCAACTATGTTTTCGTTTCAGAAACGTTACCAAACGGTCACCACTCACGGGAGCAGGCTGACTCACCTCTACAATAAACTACTGTGTGTTCTGTTGACATAGCGGCGTACAGACTCGTACTACAGTAGGTCTGCTCTTGAGATTGATTAGTTTGACGGAGTGGTGAGACGGGAGAGAATAGCAATATGTATACACCTACATAATTGGCTGTCTGCACAAGCACCACTTCTGAAACATCGTTGAATTGTTCGCCAATTACTGGTATATCAGTAGGTGGATCGGTATCGATTGACGGAAAGTATATAGGCAAAGTCACCGGCAGTAATATCGCAAAAGAGCTCTTTCGAACATTTTGTATGACTCTGAAATATACATAGATAGGTAATAGACCTGTCTTGAAGATATGATCCTTAAATCATTAACCTAGCTTAGTGTCTATATCTTAATTTTTTCTGAGGTGCTATAATGTAATGTAAACACCAAGGGGTCGGTTGCATGAAACCGTCTATCACCGTTAAGACAATACGATACAAGTCAATTCTCCATACAAACGCTCTCGACTATTTCCTCCCTGGTTTTTGAAGATAGAGCAATGATTTTTTCAACACAGATTATTATTATTTTTATCTGTGTCGGAACTGTCGGATCGTTTTGATTTTTTTGCTATTTTTATTTTAAAAGACGCTAGAGCCAGAGCCAATCAAAAATTTCTAAAAACGGCCTTTTTCAAAATGGCTCAAAAAAAGGTGTGATACTCAAGATCGGTAACAATTAGCCAAAAAATCTAAACGGTCCGACACAGATTATTTGATTGTTATTCAGATTCTCAAATTTTGTTCCGTTTAAATAAGTTTTGAAGGTTCGAAGGTCGTTTAAAATGTAAAAATCTTTAAAGTCGAGAGCGGAACCTCGATTTTAAAGATTTTTTCGCAATATCTTTTAACTGAGTTGTTCTTAATGGACATTTTTTTTTGGTAAATCTAGTTAATAACACTAGTACCTATATTTAACTGAAATTCCCAAATTGAAAGGGGGACTTCTTTCCATTTTAGCATTTTCGCTCCCGTAGCGTCTTAAATCATTCACTAAACTTTATTGTTTGGGAAGCTTCGTAGATTCCGCTGCGTATGATGTTGATCAGTCTGTAAACTGTCGTTTGCAATTGGCCTTCATGAAAGTAAAGAATTGACTGTCGCTTTGCAACATGGCACTTTTTGACACATCACCTCACCATTTCACCTACTGTAGAGGCAGAAATGGTACATTGCGTAAATGCATGGCACCTGAGCCAACATCCTTGTTTGAGTTGTTTGCGCGAAACCGTGTCACGTGGCCGTATGTCAGGCTAACGGCTTTGTGCTGCCTGTAGGTAGGCATCTAGTTATATCTTACATTCGTAAGGAATGGAATTTCTTAGCATAGATACCAGAAATTGCAACAATCCGGCAGGCGTACGATCTCCTGATTTTAGAACCATAATTAGTTATACGCTATACGATAAATATAATAAAATAGCAGACACGCTTATGTCATATGTACTTACTAAAGTCTAACAGATAAAGTTTTCATATCGTGTGTTCAATCTAAGGAGCTGAGATAGATTATGTATGCGATCTTACTGTAAAATATTGCCAGTTAGATGAACTAGAGAAATGTTAGACTTGAAATAAAGTCATAAAAAGAAGTCATTGGAATCACAAAACAATCTGTGTTTATCTGAAATCGCAGAAGACTCTGATTCACGGTACTAAAATTAAAAAGGATTGATAAACATTTAAACATACAATGAGTAGATTGGGTAGGTAAGCTGATATCAGATAAATAAGCAAATGAAGTGAAAGAACAATAAAATACCGCATAAAGAAGAATAAACAAAGCAAGACTAAGATTATGACAAGGTTTCCAACAACTGATCGACCATTTCAAAGAAACATTACAAAGATACTTTAGGAATTGGTTACACTCAAACATGACTTCATAACAACGAGTCAAAAACGTAAACACACAATACAAAAACAAGTCACGCTGTTTCTTTTAGGTATAAGTACTTAGTTACACTAGTTACTGTGAACGTTAACTTAATAATATTTATTACACTAGATTTAATTGTTCTTTTGCGAAACCTGCACTAAAAACTATGTAGTAGGTAGACAGGATTTTAACTTTTTACAGACTTTTTTGAACATAAGTAGCTCTTACATTTTGTACATATTTGGATTGCAAACAGAAATCACGACTCATCAGGCACCAGTTCATCACAACCTTGATTGTTGATCTTGATGTCGATTTTAAATGGCTGTCGTGATTCTGACTAAGTTGATGACATCGTGAGAAAACATACTCATCACAGCGAGGCTATCACACCATCATCGCTCACTTGTCAAATCAGCATACGAGTACGCACTTAATTTGTCCACGAAAGTATGCATGTCATATCATATGCAAAGGCCAACGTAACGTAATCGGCCATCTTTGATATATTGCTGATGATAAAAGTTATGTCATACAAAGTTAGACAAGAACCTATACAATGAGTTTTTGACGTTTTAGAATACGTTAGTATGTAATGTTGGATTCTAGTTAGTAAGATACGACGGTTTGAGGCGCTATTCACTTTCTCCTTGCAGTGAATCGCTGATTTAGCCATTCTAAAACGCCAGGATTTCATGGTATATCTTTTCCACATTTCCGCAGTCTAACAATAGAATAGAATGCATTTATTCGTTACACACACACACACAAAATAAACGTTACAAATAAGAAGACATGAACAAGAAGGAGGTGCTACGAAATGGTCTAATCTCAAAGATGAAGATGAAGAGAAGATGTTCTTTGTCATATTTTAATCTGGCTGTTCGATTTTTCTCGGAAATCAGAGAATTCTTGGCAGGACGACGAGCACGAAGTCCGCCGTCTATCAGACGACGACGAGACTGTAGTACGGAAAGTACGGATGGACATAGAAACTGATACGTCAATCGATTTTTCTCGCTTAATGTCGCGTTCTGAACAGGGTACGTAGCCGAATGGCACAAACGCTCACGAAACGAAACGCTCGTAGAATCTATCCCTATCGCTCTTGCGTATGGGCGCGACAGAGCCAGATTACCTTTCGCGGCGTTTCGTTTTCGTTTCGCGTCGCAGAAATGCCATTCGGCTACGGCACCAGGTACTCAGTATTGGCATTGGCATTTGATATTAAGTGTCAGATACTCATTAATAGGCAGTTAAATAACGTTTAATTTAAAGTTCAATGATTAAGCATATACCTGAGAATCAATTTGTCCTAAATCAACTGTATTTCAATTCAAGCGCTGTAGCTTATAATAATGGTGTGAGAACTTATTAATAATCTGTGGTGAAGGCTCATCATACTTCAGTCAGTATTACGTCATACAAAAAGACTTTTTGACTAAAGTAAAGGTCAAAGGTATATTATTAATACTCCAAGGTCAAAAGTAAGGTTCCCTTCTATTTGAGTAAGTAAAAGTTAAAGGCTTCCGATTGCTACGCAATGTATATATCTCACTTTTGTTAGAGCAAAAAGTTATAGGTAGGTACGTAACTAGATTAGATCGGTAAAATTATTGAAAGGGTCGATAAATTTCGTGAAGCTGGATATCTAACTGGTATATAGATAATCCATACTAATATTGTAAATGGGAAGGTGTGTGTGTCCGTTTGTTTGCAAAACGAAGCGACGAACTGACGTGATTTTTTAAGTGGAGTGTAGTTGAAGACTTTTTGTCTCTTTCTAAGTTGGGGGCAACTTCCCTAAAATGGGGGATGGAAGATTGTATGGAGCATTCCGCAATTTTCGAATTTAACGCGAGCGAAGCCGCGGGTAAAAGCTAGTATTTTATAATGGTAAGCGAGAATGTGGTATCTTCTATCGGAAAATTCCGATTCCCCATTGGAAAGTCCCAATTTATATTTCAAGGACAATAAGTTTAACAAGTCTCTTACGACTCCTTCAATTCAAAGTCCTTTCCGGTTCAACCCCAAACCCTATCATCTGCCGCCAGTTGTCGCCAAGGTCAGGAAGGCATTAAGTAGGGTAGCATTGGCATTGTCAGGTAAATTTTTTTGCTTACCGTGGGAATAGGGTCAATGTGGAGGATTTCACCTGCTTGCTAACTGTTCTTTGTCAAGGGTTTTTTGTTACATTTGGGGTTGGAGTTTGGTTTTTATGTAAAAAACAGAGAAGCATTTTTTCGTTGGTAGCAGTTTTTCGTACAACACGCACGTCGCACGCACAACACGCGAATTTAAGATAAGTTTTTGAGAATATTAGAAGAGTGTCTAGCGGACGAGTTTAGTCTTTATTAAGAACTAGCTTTCGCCCGCGGCTTTGCTCGCATTAGAAAGAGACAAAAAGTAGCCTATGTCACTCTCCATCCCTTCAACTATCTCCACTTAAAAAATCACGTCTATTCGTCGCTCCGTTTTGCCGTGAAAGACGGACTAACGAACAGACACACACACTTTCTCATTTATAATATTAGTTGGCAAAATTGGCCAAATTTTACAAATAAGATCGACTAATTCAGGACTATACGCGGGTTTTCATAAACGCGCATCAGAGAAAAATTCATAAATAATTTAGTGAGTTAGTTTTCAAAAATCCCGTCTGATAACAATCAAGATAATAAGATGTTCTAATTGAAACTTGAATTAAATAAATCTATTAGATAACGGAAAGTGTAGTATTTCACCGACTGAAATTATCAATTTTGCATTATTTTGACGTTTTTTGAAAGCACCCTTAAAACTTAGTGGAGAGGATCGATATTACATAGGACTACTTAATGTCCAATTGAAGGCATGATCTCTTTGAATTTTTACATATTTAACAATTTTTCATTACTCCAATGGAGTCCATTATCATTTCAATCTGCATTTCAGTGCCTGTCATAACTTAAAAAAATATGTGTCAACTTTTTAGATTAGCTTTTGTTTGTCTGATAAACTTTTCGCTGATAACCAAAATTATGTTTATCAGATTTAGGTACCTACAATATTAAGCAACGGTGTTACCATGTAGCAATTATCCGTACGATTAGATAGCGTGGTTAGAACTTTGCCGAGAATTAAGGTTTTATTTCGTTTTGCGTCATTCCACATGCCATGACATAATTGGCATGTGTTACTGCAGTATTATCTTTTAGTTCTCTAAATAACCGTTGTAAACAAAAACGACGTTGTTCATGGGAATATATTATGTAGAGTCCCTTCTTCAGCTTTATTATTCTATTTGGGTGTTTGAGAAAGTATACATAAGTACTTGGGTAATACAGTAATTTTACACGTTGATTACTAAGTCACGAAGACGATTTCATATAACTCGACTACCTATTTATCCTGTCCTACGTTTCTTTCCTAATCTTTGAGAAAGCGGATTAATGCCTTTTGATACGAGTACACATCTAAGGCTATTTTCTGATGTCTTGGTGCACAGTGCAGTGCAGTATTGCTTATGAGCAAGGCTCTGAAAACGACCGAAAGATTTTCTTACTCTGTTCCATACAATCTAGACTTTTATTTACCTATGCCATCTCATAAATATTCAAACTCATAAATGGGTCCTATATTATGGTTACTATATCAAACTAACGGGCGTTTTCCCGAGCCTTGCTTATGAGTCTGGTGTAGTGTACCTTCACATTGTGATTCAGCAAAGCATTCCACAACAGAAACCAAAAGTCACAAATCCCAATCAATTGTGAATCTCAAGCCTACCGGCCGCTGATCATTCGGTATGCCGCGCACGGCGCGCACGTACGGCGCTCGGTGATCAGTATGCGGTGTGTGCGCCGCTTGGCAGTCGCGAAACGTAGCAGCGCTACGTCATTGCTGTGCGGAGCGTGTCGGAGACAGGGGCGGATTTGAGGCAGTGCGGTGCGGTGGTGGTTATTGTTTTTACAAAATTTTCAACGATTATCAAGGGGAACGAGGAAGTAGTCGTGTCGAATGAAATCAAATAAACGCCTTAAGGATTGACATGACATAGCAGGGGTAAACATTGGATAAACTTGAAAAAAAAATCCAAAGATGGTAAACAACTAGCGTCAATCGACAGACATCAAATTCCTGAAATTTCATAAGTCAACATGCGTACATGGTGAAAGTTTTGTAAACGCCTATAAATACCTAAGAAAAGACAAATATTTGCTTCTTGTTCACGACATGAAGGAAGATTTGGCAATATACTTGTCCATATGTAATCACAAAAAAGCTGTTGTGAAAGCCCGTTTAAACACTATCAATAATTGACCAGTCATCAACTCACCACAATTCAGCAAAAACAAATTTGCAAAAGCTGTAAGGCTAGTTCGCATCGACCCGCTAAAAAGTGGCAACGCGTAACTACTGACGCAAATCGATTCTTGGCACCATTTGCTTAGGCAGCATTTGCATAGGCCATAGCAAACTATAAATATTGGCCAATTAACGTATGTGCTAAATGACAGTCAATGACATGTCAATCATTTCATTTAATGACGAATTTTCGATAGCGATTTTAATTAGCTAGCTTGTGATGATGAGGATAGGAATTATATCCCCAACAACCGGATATATGTAACCCACGACGGCAACACCACAAAACGGCAAAAAATTTGTGATTGTTTCACAAGGTAGCAAAATAAATAAATAAATATACCTATATTATAGGACATTCTTACACAGAGTGACAGAGTCCCACGGTAATCTCAAGAAGGCTTGTGTTGTAAGTACTCTCACACTCAGACAACGTTGTGGTATTTACGGTGAGGGCGTTTATTGAACCCTGATCGAACCTCGAAGAGAAGAATTCTAATTAATTCCCACTTTGCTCCCTCCTATCAGGAAAGAAAATGAAACAAGTGAAAAAGTTCATCCTTCATTATTTCACCCGACCCGGTCTTCCGTCGTATTTAGTCAGAATTATCTGATGATTCGTTGTTTGTCAGTTTACTTTGTTTTCATCTGGCACACAATCTAATAATTCTCTTGATATATTTTTAAATTTTCGTATAAAAATAATATAAAGTGGGAAGACAGTGTCTGGCGTATCGAGATATAAAAATAAATGTTTATCGGACAATCGCGAATTAAAGTTGGCAATAAGTCGGCATGCATTAGCTGTTTCTGAAGAATTTAGCATATGAATTAAGTCTGTCTCGTAATTGGAACTAATCTTTCTGAAACCCAAATATACAGATCTTTTCATCCCACAATTTCATAATTAGGTATTCTAGGTTATCGTTTACTGTGACGTGACGTCTGTTACATATAGGCATAAGATTTGTTATGTCAATAAATAATATAAATACATATCATAAGTTCATTGGCAGAATAATACGGGTTGAATTCCGGTTTTAGATGATAAATTATGTACCTAAAAGAAGGTAGGACTACATACCGGTCATAAGTTCAAGTTCATCATTGATGGTATCATTGGAGTTAAAGTCATACCAAGCTATGTTATTATAAACACTTACTACCCTTGCGGGGCTAACAAAATAGTTGCAAACTTAGTATATTCGCGCGAACTTCGGTGTTCGCGGTAGGCCTAGGCCCTCGGAGCAGCACACTCTGCTATTATCACCGGACGGACGTGGGCGCATTGTCGACGACACGGAAACTTGCGTACACGCAAAACAGCGCAACCGACAAGGACAGTGAACAAAACTCCGCTACTTTGTATTGCGATTGTTTACGCGACTTCTGAATGAAGCTTATATTGGATGTTTTACGAGCGAGAAGTTTATTAAGCTGGTTACGAGATCCACGTGCAGTAACAAATTAATTTAAACGCTTGATTTGTCTGGGTACTCATTACAATATTGTACAAATACTATTATTGCAAATCTCACACAATTTAAAATTAAATATGTTGAACACATCCCGGATAGTATAGTACAGCTACGGCGGACTAGCGGTTCCTCTCTCTGCGGCTCTTTACTAGTTCGCCGGAAAATATCGCCCATCACCAGCTCATGAACTGGACCCTTTTATCAATCAAATTGCCTTCCAAGATGATCCTATTTCAGCTTCATGCTCAATCATCTTGCAAAGCAAAAGCTAAACGAAGTCATATCACAAACTGGAAATGTTTCAACTATTCTAAGCCATGGGATTAAGCTGGTATTCCTTACAATCCCTTCCTAAAAGGGCGAAATAGTTTTTTAAATAAGTTCTTATATCGCACTTATGTATGTTCCTACATCCCTAATTTATTTAGTTCCAGCTTCCAGTCCGGCCCTGCGGCGCTTGGTGCCGATATTCCAAGCGCGTCGCCCGAAGGCCGCGCGGGCAGATGCGCCGGGGAACAAGCGGAGCCTTCACTTAAACCACTTGCAATATATATATTGTATGTAACGCAAACGCAAACCAATACGACCACTAATACTAGAATAATCATTTCAGTCTTTAGAATATAATACTAGTGACTCTGTGTCTGCGAACTGTTGACCTTCACAATATGCTTAGAAAACGCAAAGGTGAAAAACTGTTACTTCTAGTATGTATATGTATCACAGTCAAGTCACGGGTCAAGCGCCATACATCTTATTGGCGCTTGTCTCTTATGACAATGTCCGCATTAGGCAACATTTCGAAAAATGAAAAATGAAATAGAAAAAATGACATAAAAAAGCAAATGGCGTTGGATTGAATCGTAGACCTATGCTGTCGCTCTGGTGAATAATACGTAAAGGATCAACCTTTCTTGCCAATACGACAGTCACATCTCAGACACTGGCGATCAAATATATGATAGAGGCGCGTTCCTAGCACACATTCTAAGCTCGTGTAGGTGAACGCGTATCATGCTTGTATGAGTGAGATATGACAGGTCGACTGTTCGCGTTGTTGACAGGCGGTAACTGTGACGTAACCAAGAGCGAGTGGGCGGTACTTTCAGCGGGGAGCGGGAGCGGCCATACTGTACGATAGTACGATAGTAGCTTGACTACGCAGATAGAGAGCCTGATATTTTGCTTTAGCGAAGTAGAAACCGCAATAGCTAAGCTCAAACTGAAGGCTTGTGGTGGTGATGGGCTTACCGCGCAATTGCTCAAGCGTCTAGGTCCGGACGGCAACAGAATAGTGCTCAGCATTTGTCAAAAGGTCTGGAGGACAGGCAGCTGGCCAGATGATTGGGTTGAGTCGACCATAATCCCCTTACATAAGAAAGGATCCACCTTGAAATGCGAAAATTACCGGACTATTTCTCTCGTTTCGCATGCGGGTAAAATTCTGTTGCATATCATTAACAGGAGACTGGAGCATTTCATTAAAGGACAAATCGCGAAGGAATAAGCTGGGTTTGTAAAATGCAAAGGTACACGAGAGCAAATACTTAACATACGGCAGCTCATAGAGAAATCCAAAGAATTTTTTGTACCGGTAGCTTTCTGCTTTATCGACTACGCAAAGGCGTTTGACTGCATAAGCTGGTCTAAAATGTTCGAGGTGATGAAGGAGATGGGTATACCCGAACACCTGGTGTTCCTTGTGCAGAACCTGTATTTGGACGGCAGCTCAAAAGTTCGCATAGAAGACGCAGTATCGGCACCTTTAAAACCGGAGAGAGGAGTCCGACAAGGCTGTATACTATCTCCCCAGCTTTTCAACCTGGTTGGTGAACACATCATGCGCCGTGTGCTGGATGGTTGGACCGGAGGGATAAAGATTGGTGGCCATCTAATCAACAATTTGCGATTTGCTGACGATACCACGATTGTTGGAGCTAGCGAAGCGGAACTCTCCGAACTACTGCACAGGATTGAACTGATAAGCGCTGAGTACGGGCTTCTCATCAACCGTAGCAAGACCAAATTGATGTTTGTGGACCGAGGTGGTAAAATGGAGAGAACTAATGAGCTGCGTGGCCTGGATACTGTGCAAGAATTTGTCTACCTTGGATCACTAATCTGCAACAACGGAGACTGCGACAGGGAAGTTGTAAGGCGAGGACAAATGGCCAAATCAGCTGTTAAGCGTCTGGAGAAAATATGGAGGAACCGCAATATCAAACGCAGTACAAAAGTACACCTCATGCGCACACTAGTTTTCTCCATATTTCTCTATGCAGCGGAAACTTGGACATTAAAAGAGCAAACGGTGGCCAGGATAGATGCGTTCGAAATGTGGTGTTGGCGTAAAATGTTGGGAATTTCTTGGACAGCACGTCGCACTAACGTATCTATTCTACAAGAGCTTAATGTCAAGACTCGTCTCTCTGCTATCTGCCGGGAGAGAATTATAGGCTTCTTTGGCCATTTGGCCAGACGAGATCCTGACAGCCTTGAGAAGGCGTTGATCGTCGGACCAGTGGAGGGCCATCGTAAAAGAGCCGGATTACCCATGCGCTGGTTCAACACAATAAAGAAGGTTACGCGCGTTGTGCTCCAGGGATCCTTTAGGAAGGCAAAAGATCGGCCTGAGTGGAGAGCACTGCAACGTACAGCGACTTATGGTGGTCACGACCCTCAGTCATGAGGTTTCGACGAAGAAGAAGAAGAAGAAGACGATAGTATTCTTTATAATACTGTGCTACAGTAAACAATTTGAGAGACTGCTAAGGTAACTGGTATGACGTAACACGTAACAATAAAATTCTACGAGTGCATTCTAGCAAACCATTGGTTTCTTAGGCATTGGTAAGAATTTCGAACAAGTGCCTGTTATGCCTTATTTTAAACTAAGAAAATATAATAATTACATTTTACTCAGCGCACTAAAACTTTGTACCTGCTTCCCAGTTCCCATTAGCTCTAGAGAACTGTTATTTTACGAACTTTGTTATCTTGAACATTCACTACGAAACGAACTCATACAGTTAGTGTACTGGCTGTGGTAGTCTGTGGAACTTAATACCCCCCCCCCCCTTCCTCACATTTACATTAGTTCTTAAGGACAGCACTTACCGGGAGGAAATTACACCCGCACTAGTTTCCCGAATTCAGGAACCAGAGCGATGCGAATGCGAACTCTGATGGGGAGATGGACTATAAATACGAGTAGGTAATAATTATATTTTTGTACTCTTACCTACATTTGTGTCGGTGAAAAGTACGTTGACAAAAAAACGAACATGGTGATTTCGTATTTCGTGATGTTGGAAGAAGTAGGTACTGAGTACCTACTTCTGATACGAGAAGGCATTAAGGCAGCAGTGAATGACTAGGGGCTGAGCATCCTCAGCTGATGGTGTAAGTATATTCAGTTTCAGTAAAACGCCGGAGTTGCTATTTTAGAAAACTATCTGACTATGATCAGTTAAAATCTTTCGACTGGCGTTTCATTCTGAAAGATACGGTACAATAGTGAAATGAAACCTGTTCATGCAACATTGTGGTTTCAAGAGCCAATCAGTGACTAGTTGACTAGCCGATCTGGACACGAGACAAAAACTCCTCGAGGCAAGGAAAGGCGCTGTAAAGGCGTTTCCCCACGTCGCGCGCCAACGACTCTCGGTCAGTGGCGTGCGCGCGTCACGCTCCGTCCGAGCGACACGACGCGCTTTCTAGACACGCTCGACATACGCTCGTCTGCGCTACCGTTTACAAACAAAAGGTTCAATAACACTGCTCAACAGTATAAAGATAGGACCTTGTGTTTCTAAAGGGTGGCAGCGCGTGATAATTGGTTATGTCAAGGAAACCATAGAATTGCATATGAATTGTGTAACTAATGTTATTTTGTGGCTTGTTTTGCATGTTGCAGCGACAAACGCTGTGTTACCTAATTTGCATATATGAAGGGTCACCTTTCACAATTGTCAAATTAATTAACGTTACCGTATGGCAGTTATGGAAGTGCCGGTCTTCTTAAGTAATATCTGCCAGATATTCCACGTAAGCAATTTTAGTTTACTACCACCTTCTATAGACAATTTTATACTGGCCACTGGCCATTTAGTTTGCATCTAAACAATTCTGGAATATGAAACTTAATGCAGTTAATTGGCTTCATGTTTGGAATCATTATTCTCAGAAACGTGAAGTCTGAACACGGAATCGAAAGCAAAAACTGATATGCTTGCAGTGCAACAAAACCAGGGTATCTAGGCTAATCTATCATTGCTTGGCATCAGTATATTTATAATAGCAACAACGCAGCGGAACAAAGACGTTTCGAAAGACAAACGGACCGTGGGATTTAATGTATTCCTTCACATGCAGGTCACGCTCGATACTCTTTGTAATTACATCTAATTAGCAATTTCGTACTAAAACCTTTCATTTCGTATTCCTTATGCTAATGCGTGCAAATCATAAGTGTGAAGTTGTGAAGGCGATTGAGCGGAGGCAGCGTGCAGCATAGATTAGTGATAAAATACAAAATGATGTATCAGAAATAAAATAATGTTAGTTTACAATTCACGTAACCTTTCTCCTTCTTAGGGTTCCGTACTAAAAAGGTACGAAAGGAACGCTTGCGGTGTTTTTTATACGAAACAATGTAAAAAGAGCTTGCGGATTTAAAAAGCGAGATGTACGACCGTAATAACGCCGTGCCGGTGTAAAAAATGACCAAGAAACGAATGGGAGTCATCGTGCCGGCGAGCGGCGGCGGCCGAGCGTGGCGAGCGTCACGGAACGTGACGCCCGCGATGCTCTGCCGCACTCGTGTGAACGGGCCTTTACATTTGCATAAGATGGATACGATTGAAAAGTTTTCGTTGAAGTTATAAACGTTACAAACATTAGATAATGTAGAGCATTACATGTTACATTGAATACACTTTATAAAACTAAGTCCCCCGCCGCGTCTGCGTTTTCGCGATAAACTAAAACATTACAGAACGGATTTTCATGCGATCATGAGCGATTCTTGAGGTATATAATTTATTAAGGTTATGTGTGCATTGTGGTTGAAGTCGGAAAAATCACACTCAAACCATTTGAAATATAACAGCCAACGCAATGCACGATGAAGATTGTATCTCTTTTATAGGTCTTAAAAATATCCGCAAACGTAACTGGTATTTTTTTTTGTTTTACAATGTTTGCATTATTAAATAGAGTTTTCACCGGTTATATATGGTAGGCGTGTTCAGTGGATACACGTAGAACTCAACATTATAGTGTAATAATGGAAAAAATGGAACAGTTATAATTGCCCCCCAGTCGAGATTTGCCCGGCTGTACCTTACTACTTATAGATAACCACTTTTATGCGCAAGGTACAAAGCCGGGACGACGGTAGCAAACCGTATTATTATAAATTAGTTATAATATATAGAAATGGATCTTGAAAATAATTTGCCGGTTCTCTGGTTATTATTAACGAGCCAACGGCGATGAGTAAGACTTGGTGTAGTCACCGGAATTCGCAAAGCGAATATTGGTCCTCGTCAAACATTGCTACAGCTGATAAAATATAATCAAGCGATTTTATTCACTCCGTTGAACATCGCCGATTGCTGTATTTTAAATATGATTACTGTATTTTAAGTTGAAAGAGATCTAACAAAATTATTCGTGATTTGTTGAATCGCTCGTGGGCCTCGTGGCTAACACGCTGCGCAATCTAAGCGCACTCACTGCGGCGCTCTCCTTAAATATGGTGCTCCCAAACTGACTGTTGTATGTTTTGATAACTTTTATAACACCATTACTTTGATTTAACTCGCTCGCACTTACTTGCAGTTGGAATTTCTCCAAGCGTTTCAACCGCTTTGACTTCAGTGGTAACATTTTTACGTGAATCCGTAAGAGCGACATGTTTCGGGCCAATTTCGGAGGCCCCTCTTCAGGCATATAGGAGTTTAGCCGCCGCGTGAACTCCTATATGCCTGAGCTGAGGAGGGGCCTCCGAAATTGGCCCGATACATGTCGCAGCAGTAGCGAATGTAGCGATATAATAACGTGAGTACAACCGTAGTTTCATTAAATTGATTAAATATTTGAATATGTCTCACGAAAGTTTAACGTCTATAATCCGTAAGAGTCTCATGAAATATCGGCAATTGAAGTAGAAGTACTAGAACTCAACAAGAAAATAGCAAACACCCCTATTAAAGGCCAGCAATGCACATATAACTCTTCTGGTTTTCCGGGTGTCCATAGGCGGCAGTGATCGGTTACCATTCGTAAGCATATTCTAGAGACTTTTGTTAAAGATTTAGATAAAACAAGTACATACTAACCTAAATGTAAAAGGCACGGTGATGTCGGTGATCAATGATCATCGAAAGTGCGTCATTCTAGAGTAATCAATTCTTAGATAAGTACATGAACGTTGTTGACATA
The DNA here is from genome assembly GCF_023078275.1 of Leguminivora glycinivorella. NCBI lineage: Eukaryota > Metazoa > Arthropoda > Insecta > Lepidoptera > Tortricidae > Leguminivora > Leguminivora glycinivorella. The sequence goes on along the minus strand of NC_062987.1, from coordinate 3,205,182 downwards.
GATAACAAAATACATAAGTACACATGTTACGTGGTTATTACGTATTACATCGCTTTAATCAAGGATATTACATCGCTTTAATCAAGGATGCTTATTTACTTATTGCGTTTATGATTGTTATTATGATATATGGCTGTTTATTATCTCATGCATATATAAAAACTCATTTTAATTGATGTTTCTCGTCTCCTGTTGAATGTTATTTACTTAGGTATTTATTTTTATACTTTATTGCACAGTAAATAACCTAACCTGACCCCTGACCGCGACATAGTAGACCGATTTTCATGAAACATGGCTAAGAACACTCCCGACTAACTCAGCTTTCAGACAAAAAAAAAACTAAATCGGTTCATCCGTTCGGGAGCTACGATGCCACAGACAGGCACACACACACAGACAAACAGACATATAAACGGACAGACAGACAGACAGACACGTCAAACTTATAACACCCCGTCGTTTTTGCGTCGGGGGTTAAAATACACAGGGACAAAACCACCATTTACCATTGTATTTACCATTATATTAGATTTGGATTTTGGACGCACCTCTAATGTATTTAGTAAGTATAGATTATGTTGAACTTCTCGTCCGCTCAGCTATACTGTTGAGCACTTGAGCTGTAAATTTATATTAGTATGGTCGCGTGGATCGCCCGCGGCGCGTGGCGCGTGCGTGGCGCTGGCGTCGCATCTGGGTCAACGAACGGTGCGCTTGCGCCTGACTTTCATCGCCTACGTTACATTACAGTACTTACAGTCATTTAGGGCGCTATCACATTTGGCGAGTTGAGCGAGGCGAGCGCGCAACGATTTCAAAGCGAGCGCGCAGCGACATCACCGCGAACTCGCTTGAAAATATCTCGAGTTTTAACGGTGATAGACAGTTTGGTATATGTAACGCACCCTAAACTAAGAACAAAGTAACAAACTGACTTCACTTACTGCACGTTTGAAGCAATCCCTTAGGCGCTTCCACTCACATAACATGACTTAAATCTTTAATAAGTACGTAGTTATCTATTGGGAGCATTTTCAGACTTTTTATGGTTCCGGACCCGGAATAGTAGATTATAAATGTACCAACCCTAAATTATAAGTTTTATAATTGACTAGCTGTTGCCCGCGGCTTCGCTCGCGTTAGAAAGAGACAAAATGTAGCCTATGTCACTCTCCATCCCTTCAACTATCTCCACCTAAAAAATCACGTCAATTCATCGCTCTGTTTTGCCGTGAAAGACGGACAAACAAACAGACACACACACCTTCCCATTTATAATATTAGTATGGATAGTATGGATAGCGACCGATCTGACCTATGTGATGTACTTTACGAGTATATAGGTACCAATTCACTTCAAATCAATTTTTACCTGTGTTCACACATAAAATCCCATTAATATATAGTAACTTAAAGTAAATACTTTCAAGTTTAAAAGAAGCTTCCAATAACATATAACTCCACAATTCCCTCGTCTCATTTCGTGGAACAGTTCGCCATGAAATAGTTATTCGTCTAAAGTTAGAACCCATTGAGACGGAACGCCGCGCCGGCCTGGAACGCAGTTAAACCTAATTGAAAATGTTCCACTCGAAACGGGCAAAAATAGGCGAGGTAACAGAGAGTGGGAGCGCTTTGGGCGTATTGATAAAAAATACACACAGGAGCAGACATAATATGTACATGAACATGGTACTCATCAAAGCTTTAGCCCTTATGATCAGGGGCTTGAAATCAAACGCCTATCGAGAAGAAAAACTATATCGGAAAATTCCGGATGACAGGTGCAACGAAAAGTTATACATGTATTTCAACGATTGTCACTTGGCCCTATTAACCCTAAAATACTCGTACTTATATTCAGGTATTTTTCTTTTAGGTGATTCATTTCAAGTTTCCTAACCGCCTATGCCATAATATAGCTAGTCCGATAGATTTTTAGATCTTAAAAACTTAAACAAGTATTTTTTTATCTACTATAAGATATAAAGTGGAGTGGAGACCTTTTCAGTTACGCTTTAATACAATAATATTTATTATGTTAGTGTTATTAGTTAAGTTTAAATTAAGCGTTTTTGAATAAAGTTCTTCTATTCTATTCTAAAAAGAAGTGTCGAAATCGAAGATATTCTCTTGGATACGATGTTACACAATACAAAAATACAAGTATGAGGGCGCCGAAGGCGTCCGGCTTAGGACCGCGTGCGTCGGGCTTCGGCCGTCTCTTTAAGTTAGAGGGCGCCTAAGACGCCCGGCTTAGGACTGCGTGCGTCGGGCTTCGCCCGACATTTTAAGCTAGAGGGCGCCGAAGGCGTCCGGCTTAGGACCGCGTGCGTCGGGCTTCGCCCGTCTCTTTAAGTTAGAGGGCGCCTAAGACGCCCGGCTTAGGCTTAGGACTGCGTGCGTCGGGCTTCGCCCGACATTTTAAGCTAGAGGGCGCCGAAGGCGTCCGGCTTAGGACCGTGATAGATTATATTTGCAATAGCTTTCTATCTAATATAATACAATACAATACAAACACATACACATACTTACAGATTTAGAAAACCTCATTATGTTTAAAGATTGTGTCATAGTAACATTTCAGAATTGTAAACTACCCTCATTATTAGTATCACAATTTGGTTACTTGGACGTTGATGTTTCAGTTTAGTGTTTATTATTCCTATCTATAATTTAATTGTATTTTACTGTAATGTAATCTAAGAAAACAAATATCTTATGTGATTTGAAGTTTCGTAAAGATGATAATTGTGATCATAATGTATTGTCCATTTATTTAAAAGATGGTTAACTGATAACGATGATAACTGGTCATACTAGCATAGTTGCCCTTTGTTCTAAATGCTTTAAAAGGCCGGGTAGCTCAGTTGTCCGACAGTCTTTGTTCTGGTTAAGCGACAAGACAACAAGAGGTACGATCATGCTTCATTTTATTGTTTTCTATATTGCTGTGATTTAAATGAAATGAAATTATTTTTATAGTAGATATTGCTTTGCTATTTGTTCACATATTGGTTTATTGCTTAGTAAAGAAAATAATAATATTCAAATATTGCTTAGTATTAATATAATTCTGCTTATTGAGACATTTTATAAATTAAGGTGTATAAACCTGGTTTTTGTTATATCCTCTTTCCATCAGACTATTTTAAAGAATATTCATATATTTACTTTGTTTACGTTATTTTGATTTGTGTTGAACCAGGTGTATACATGTTTGACATGTTGTTAATATTGATAATATTTTTATGTACAAAGGTGGTACAAATACAGTTATACGAATTTAAAAACATACCCATATGTTTATTTTCAATAAAACCACAATAAATAATCATTTTATTTTTATTTAACCATATTTCAATAATTTGTACCTTATAACACTTATTTTTATTATATAACTAACAACCGCGTGCGTCGGGCTTCGCCCGTCTCTTTAAGTTAGAGGGCGCCTAAGACGCCCGGCTTAGGACTGCGTGCGTCGGGCTTCGCCCGACATTTTAAGCTAGAGGGCGCCGAAGGCGCCCGGCTTAGAACCGCGTGCGTTGGGCTTCGCCCGACACTTTATACCGCATGCATCGGGCTTCGCCCTAACTCATTTTATACAAAATCTTTAATAAGAGCCGATACAGGCGGCCGCAACCCTAATGCAACATTATAGAACCTAATGTAGATGCAAACCATTATTTGAATTTTGGTACCTACATGACCAGTTACTAACTAACCCTGAGTGGACCATGTAATATATTTCTGAAGTAAGGTTTACAACTCTTAGTCGACAGTTTGACAATCGCTGTTAGTGTAGTAGTAGTAGTAGTAAAACACTTTATTGTACCAGATAATAATACAACACACAAGAAAAAGAGCTTATCACTAGTACAAAGGCAAACTTATCCCTTTAAGGGATCTCTTCCAGTTAACCTTTGAGCAATTATGTTGTGTATGTCTTATTGTCTAATTCCCATTACATCCAGTAGGTATCTAATTGAACTACTGGTAATACTGGCAACTGTTCCTAATTCCTATACACTTGGCCACGTCACGTAGAAGCGTCAACGGATATTTTAAAATGAAATAACATAGTTATAAATCCCCACACTCCCCACAGCTTTTATTTAAATCAAAGATAAACCAAGACAACCCTAATGATGGGTGGTGTCTGAACTTTGAACCAAGGTGCCAAATGGACCGAAATCTTCCATGAGACCATACTGTTGGCGAGGTCAACACACTAAACAACCAGCATCAAGGTATTAAATGACTATTACAATGAAGAGTGACTAAAATCGCAATTCCGAAGGGGTGTATTCTAACAGTTATGTCCAAGTCCTGCTCAAGTCTATATAGGTATGAAAGACACAACATATTCATAATATTACAACAAACATTAAGGGAAGGATGCCGGGGCCGATGATGATGACTAGTGACAAAAAGACTACTCGTGTTAATTAAAAATTGATCTCGATGTACAATCATACTACAACCGTGCAATTTAAGCTAGCCGTGTAACAAAAAGGTAATCGGGGTATATTTATATCCCGATCAATATAAGTCTATTGAGATTTAACGTGAAGCATAAAATTCTAAAAAATCCTGCACATTTAAACTTCACGAAGCCATGCCCTTAGCGAGGGACAGAGGTATTAGAAGAAACCTGGTCCGTAAGAAGTCGATGTCTAGACCAGCATTGAGAGAAAAATTGTAATGATGACTGAAGTGTGACAAAGACCGCTCATGACAGATAAAAACTAAGAATCGTGACGAAGTCGCATGACGCGCGTGACGTGGATCGGTCACGTACGCGTCCTCGTTCACTAATGCGATCTCCGTTTATAGAACACGCCTTATATAACTGACAAGGGGATATAGACAAGACAGACGGTTCTGCATACATAGGTATTTATTTTAATTTGAAGAATGTGACTCCAGAAAAAAAAGAAAAACCATCATAGATTCACAAGGACTGGTACGAGATTTGCATGATTTAATAGCTCTTATCGGTAAATATGCATCTACATTCCACCAACTTGTAATGATGAATTGGTGACAAAGAGCTCTTGCTGGCATAAAGACTCGCATAAAAATTAACAGGAAAACCATTCTGATCTCTGATCTCGACAATAAATTGTCGATTCGTGTTAATCTACTGATCCTAAAAACGAACAAATTACTGAATAAATAAAAGGCAATTTGCACGATATTATTTCTAAATAATCTTTTAAAATCTTCGAAAAATAAAACATCACGCGACAGACGATAAACCACGAAATAGGTTGTAGGTATCTTTGAAGATTATATTTAGTCAGAAACGTGACGAACAAATGCGATATCATAGTTTAATACAATAAGGGCGTAGCAACAGCCGACAACGACAGACGGACCGATTGAGCAATAATAGATAAGGTTAAAACTGTACCAAAACAAACAAGTCCATCCGGGAGCAATGACCCGCTTCGGTGCAATCTACCAGTGTAAGCAAAACACGTGATTACATTCTTATTTTATTGGGGGAGGGTTGATAATGGCTCGGGTGGGCTGCAGGGGCGGTGGACAGTGCGGCCTTAACCAAAATGCCGCTGCGCTGACGTTGTCGTTAGAAAGTTGCTGCTTACGTCACGGCGCATCGGGTCGATGGCCTCGCGGGTAGGGTTGCCATTCCAAAGTTAAACGACAAGCTTTCGCTGATGCCTCTTTCATGACAAGTGAAAAATTTAATGTGAATTAAATTAGAATCATGAAAATTCAAAACAACATAAGAAAATCATATGTCGAATAAGTTACTACAATTCATTATGTTATGAAACAAAAACAAAGTAAATTAGACCAAAGCCTTACTTTCTCGTTTCATTAGATAAGCATGTATTTATCCACTTGCTTATCTAATGAAAACTCATTGGTGTCAGTGAACACAAATTCAAAACGAGAAATTTATCCTAAACCATTTTCATTCAAAATGAAATTATGAATAAAAAAGAAGACGTCTTCTCAATATCAGTCAACTCTTCCATTACTAGGTATAGCATAATACTCTAGAAAACAGATTTTTTATACCTAAACTCTGACTTATATGTGACATATGTTGTTACTGATTATAATATAAATATTTTAAAAAAATATCGTAGACTATTATTAAATTGAACGGTTGGCGGCCCTGACGCCGCGACCCCGTTCTCCACACGTTCGTAGACGTAACCAGCTGTTTCGCCTTACCTCATTGTCCGAAACAGGACGCATAATGCTTACGCTCACTTACAACGGCGACGCGGACCTTGCTGACCCTTTCTGTTTAAGGCAACTTTAACCAGGTTACAACTGACATTAAACGCTTAAAATCATACAGACCTCAATAAAATTGTAAGTTCTCAGAATGAAGAACAATTTCAGCCAAGGCGAAAAAACTCTGGACCTGACATTGCCCCCCTGGGGTAACCTGAGGTGATTCTAATAAGATTTTGTTCTAGTAAACCTCTGGAATTACATATATTTAAATAGCACCATAAATAAGCAAGCCTTACAGAGCATAATTAACGTTCTTAAGCTAAGTATCTCAATTTGAAAGCAGTACAGGATGATGCAATCTAGCATGAACAGCTACGTGATGAATGCATTTATGGCACTTAGCCACGTCACGAAAACAAAGGGATTCACGACAGCTTCTCGGAAACTCGGAAACCGCTAAGTGGTAGACCAGACGGCACTGCTGAAGCGAGCTAAATGTTTTATAAAATGGATGAAAACTGGATCTTCAGACCGGAGCAGTAAAATCGGTATTCGAAAGTTTGGACCACTTAACTGTACAGTTTCGAAACACTGGTCAATAAAATTTGCATAAATGTGTGTAATGCATTCGCGTAAATGGATTCGCAATCTGGTTCTAACAGAGTTATCTCTTTGCAGTCTCTGCTCTTCAGAATATTCAATTCATGACTTCATAGACTATTCCCTGTGTCAGCGGTAATATATGTTTTAAAGTTCACAACTTTGCCGACGCACAAGAGATGTCGTATTCTTCCTTGATAAATGTTGAATTTTGTATGTTATCCTTTTATCAAGTCTTCCGGTCACACCAGTGCTTATTTTCACAAATAAGCCAAATGGCCGGCTTGATATTGGCAACTTCCTTAACGGAACGGTACAGTCACCCATCGATGACGCCAATCTCCTAATTAGTTTCCAAAACAAATGTTACGATCAACTCAACGTGACCGACCGCTTTCCTTTCTCTTTTGCTGGTTCCTTTCACGGCACGTAGCCACGCACTTTAAAAACACCAGTCACTCCTCGGAACCAACTTAATGAGACACGTATGACGGTGTATGCTTAGGTGCAGTGAGAGTGCTTGTAGAGTTATGTGGTGGTATGGAGGTCTAGAGAGATTGGTGGGGTTGGCCCGGGCGGTCGTCGGCCGGCCTTAGCCCACTTGAGTGACATGACGAGAAGGGGCCCAGGCTCCCCTCTAAATGCCGATCAACGCCCGACGCTAGTTCAATGGAATAAGGCCACTCGTATCGTAGGTACGCGGGAAATGAACGTGTTGAGTAATCGATGACACGGTAAACGATTATCCGCAGCTATTGATTGATGAGCTGTCGGCCTGTCACGAACTTCAGCGGGTCATATATCATACCATAAACTAAACGAGAAAATACATATGTACATATATACTTACATATACTACGACAGACGAGAAAACCGTAATGGTAGATCAAGACCAAAATAAATTGAATTATTTCTGTATACCGAAGAAAACCTCAGCTCGAATAATGCAAATTAACTTTGAAATATTTACACGTAGCATAGCAGCCATTTGCTTAAAATAAAAATATAGAAACAACCTATTGGTATTCATCGCGAGTTTCACTTGGCAATTACTGGTGCCTTACAGATAAAACAGCCTTCGTAAATGACTCTTTGTTTTATTTTCCTCCTACTTACGATGTGCTCGCATGCAAATGTACGAGTACATACAGAAGTCATTGTAGTAGTAACATCGTCAATGTTAATATGTCCCAATAAATAGAGGTTAAATTTGCGTGTATCTGGTTTTGCTGATTGTATTAATAAATTTGCGGCGACTCTTGATATAAAACTGCGGGCCCATGAGTCACACCTGCGTGACCTTGGCCAAGACAAAGAGGCTAGCATTGTGAGACGAACAATACCTTGATGGTGATAAAAGCATAACTAAATAAGTCACGAGCATGCGTTGAGAATCTCAAATAATGGTTACAAAGCACACGTGGAATGGTAATATACGAGCGATAGCTGTTCGCCGAAAACGTGAAGCTACAGGCATGTTGCATGCTGGACATTGTTTATTCACGTCCTCACAGGATAGTGTGCATGTTAATTACTTGAATTCCGATAAACCTCAAACATTCCGTTTTGGTATTGGTACACTATTAATCATTGTATCCAACAATCATTTTAATTCGTATTTATTTATATTGTTTCTGTATTTGGTTTGAACTTAAACCACTAACAACCGTCTTGTACCTTTAAAATGTGTACCTAAAATATAGATGATTCTAATAGTATATTAATATTAACCACCTCGGTAGATTTAGGTACTTAAAATACATCAGCATTTTAAATAGAATAGACATAAAAGTAAGAAAAACGTTATACTTACTTAGGTACTAGTTGCCAGTAAGTATGTAGTCTTATTGTTAAGAAGCGACCTCGAGACAACCTTTGGATAGTATAGTATGATACAGATTACAGAAAAAGGGTTCTATTGGAATGTAACTACTAAAGGTAAAGTCAACAAATCGTTTGCAATTTGATGATATCAATTCAATCAAATCAATCAATTTTAATTTGTATTGTGAAGAACATCTATGGTTAGTTGGTTACCCCATGGATCATTACCGTTGGTCGTGAGACTATTAGATCACTATGTCAAGGATAAGAAATGTCAAAGATATGCGTTTTAATTTTAATAGCAGCTGGCACGTGGTTATATGATCTATGATAAAGTGGAGTGGAATTTAGTTTTATAGACGGTAAAATAGCACGTGGTAGCGGCGCAGCAAGTACGGATGCACTTTATAGTCAGACCAGACAATGGCACTTGATTAAATGCACTTAATATATTCTAAATGGTGCGTAAAAATAGTGCACGAAGTTAGTAAACAAAGTTTTTTACCTAGGGTAGATTAGATAGATATATTAAATCTTCTGTAGCGTACAACAGACAAATTTTATGGGATTCGCACTTTGAAAGAAGGGAATCTTAAAAGTAATCAAGTTAAAGTCAGTTGATTATGTCATATTGATTGATAGACAGTATGAATTGATAAAAATAAAATGTTGTTCCACAGACACGAGATAAGTACAAGTATATAAAGTGAATCACGGAACTGAGGACGCTCCTGGACGTTTCGCACTTGACCGGTATCGTTATCTAAGTGACTAATAGCTTGTTTCCGTCGAGCGAGTTAGGTATGCAAATAAATTCAAACAACGCATTACTTACCGCTAAGTAATTCATTTAGGTATGATTACATAAACTAGTTCAGTTTATTATTCAAAGCAAGTCACAAAGGGAACATACCAGCAACCAGCAAGTTCAGGGTATGGTAAAAGTCATCAGGCGTAGTTCAATCTTAGCACAAAATCATTGCCTATGTAGGAGGTGGAGGTGGCGTGGCTGATGGTAAAGTTATATTACACGAGACGAAGGATGATACTCAGACAGTGGAGATGAATCGTCAATATAAATTTCTTTATTCATAAAATATTAAAAACCTATGGTATTCTCATGTTTAAGACTGTTTCTGAAAGTTAATAGGAAGTAAATTATGTAATTGTATCTCTTCCTAACTAAGACAAATGTAAAAGAGAATTCTTGGTCGTGGTGAATAACGGCTTAAGTCGTAATATACAATAAAAATAACACAAATTAGTATAGGAAACCGCGCATTGAGGAAAAGGAAAATAACCGAGACCATTAGCGGCGTAAACAAATAAAAATGTTTGCAACAGTTGTTAAACTATAATGCATATTTTATTTAGTTTTTGCTACGCAATATATGGTGGCGTCGTTCGAGAGTTCGAGAATTTACGAAGGTAAAGTCTTCGCTTGGTCATACGAATAAAATAAGATATGGAGCAATACTTTGACTTATTTCATGACGTGACAGATCGCAATGCTGTATAGGCGATTAATGTCATTTCGTCTTTTTTATACAAGTTAGACAAAATCATCTCTCTCCAAACATCTTAACAATTTGGCGATGTTTTTCTTTACCCATCTTGCCATCCAGATAGACACAAAATGCCTTGGCGTTGAAAATTAAGACTTAAGATTTATTCAGAAATAATTTAGCATAATATTATCGGACTGACCCTTGCTCTACGTCTGTTTTTATCAAGTAATGACTGGTCTCTCTATACCTACACCGTATGATTGTTGCCTGAAACCGAACACACCACTATAGACTTTGAGTTTGTTTATTCCACCTGTGTCATTGCCAAGGTCAGCGATAAGGCGGTCGCGCAGAAATTGCATCGCATTCCTGCGATAAGGTTACATCACCATCGCCACGTGATTGCTGGCTGTGATGAATGCTCAGTTTATGGCCTGGCTTGAACGAATGAGAGATAACAAACGGTTTGAAGTTTTCCTTGTGGAAATGCAGACAAGGAAAACTTCACACAGTAGTTTACTTACATGTTACATCAAGAGGGCCTCACGAGAAAATCGAACAATAGCTGTAGCGCCGTTCAGAAACCTTTGATAGTAAAAAATGTGCCCGAACCGGAGGAATCATGAGGTTCATATCTGGCTATACTATACCTGCTACATATATAAGAATTAGAATCCCAGCAGTAGGTATAAACAAACACTTTAAATAGAACCGCTATCTTTATTTTGCCACAAAATTCAGTGTGGGGTAGATAACGAAAAATACCTTGCGGCAAACTCCTAGATCTCGATGAGTCGATGATGGTAAAGGAGACTAATGTGCCCAAATCTAAACCACCCACTCATTCACTTATTATCCATTCACCGGACGATATATGCCTGTCACTTACAAGTAAAAAGTGACAGCGCCGAATAACTGATACAGGGTGACCACTATTTACTACAACCAAAATTCCCTGACTTTTCCCGGTTTTCCAGGCGTTTTTTCAAGTTTTTCCCTGACCATAATCTTAAATGTAATAAATATACAATATATAATTGGAATACATTTTTGAGTTTTTGCTTGGGTGTAACTGAAACAAAGTCATCAGTTAGCATGGTTTATTATAATATAAGTACATATTTTAAAATCTATTGAAACTTCGCAATTTGTTCTTCTAATAACTCAGCTTCCTTGGCAGCTCCGTCGAGAAGTTTTTGCTTTTTGGCTTTAAGTTCTCTGACCATTTCTTCATTTTTTCTTTTTTCTGCTTTGAGTTTCGCCTCAGAACTTAAATTTTCCTTTCTTTTGTGTAGCTCCTCTGTGTACAAGGAGTGAGCATTACGAGCCGCGTGGATCATTTTTTTCCAATATTTATTTTTTCTATACCGCCGTGGTACGATATAGCATCATAAATGCGTCTTTGCGCAATTATAGATTCTTGCGAAAGATTTTCCACCAATATTTCCTTATTGATGGAAAAGCCACGCTCACTATAAGCGTTTCCGTGGGATAACACCAGGACCATTTTTATTAAAGATTGCAAGTCTTTATTTTCCTTTTTCGTCAAACTGAGCCAAACATCATCCAGTCGGTGACCATCCTTAATGGAAAAATGTTTCATTGATTTTTCAAATTCAGGTGATTTACAAATATCGTTGAAAGCACTTTTGGCGTTATCTGCTTCATATCCTGAAAGCCGGTTATTTTTGACAAATATGTCCAACACTTTATCGAGCCTCTCTCGTCGGAATTCTGCATTGACTGCGATTGCGGGATCGAAACAAGATATTCCCTTAGTCAAAGCATACGAAAGTGGGGATGTTTGGCATAATGACACGCAAAATTCTATTAGACTCTTTCGACAGTCTTGACGGAAACGCAAGATATCGATATCTTTGATATCGCGGCTATTTCGAAGAGCATTCTTTACAGCGAAGCCCAAGTCGATTTCTTTCGCGTTTATCAGATTAGACTCCTTTTTCAAATCAATCGACGTGATATTAGTGGCAGAATCCAATACATCCACTTTAACAACTCTTTGCATGATTTTTTTCAGTGTGGCCAAAAGTGATTCGTATAAAAGTGGAGCAAGTGGTGCGTCGGATTGAAATAATGTTAAAAATGGCTCCACTTGCACCGCCACCGATTGAAAAAAGGCCAATTTAGCCTTTAATAATTTGTCTTCCAATGCAGCATTTACTACTGTAAAGCTTGCGCTGTCAGGTGCTTTTTTTTCGTTTTTAATTCCCTTCACATATTTTTCAACGTTGGGTATGATTTTAGTGGCGCGATCAACAACGCTAAAGTTCTCGAGCCAACGTACTGCACAAAACTTTAATGGGAATGTACTCGAGCCTGAAAACCTTGTAGTCTTCACGTCGCGCGGGGCTATAGCAGAATAGGTAGTATAGAGAACGTAAAAAGTCTACCACCTTCCACCCCGAGGCTTTCATTGATTTTTTAAACGCATTGTGGAGATTATGAAGTCCACAACTCCCCATGTTGAGCAGAATTGGGTCACCTGCTTCGCCCTCATTTTTTAGTTTGGATTTTAGGTCTTGCAAAAACTTCTTATTCACATTAGGGCCATCCATTGAAACCTGCAATATTTTTTTTGTATCAATGCCATCGGTAGTGGCAAGAAAAGCCTTCAACAAATCATCAGCAGTTGCGTGCCCCAGAAAAGCTGAACCATAATACCTGCTTCGGACTTGGTTTTTTCATTGTCCCAATAACGGACAAAGATGTCCATCTGCCCTTTCTGCGCAACTTTATTAAGGGATTCGTCAAAGCCAATGGTAATGACATCACAATCGCAACATTCTTCTTTTAACTGTCGAAAAAAATATGGCGCTAATCCGTATAAAACAGTGTAGGCTATTTTTGTTCTTTGCAAGCGCATTTTTTTTGCGATATCAGAGTCCGGAAACATTAGAGGAAAGAGATCCACGGCTTGTCCACCGCTCCTTTGTGAGCTATGACTTAGTACTTGGTACATACACCAAATGATTTCAGCCTTCGTAATTTCGTCCTTAATAAGCATTGTCATTATAACACGTTTTTCTTTAATATTATTGTGATGTGATGGCGTGACCTGTCCTGCTGACTCGACTACTATGTCTGGGGAAGTAGTTGTAATGGGTTCTTTGGAAACAGGTTCCTTTTTATCTTCCGAGTAAAATGATTTAAGGCTCATGCTTTTATTTTGATTAGATAACAAAATATTGTGTTTTTTTCCCTTCATATGGCTGGAGAGAGCCTGCTCGCCCATATTACTAAGTGTAAAACTTTTTTTACACAATTTACAGTAGGCGGAAAAATGGTCATTTTTGACAGGTTCAAGCCACGGTTTAAATTTATCGTTCAATTGCCATTCACAATTAAAAGTAGTTTTCTTCGACATCGTAGAGTGACCATCTGGAAGTAAAAAGAAAACATTTTTGAAGAGACGTATAAGCTGTAAGTTACTTAAAATATACTCCACTAGCTATAGACATCTATGAAATGATACACAATTTAAAACTTATGAGTTGGCACATAAGTATACCGGGTGAAATTTTAAGGACCAGCCATATCCATCTATACGCAGTGACTTTATATTATTTGAGCAAACCCGTCATTTTCATAGAAAAGTCTAAATTCGAACTTTTTTCATTGTTTATGTTAATTAAAAAGTATAAACACATAACACACATAAGTGAAATGTAAAGACAATTACGCTCTCCTGTTATATCGTCACGTTCCCCATTTGATACTCAAATAACAAAATAACTCAAATAACAAAGGGGATTAAATTAAATCATAGCACATTTTTATTCTATTTTTAAACACATTGATTTAATAGTTTGAGGCCGCTTAAATATTGTTAATATGCACAAATATCAAATAAATAAATAATTATTATAGGACATTCCACAGATAAAATGACTAAGTCCCGCAGTAAGCTCAAGAAAGCTTGTGTAGCCTGCTCAGACAACGAGTATAGGTATAATATACAAATACGTAAATACATACATAGAAAACCGGCCAAGAGCGTGTCGGGCCACGCTCAGTGTAGGGTTCCGTAGTTTTCCGTATTTTTCTCAAAAACTACTGAACCTATCAAGTTCAAAACAATTTTGCTAGAAAGTCTTTATAAAGTTCTACTTTTGTGATTTTTGTCATATATTTTATACATATGGTTCAAGTTAGAGGGGGGGGGGGGTACGCACTTTTTTTTCCTTTAGGAGCGATTATTTCCGAAACTATTAATATTATCAAAAAACGATCTTAGTAAACCCTTGTTCATTTTTAAATACCTATCCGACAATATATCACACGTTGGGGTTGGAATGAAAAAAAATATCAGCCCCCACTTTACATGTAGGGGGGGGGGATGTTTTACCCTAATAAAACATTATTTTCCATTTTTTATTTTTGCACCTTGTTGCATATTGGTACCAAATTTCAGCTTTCTAGTGCTAACGGTTACTGAGATTATCCGCGGACGGACGGACGGACGGACGGACGGACGGACGGATGGACGGAGTCGGACGGACAGACAGACAGACATGGCGAAACTATAAGGGTTCCTAGTTGACTACGGAACCCTAAAAACACCCATGCCTTAGGGACAAATAGCTAGGATCATCGTAGATAGGATCATCGGCTCAGCAGGTAGGGTCACTACAAACTAGGTCAAACTGGTCGTCGTCCAAAAATATAGTATACAAATACGTAAATACATAGAAAATATCCATGACTCAGGAACAAACAACTATGTTCATCACACAAATAAATGCCCTTACCGGGATTCGAACCCAGAACCATCGGCTTCGCAGGCAAGGTCACTACTAAGGTCAGTATGTAAAAGTAAAGTGAAAAAAAAAGATTGCACACAGGCCAAACCAAACCGATTGTCATGACAATGTCATAAAGGTGCTGTCATGGGAAACCTTTTCCCACTCGAAATATACCTATAGAGAGGGATAAAGTTGAATTGCTTTAAATGTAGCCATATAATATACATACATCGCGCACCAAAGCGGACCCCAGGCTCCCATGAGCCGTGGCACATGCTGGGATAACGCAAGGAAGATGATGAAGATAATACACATACACAACAAAAAGCCAAGAAATCTTATAAGTAGGTATCTTACAAAATATAGTAGGTATACTATTAAGTTGTGTATATTTATGTGGTGAACGCAAATGTGTAACAGGAGACTGTTATTCGTGTTGTTGTTAACCTAGGCAGCGTCCACACTCATGAGACGCACGTCTTGCGGTGTGGAACGGACGTCTCCGCCACGCCGCCTGAATGTCATTCAAACAACGTCTCCTCAGTACATTTTGTATAGGAAGGACGTAAGATGCGCCCCCAGGCGGCACGTCGCGCGCCATGCAGAGACGCGGCGGTGGCGGAGACGTCCGTTCCGGGCCGCAAGACATGCGTCTCTTGGGTGTGGACGCTGCCTATGTGCATTATTATTTAAACCAATAAAATCGAAACATATATTTAAAACTTAGGCATTCTATGAAAATGACAGAAATTAAACCTACACGCAAAGTTTCGAATCACTGCAATTTACTATTGAGGAGTTCTCCCGAGAAGACAACCCTGTATATCATCCAGGAACGCAAATAGTGGGGACGTTTATCGACAAAAAGAGGCCAAACCTTCTTTTTCTTGACCAAAGCATGAAACTTGGCACAGTTGTTCCTTATATCAAAATAAGCCGATTAAGATCGGGAGCCTTCGGGAGCCTCCCCCCTGGGGCTCGGGAGGGGGGGTCAAAGTACCGCTTCACCCGGCTTGCTTTGAAAAATTCTAACATAGCCCGTTTAGTTCATAGGTCATGTTTGGTATCGTTTTCGAGTAAATCAATAACGTAGAATTCATTTTTGGTACTAAAATTATGATTTAATGGTAAATAAAATAAAAAAAAATTAAAAGTTTGAAATTTTCATCTACGATTTACAAATTCAAGTCATCATAAATGTCAAACTGTTTGCTTTTTCTACAAATAAAAAATATGATATGAAAGCCTATTTAATATAGATTATGAATAATATAACTTTTACCCACCTTTACTAACGTTAAGTTTCATAAAAAAAAACTTTAAGCCGCGCGGCGTCGGGACGCCGCGAGCGTAATTTTATAATACCTTTATTTTAAAAAACTCTATTAGAACCCGTTTAGCTATTAGGTCATATTTAGTATCGTTTTCGAGTAAATTAATAACGTAGAATTTAGTTTTGGTACTAAAATGACCATTTAATGTTAAATGAAATAAAAATAAAAATAAATCATTTTCTGTGAGTTGCAAATTCAAGTCACGATAAATGTCAAACGGTTTGCTTTTTCTATAAATATAAAAATATGATATTAAAGCCTATTCACAAAGGATAGTACGCGTTCACCTACACGAGCTTAGACTGTCTGCGGGGAACGCGCCTCTTTCATATATTTGATCGCCAGTGTCAGAGGTGTGTTAATGCATAAATAGAAAAAGATTCATTATTATTGACGTGTCGACAACGGCAACACTCGGGTCGGACCACACGATCTAAAGACCGACTGTACCTGTTATTTATTCATTGTAGTGAATCCTGAAAGAAATTTATATAATAGTATTTTATACAATCGTGATATAATACAAAACTTTTCAGTCGAGTACCATGTGTAGTACGGTACGAGAGTGAAAAGCTTAATTATATCACTATTGTATACAATACTTTTTCTACGAGTCATCATCTTCATCATCAATGGACGGAAATATCACCATTCATGCAAGTTAAAATTAATGTCAATAGAGTCGTTCACCGTTGTATCAACATCGAATTACCTAGCAACCAATTGTTTGTAATAACCGTCTCTGATTGGCCGATAACGCGACAGATAAAAAAAATGTGTTTCAGATGCAGGAAAATTTGCCAGGTATCGCAAATTAGTATAGAAATTGTATGAAGTTCTATTTTTGAAATTATTATAGTTAACTAAAGTCAATTATAATGAGCTTATTATAATTGAGTCGGAACTGCCATAGAGTATCCAACACTGAAAAGTTAGCACTTATAGTTTAGTCTGTGGTGTCCTATTTGACAGATTACTCATACTCATACTCATACTATACATTCCCTTCACAAAAACATAGCTGGGTACATATGGAACTGCATAAAAAAGGCTCTACCCTCTTTATGCAGTTGCATCGGTTTTTGCAACCTGATTTACATTTACATCTTGTAACTTCTAAGCATATACTGGCCACTTCAGTGTTGTCTGACCAGTGTGGTACCCATTCGTCTCCTTCTTCCTTCCATCCCCAAGAAGACGGACTTGGCAAATTTTGGTGTGGCACCAACGCCAACGCCTGACTCCAAACAAGAACGCCCTGAGTCCCATTTCTCAAAACTGAAAGTTACAAGTTACAAGCGGAAGTCTCTTTCCAACTTGTCATATTAGACATTGACAACCAGTTGAAAATTGTAACTTGTAGCTTCGAGAAATGGGCCCCTGGTACACTGTGCGCAGTATATGCTGATCCAAGGCAGCCTCCGAAGGAGGTATGTTCTCCAATTGTCGATCTTTTTTGGTACCTAAAGAGGTAGGTACTTCGACCACTCATTCACCGTTGCGCAACGACTTGGTCTGAAACAATATGTGCATTATCATTTTAGAGTCTACAACTATAAAATTACAACTTTTTGGTGGATCACGTAACCTTCAGTATTACCCACTTACGTTACGTATCATAGAAAATTATTACAAACTTTAGTAGAATCTGATTTGCCTCTGATATTGCTCCATCTTGTAATAGTTTGACACCTTGAGTGGCCTGGCTAAGCTTCAAAGCCAAAAGAAAACGTTTCTAGATTAGACATAGTATGGGATAGGTACGATAAACGCAGCTTGAAACGATCAACAAGGGAGAAACATGGCTACCCAAGGCTTCAAACTATTACGAGATGGAGCAATATCATAGATAGGCTAATCAGATTCTACTAAAGTTTGTAATTATTTTGTATGATAGGTAAGTGTGTAATAGTGAAGGTTAGGTACGTGATCCACCAAAATGTTGTAATTTGATAGTTGCAGAATCTGTTTAAATAAAATGACAATGCACATATTGTTTCAGATCAAGGGTCCTTACGCAACAGTGAATGAGTGCCGGAAGAACCTCTTTACTAGAAAAGATCGACACTTGGAGAACATACCTCCTTCCGAGGCTGCCTTACTTCATCATATACTGCCATTTGTCTAAGACTGGGGCTAAAGACATGCCAACCACACCCTTGCTGCCGACGCATTAGGACACCACGGACTCCACTGCCAGTCTATTGCTGGCCGAATTTTGTGACACACTGCACTTAACGATTTAATCCGCAAGGCTCTCGGCACAGCGAACATGCCGACAACCCTCGAACCTGTCGGCTTGTCAGCAGCAGACGGAAAGCGGCCTGATGGTTGCTTGCTTTTGCCTTGGTTTCTGGGACGACCCTTGGCGTGGGGCGTGACCTGTGTGGATACCTTGGCTCCGTCCAACGTCTAACGCTCGGCCCAGAAACCAGAGACTGCTGCTGCAAAACGCCCAGTTTAAACGCGCAAATATGCATTTTTAAAAAACAACTACATATTTGCGGCAATTGCATTTGAAACATTTGGACCATGGTCATCAGACACCAAGCAGTTCGTGAAGGAAGTTTCCACCAAACTTGTCTGGGTGTTTGGTGACATAAGAGAAAAAGCAAACGGTTGATATTTTTGTTGACTTGAATTTGCAAAATATAGATGATTTTTTTTTTAATTTATTTACAATTAAATTATAATTGTAGTACCAAAAATAAATTCTTTGTTATTAATTTACTCGAAAACTATATCAAACATGACCTAATAGCTAAACCGGGTCTAATAGAGTTTTTAAAATAGAGGTATTTTAAAATTACGCTCGCGGCGTCCCGACGCCGCGCGTCTTAAAGTAATTTTTTAGTGGAACTTAACGTTTGTGAAGGTGAATAAAAGTTATATTTTTTATAATCTATATTAAATAGGCTTTCTTATCATATTTTTTATTTATAGAAAAAGCAAACAGTTTGTCATTTATGATGACTTGAATTTGTAAATCATGGATGAAAATTTCAATTTTTTTAATTTTTTTTAATTTTACTTACCATTAAATTATAATTTTAGTACCAAAAATGAATTCTACGTTATTGATTTACTCGAAAACGATATCAAACATGACCTAATAGCTAAACGGGGTCTAATAGAGTTTCTAAAATAAAGGCATTTTAAAATTACGCTCGCGGCGTACCGACGCCGCGCGTCTTAAAGTAATTTTTTTGTGGAACTTAACGTTAGTAAAGGTGGATAAAAGTTATATTTTTTATAATCTATATTAAATAGGCTATCATGTCATATTTTTTATTTATAGAAAAAGCAAACAGTTTGTCATTTATGATGACTTGAATTTGTAAATCATGGATGAAAATTTCAAATTTTTTAATTTTTTTTATTTTATTTACCATTAAATGATAATTTTAGTACTGAAAACGAATTCTACGTTATTGCTTTACTCGAAAACGATACCAAACATGACCTATTAACTAAACGGGGTAAGTTAGAATTTTTCAAACCAAGCCGGGTGAAGCGGTACTTTGACCCCCCCTCCCGGGCCCCAGGGGGGAGGCTCCCGAAGGCTCCCGATCTTAATCGGCTTATTTTGATATAAGGAACAACTGTGCCAAGTTTCATGCTTTGGTCAAAAAATTTAAGGTTTTTCAATAAACTCCCCAACTAAAAGTACTCGTCATGTCAATACGAAACAATCGAGCTTAAACTCGATGGGGGTCGTGTCGATTAATTACACAGTACCTACGTTCCAGTGCCATCATCAGATCACAGAAACATGTTATAATCGTAATAATAATCGAGAAATAACGAAATAATCAAATCACTTACCGAGGTCATCCAAACGAAACAGAATAATTATAGTCCTTATGTCCTCTTCTTAATTCACGTCCTTAATGCACTTTTGCCAATTAACACACATTAACTTCCAAAAAACAATACTCGTAAGTCGTAAGTAAAGAAGTACACAAAGACACACAGCACTTTCACTATCGTCTTTATCCAATCGCGTAATGAATAGGAATGAAACAAATTTACCCATTGCAAAGGGCGGGCGCAAGGCGGTAACTAGAACACCTGATAACTACAGCCTTTGATTTGCCGCCAACCTGCGCCGGCTAAGTGTCGGCGTCCTTTGACATCCCAGCCGGCGGCGATTTCCGAGTAATACAGTGGCACGTGCGCCGCGTGGTCACGTTTACTTACCTATTATAGTATAATTATATATAAATTTGGAGATGATATAATTAATAATTTGCTTATTTTTTTATGTACATACAAAGACAATTTTTATTCCCTGACCTCTATTAAATTTCCCTGACAATTCCCTGACTTTTCCATGACCAGTGAAATTCCCTGACTTTTCCCGGTTTTCCCGGTTTTCCAGAAAGTGGCCACCCTGTGATAGGCAGCTGTCCGGTGAACGGATAGTCAGTCGGTCCCTTGAGTATGTGCAATATATTTATTTAACCCTATAACATTCAGCAAAAAAATAATAAAAATGAAATAAAAAATAATAGGATTAGGAGATTTAAGCACAGCCATGTCAAATTCTACCACGAAACAGCGACACAGAAACAACACGCCTATCGATTTAATAGATTAATCGCATTACATTTATGACTTTCATATAAACAATAGCTACCTACCTAGAAACAGAAGGAAAGTCACCTTGGGATTGTGTGTCAGCATTCCGATTTGGTTGGCTGCCCGTTATCGAATTGGTGTGGAAAGGAAATAAAGTCATAACAGAGTTGTATTACCTTTTCAGAATCTGTCTGTATCATAGACCTGCCGACTCTACTTTTAACTTAAGACGATACGGTAGGGGTCAATTCTCCATACAAACGCTCTCGACTATTTCCTCCCTGGTTTTTGAAGATAGAGCAATGATTTTTTCAACACAGATTGTTATTATTTTTATCTGTGTCGGACCGTTTTGATTTTTTTTGATATTCTGCTTTTTAAAGATTTTAGAGCCAATCAAAAATTTCCAAAAACGGCCTTTTTCATTGTGGCGCAAAAAAAGGTGTGATACTCAAGATTGGTAACAATTAACCAAAAAAGCTAAACGGTCCGACATAGATTATTTCATTGTTATTCAGATTCTCAAATTTCGTTCCGATTGATAAGGTTTTGAAGGAGGAAAGAGTCGAGAGCGGAACCTCGATTTTAAAGATTTTTTTGAAATATCTTTTGACTGAGTTGTTCTTAATGGACAATTTCTTTTCGATAAATCTAGTTAATAACACTTGTATATTTAACTAAAATTCCCAAGTTGAAAGAGGGGTTCCTTTCCATTTTAGCATTTTCGCTACCGTATCCTCTTAACTTTTACGACATACAAAACTGGCCCGGTGGCAAGTAATTAGGTACCGTAGCCAACGTACCAACGTTTGCAGCTCAAGAGCTAGATGCCTAATACTCCTATTTCGGTCTACTTGTATTTTAAGTCAGATGTCCAGTGGAATGTTTGTAACGCTTTCGCAATATGTATATTCAAATGAATAGAAATATTTTATGGAACTCTTAAATTCAATAAAATTATCCATATCCATACTAATATTATAAATGAGAAAGTGTATGTGTCTGTTTGTTTGTCCGTCTTTCACGGCAAAACGGAGCGACGAATTGACGTGATTTTTAAAGCGGAGATAGTTGAAGGGACGGAGAGTGACATAGGCTACTTTTTATCTTTTTCTAACGCGAGCGAAGCCGCGGGCAAAAGCTAGTAGATTATATTGTAGAGTAAAAATATAGAAAATAACACATTTATCATTGGCGACGTAAACACCTAATTAAACATTTTCCAGTACACATTTGGCCAAGGAGTGCATAGTTGAAAACACCTGATGTATCAGTAAGTCAGTACCTAATGTACCTACCTATGTATCTCTGTGATGATAGAAACTTCGAATAAACAATAAAATTCGAACTATCTAAAATAACACAATAGGCAAAACGTTTAACAGGACATTATTTCTACATTCTAATCCAGTGTCCACTGGCACTGTGGGCATTTCCAGAAGCAATTACGGATCCTCGGAAGTGTGTCCCACTCGTGCATAGCAATGGGCATCCTTTGCGCAACCTTCTGTGCTCGTGGCATCTTAATGTGGACATCGGACAAGTAGATAGGTACCAGTTTGATTTTATATCTACTTATAGACTTGCTAAAACCATTTTATTGTATGTTAGGGGTTACCACTAGGGCTTCCAAAATTACGGATATGTCAATTACGTAATTGATTACGGAATTTTCATTTTTTATTACGTAATTACGTAATTCCGTAATCGACCATGTATTTAAAATAAAACGACAATTTCAATCAAATTTATAACCTAACGACGTAATTATTGATGTATATGTATAGATAATAATAGGATAAATAATCAGATTTCATTAAGCGGCACAAAGATGAGTATGGGAGTAGTACTCGATACTAGTGTTCTGCCTTTTCGCAGAACTATCTTTGGCCGAATTTCATTTGCCAACCAACATTTCGCCGACGTTTCACTTTGACAACTAACAATTAGCAACTTTTTGTATAACAACTTTTCAATTGGTAGAATTATTGTAAAGCAGATTATTATAACGCCTCTAAACTTTTGGGAGACTTATCAATCTTATCATTTGTCAAATCTTTCACTTGGTCAAACAACTCTTCGGCGAATAACTTCTCTTTGATGCAAAAGTTCCTTTTTAGGGTTCCGTAGTCAACTAGGAACCCTTATAGTTTCGCCATGTCTGTCTGTCCGTCCGTCCGTCCGTCCGTCCGTCCGTCCGTCCGTCCGTCCGTCCGTCCGTCCGTCCGTCCGTCCGTCCGTCCGCGGATAATCTCAGTAACCGTTAGCACTAGAAAGCTGAAATTTGGTACCAATATGTATATTAATCACGCCAACAAAGTGCAAAAATAAAAAATGGAAAAAAATGTTTTATTAGGGTACCCCCCTACATGTAAAGTGGGGGCTGATATTTTTTTTCATTCCAACCCCAACGTGTGATATATTGTTGGATAGGTATTTAAAAATGAATAAGGGTTTACTAAGATCGTTTTTTGATAATATTAATATTTTCGGAAATAATCGCTCCTAAAGGAAAAAAAAATGCGTCCCCCCCCCTCTAACTTTTGAACCATATGTTTAAAAAATATGAAAAAATCACAAAAGTAGAACTTTATAAGGACTTTCTAGGAAAATTGTTTTGAACTTGATAGGTTCAGTAGTTTTTGAGAAAATTACGGAAAACTACGGAACCCTACACTGAGCGTGGCCCGACACGCTCTTGGCCGGTTTTTCATACATTAGGCGAGTTAGAAATAAGTAAAAGGAACATACACATACATACCTACATATTTTTGTTGGAAAAAAAAAATAAAAATGCCTAAAATTTTGTTACAGGTAAGTATAGCAACAGAAATCTCATATGGGATAGAGCCCAGTTAGGTGCGACGACGAGCGAAGTTAGGTTGACCGTAAGCTAACCAAAACCAACTTTTAGAACCGTAATACTGTATTAATAAGGGAATATAAGTATTTAGTACTTACAATGGCTATTGAAATTTATTCTTAATATTAATAATTTTACCGAGGAGTACTAATTCTCAATAAAGTTAATCATGACGCTAAATAACAACACCGTACACATTTTAAACTACATAAACTCTTGTGGCGTTATTCATAAACGTTTTATAAACCTAAATTAGCTAATGATCGTTTGTCATTATCTGTCATATTATATTATGTCATATTATGTTGTTATATTTTGTACACAATGTATATTTTAAATGTACCTACACAGATAGAAAATATCTCTTCAACCAAAGAAACCTATTTGAACCAAGAGATATCCAGTTTCCCATATCAGGAAGATTTTAATTACTTGATATAAAACATAAAATGTCTCGATGTTTATTACTTGCACTAACCATTTTATATCTTAACATGATTAGCAAAACAATCTTTTTTTAAAAACTTAATCATTTATTCCAAGAGCGTAAACGTTTTGTTCAGTGATAATTATTACTCAGAAGCAAATCAGCAAGTTCTTAAAAACAAGTATAATATTTCTTGGTTCTAAGTAATAAAATTGTTGTATTAAGAGTTATGACGGTTTTCGGTTAAGAGTTATGCATAATTAAAGTAAAAGTTAATGTTTCTTGGGGTGAAACAATTAGTTACTTACACCAAATGTATACATTTTTCATTTTAAAAGTTCTGACGGTATTAGATGAAGATTTACATGTTTGAAGTTAGATTTAATGTTTCTTGGGGTAAAATATACTTACTTCTTGGATGTAATTTATCTTATTTCATTTAAAATATATAATTTCGAGTTCCCCAGCCAGTTAGAGAGAGAGAGAGAACTGGAGCGGAAGCACGTTTAGGATAGTCCTCAATAATAGCGCGTAGTTCCCAGAGGGAAGCAGGGGGCTATTATGTCGGAATTTGTATTCCTATGATTCGATACATATCAAGTTCCAACCGGCGAGCCTAACCAAATCGAGAAAAATCTTAACACCGCGATGTACGAATTCTATGGGCTGGGGTCAGCGCCATCTAGCGGGTTTTTTGGTAACTAAACCGGTGTCGCCGCTCGGCGCGCGAACTAAATCTTGAAGCAAAACTTTATTATTTTTCGATCTAAACGTGTTGATTCTCAAATGGAACTTGTAGGCATTAAATCAAGAATTTGTGATATGAAGCCAAGAATGTAATAAATCTTGACCTAAGTCCGTGTTGATTTTTTATTTAAAACCTGCTCGAATTATGAATGAAGTCTATAAGCATCAAACCAAGAATTATTATAATCAAGCCAAGATTGTTCTAAATCTTGAAGTAAAACCTTGATATTTTTTGATTTGAACTTGTTGATTCTCAAATGGAGCTTGTAGACATTAAATCAAGAATTTGTGACACAAAGCCAAGAACTTAATAAATCTTGACATAAATCTGTGTTTATTTTTGTTTTAAGTTATTCTGGAACGTTGAATGGAGTTGCAAAGCATCAAATCAAGAACTATTAAAATCAAGCCAATATTGAACTAAATCTTGACGTAAAACCGTGTATTTTTTTTATTTAAACTTTTATGTCTTGACTGTAGAACGTAAAAGTTAAATTAAGAAATTATGATTTCCTATTAAAAACGCAGAATTCTTGTAGTTAAATTGTGGTGAATCTTCTTTTAACAGGTTTTTATTTTTGCTTTGATAAAGGTTACTTGAACCAAAGACGTTTTTAAGAACTAGCATATTCATACTAAAACGGTGTAATATTTTGTTGCAAATAAATACTTCTTTGATTCAAATCTGTCCTATTTGTACCAAATGTATATAAAGTTACGACTGAACAATTTTGATTCTTCTTTGAAAAAAGAATATCCCTTTAGGTTAAGACCATGTTATTAGATGAAGAATTATATTATTCCTTTTAAATAACAGTGTTTGAGAGAGTTTTCCGTCTTAAATTAAAATATCTTTTCTATCTGTGTATTACCTTGTGTGATGAATAAATGATTATCTATCTATCTATCTATCTATCTATCATGTTGATATATGTATTTGTGAGAATGGGACAAAACACTTTTTAACTAATCAATTCAGTAACTTTTTTAAGAATAAGGGGGTTAATGTTTATTCTATGATATTTATGTGTTACCAGATATAAACACCTAAATGCGTTCATATAAAAAGTAAAATTTTGTATGATTTAGAGCTAAAATATCACACATATCTGATCCGATTACTATATTGTTCATAATTCCGTAATTACGTAATTGATTCTTTCAATTACGTTATTCTCAAAAGTTCAATATCTATCCGGAATTACGTTATTGCGTAATTAGATTATATAAAACACATTTTTGGATGGCTGGATCTTGGACACTTGTCAGAGAGATTTCAGAATCCTCTCTAATACAAGAAAATCGTGGCAACAGGTCCCAAAAAGGTATTTTTATATGGTAGTGTCACAAGATGTTGTTTTCTGCTTTATATTGACTTGCAGACCTTGCAGTTTCACTGAGCTTGAGATGTTACGTTGAGTTGTTATTTTTTACTACACTGTAAGATGTACAGTATAAACTTTAGGAACAGTATTTACATTCGTCTTGTTGACAGATACATATATTTTAACATAGACCTTAAGATGTAGAAATTTTATGGGGCAGCTACCAACTAGGTACCACAACCACATGTATCCACCTAAGACTCCAGGAAAAAGTTGATCGAGTAATTGACAAGATCGAGAACAACATAATTTTGATACGAATGAAATTGAATTACTCCACATAGACAGTCAGATGTTTAGCCATATAGCACAGATTAAGAAATAACGTAAAAACCCACAGAGTACATATTTGTGTTTGCAGCAGTACTTAAAATGTATGCTTAACCACTTTAAGTATTCTCGGCGGGTACGCACGCAGGCGACAGTACAATAGTGGCGAACCACACTATCCTTCAAGAACCGGCTTTTGGCACCGGTGCCAAGTCCGCGCCCGATGCAGACGGCCGCAAAAAACTTGCAAAAATTAGAAATAATGTTGGAAAAATGCTATTTTCCGCACAGACCAATTACGTAGTCAACTACAGACGCTATCACATTAAGGAAATTGCAACAGTACGTGACAATACTTCCGAATGGTGGCTGCATGTCCGCAATGATCAATAGCAATCTTCTCTATCCTATATGTTACATACTACATACATATATAGACGAGCAGCGTTATGCTCAGGAAATTTTAACAAGATCGAGAGATGTCTGCCAACTATACGATATCGTAGCTTCCTTGAAATGGTTTGCCCGAGCAGACGACGCTGCTGTTTTCAGTGGGCAAATTAGTAAAACACCCCAGGTCGTCCTCGGCACTCATCGGCAGTCTAAAGACACCCAGCCTACGTGTCGTCCGTACAAACTCTCTACTTCAGTGTCCATTTGTTGGACGTATTCCTTGAATTTACAAGACATAGGACCTTGTAGGCACTGCTGTGGGAGGTGCTATTGGTATTCCCTCAACTACACCCGATTGTCTGCAAGCGTGACGCTTTCAGACTCATGATTGCGACTTCACCTCGGCTTAAAGGACAATATCGTAGCTCTAAAATGTCGTTAAAACTGAGCAGAAATTCTACGTGACTGAGTCACGTGAAAGGTGTATGAAACGTCTTTCTTTTATACTGAAAAAGTAATTAACACTACGATTTGAAACAAAGCAACAATGAGGAGGTATTGCAAAACGGCTAATGTGTAGCATCGCTTGTAGTTAATATGTATCATTTCAAATGACAATATTAAATATTAATTACCACCATATTATAACAATTAAACTTTTTAGAGGTATATGAGGTACCTACTATGTCTTTTTCTTTAAACATATGTATGTATTATGAAATTAAAGAATGATTTTGATGTGCATATAACCATTTTCTATAAGAAGAAATTGAATAACGGGTTGTTAAAAAAAGATGAACTAGCAATTTCTATGCTATTGAGTATCGATTGAGGAACAATGGTTGACATTGAACCACCATGGGAAGTCATTGATCACGTTTTTACTGATAAGCATGGAATGAAAGATTGGTCACAGCGCAGGTTTGCATGTAAGTAATGCCAAAGTCAAGGTCTGGCTGGCAATAATATGTACATAACGATACGCAACGCGCGCGTGTAAGAATTGTTTACCGAATCCGGTTATGTAATGTAATATTTAATATCCACCAAAAAGATTTTCATGTAAGTTCTATCAAGACGAGTCCAGAGTTTTTGACAGGGCTGATTGACCTGTCAAAAAAATATTAGATCGCTTGATGCTTCTGCTTCACAAACTCTAACTATACCTTAGCCAAGATACATACGCAGCTTGGCCGCTTTGTTACTACCACAACTACAGTTAAAACTGAAAAAAAAGGGTAACCAGTATCTAACAGTAGCGAAACGACAACGACCAAGCCATGTAGTTTATAGGATTAGCTTATAAAGTCGGATTAGAATATTTAGAATTAAAGTAAAAACTAAAATAAATACCATACACCAAAGAAAAAGCTATCAACTTATCAAGTCCACTGGTGGCAGAGTCGGGAATCGAACCCAGGTCTTCCGTTTACACGGCTAATAAACGCGCTCACCTTTATACCACCCGACCCGTGGTACCTGTAGAAAATTATCTGATGTATGTTTTCTCTGCGCCTTTGACCCAGTTGAGTTTAGATGTGCAAGTTATTGTTGCAAGTTTTGAGACAGAAATATATGCAAGAAAGAGATGCAGATATTTGCCACTCACTCTTACCTATAGTTGCGTCTCAAAACTTGCAGCATTAACTTGCTGGGGCCCATTTCACAAAACTGAAAGTTACAAGTTACAAGCGGAAGTCTCTTCCCAACTTGTCATATTAGACATTGACAACCGCTTGTAAATTGTAACTTGTAGCTTCGAGAAAAGGGCCCCTGGTCTAAACTCAGCTGGGCGAGCAATGTGTGCTTGAACCTCCTACACGAAAATAATTAATAAAATAATTTGATTTGTTCGATAGAATTGGAGTCAAGAGCATTTACTTTTTATTAGAACTGATAAATATTAGGTACTCCCTATTAGTTTTCTGTTAATAATGTGTGGGTTTCTCAAACAACTTCAGACAGCATTTTTATCTGACGTGCTCTTGTATCATTAATATCATTATAAGAAATAACTTTCAATACAACGATATTAATGATAAAAGGTGACCTCTGAAAATCAAATTATTTTCGTATTTTCTAAAATAACTTAAATCCAGTCCAGTGAAATATTGATAACAAGTGATGAAACCGAAATTTCGACATAAGAGTATCCTAAAGACTCCTTTAGGAGAAATACCACTGCACACTAATTCTGATTTACTGAGGGTTTAATAGTCCACTAAGCGCCAAGCGTTTTCCCAAAACATGCATTAAACTTGTAGCCTAATTTAATCTCAGTGGCTATTTCTCGCAGCTATAACGGATTTCTGCATTATATCTTGCTATTCCACATACTCGTATGTGCCGTTCTCAAGTAATAGTACGTTACGATACAAGTGCGGAAAAGAGGAATTTCGAAACGAGTGGCGATAAATTAAAACAGTGTTAAAGGAGTGTTTTAAATCGAAACAAGGGCACTTTTACATGTCAACATGAACAAGCAAAAGAGCATAACCATGCAAAGTTGCAAACATAGTACTTTGTACTAGTAGAGGTGGGAAGTTTCACGATAAGTAGGTAGGTACCTATTATGGTTCAAACCTGGGTGTGTACCCCAGCAGAGTAACAAGATTTAAAAATTCATTTTGAAATACCTATCCAACAATATATCACACGAAGAAGACTGAGATTATCCGCGGACGGACGGACGGACAGACAGACATGGCGAAACTATAAGGGTTCCTAGACATATTTTCGGAAACAGGGAACCAATCATAATATTTATAATAAGTAACCAGTAAAATATTATTTAAGACGTTCGAATTAGTATTGGCCTTTAGGACCTTCTAAGCTATAGTTCGTGGTAAAAATTGTGATGTTATGAATTATAGAAAACTTAGGTAAATCTTGGAAATACTAATTGGCTTCAACGGAAGTTGGTCTCGTACCAAAAGCGCTATCAGTTAATTATTTCCATTGTTTACTATTCATTAATTAGTTCGATTTCAAGTATTTCCTTCCCGTAGCATTAGCTGTATTAGCACACCGGAAGTTGCTGAGACGACAGCCTTGGCTTTGGCTCACATTTTAATACTTTATGCCAAAAAGGAACTCGTCTTTTATAGGTTTGTTAGTATGTACTTATTACTTTTTGCTTGGGAGGCATTTTGCTTTGATAACACTGGCTGGCGCTGTGGGTGCCTCGTGTTTTAATTTGCGATAGCGTAACTTCCGTTAGAAGCTATAAAAACCCGACATGGGTTTTTTTTTAAATAATACTTATAATCTTACCTAAACATAAAAAAAATAACAACAAATTTGTTGAAGATAAATAAATCGGAAAGGTACGGAACCCTGTTTTGCAACATTTTCCAAATTTCATATCGAAATCACTCCTCACAAAAACCAATACCCAAAAGTACTATATAAACCAATACCTGTTTATAAAAGTACGGCAGTTGAGCCAAGTGAAAGGCTACATTCCTGGTCGTGACCTCCCCATTGTAGTTATCTAACCCGCCACGAGTATGATTTACGATGCATTCGGTAATGACACTGTCACGGAGCGGGGCATTCCCATTCCCACCACTCAGCTGAACCAATGTACAGTCAAGTGTAGAAATATCTACAAAAGTTACTCAAAAATATGTCGAGGAAATGGGACATATTTAAGTTTGAGCAACTTCAGAAGTTCACACCCATATACTTGTACGTATGACTTCACATACACAGAAAACAGAAACGAATGTAGTCAAACCAAGATGACAACGATTATGACCGCACAGAAGGCAGGAGTCTATACTGTTATGTTGTAACTTGTAGGTTTTCTCTATCTTTGTTAAGTTAAATCTTCCTCTCATTTACTCTAAGGTTAGCTGGAAGAGATCTTCGAGAGATATATTCGCCTTTGTACCTCTCCCTGGACTATATTCCTGTAAATTCTAATATGGTGTTACGGTACTTTACTAACTTTCCTCTTTACTAAGAACTGGAGTTTTAAATATAATAAAGACGAGCTCAAAGACGTAAAAAGATATTGGAATTGGAAATAAGTAGATGAGATGGGTTTAAGGAAGGAATCATCGCGCAGGCGGTGAGAACTTTAATGGGAAAAAAGTTTAGATTACGTCCGACAACAAACATTGCGCAGATTTATCTTCTATAGTGGGTATACAATATACATATAATAGATCTGCTTTTGTGCAAGTTATGGGTCAATATCATAACATAAGTAAGTAATTATTGCTATGTGAGGAAACACCTAGTGCATGATATATTATTATTATAATCCGTTTAGGGTGTGCTCCGTGCGCTCTTTGTATTCTACTGGTATTATACACGAAATCGCTCCAGAGCCAGGGATTGGAAATGTACGGTTCTTGTCATACAAATTTAATACCGAAATATACCGAATCTAGAGCAGAGCAGAACCCAACTGGGGAAGTACCTCCGCCATACAGAAGACCGCAGCCAAATAGCACTAGACTCTACTCATAGTCTTGTGTTCCTGC
This sequence comes from Leguminivora glycinivorella, assembly GCF_023078275.1. NCBI lineage: Eukaryota > Metazoa > Arthropoda > Insecta > Lepidoptera > Tortricidae > Leguminivora > Leguminivora glycinivorella. The sequence continues at coordinate 3,173,772 of NC_062987.1, read as the reverse complement.
CGGTGAGTAAGGCTGCCAGAGCTCAACGAGGGTGCTGTTTGCTGGTGACAGAAGGATCTAAATACGGAACTAATTTGTTCCATGTATTGTCCTTTGAGTCGTCGAACCCGAACCCCGAACCGTCCTTGGAACTTGTACACTCGGGTGTACAAGTTTCTAATGGGTTGGCAACTCGCATGTGACACTCCTTAAATTGCAGGCGTCCATAGGTTACGGTGGCCCATCAGGCGGACCGTATGCTTGTTTGCCACCGACGTATTATAAAAAAAAGGATCTCTTTGTTAGGTATAATTACATGTCACATTGTCAACTGTGTATAATCAAATAATGTGTAGGTACCTAATATAAAAGCTTTCGCAATTGTAACTCTGTGAAAGCGCTATCGACACAACATATTGCGTACAAATGCAGTCAAGCCCAGTCCGATCACATTCAGCGAAAGAAATTAAGGGACTAATCAAACTTCGCCCATCTTCAGTCACCGCACGCTCTAGCCGTTCACCAATCAAAACGATAAAGTTGTAACCACCAACAAACCGCAAACACATACGACCTTTCTCTAGTAAAGACTGGTTTTCAGGGCAGTTTTCAGAGCACGTGGCCCTACGTGAGAGGACTTCTGGAAAGTTCGCCCGAATTGTGTTGCAGTGGAAATCAAAAAAGTCACATGTCCAGATAAACTAGGGACTTTAAAGGTCGTTTTGGGCTACAGCAGCCGCCGGGACGATTCCCGAAGCTGCACCGTAAATAGAATTAGAATAACGTGACGGGATCCCGTACGGATCAGGCTTCAAATAGCCCTCGTTTACCTACATCTTTCAGAAGCCGCTGGATTTTTCGGGAGTGAAACAATTCATTGAAATCTTTTGGCGTGGAAACTGGGTAGAGGAATTTATCTTCTACTTTTTCATACATTGGTAAGATAAGAAATATTAGTACAATTAGTCATTTTAGGATATAAGACTCGCTCTAAATTTTGCTACACGTCCTGGCATCGAAACTGCAAATGCGATGGATTTGTGAAATGTTAAACAGACTATAACAGCAACCAAATTTAGAGACTAGTGAGAGTTAAAGGATTGACTAGAGTAAAAGTTAGTCAGATTCATCCTGATTCTTGTCATTGAGAAACTATTTTTTCTAGCTTAGTTAACTAGATCATCTTTTTCGATGTGGGTACATACTACAATCCAAGAAGAAGCACTGATTTCACAAAGAGCATACCAAAAAGATTTTTAGACTGAAAGCCCACAAGGCCCTACTTGGTAGACACAACAAGAAAAAGTTCAGCCTCGAAAGGCCGGCGACCCGGTCAGTGACCGCGCCCTTCGCTATTGTTGCTCAGGCGCACCCTGTCGTATTCCCGAGGTTACTGCGCATGGCGAGTGACGCTGAAATCAGACTGGTTTTGACTGAGGATACATACATACCTACACTCACGCCTGTACTCACAATACGAGTAGAAGGAGCACGTGAAACTGCTCAAGTCTCAGTGCCACTCTTGATAATTAAGGGGTAAATTGTGATCCACACCACATTGGGACCCATATCCCACCGAGAGAATATGTGCTGATGTTAACCATTAGCAGTACTTGTAATATCTTTATATCTCTTTTTCGCTCTGCTGGTATTCAATTTGCCTGGCCATGTAAAGTTGTACACGACATACCAAGGGCCTCTCGCGTTTTATAAATATAAACAGAATCGTACCATAAGGGTTGCTTTTGTACCTTTTTGGTACGGAATCCTAAAAAGTACCTACTTATTAAATAATGGTGTAAGTTGATTCCCGCATGTCGCTTTTCATTTCCACCTCAGTGGCTACTTACTGTGTCACTATTCTAATTATATTCTTTTATTAAGGCACATTAATATCATTATATGTAATGTGGCTAGAGCTAAATTTGTCCCAGGTAGAAACATATATCCCGAATCGGGTATTCATGTGTAGATAAATACGCTGTTACAGGCAAAATACCTCAACCAGTGGAGAAAGTGTTTACAAAGCTTCCCTGGGCATACGATCGCCTGTACCTACTTTAATAGGTAAGTAAATCGCCAGTTGTATAAAGAAATAAACTAATGAGGAGTTTACCTAGGGCTTCCACTGTAACATCTTGACATACTTGACTTTAAAGTCTTATTTGATTTGTGTAAGGGGACAATATTTATTTATTCATTTATTTGCCCTAGGTAAGTGATGGGCGTCCAGTTTCCATAAAGCTAAGGACGTGATCATGCTAGCTGTTGGAACATCACCCCTGACCGGTCCGGCACACTATGTTATGTATGTATTCTCATTTCTTAGGTTGCCTAAGGACAACTATTTAAGTGGTACCCAATTCTACTAGTTTTCGCGGAATCTGTTGCGATGAATCTCGTGCTCTAAAAACATTATTTATAAATATATATAATATATTATAAATCATATTTCAGTCTACATAATACTACCCTATTATAGGTAATTAGGTATACAATAAAACTACTTATACTAACTTACATGCTAAAAGTTTTACCTAACTAAAACCACCCACCCAATCAATCAAAGATCCCACCATTCCCACCCCGCGTCATCCCTGGCGCAAAGGTGCCCTACACGCTCGCATAGCAGCATTACCACGCTGAAACGCGATAGACAACCTCCCCTGTTACCAACCCTATTATATTTTTATTATATTAATCCTTAGTTTGTGGTCGCAAAACTAGCTCTTGCGATTGAGAGCTTCAATTGACCGGTGCGATATCATAGGTCGACGTTGAGCACAGCAACAGTGTTGGTCTACAGCTTAACTCGATTTGCTTTTTGTAACCCGGATGTTCTCTACAGGCCGTAATTCTCAGCTAATTCTCGTGAAATCTGTGATCAATTTACAGAGCCACTAGTATATGTGTTAAATGTTATTTTCAGAATTAGAGACCCCCCAATTAGCGTAAGTTGTTAACAAAAATTAACTCACTGTCAGTTTTGTGACGATAATTAAGCATGAAATTTTAATAAAAATGTTGTTTTTGTGTTAATTACATAAACTTTAAGCGATAATCTACATTCAGATTGTGAAAAAAGTAAATTTTTAGACAGATTATGCTTAATTGTCGTCACGAAACTGACAGGGAATTAATTTTTGTTAACAACTTATGCTAATTGGGGGGACCCAAATTCTGAAAATGCCCAAATAGCACTTAATTAGCCATTTGTCTTCCATATGACTGTCAACCATCTGCACAAATACTTATATGAACATATTTGAGGGTAAATAGCCAAAGTGACAGCAATTTATTCCACAAGAATTCTTCCATAATATGCGAAGACCATTAACTCGTGACGTCCAAGAGTACGTGAGCGTTTGTTGAACTAATTAAGATCCCATCAAAAACAAAACTTGTAAAAACACCAAGTCTCGCAACTCAGTTCTTCTGGCGTAAAAAGAGTTGAGATCCCTTTAATACCAAGTCGGTTAATTTCAGGGATCGTTACCGGTATTCTTACTACCGGTTTTAAATAAGGTATAACCGGTTATCATTGCATTTCGGTATTTATATCACTAAATATCTAATTAGCAGTATAATCAAAACCGGTATTCAAATGTAATAGCGGTTTCGACTATTAAAAACATTACCTCTATTTGATAAAATACCAATAAAACCATTACCGGTAATACACCTGTCACTGTCAGTGTCCAAATAAGCACATTTTCTTATTTTAAATTATGACAATCACCGTTTGTCCTTTTCATTTTAATAGTGACGTTATTGACGTGTCATTTGTATTTTCGACTAGGTATTATTTTAGATTCTTCTTCACAATACTCTAACTATTATATATACAAGACTTTTATGTGGTTTTTCTCGTGAATATTACATAACAAATTTGTGGATAAACCGATTCTTGCTTTGTTTTATTTTCTTTTTTTATTCTCATATTCTAGTTTTTAAAAACAAAATTAAAAAGCATGATACAAAATTTACATTTTAAAAAAGCCCCAGGGGGCTTAGCCGAATGGCGTTTCTGCGACGCGAAACGAAATCGAAACGCCACGGAAATGTAGTCTGGCTCTGTCGCGCCCATACGCAAGAGCGATAGAGATAAATAGCTGCGAAAGAGATATTATGTGAGCATTTCGTGAGCGTTTGTGCATTCGGCTACGCACACTGAAATAATAGTGGTGACTGATGAGAGTCAGAATGGCGGGTGTACTTAAATAGATTTTTTCTACTCCCGAACTGTTATTCGTCATTTACAGGGTCGTGCATAGATTGTTAAAACCCTACATAAAAGATGCCCGCCCCCGCCCGGCGTCCCGCGCACCCACGCGTACGATATAGCTCTTAAAGTATTGTTAGGTAGCCTTTAAGGGATATAGCGTGGGTGCGCGGGGCGCCAGGGGCTGGCGGCGGCGCGGGGGAGTGCGAGCGACAGGGTGAGTGCAGGATCATTACAGAGGACAAGTCAAAATACAGGGAACAGTGCGAATTTCACGAAAGTTATTCTAGAAAACTATTAAAAAGTAGAAAAAGTATTGTATGCAACGGTGTTTAACGGAGTTAAAAAATACTCGTGGCGTTTTAATAACAATTTTCGGCTTCGCCTCAAATTGTTACCCACGCCACTCGTCTTTTTTGACCTCCTTTAAACACCTGTTGCATAAAATACTATAAAAATGAAAAGCATTCCATGCAGAAATGGGCATTAATCGATTAACTTTTTATTCGACTAATTAATCGATTTAAAAAAATAATCGTAGAAATTAGTCGACGATTAATTTATTCGCGATGAAATTAATCTACCTAAGATACGATTGAAATTGATTTAATCCGTATCTTAATCGATTGATTTCACGATTAATTCTCGATTGAAATATGACAGGAAGTAAATTTCTACGAAAAGTCAGGCTAAACTAACTCTGAACTTAGGGTTTCAAGTTGGTCATTATTTTTATAATCAGCATTACCTAACAGGGCCTGTATAAGTACATACCCTTAAAAACGGTTTTACCCTATTTTACCCGACCGTATACGTTGCTGACTGTCACTTTGACAGAAAAGTCGTCATGGGTGTCGTCAAATAGGTTCTCGGGGGTGCTGATACCAAAGTTAATGACCAATTTGGAATCTGACATTGCTGACTGTCACTTTGACACAAACGTGGTCATGGGTGTGGTCAAATAGGTTATCGGGGGTGCTGATTCCTATATTAATGACCAATCTGGAATCTGATATTGCTGACTGTCATTTTGACACAAAAGTCGTCATGAGTGTCGTCAAACAGGTTTTTGGGGGACTGGGGGTGTTGGTTATAAAATTAATAACCAATTTAGAATCTGAAATTACTGACCGTCACTTTTGACACAAAAGTCGTCATGGGTGTCATCAAATAGGTTTTTGGGGGTGGTGATTTCAAAATTGATGGCCACTTTGGAATCTGACATCGCTGACAGTCACTTTGACACAAAAATGATCATGGGTGTGGTCAAATAGGTTCTCGGGGTCGCTGATTCCAAAATTAATGACCAATCAGAGATTTGACATTGCTGACTGTCATTTTGACACAAAAGTTGTCATGGGTGTCGTAAAACAGGTTTTTGGGAGACTGGGGATGTTGGTTATAAAATCAATGACCAATCTGGAATGCGACATTGCTGTCTGTCACTTTTGACATAAGTGGTCATTGGTGTGGTCATAGGTTCTCAGGGGTGCTGATTCCAAAATTAATGACCAATCTGTAATCTGACATTACTGACTGTCACTTTGACACAAAAGTCGTCATCGGTGTCGTTGAATAGGTTTTCGGGGGTGCTGATTTCAAAATTAATGACCAATTTGGGATCTGACATTGCTGAATGTCACTTTGACACAAAAGTCATGGGTGTTGTCAGATGTCAGATTGGTCATTAATTTTGAAATAAGCACACCTAAAAACCTATTTGACGATACCCATGACGACTTTTCTGTCAAAGTGACAGTCGGCAATGTCAGATTCCAGATTGGACATTAATTTTGGAATCAGCACCCCCGAAAACCTATTTGACGACACCCATGACGGTTTTTATGTCAAAGTGACAGTCAGCAATGTCAGATTCCAGATTGGTCATTAATTTTGGTATCAGCACTCCCGAGAACCTACTTGATGACACCCACGACAACTTTGTGTCAAAGTGACAGTCAGGAATGTCAAATTCCTGATAGGTCATTAATTTTGGAATCAGCACCTCAGAAAACCTATTTGACGACACCAATGACGACTTTTGCTTTAAAGTGACAGTCAGCAGTGTCAGATTCCAGATTGGTCATTAATTTTGGAATCAGCACCCCCGCGAACCTATTTGACGACACCCATGACGACTTTTGTGTCAAAGTGACAGTCAGCAATATCAGAATCTAGATTGGTTATTAATTTTGGAATCAGCACCTCAGAAAACCTATTTGACGACACCCATGACGACTTTTGTGTCAAAGTGACAGTCAGCCATATCAGATTCCAAATAGGTCATTAATTTTGAAATCAGCACCCCCGCGAACCTATTTGACGACACCCATGACGACTTTTGTGTCAAAGTGACAGTCAGCAATATCAGAATCTAGATTGGTTATTAATTTTGGAATCAGCACCTCAGAACCACCTATTTGACCACACCCATGACCAGTTTTGTGTCTAAGTGACAGTCAGCAATGTCAGATTCCAAAGTAGTGTTTAATTTTTAAATCAGCACCTCCGAAAACCGTGGCCTATTTTAGACATTATTCTTATTAATGCGAAACCTTTATTTTTCGTGTGGCTTTTTGCTATTAGTTTATAAACTAATTACAGAAAGGCGAATAAACAAACCGACAATGCAAATTCGCAAGTCAAATTACTTCTTCTTTACTAGCAGACATTTCAACCATTGCAACCCAAGACGTAATTTAGTAACGTTACACCTATTTGATGTGCTTTAGTCGTAAATGTCATAATGTCTACTTGACGCCTTATCTATCACGAGCAAATACGGGTATTGAATAGAGGTAAATAATACTGAAAATAGTTCATACATAGTGAAAAAGACAAAAGCGGTTTGACAACAATACCTCTAATTCGAATATGGGTATAAGTTTTTTAGCGGTAATAGTTTGACAGTTTGTATACAGGTATTCAATTTAACCGGTTTTACAATCCCTGGTTAATTTACTCAGTCCCTACTTAAAGGACCTTCTGCCGTAAGTTGTTACGTAGTTTACCTATAGCTAACCTAATAATATCTTATAACGACCATATCAATATTAAATATATTTCATGTTTTAAAGAAAATGGACTGACTTGGCAATCGCATAAAACAATTTTGTCAACGGTGTAAATTGCGATTGCCAAGTCAGTCCAGTTTTCTTTAAAACATGAAATATATTTAATATTGATATGGTCATTATAAGATATTATTAGGTTAGCTATAGGTAAACTACGTAACAACTTACGGCAGAAGGTCCTTTAAGTAGGGACTGAGTAAATTAACCGACTTGGTATTAAAGGGATCTCAACTCTTTTTACGCCAGAAGAACTGAGTTGCGAGACTTGGTGTTTTTACAAGTTTTGTTTTTGATGGGATCTCATTTCTTTTTGTAGACTCTCTGTAGGTAGATAGTCCAACTTTTTCCCTCTTTCCTAAATTTAACCTCCTCATACACGCATTAATAGTTAATAGGTATATGGCCCTGGGGCTGATAGGGGATATCGTGTTCATGTACCTACACGTGAGCGTAAGCCGTAGCAAACGCGAAATTTTGACTAAGAGTATATAAGTGAAAAATACATTCTGTCTACCATTCCAAAGATATTTATTTGATGGAAATAATAAACGCGAGCGAAGCGAGCGCGAATTTTTTTCATATTATTGACTTAATTTATAAAGACTCAACCCGCTAGTGGAGAGGAAGGTGGGATTCTATCAAAACCCTTGTCTTTCATAGGCCAAATGTACTTGCAGGTCCATAACTGTATCGGGATGCCCATTTCGGTGTTTTTTTTTTCAGTAACGCCCTTCGGTTTCCTAGTCTTCATCACGCTTGCTCCTTTGACTCTCTGAGACGTTTTTTTTATGGGATAGGAGGCACACGAGCAGACAGGTCGCCTGATGGTAAGCAATAACTGCCGCCCATGGACACCCGAAACACCAAAGTTTTTTTATTTATTTAGTTAGTACGCTCTTTTCTTGAAAGTTTGAAGGTCGTATTGGTCCGGAAATACCGCAGGCGACAATTCTGCTGGCATAATTTTTATGAAGAACTCCACTTCGGACTGTATTTTGGACACATGATATTTAGATTACGACGTAACTTTGTAACTACGTAACTTTAATTGATGCAAGGCAACACCATATAATTGATAGGTACAATTTCAATGGATTATTGTCTTTCAAGGGTTTGTCAATGACTAAAATCTTCCTTTCATTTAATTGCACCTTATGAATATTGTACACGGCGACATTTTGATACATCGTTCCACAATCATTTCAATATCTGAATTAATTCCTGACACCTCTCGCTAGCTGGTGGCCTATCGGTAAGAGCGTGCGACTTTCGATACGAAGGTCGCGGGTTCGTACCCCGGCTTGCACCAATGAGTTTTTCGGAATTTATGTGCGAAATGTCATTTGATATTTACCAGTCACTTTTCGGTGAAGGAAAACATCGTGAGGAAACCGGACTAATTCCAATAAGGTCTAGTTTATCCTTCGGGTTGGAAGGTCGGATGGCAGTCGCTTTCGTAAAAACTAATGCCAACGCCAAATCTTGGGATTAGTTTTCAAAGCGGACCCCAGGCTCCCATGAGCCGTGGCAAATGCCGGGATAAGGCAAGGAGGATGATGATGACCTCTCGCTATTTTGGAATATGTGCGCGCCCACTTTTTATTGGATTTTTTTCACATGTAGGCACGATTTTGTCGGCTCCTTTACCATTTGGTGCCTAGAGCGCTGCGGTCGCTCCACTTGCTCTACCCTTAATCAGCTATACTTTCTTTCACCTTAACCCATTGCAAATTAGTTGAAAAAACGTACACATATTTATGATCTCGACTGTACCTACTATTAACGACTGTAGCACAAGTTTTTTTTTATTACATTTGAACATAATATTTTAATTACATTTTACAATACATTGATTATAGGTACTCATATAATTATTTATATGGGTATATGAAGTTGGTGATGTAGGTAGAATTGCAATTTACTTGTTTTAAATTTTTGCTGTACTTGGCGAGGGCTCGCCCTCATATCTATATACATAAATAAAGTCGCGCATGTATTTTCCAACAGGGTACGCAGAGCACACGAACTCGTTTCAGTGCAACTGTTGGCAAAATTATGAAGCCTATTCGTCCAGACCACAATGGAACCCATATCCCATAGTTGAATTATACGACTCCCACCATGTAAGGAAATGGGGTAGTGAGATTTTCAACCCATCACGACATCGGGTATCTGTATAAATTTACATAGACAGGTACACGGATTTATTTACTGTAAATCAACTGCAAATATAACTTGGTAATCCCATATATTGATATGAGATTACAATGTTATTTATGCATTTGGTGTATCTGAAAACCTGGAATGAAATTGCAACATTTTTTAATTTTTGTGTGATTTATACACTAAACACTAACTGTATTCTAAATTTGAAGCTTCCAAGTGTACTAGAAGTGTCTTATTATCATTGATGATCGTGTGTCAGTCAGCCAGTGAGTGACAAAACTAAGAAACTTTGGCTAGTAATTATTCCTAAACTATTGGTTCAAATTTAATGAAATTTGGAGTATACCGTGTTTATACAATGACTACTTGGGTGCTGAAAATGGAGGCTTCTAGTTTTATCCAGAACGGAGTAAAAGGGGGTTGAAAATGGTCTGAAATGCTTCGAGAAAAGGATGGTACGGCCGTGCCTCTTTTTGCTCGACTTGGCGGGGGCACTGCCGTGCCCCCAGATTACACAGGCTTAGACAGGTGGTCGAGGAACCTGATTAACTGGTAACACTACGTTTTATATGTGGTAAAACGGATGCTGGTAATATGTACGAGTAGGTAGAGCCTGCATTTTATGCTGCTGATATTAGGGCATTTTCAGAATTTGGGACCCTGCAATTAGCGTAAGTTAACAAAAATTAACTCACTGTCTGTTTTGTGTCCCAAATTCTGAAAATGCTTATTAACGATGTAGTTTTATTAAAAGTTGAACAGTGAGGAGTTATCATCATCATTATTTTAGCCGTTAATCGCCCACTGCTGAGTAGAGCCCTCCCTTCGTGTACGCCACTTATCCCGGTCCTGTCTCCTACAGAGGTTCCCCGTAGTTTGCCGAATGTTGTCCACTCAACGAGCCAACTAGGGTTTGAGATCCGGATATCCGGATATCCGAATTATCCGGATATCCGTTGAATTTGAGATCCGGATCCGAGGTCTCATAGGATCCGGATAAAACGGATAATACGGATCCGTTAAATATGGGTATCTATCCACGCCAGAAAGAATTTTCGAATGAAATTTATGAATTATTTCCTGTATTTTGTCGCCTAAAATGTTTATTCACATTTATTTAATTCAAATACCCCAGAATATCAAGCTAGGTTAGGTTTGGTACATTACGCCATGCGATGAATCCATAAAACGATATGTTAACAAACAAAATAAAATGAACAGTAAACCAATGTTTTTAAAACTGCTTTCGTTTCTAACTGGATACATCCCACACCCACAGGAATAACGATAAATTATTAATTTTCTACAGAGTGGGGCCTGTAACAAAGGCGAAGAATTGAACTCTAGGCTATTCTCCTTATACTGATCAACATTTGTTCGGCGACTTTTAAAAATAACTTGTATTTTGATTTTTATCACCCTTGAAAGTTTTTTCTAAGAGGTAATGTATTGCGAATTCTGTTAAGTCTAAAGTGTGACAGACAACGTCAATGATAACAATAATGGCGTACATTGAAGCTAATATTTATTTTGTATGAAAAATTATAAATTTAAAGACTTCATAATTTTTAAAAGTCACTGAACAAATGTTGATCAGTATAAGAAGAATATCCTACAGTTCAATTCTTCGCTTTTGTTACAGGCCCCACTCTGTATAAAGCAGAAACGATTGCCATGGATATTTTTAAGCTTAATGATGAATTAGAGATCACGGAAGTAATTAATATAATTATATACGTAATTTGTTTTATAAGCTGAATCCAGATCCATTTTTTTTGTATTTAATAAGATGAGAGGCATACTAGCAGACAGGTCGCCTGATGGTAAGCGATCACTCCCGCTTATGGACACCCAAAACACCAGAAGGATTGGAGGTGCGCTGCCAGACTTAGAGCTTCACTGAAAAGCGACTGGCAAATATCAAATGACATTTTGCACATAAGTTCAGAAAAACAATTGAAAATGGTATATTAATAATGGTAATGGTATGATAACTAAATATGTGTAACATATTTTACACACCTAATACGTGTAACGCAATAAAATTATATTATTTTATCTTATTTCCTACATCTGCAATTTCGCATGGATGTATTTATTGGCTGTGGTTACGGATAGACGCCCCAGTAAAACGGAGGTATTAGTGAACAACACCCATTACCCCATACCCATACCCATTTTCCCTGCATTAGCTTATGTATGTTAAACAAAAATATTGGCCTACTGTTTAATGTTATATGCTGTACTGTACAATGGCAGTGACATTAAAATTGTGTCGCTTAACTTCAAGCTCGGGTAAATCCATTCTGCTTTTTTTGTATAATCATCCTTAAAACCGAATCGATTTACGCGAGTTTGAAGTCAAACGACACAATTGTATGTTTAAAGTTCGTCTAAAAAGTTAATGAAGCAATAATAGACTATATTTATGTCGTTTCGCGAGTTTAAATTATTTTATTTCGGTAACAGTAGCTTTGATTTGACGAAACCCCTATAAAAAGTGACCTTTTCAACACGGATCCGTTTTATCCGAAATATCCGGATATCCGGATCCGGCAAATCTTAAGATCCGAAATATCCGGATCCGAAAAATCGGCGGATCTTGCAAACCCTAGAGCCAACAGATGCCAGGTGCTTAGAACGTTGTTAGTTATTAAGTTACTACGTATAGAACTTTAGTTACTACCAGTTTGCAGCTTGCTTAAATATGTAATTATATTTTAGCGGTTTTACGTTCACCTGATATTAAACGAATTAATCAAAGAAAAATGGCAAAAAAAACTATCACTTTTTCAATATTTTTAGAGCAGGAAATGACGTCCAACATAACCTAACCACAAAACTAAAATTTTGAAAAAACCCCCGACCGCGACATAGTGGACCGATTTTCATGAAACATGGCTAAGAACACTCCCGACTAACTCAGCTTTCAAACAAAAAAAAACGAAATCGAAATAGGTTCATTCGTTCGGGAGCTACGATGCCACAGACAGACACACACACAGACAGACAGACAGACAGACAGACAGACAAACAGACAGACAGACAGAAAGACAGACACATCAAACTTATAACACCCCGTCGTTTTTGCGTCGGGGGTTAAAAATGACTTGCTGTGAGTGGCCCGTAGATGTAGGTAAGTAAGGTACAGAAATTGCACATTTAATTTATTTTTTAATACAGTTGCTCAAAAAGTGCCCGTTTTTCGGCTGTTTAGCGTGCGAGAAGTTGGTTTTTACGCACTAGTGCGTAAAAAGTATGCGTTCCATTTTACGACTACTTACCGAGCTGTTTTAATATTAGTATATTTTACTAAGACGGAATAAAACTATAAACATACTATTAAGTGATTAATGTTTAAGACATTGATATTTCATACGTAATTGTTTATTTTTAGTCATACTAAACATAATTTATAAAATAGTTTATACTTTGAAAAAGTGGCTCATAATAAGTCGTGTAAACAGAACGTGAAATGGAACGAAACGCGTCGTCTGTCATTTAAAGTAGTGGCGTCTTACCAATGTTACCAACTTAATGCAAGCACGTTCAAGAACCATAATATGTTACGAGATTTGTCATAATTATTTTATGTTATTTGGAATACTTCGAGGCTGATAAATGGTCGATTGAATTAAGATGTAGGTATATATTAAGCAATCGTCTCAAATCGTAAATGTTTTTATGGCACACAATGAAATAAATAAATTGTGTTGGATGGATAGCAAAATCGAAAACATGAACGCAAGTTTAAAAGCTTCAAAGATAGGTACGTCAATGTCAATGCGAAAATTGGGAGTTCGGATTGTTTATCGTTTTATTTCGTTGTAGTAGTGTTTTTTCGCAACTGTATTAAAAAACGTCGTTCGTTACACGTGCGAGAATGTCATTCTTCTCGCACTTATAACGAAATGTACTATACTATAATAAATGTATAAAAGGATTACAACATTGCACAATAGTTATAAATAATATAGAGACATACATAATTCATAGGTAAACTCGATTGCCTCAGCCTTACCTAACAGATCCAACATTACATCTCATATTATATCACAAAAAACCTATGTGCTGTGAAACGACCTACGTCTCAGGTCGTTTTAAAAACAAAAGACAGAATAATGTGAACATTTATGTTCATTTTCTATGACGTGGTAAGTGGTCTATTATGCGTTTATAAATAGACTGATTTATATGTCATGTCATGGGTATGAGTGATACCTATACCTAGTGAATAACCGACGTAACCGTTCAGAGATGTACTTTGTACATAGATTAACTAATATGGCATTATGGCATTATTATTACTAATGCTCTTGATTCTTAAGGTGCCCTTTATATTTTATATTCAAAGAATACCAAGACTTAAGCTTATTAATGGCGTCTATATGATACTTGTCTTTTTATAAGTATCGGGGCGAGGCAAGATGATATATTTATTTTCGGGGGGTCGTCAAAATACTACGCTTGGTCACAGAGGGGGATGGGGGTCTAATTTCTTGTCACGTAACTTGTGGAATATTGGCCCAGCCGTGGGCAGCAGCGGGACGCATATATAGGCTGGTGATGATGATGACAGTTATGGAATGAAAATCATTGTTTAAAGGCCGGAAAAAGAAGCCTGACGCGCGTCATTAAAATCAAATATTAAATTTGATATAGACAAACGAATATTTATTGACAACTTTCTGCAAAAATTGATTTAAAACTTCATTTATAAATACTACGTGAAAACTACAGGGGGAGGGGGATCTTGGCATATACTGCGCTTAGTCACCCAGCCCCCCCCCCCCCCTGGGGGGCAAAAAACGCCACAAATATGGTTACGTAGTTTCGGTATGTTCCCTTATTTAAAATGTGATTTACCTTTTCTCACAAATACAGATAATGACAAATGCTATTATTATTGGCTAATTCAGGTTTATAAAGCGTTTATGAATAACGTCATTAATGTCATTATTCACTATAATTACATTGATTCACAATATAAATAACAAGAAAAGTAATTAGTAAATATAACCAACTAAACAAATGTTTATAATCTTAAGAACTACGCCGCAAACATTGGGTCGTGTTAAGAATCAAAAATTCCATGACACAATTTTATTCGAGGTATCAATTCATTTCGCTCTCACACATACGATATTACTTTAGAGCAAGCGAGATCACGTAACCAATAGTCTACCGAAATTGTTTTGAGATGCACGTGCGGTGCGTAATTCGTAATATAGACCGAAGACCGACTGAATCATCGTCCAAATATATTCCGGCATTTCCTCGCCAAAATGTATCTCTCTCTAACACTAGTACTAGACAGAGATAGAGCACAAACAGTTGATATTTACGCTCGGAATGACGTCAGACTCATTCAACATCAAATCAATGAATGTGCTAATATGGTAAGTAGGAAAGTTGGCAATAGGATGCTAGTAAAGGGCGCCAAGGGTCCAAGCAGCGTAGGGCCCTATTTTATAAAGTTACTTTATTAAAACAGTACACATTGTAACGTAGGCGGAAGTTAAATATTGCTAACGAGAGTAAGAGAGATTTAATGACTCGAGTTTGAATTATTCTTACGCCCTGACTTACGCACAATGCAAATTTTCATCACGCTTGCAAATCTTGCAATATAAAAAATACTTATGTAAAAAGAAAAAACAAGTTAAATAAAAAAAATATTTCTTAGTGCTCCTTCACACCTTATAAGGAACCTACGTCCAGCGGTGTCGGCTGTGCGTTGATACGTCAGTCAGTCAGTCAGTATTTATTTGATGTATTTAGAAGACTAAATGATTAAAATATTTAGAAAAAAAAAACGAATTGCCGTCATTGGCAAACATCGCGAGCATACGCCATGTGACATGTTATAATTAAATAAGTCGAATTCGCCACGCTGGACGCGTGCCAGCGGGAAACGGAAATGACGCCAGACGCCATTAATCTCGCTACTGTTGTTTTGTGCAATCACAGTGTAAATATTATCCAGGGTTCGAAAGGATAATTATCAACGATAATTATCACGATAATTATCACGATAATTATCGTGATAATAACAGGTGGATAATTATCAATTGATAATAACAAAAAATTGCGTCTGTGAAATAAACTATATTCTAAGTATCCAAACGTGTATTTCTGCGCTTGTTGCGTCTATCCGAACGCACGTCTAGCCGCGACACGGGGATTCCCCCAATTCACAAAAAATGTCAGTTGGTGTTATGTAAAGTCAAGTGAACTCGAATGTCATTGGTTTATTAAGTTAAATATTGTTTAGTGTGTTGAATTTGAACAATGCCGCGCGAGAAAGATCCAGTGTGGTCATTCTTTAGTTGCACGAAGACAAAAAATACTGGGTTATGGGCTCGGTGCAAAAAATGTGACAAAGAGATGCAAGGAATACTAAATAGAATGAAATCTCACGTAAAAGTATGTCAGCCGCAAGTACACATAGCAGAACCAGATCCACAGCCATCATTGCCATCAACCAGTTCCAGTTCAGTTCAGTCTCAGTCACATCTGACTGGGCAAAACACAGGTTTGGCATTTCATGTTTCTTTATGAACAGTTATATTTACAATCATAAATTATAATAATTAATCTCAAATTGTTGATACACGAGAACGAGAACAAAGATCAGTTTATTAAGTCAGTTCAAAGCTCACACGCAGACGCAATAAGAGGCCAGTAGTTTCAAGCAGCAGCAGCGCGACTCCGCGCGGCAATTTCAAATTCTAGTACCTAAATAAATTTGTATTTTGTATCGCTAATAAGAGTGATAAGAGTAATAAGACTTGTACGCGCGACGGGTCGCGTGATTATGTGAAATAACTGTCTCTAAGTAACCTCAACCTCAGTTTTTTTTTAAGAATACCTAAATAAATTAGTTTTTTTTTTGTTTAGGCAAAACAATAGAAGCTAGTGAAGAAACTGGAAGTAGCCGAAAGCAGTTATCTACACAATCGAAAATACTATGTCTTAAAAATTCCGAAGTCATAACAACAACCAAGGAATATAAGCAAAAAATTGATATGCAGGTCGGAAAATACTTTTACGCGACTAACACTCCATTCAATCATGTTGAACACGAAGAGTTTAAAAAATTATGCGCCCTTTTACGTCCTGGGTATAGACCTCCATCAGCATATGAAATAGGCAATCCCATATTAGAAAAAAATTATGCTGAGACAATGACTATATGTAAAGAAAAACTTACGAATCAAACAGTTTGCATGTCTCAGGATGGCTGGAGCAATGTTCATACTGAACCTCTGGTTTGCAGCAACATTGTTACTGCTCAAGGCGACTCAATTTTTGTTGATTGTGCGGATACAAAAGAAAATCCACACACAGCTCTTAATTTGAAGGACATCGCACTAAAATCAATCGCTAAAGCTAAGCAGGAATTAGGCGTTACTGTTAGAAGTTTTGTCACAGACAGTGCTGCTAATGAGCGATTAATGCGGAGTCATCTTGAGAAAACTGAAGACGTGGACATAATACAATATGGATGTTCAGCTCACATCTTAAATCTACTGGCTAAAGATTTGGAGATCCCTGCCGTTACCGCATCGATAATGAAAGTAATAAAATACTTTCGCAACCATCACATTCCAGCAGCTCTATACAAACAAGCAGGTGGTAAAAAGTTAGTCCTCCCTCTAGAAGTACGTTGGAACACGATGAACGACGCTATTCGCTCGTATCTGGATAACAGAGGAATTTTAGTTCAAGTTAGCCAAGACCATAAAGACAAAATCGATAGGGAGGTTATAAAAATTGTGAATGACTGTCAGATTACAATGAATGCTGTAGATTTCCTTAAAACATTGTCACCCATTGCAACAGCTCTCGACAGGATGCAACGTAATACTACCACAATAGCTATAGCTGTTGAAATATGGAATAAACTCGAGTTTGACCTGTTGGGTAACAGTGCATACCAAAATGCAAAAACAAAGAAAATCTTTTTGAGTCGTAGAGCAATGGCACTGCAAGGCTTACATTACGCTGCAAATATGGTAGATCATAGGTTCCTTGGTCGAAACCTAAACAATGAACAGAAAAAACAAGCGTATAACTTCATAACTGCTGGAGAAGTTGATGAAAACTTTGCTCCTTTCATAATGGCACTAACAGCAAAAGCTTACCCTTTTCCCAAATTCATGTTTGGCGAAACGTTCAAGAACACCTGCCCTATTTTGTGGTGGACTTCCGTGACTCTAGAAGATGAAGAGAGATGGCCACAAAAAGAAAAGTTCGTAAAGTTTTGTGAACAGTTATTAACCGCAATAGCTTCAACTGCACCATTAGAGAGATGTTTTTCATCATTTGGGCTAGTGCAGTCAAAGCTAAGAAACAGACTGGGCAATGAAAAGGCTGCAAAGCTGGTATTCTTGTTTAAATATTATAACCAAGAGGATAAAACCAAGAAGCAAGATCTTAGTTGGATTTTAGAGGAACAAATAAGTTCTACTGAAGCTGTAGCAACGACAATGCCAATGGAAATAGAATCACCATCGGATGAAGATATTCCTTTGGCTTCTTTGGTCAAGTAATTTATGTTCAAATCTGACGAACACAGATTTTCATTAAATCTACTGTTAATTATTAGTGTTGATTTGTGTAGTATGTTATGTAAGAAAAATTAACAATTTTTTGTTTTTAAACAATAAACCACTGATATTTCTTCTGAAACAATTTTACAAATGATCTTTTAATACTGGTGATAATAATCGATAATTATCCGATAATTATCGGATAATTATCGGATAATTATCCGATAATTATCACGGGTCGTTATTATCTTGATAATTTCGAACCCTGATATTATCTAAAAGAATTACTTCTAAGGCCGGCAACACAGTCGTAAAATTCATAAACTTAAAAAATCATAATCTTATGAAATCAGATCGAGTGCCTTGCCAGTCTTGCCACACACATTCTTAAAATTCTGATTATTCGTAATATGTCAGATCAATCCGAAAAAAATAATAATCTTAAAAAATAAGACTGTGTGTACGTACGTGTAAGTTGCGAAATTGTACGTAAATCCGTGCACTCGATCTGATTTCATAAGATTATGATTTTTTAAGATTATGAATTTTAAGACTTAAATCAAAATACTGGTCTTAAAATTTTGATTGTGTCAGAGTATTTTTAACCAACTCAGACCGTTAATGTACCTACACCTACCCTACCTACTGTCGAGTTCGAGTTCTACTATAGTATGGTGCTTTAGTGTTTGACTGATTTAGCTCCGGTCTACCTTTCTACTTTTGTTTAAATCAAAAATACTGATGTTAATATTTATATTGTGTCAGGGCCCGTTCTGGCTTAAACATCTTTGATATTCCTTCACTATTTTCTTTTATTCAATTCATTAATAATGGAATTAATTATATACTAGTGATGGGGTTCTTCAAAAAGGATTGTACAGATTTCGTAATTTCTAAAGAGTCGCTTCAGAGATTAATATTCTGGAGTCTGGAGTTACAAGCGTCCATAGGTTACGGTCCCAGAGACTTGGCAATTTTTTATGTCTGAGCACAGAATATATAATAGTACAAGTACAGAAGGCCCACTGCTATGATGTTCACGAAATGCCGCCTTTTAAATGCCTACAATTTTTTTACAAAGAATCCAGCCGCACGTGCGCAGCGTCGGATGATAGGGTTGCCTATGGATTAAAACGAATTAATTACTCAGATAAAATTTTATACTATTATATTTAAGTCTTGGGTACTTTCTAGGTATATATACAGTATTTTGGTTTAAGTTCCAACATCACAAGCCTTATTGAACTTTTCCGTGGGACTTAATCAATAGTAGATCTATGTAAGAATGTCCTATGGTACATATTTTATTCATGGTGTCTATTTAACTTAGCATTGTTAGCCATTCCACACGCGGACATCGCATATGAACCTTAAAAAAAACTCGCAACGGAATGAGATTGATACAAGATTGAAATTGATACAAGTGCGTGCCTCTTCGCACGTTTATCGTACGACGTTTTTCAGTACAGGTCCCTCCGAAGTTTCGACCTGACGTATAATGAACAACTTGCACTAGTGCGTAAAAAAAACACCATCTGTACTAAAATATAACAATAGAAAGTGCGAACGTGCGTTCCGTTGAGAACGCGCGCCACGCGGCCGCCGGCATGTACTTGTAGCAAGGCGATAGAATCGCGGAGTGAGCCGCCCCTGGTCTGAGCAGTCTGAGCGGTTAGCCTATTTACATCCATACATATTTACATAATAGTACATTACGATACAATTGGGAAAAAGAAAGAAACGAGTTATTTTTTAGGGTTCCGTAGTCACCTAGGAACCCTTATAGTTTCGCCATGTCTGTCTGTCCGTCCGTCCGTCCGTCCGTCCGTCCGCGGATAATCTCAGTAACCGTTAGCACTAGAAAGCTGAAATTTGGTACCAATATGTATATCAATCACGCCAACAAAGTGCTAAAATAAAAATTGGAAAGAAATGATTTATTAGGGTACCCCCCCTACATGTAAAGTGGGGGCTGATATTTTTTTTCATTCCAACCCCAATGTGTGATATATTGTTGGATAGGTATTAAAAAATGAATAAGGGTTTACTAAGATAGTTTTTTGATAATATTAATATTTTCGGAAATAATCGCTCCTAAAGGAAAAAAAAGTGCGTCCCCCCCCCTCTAACTTTTGAACCATAAGTTTAAAAAATATGAAAAAAATCAAAATAGTAGAACTTTATAAAGACTTTCTAGGAAAATTATTTTGAACTTGATAGGTTCAGTAGTTTTTGAGAAAAATACGGAAAACTACGGAACCCTACACTGAGCGTGGCCCGACACGCTCTTGGCCGGTTTTTTAATCGTTAAAAAACATACTGTTTGGCGTAACGCTGAATATAAACTATAATTGTCCCTGCCCAAAGTAACGGACTGGTTCAGGTAAAGTAACGGTAGTGCGTACAGTTAATAGTGTTAATACCCTGTGGGGCCGGTTCCAAACAGGTAAACAGAGAGATAAGTGTACAACATGTACATTGTACATGTAATGAATGAATTTAAAAAAATCTCGATGTGGAACGTTGAGACTTGCGCGAACTCACATAGTTTATATTACTTATATACGTTTTAGGTTTTCGTTTCATCGTTTTGGATAGAGCCGATAGAGGTAATACAAAATTAGAAAAAGAAGTCAAAAAACCCTGGTATTTAAGCCTTATTCAACTAGCTACGGTAAAATAAAAAATAAACACGCCAAATAATAATCGTCGACAAAAACAATCTAATGTTGTCATCAAATAGGGTAATTGTATAAGGAATTATGAAATCGCCTACACGTTTGCTGCCTATCATGAAAAAAAGAACCATCCATACAGTTCTTTCCGTTTTCGGCAGTTTCGTTCAATACTACTTTAACTCTCTTCAATAAAATATAAGGAATTAAAACAATTGGTGAATTCAAACAACAAGATCATTGCATGAAGGAAAAAACAAAATCCCGCACTAAAAATTAATAAATATCAAAATAAACCTTTTTTTTAACAAAATATTATAGCAAATTAATCACAATAAAAAAGCAAAAAGATTATTCCATGATGCCTCCTGTGAGGATTGAACTCACGACCCCTGGTTTACGAGACCAGTGCTCTACCACTGAGCTAAAGAGGCGATGAGAAGCGTCGCCAAATACACGGTCACATTCTATAAGCTCATCCGATAACGTTCAACGCCTAATAATTCAGAGTGCCAATGCTACTTTTTACCAAAAACGACGTAATAAAAGAATTTTTTAGAAAATAATGTCTCATCTATTCATTTTATATTGTCTGCGCTGATTTATTTTCAATATAAGAAAAAAATACAAGTTCGTGAATGAAATTTGAATTTTCCTCGAACGACATAAAGTTCATTTTGTCGTTTTTGTAGTTCACTATTGAAGAATCAATTCGCGCCCGTCTTTATTCTAATCGTACGAAATACATAGTAATATTAGCTAAAAAAAACAGTTCTACCTTTAGTGTGATTTGCTACTAACATTATGAAGACGGGACGTCGATACAGCCGTGAGTAAACTTACCTTGAAGACATGATTTCCTTTTCTGAAACAAAAATAAATAAATATTCAGGAAGATCAATAAAATAAACAATATCCTGATCCTGAATAAGGAAGATCAATAAAATAAACATTATCCTGAATTAACTATGCGATAAAAATAACAAACCAAGAAAATTTTTAAAGAATGCAAAAAGATTGCCGAAACCCGGGATCGAACCAGGGACCTTTAGATCTTCAGTCTAACGCTCTCCCAACTGAGCTATTTCGGCCAGTTGGTGAGTGGCCGGAAATTACGATCAGAATCCACAATCGTATGTTTGCCAAGACTTTCATAGAATTTTAATTAAATTATGTTTACCACAAGTTAAAACACCCATTAAAACTATAAAAATAATTCGTTAATAGTCAGTAACATTGAAATGCGTAGCAAAATCGATGTTTTATACAAACCACTCAACAATGATACTAGAGGCGCCATCTATCTGTTACTGGTGGAACTGCCGCGACATGTAGTGAGCCAGTAGTACTAATGGCTTTGAAAGTTTTTTTTTACAGTGGATTGACTAATGGATGTTTTTCGAGTGTAATGTAATGTAACATACTTTTATTAATTTAGCAGCAAGGATGATAACACCGGGACAGACAAAGCCCATACAAAAAACCGGCCAAGAGCGTGTCGGGCCACGCTCAGTGTAGGGTTCCGGAGTTTTCCGTATTTTTCTCAAAAACTACTGAACCTATCAAGTTCAAAACAATTTTTCTAGAAAGTATTTATAAAGTTCTGCTTTTGTGATTTTTTTCATATTTTTTAAACATATGGTTCAAAAGTTAGAGGGGGGGGGACGCACTTTTTTTTCCTTTAGGAGCGATTATTTCCGAAAATATTAATATTATCAAAAAACAATCTTAGCAAACCCTTATTCATTTTTGAATACCTATCCAACAATATATCACACGTTGGGGTTGGAATGAAAAAAAATATCAGCCCCCCCTTTACATGTAGGGGGGTACCCTAATAAAACATTTTTTTCCATTTTTTATTTTTGCACTTTGTTGGCGTGATTGATATACATATTGGTACCAAATTTCAGCTTTCTAGTGCTAACGGTTACTGAGATTATCCGCGGACGGACGGACGGACGGACGGACGGACGGACGGACGGACGGACGGACGGACGGACGGACGGACGGACGGACAGACGGACGGACAGACAGACATGGCGAAACTATAAGGGTTCCTAGTTGGCTACGGAACCCTAAAAAGCGTAGAAATGTATGGCCCTTTAGGCTTAAAACTAGACGGCGCAGTTTCGCAGCCTGGAAGTGGCCAAAATCATATTTTCCCCAAATATTTTTGCGTGTTTTTATAATAACATGCTCCTTTATTTTAATATCATGATATCACTTCAGTACACATTTTGAAGAAATAAATTTGTAGGCATCATCAGTGTAGTTATGATAGTATTTAATAGGTGGCGCTAAAAACTTGAGGTATGATTCTAAGAATTCGTAAGATTTAGCAGTAAAGTAATAAAGTTAAATAGTTCTTCCTACATTGACACTGTAATTAGCTCTTTGTTTTTATTTTTAATGTTCATTGTTTATGTTATGTGACCTGTTGTACAGTCAGCCAAGACAGTGGTTTACCACTTTTCAACTCTATTTCAAACACATAAGGTTGAAAAGTGGTAAATCACTTTCTTGGCTGACTGTGCTCCTTAAATAATTAATATTAATAAATAAAACAATTCTATAAATGCTAGAGAGATAAATATATTCCATGTTGAAAATATAATATATTAATATAGTCTCACAAAAAAAGTACCAATTAAAAAGTTGTAAT
This sequence comes from Leguminivora glycinivorella, assembly GCF_023078275.1. Taxonomy (NCBI): domain Eukaryota; kingdom Metazoa; phylum Arthropoda; class Insecta; order Lepidoptera; family Tortricidae; genus Leguminivora; species Leguminivora glycinivorella. The sequence goes on along the minus strand of NC_062987.1, from coordinate 3,150,436 downwards.
ATGGCTGATGGGTCATCCATCCAGTTTTTTTTTTTATTTTGTTGATTTGAGTAGGTAGCCACTTTCTGAATTCTTCACTTTTTTGTCAAAGTGTCACACTTAACCAGAGACGTTAACTATTTGAAATAAAAGCATTTCAAATAGAAATACAAAATACCTATTTTGTATTTAGTATTTTAAATACTTTTATCGAAAACTATTTTGTATTTTATTTGAAGTACTTTTTAGGGTTCCGTAGTCAACTAGGAACCCTTATAGTTTCGCCATGTCTGTCTGTCCGTCCGTCCGTCCGTCCGTCCGTCCGTCCGTCCGTCCGTCCGTCCGTCCGTCCGTCCGTCCGTCCGTCCGCGGATAATCTCAGTAACCGTAAGCACTAGAAAGCTGAAATTTGGTACCAATATGTATATCAATCACGCCAACAAAGTGCAAAAATAAAAAATTAAAAAAAATGTTTTATTAGGGTACCCCCCCTACATGTAAAGTGGGGGCTGAGATTTTTTTTCATTCCAACCCCAACGTGTGATATATTGTTGGATAGGTATTTAAAAATGAAAAAGGGTTTACTAAGATCATTTTTTGATAACATTAATAGTTTCGGAAATAATCGCTTGTAAAGGAAAAAAAAGTGCGTCCCCCCCCCTCTAACTTTTGAACCCTACGTTCAAAAAATATGAAAAAAATCACAATAGTAGAACTTTATAAAAACTTTCTAGGAAAATTATTTTGAACTTGATAGGTTCAGTAGTTTTTGAGAAAAATACGGAAAACTACGGAACCCTACACTGAGCGTGACCCGACACGCTCTTGGCCGGTTTTTAGTACACGTATTTTGCATTTCCTACCACTTCAAAATACAAAATGCTTTTTGTCACTTTTTTTGACGTAAGATAGATGGTACCTAGCACGTATTCTTCGTATGTTAATTGTACGAGGTAGGTACGTAAACCTCCGTTTTATTATATTTATGAGATATTTCTCTACTATAGGAAAAGTATTAGCTAACAAAATAACGAATAACGAAGATCAGATTTATACTTCAAAATCTCTTACACCTAATAATGAGCTCTGTGAATTCGGGCCAGTTACGATCACTGAAATAAATAAAACTATAAATAAACTTAATACTAACACTAGTTCGGGACTAGACGGAGTTACTACTAAAGCTATAAAATGTATACAAAGCCATATTGTTAATGAGTTAGCAGGTTGCCTCAATAAATGCTTAAAACTTGGCACCTTTCCTGATAGTCTCAAGGTCGCTAAAGTAACACCCATACATAAATCCGGTACTAAAGTAGACCCTGGAAACTATAGACCAATTTCGGTGCTGCCCATTCCATCTAAAGTTATGGAGACTATAATTCGATGCCGTTTTGAAAGTTACCTTAAGTCAATAAATTTCCTGTATGATAAACAGTACGGTTTCCGGCCTCAATCAAACACTCTTACAGCAACGGTAGATTTAGTCACAAAGATTAAGGTTGCAATAGACCAAAAGAAAGTAGCGCTAGGGATTTTTATTGATTTAAAAAAAGCCTTTGACACCGTTAGCCATAAAATACTCCTCCAAAAACTGGCAGACATAGGTGTCAAAGGCACCGCCTATAAAATGTTCGAGTCTTACCTCTCAAATCGGAAACAAATAGTAAAAATTGGTCAGAGTGAAAGCAAACCCTTACCAGTAACATGTGGCGTCCCTCAAGGGTCAATTTTAGGACCATTGCTTTTCCTTGTATACATAAACAACATTCACGAAATTGGCCTTAGGGGTGATATAACCTTATATGCTGACGACACCAGTCTTTTCTATTTTGGCCATTCTATTCAGGATTTGATTAACGAAGCACAGTCTGATTTAAATACATTAAATAGCTGGTTCCAAACGAATCTACTTACCATTAATGTTAACAAAACAAATTATATAATATTTGCTCCTAAAAACAAGAAACTACAATTTAGCGAAACCTTAAAGATAAACAACCAAAGCATAAATAGAGTTGACCATGAAAAATACTTGGGCCTTATACTTGATAAGCAACTTACTTGGAAAACCCACGTTGAAAAAATTCGAACTAAAATAACCTCACTGACTGGAGCTTTACGTGGCATAGCCCGATGTCTTCCGAAACAAATTTGCTATACAATCTATAACTCTCTGGTAAAACCCCATATAGACTACCTTATCGAAATATGGGGCTCAGCTGCAGCTACATATATAAACAGTATACAGAGGTCACAAAACAAGTTAGTAAAAGTTCTATTTAAATACAACCATTTAACACCTACATCTCAAATCTATAAAGAGACCAAAATAATGAATATCACTCAGACCTATATATATTACACTTGTCTTCTAATTCGTAAAATTATGCGTAAGGACCTTCATATACAAATAACATTTACTAAGAAACACAATGTCCAAAAAATGAAATTAAGAAACGCTAACAACCTAATACTCCGGACCCCCCGCACTAATTACGGAAAAAATAGCTTACTCTATGAAGGTGCCAATTTATATAATAAGCTACCGGATACCATAAAGAATGCTACATCTAATACAACTTTTAAAAAATTACTTAAGCAGCATGTCTTAAATAGCTTTAATACAAAAAAATAAACATAATAATCTAACTACTACAAATACATAAGTAATAACATAAATGTACAATAATTAAAATGTCAAATTATAAATGTTAAACGGCTCGATAATATTAATTACTATAATCTATATATATAATTTAATAACTATGCCTCAATATTAATAAAATATTGAAAAGTGGGCTATTGACTAAAATAGCTTATTTTAAATTATGATTTAAAATATGCACTGAAACATATAATGCAAACATATAATTACAGAATACAGCATGTTTATTTATAAGTGCATCCGCTGTTTTTAGCTGTGTTTTGACTTAGTTGTTATCGCTATAGTAATATTCTGATCGCTTGCGGAGCGCGGGCGCGCGCCTGTGTTCGCATTTACCATATTCCCGATTGGCGTAATCGTAACGCATCCGCGTCCTGCGGCTCTGGTTATCTGAGAGCTCGCGCCTGCGCTCGCGAAGCATAATGATTCTGCGCATGGTAACTGACTAAGAAGTGCCGCGGGCGAAATAAAATCTCTATGTACCCGCAATTATAAACGCAAATGTCTATTTAGTTTTAAGTTTAGATTATAAATTTGCACTTTAATGTTATAACAAATTAAACATTTGTAATCGTCAAGATAAATTATTTGTATATAGTACTCATTTAAGTGAATTGTAAAATTCTTATGAGTAATAAAGATTCTTTAAACCTATATTTTGATTTATATGTATTCATGTCATGAAATAAAACTATGGAAACTGATTATATCGCGTATACAAACTTACAATACATCCCGACTTTGAACACTTTACATGCACGTTTGGAAGTGTTGAATTTAATGTTTTACAAAAGCACCACGGAAAAGCACTCTTATTTTCAGTGCTGCCAACATAGTGGTACTTCCTATAATAATAGAAGTTCGACCAATGGAATACTATTTCTTGCAAGATCCCACAGCAACCTGACCGCGTACATCGAAATATCGGGGAAAGTCGATATCTATTCGTATAATGACTAGGCATTTCTATTACTTAATTGGGTATAGCTGTATATGGTTAATTAATTTTACTATTATTTTAGTTTTTTTTTTTCATTACATATTGCAGTATTTTATTTCATTAGATTTTTATAATATTAAAAGAGACGGAGACAGTCCATTTTTAGCTTCATTATTTAACGTGTTAGTTTTATACTTTTATAGAACCAGGTTTCTGGGCTTTCTGGTAATTCTGTGTTTTAAACATCTTTAAATTAAAAGTTTAATCTAAATGTCAAAAAAAGTATTTTATTTTATAAAAGTATTTTGAAAATAGTATTTTCAAAAATAAAATAAAATAAAATAATAATAAAATAAAATACTTTTTTTACCTATTTTGCATTTTGTATTTCAAATACCTTTTTGTAAAACTATTTCGTATTTTTATTTGAAATAGGTAAAAAATCAAAGTATTTGCATTTTGTATTTAAATACATTGCACTACCTATTTTTTAACATCTCTGCACTTAACTTATAATTGTAGATATGGTTTATTATTTTTATGTAGGGTTTTTTTTGGGAACCACATAGTGTAAAGCACACCACGAAGCAAAGTGTTTGCATAGTAAATATCCAATGTAGACATGGAAAACGAGTGTGCTGAGACAGCCCAGGAACTTCTGTATTAGCCATTTGACGAGCTATGACATTTCCTCATGACATGCCTAGCTGTGTGTAATGTTTACAAACACAATTTGTATATTTTTAGCCACTTGTTTCTTCTTTTTCTTTGTCATATCCTCATGGCTGAGGGACGTGACGAATGCGGACACTCTTCACTTCTTCAGTTGTCTCCACGCCACTCAATCTTGGGCCCGGTGCATGCTGGCCGGCCGGACTAAAATGGACATAAAAAAAATTATTTACCTGGTTCTGGGACAGCCTGAACAGCCTTGTCTTGAGCTACGTTTCCAACATCATCCAGCACAACCCCGCAGCTCTTATAAAGATGACTGCGTATCTTTAACAGCTTGTCAGTCTGACGGAAAGCTTTTATTTCATCCTGCAATAAAATATTGGCCAATAAACTGTAAGTTTTATTGCTAGTGGGGTGCTCTAGTCTGACTAACCCCTCAAGTGGCTAGCTGCCTTAATGTCCCTCATTATTCCAAACACTGAAAAATCATATATGCCACTTAATGGGCTAAGCAAATCAAAGCATGACAAAGCATATTGCCACTGTTTGTCATGTTGAAACCATGAAATCTTTAAATGAACTCCCTGTTACTTTATTTGAAGTTGTTGCTAAGTTACATTGGACAGTCTTTAATCCAAATAATTTTTAAATTATTACAATATTGTTGGCTTAACATTGTAATAAATAACTTTCATGTTGAGATTTCGAAATAATATTTAGAAATCTCAAATATTGCATCAAATGTACATATTCATAGTACATGGCCTACAAGCACAAAGAAGGATTGCAAAATTATTTATTAACCCTTTGATTGGTTTTATAATGTGTCATTTGCGAAAAAAGCCTAAAATGAGTTTTAGTCTCCAAGACAAGAGCAGACAAGTAAGTAATATAAGAATTAAGAATATGATTACAAATAATATTTGTATAACTACTCACTGAACTTATGATACCAAAAAAGCCTGTTTGATTTCACATTTACGTAACGTATAGGAGCTAACATAAACCAATAGATTCTCACCTTTAATTCCTTCAGTCTGGTATGAGACCTACTACTATAGCATTGTCGAACATGAGACGCTGACCATTCATCCCCGTTGCTACTCAACACCGCCGGAACCGAGCTGCGGGCCCGAATATCACTAACATTGCCCCTTCCGCGCGCTGGAGACGGCCTAGCCGGAGACTTAGCTTTTCCGGGGTCCAGAGATTGTAACGTCTTTCTAGGCTTTACTAACGGCCTTTTAACTACTTTTTCTACACGTACTTCGGGCACATAATCGTTTAACACTGTCGGAAGTTCACTAAAAACACTAGAACTCGCGGCCGAAACAGATGGTTTCGCGCCAACGCGCACTGACGACGGTACTTCGTGTCGTGTCACATTTGAACTAGATTTTAGACTAGTACGTGATCGGTTGAATACGCGAGACATTACTCTACTGTAATTAGCTTTAGTGTTCTTATTAAAATCCATAAAAAGAGCGTCTAATGGCACTATTATGGACTTCAAAACAGAAGTTGTTGTGACAGCAGACAGCACTGATTGTGAAAGATGTGCTGTCAAGCGTGAAATACAGAGAAGAAAAAAACACAGAGCAGAAACTAAACGTTTATTTTAGTCAATTTAATTTAATCAAATACTATGTAAACTCTACGAGTTAATACGTGCAGCTTGGTGCCAAAGTTGGCAACATGCACACTAGCGCTCCTAGCGGCATGAGTTGATCGAAATAGTTTAGTTTCATACAGTATAAAATTAAAAAAAGTCACATATTCTTATTTTTTTGTTTTATTCCGTCTAAAAATGTTAAAGTAGATCAAGTAATAGCATTTTCTATTTTAATTTACTAAAATAAAAGTCTGAACAACTACTTTGATCAACTCGTACCGCTAGATGGCGCTAGTAAAATTGTTGCCGTTCCAATGTATGGGAAACGTCAGAAGCTGCACGTATTATAGTATATAGTATTTGATTTAATTAAGTAAATGCAATCATTAATATAATGTTATTCAACAGGACTATAATTAAAAGTTAAATAAATACTAACTCCCTTAAAACGTAGTGATTCAATGCTCTTTGCATCAAGCTAGGAACATACTACGCGGACGTCCGCTGTCGGGCGACCGCGGACGCGGATCTAGACAATGAATATACACTTAACCGTGCAAACCATCGGTCGTCGGTCGTGGACGTGGCCTTGAGCGCACGGGCGTCCGATCGAAATCTGGCTCGCTGGATGTTTTGGTCAGCCGAAGCCACGTCCCGAAGACCGTGCACACTGATCGGTCGCGGACGTCCGCGTAGTATGTTCCTAGCTTTAAGGGTTTATAACGATTTGTCGTCTGTTAATTTGCCTCCTAAGCATCTCCTAAGTATATCAGACCTATTAAATGCGTAGGTATTTATCGTTTGGCGTTCAGTTCATAAGCTACTGTGGCTCAATATGAGTGCTTTGTGAAAATAGCTTTTAGAAACGTTTCATCTGATTCTGTATCATACAACTTAGCCGCCAACCTAAAATGTTTTTTTATGTTTTCCCCTAGTTCATCAAATACAAGAACAGAACAATTAGAACTGTGATTAAAAACATCTTGAACGCACATTGGCCTGTCTATATTAAATGGTTCACACAATTTCAGTCTCAAATTGCTTTCATACAAAGAAAATTGTTTTGGAATAGTAGAAATGTTTCTAAAACGTTTCCGCGGAATAGAACATCCCACAAAAGGAGAAATTACGTTTTCTTCAAAATCGTAACAGCTGAAGAACTTAAAGAAGCCCCCCAATAAATGTTTCAAGGATGAGTGATTGACATTTGAGTAATTGATCTCTTGAAACGCTACATTCCAGACTCTCCAGGAAACATAAGGGACATTCCTTTGCAGGGCATATATGGTGGGTAACATTCTTAATTGCTGTAAGTAAAAAAACACCATCAGCAGCAAAGCGTATGTTCTCAGCAGGTACGGTCCAGTAAAATTGTGAACTTTTGCCCAGTATTTTACAAGAACTGCTAGATCCAACGCTTTTTTGTCTAAGTGGAATAAATACCACAACAGTTTACTGTTACTGACTCCAGGCGGGCAATCGAAGGTCAAATCACATTCTCTACTGGTTGGCATGTGGAAAAATTTAACAATAGGAACGGGCACATTTGATGCGGCAGATATTTGTGCAAATAAATCAGAACGGCGGCGGAGAATGTCTCTGGCGGTAAATACGATGGTGTCTGCGTCGGTTTTGTGCAGGATTGGGATTTGGACGAAGCAGTCCACATCGCTGGTCTTGAACGCTGTGCCTTGGTATAGAGATCCGTAGGGCACTAATTCACATCCTGGAATAAATATGATATGACGACTTAGTTTAATATTCCACAACATACCTACCTAAAATTTTTAATGTAGGTACGCGTAGTTTATAACTACTCCCTACATAGGGTACGTTGCAAAGAAACCATTTTTTCTGTATTGAAAAAAGATGGCAGCATATTTATAAATATTTGGCGAAATTGTTGGCAACACCACTGCCTCTCCACGCCGCATCGGGGATTTCCCAAAAAAATGTTTGTATACTAAATGTTTATCGAATTAAAATGTACGTTAGAGGACTCCCTTGCACACTTACCTACTGGTGTGTCCTACACTTTCACACTTGCCCAGACATGCGTGCGACAAAAAAGTCGCCGAGCAACTTTTGTAGCATGTGGGCGAACCCTCTTAGGGCCTCCACAGACGGGAGACAAAACTGTTTTGTCTCCGTCGTATTTGTATGAAAAGTTGCGTCGCCTCGTGTGCGCACCTTCATACTAGCCCATAGACCGAGCGACGGAGACAAAACAGTTTTGTCTCCCGTCTGTGGGGGCCCTTAGAGAGCGCGCACACGGGCAACTGTTGCCGGCGACTTTTTTGTCGCGACCAAGTCGCGACCATGGCCTAGTATCACAGAATATATAATAGTACAACTAGTATGAAAGTGCGCACACGAGGCGACGCAAGTTTTCATACAAATACGAAAGTCGCCGAGCAACTGTTGCCCCGTGGGCGCGCATCACCCTTATTGCTATTGTATGTGTGATTTGTCCATCTAATAATGCCAGGTTTTTTCATAAATTTGAAAAAGGAAAACATTTGTTTTTTTTTAGTTTTATTAAATATTATTTGTTTAGTAACGTTTTGGTAACGTTTGATAACGTGATTGCGCCTAAAATCTAAAATGTTAAATATTATGCCATCCCTAACAGTTACTGTAGGTAGATAAAAATTATTAAAAAAGGAATTTAAAAAATGGTTGTTCCATATTCAAATTATTTTTCTATTAGTGAGGATATAATTTATTATCACTTATCATACAGTTGGCGAAAAACGTCTACTGGCTTACCTGGCCAAAAGGTCCTCAACGTGTTTTCCACGTCCTTGAACAGTCGGAGCAGCTCTTTCTCCACTTCATCCCTGTTAAGTGTTACATGGTAAAACAACTGTACGACTTGCTCGTCAAATGTTCCCTCCAGCTGCATCCACGATGGATCCAGTATATTAAATGACTCATGTGTTATGCTCATTTTGTATGTAAGCGTAGAGTGCTACAAAGGGGTTTTCACACTAGCTGGCTGGTAAAAAATAAAGACACTGTACGTGTCTTTATGCAGGCGGTGGAAAAACGAGACTGGTGTCATTTGCAGCTTGTATGATTGTCAATTATGAGCTGAAGAAATTCGGGGGATTCCCCGCCCTATCGAAATACTGAAATGCGGGCAACGATATTAACAACGTTGTGTATTTTCTATTTTATCTTTATTGTCAACACAATGGGCTGATTGATTGTATTATTACATCATTGATAACATTTCAATCCTATCCTATAAATATTTTTTGTGTAGAACATGGTAACCCCGGATAAACCGTGACGGAAATTCCCTGCGATTTAGTTGTCAATTTTTTTTTAAATACCACGTCGGTAACCATGGAAGGCGGTATACCCGTAACCCGTACCGGGGTAAGCGGTATGGTCACTGTAACCTACGGACGCCTGCAACTCAAGGGGTGGTGTCACATGCGTGTTGCCGACCCACTAGAAACTTGTACACTCCTTTTTTTAAGAACCCCATAATGTAGTTCATCGGGAATACCTCAATTCAATGGGTTCAATTTTTATGGCGTGAAACAAAACGATAGGTAAAGGTTTAAAAACCCGTAGGGGGACTGGGGGATGGACCAAATACAGATATAATGAAAAGTGTTATTTTATGTGGGTTATGATTGGTTATGACTACTTGGACTTATATTGACCGGGATATAGACCGTGATTACCTTTTTGATTTTTCTCGAGCTCCCGATATTTCGACGCAGTATAAAAATTTCAATCGTGAGGATGGCTTCAAACTATCTAATGTATGGAATCCAGTGATTTGTTTGTGTAAAAAACCGGTGAAGTCAGAATTGAACAAACGTAGTGACACTGTGAGTGTAGTGTGTTTGGACAGACCATCGAGTGTGAATGCGACCAGTGGTAACGCTGAAAGTGAACGCAGCCGACGCGCGCGAAGGAGGGTAGATCGCGCGCTGTCTATGCAACTTTAACATCTACCCGCCTTCGTCAGTTTTCCGTGATCATGATGCATAAAACTGCGTCGAAATATCGGGAGCTCGACAAAAATCAAAAAGGTAATCACGGTCTATATCCCGGTCAATATAAGTCTAATGAAAATAACCGTGAATCATTAGAAACTCTTATGACTACTTGGCTAGACTGCATACATATAGGACAATAAAATTTCTTCTTTATGGGCTGTACAACTTGTACAAGTAGTAGCAGAGGTGACTACAGCACACACAAAGCCTTTTGTTAAATATAATAGGGGTAAACCGACAATTACACAGTTGGTCGCCACATGAAAACAATGTTAGTTGCCTGGCAACCTCATACTTTTCATTTGGTTACCACATTAGGTGATTGAAGGTGAGGCAGTCAGTAATTGCACCCTTAGCATTGAAATTCTTTGCCTTCTTCACATGTATCAGAGCTGTGCTATTATCAGTGGAGCAATGAGCAAAAGCTTAAGTAATCACTTCAAAACATTTTAACCAACTTACAATGAAAATTTGAAACTATAGGTCTATATTAAGAGAAGAAACTGTATAAATATGTTTGTATGACCGCTTGTTTCATATCCAAATAAATAAATAAAATTAACAATTTATTACATACCAAATTAGTAATGAATGTTATAACTACATCAAAATATTTCACATTTAAAATAAAGAAACACATATTGAACATAGTATTCAACTAACCATAATTCTAATTGTATATTATTAAATCAACCACTAAATGAAACAAAAATAAATACCTTAGAAACATTATTTATTTACAAGGATAAATGCTATAATTTCATTTATTTAACTGTTAAACATATGGCTATTAAAATTTATTTGAACCACTTCACTTTTCACCAAGTAGCTCTTTCACCTTGACATCATAGATACCTTTAGCTTCAAGATGGAAAGTGTCACACAATGCCGCTATCTGCTTAGTAACATTAAAAACTAGATCTTCAGAGACTCCTGTCTGCTTTTTGGCTTTTTTAATAAAGTCATTTTGGACATCTTTGATGGCATCTCTACATTCTATGAACAGAGCTTTGGCATTCTTGGCTAGTTGCTCCCGGTGCTCTTTAGTCACTTTCGGCACTGGCACAAACAATGTTGTACCATCTTGTTGAGGATTCAAATTCAAACCGGATGATTGTATGGCTTTCAGAGCGTCGGGGATGGCTTGAGGAAACGAAGCAAAATTTATTACTATAGTTTTAGGATTTTTCCTTACTATCTGCGCCAATTCCTGAAGCTCATATTCTTTACCATCGAACTTTACTGGCAGAGACTCTATGGAACCGGTCGTAGAACGGAGTGACAGGTTTTTCGTAAAGTCCTCTTTCATATTTTCAATAGCTCCTTTACATCTGTCTTTAAGCTTGTCAACAGCAACTAATTCTGACATCATAAGCGGGTTGATGTCCACCTTGCCTCCTTTACCTTTCTTATCCTTTCCTTTGTCCTTGCCTTTGGCATAATTTCGAATTGCCGTAAAATTATAAGTGTTCGCCGTAATAACTCTTTCATTTAGGTTAAGGAAATATTTGAATGAATTTGAATATATGGGCACAAACAATCGCTGTAGAATTCGCACGTTCATTATATACTCAATTTTCAGCACCGTCAGTTATTTACTTTAATCAGATTTTTATTTTTATTTATTTATATTAGAACTGACTATTTAACCTCAAAATTGTACTTTGGAAAAACAAACGAACAAAACGCCGTCCGTGACGTTTTGCAGAAATGATATTTTGAAAAAATTACAAACTGTACTTTTTTTCTGGTAGGATTATTGTAATTAAGAATGATTAAATCAATGGTTGATTATTAAGATTTAACAGTTCTCAGTAAAAAAATGTTCGTCAAGTACTTAATTTCATAAAACCAGGGAATTTTGTCAGATCAGACTAACTAACAAAACGCGTTTGACAGCAGTGTTCGAAAACCAAGCTCAATTTTTTTGTTTTCAACATTTTGATTCGAATTATTGTATAACAATCAACTTTTCAGGAAAATGAGATATTTTAATAAATAAAACAGTGCTAAAGTACTAATCCAATATTAATCAGATCATCGTATCACTATTTTTTTTAGGTTGAAGTGATTAACTCTTTGACATTTCACTAATAACATTCGGAACGATCTTCGTTCAAATGGCCAATTAGATTTTTTTCCTAAAATGTCTGTGTTATTTCAAACAGTTATTAATACAGGAAGACTGTGTTCATACAGAAATTTTAAAAAATCTGTGTCCTCGTGCAGATGTTTAGCCATAAGAAAACTCTCAGGTATCTCCTACGACGCGAAGTGTGAATATTTTGTTATGAATGTTACGTTAAGGTTATGTTATGTGTATTTTTTTAGATGTCCCGCGAAAGTTTATTAACTTTGAAGAGGTTGTGGCGGCACGAAGAGCTGAGGCACGGCGTAGTATTGTAGTGCAAGTGAACTCAGAGGCGTCCTTTAGCGAACTCCATACTTACTGCTCGAAATATGCAGATGTCAAGGGAATTCATCACTATCGGAACTCTAGTGGAGAGGTAATACACCATGCCATCAACGTTTTAGGCCGAAACATATACAGTTATAGCTTTGCATTGCGACATGAAATAATGATTTTTTTTTCAGCACTTCATGCTTATTGAATTTAGTACAGAAGACAATCTCAAAGATGTACTACGAAGTTGTAGCTCACACCAAAAAGACATTGACGTCATGTCCGTCCAGTCCCCATTCCTCTGGTTCCGTGCCGCTCCTGGTAAAAAGGAGAAGACAGGACCGTGTCTTAGTTCTCTCAATACAAAGGACGGAAGCTCGGATCTCAGTGAAGATGTGTTGTTTCAAGAGTTGATGAGTGCACAAACAGTGTCTGATCAGATCCAGCTTTTGTATGATAGGACTATATTGAATGACCTTGGTGTTCGGTTACGATTTATAGTGGCTAGAGAGGTATGTATTCAGTCTTATTGACAAAGTGAATGAGGATCAATATGACAGTTCCTCCAAATCACTTTCAGATTGACTAGATTTAAAAAGTAGACAGTTTTCTACTTTCTATTTTTTCTTTTACTTAAATTGTACAATTCTAATAAAAATGTGTAATTGCACCAAAAACATTGCTCCATACATAAAAGAGCTATCCTGTTGTGATTTATCAGTGACCTGCAAATGATAGCCATAATTTGTTTATTTTACCTTTTCAATTTGTTGGAATAGTTCAGTTCATCTTACCCAAAAAAAAAAATGCAACTTTTTTTTTCTTGGAACTTCTATTTAATTTTATGTATAACATGCTATTGTTGATATTCCAGCTAGAAGTGATGTTAAAAAGCTTGTATGCAAACATAGAGGTTCATCCTTTTGGCTCGTCCGTAAATGGGTTTGGCCGGATGGGGTGTGACTTGGACCTAGTACTTACTAATACGCTCACTGCTGATATGGTGAGTAAAATATGGTTAAACTACTTTCAAACAAGATAAATATAATAATTATATAATAAACCAAATGCATAAACAAAAGGATTTGAATGTATATTTTTCAAATGGGCTTTACACTGCCTTTCTATATTACTTTGAGACAGAGCTAATGTGTGAAAGAGACATACTCATAATTATTTTTAAAATTGACACTTAATCGCGTACACATTAAACTGACCTCCAATGTAGTCATACGCGATTAAGTCCCGATTTTAAAAATAATTGTGTAATAATCGTGAAACTTTAAATCAGTGTTAGACATACACATGTAATAAAAACATTAATATCCTCCTGACACAATCAGGTACAAAAAAAGAAAGGCAGGAGCTGGTTCTTATGTATATAAGTATGTATTTATCTATTTAAGTTTGTATATGTGTGGCTTAACTTCAATCAAACCTGGGTAAATCCATTCTGCTTTAAGGTTGAATATTTAAAAAATATAATATGATCTGAAAGATAATCAACCTTATAGCAGAATGGGTTTACCCAGTTTTGAAGTTGAGCGACACATATTGTCACTTAGCACTGTGTAAGGTGTTGCCAATTGACAATATTTCATATTTTTGAGTACTACTTTTTATTGTTTGGTTCGAAAGAACTCAATATTAAAAGATACACGTATTTTTTTATTTTTCCAAAAAACTGCTATTTTAATGCGAAAATCACTTTATATTACTGCTTCGAGCAGAAAGAGCGTAAGTTACAAACGTCAAGAATCAACTAGATGACGTCACATGTGTTGTTTCATACACCTAAGAAAACGACAAAATCATTCCTAAAAAAAGTTTTAACAGTCAGCTTAAACAGTCCGATGTCTGATTGTCAAGTGTCACTGTCAACCAATATTGAATAACTACGAGCCATAGACGTAAGCCATGAAATTTTTAAAATATCTTTGGTACGAACAGTGATAAGTGTCACTGTCAAACTCAAGTGTCATCCCAACTGGAAGATTTTTTGGTTATAGTGGCAGCTCTGAATCAGCTATGTGACGTCACTTCCTCTTTAAACTATTTTTTTAGGAATTTATACTAAAAAAACGAAAATAAAAACAAATATATATTTTTATGATCTACAGGCGTATAACTAATGGTAAATGGTTTTCGATTTAGGAACATTGAAAATTTTTAAACATTGTCAATAGTAAGAGAGAAGGCAATATCTATATAAATTTAATATTTTTTTATTTTTCTTGTTATAAAATCTTAAAAACATAGTCTTTAACACTACTTTCCAATTGAAAAACAAATCATGGAGAAAAAATAAATTGGGTTACACAATATTTTGGAGGGATTGTCGCTATGCGAATTCAGGGTGTCCACTTTCTGGAAAGTCAGGGAAAGTCAGGGAAAAGTCAGGGAAGCTCATAGTGGTCATGGAAAGTCAGGGAAAGTCAGGGAAAGTCAGGGAAATGATTTGCGAGGTCAGGGAAAAACTTGGCACCAAGAAAAAAAATCAAAAAGTATTTAAAAAATAATATGATTTCTTGGGTTGACCAAATCCATGACAGCAAAGATCGATTCCCGGTAGTGATTTTATGGCAACTTAAAATTGTCACTTTAGACTTTTCATTACAAGTATAGTACCTGGCCTCCATCCCAGTGATTGCTAATGAGAGATGTCAGGGATATCTTCATGCTCTAACTGACTTTAATTTATCCGGCCCAAAATCGTAAATGCGGAAAAATCCAGATTTTTTACATTGCGTGCCCTACCCACATATTCCAAAATGGCGAAGGGGGTCTGGGAATAAATTCAGTTATTGTGATTCAGATTAACTGGAAAGTTGCACCACAATATCACCATATACAACATTCATAATTTGCTTTTGCTATGGTGATGTGAAAACGACAAAGACAAAGTTACGTCGCTGTCCAAATTCTAAGTATCTATCCGACAATCCAAAGCGGAGTTCCTCATAAAGCCCATGGCGCATAACGTCACATAGAGGCGCAATTTTGTATGAGTCAAAGGAACATAGGAGAATAATAAGCGTGACCATGAGAGAACTTCAAAATACTAGGAAACCTAAAGGCATGTAGTGGCAAAACACCTAAATGGACATCCCGATGCTGACAACAACGAAAAAATTTCGCGCTCGCTTCGCTCGCGTTTAATATTTTCCATTTCATCAACTTTAATTCCCTTTATTTTCGTGAAAGTTTCATGAAATTTAAGATTTTTTGGAAAGTTTCCGCAACTTGCTCATAACTACTCTGCTCTGATAGACTAGGTACTCCATTTTATTTCCAATGTTATGTACATAATAACTACTATCAGCCCCAGGGACGTATAAAAGTGGAAAAATTTTCGCGCTCGCTGCGCTCGTGATGTTTTTTTCTAACGTAGATTGCCCAACGGCGCCGAAACTCAAACTATAACCAAAATTAAATGGCAATAACTACCAACTACAGATTTCGTTAATGTTAGTTTTATAAAACCAGAAATTAAAGTTTGATAGTTGACATAAAGATAAAAAAACCGTAGGTATAAAAGTATGAACTGCCTTGCTAATTTTAATATTTCATACTTTTAAAAACAAACATTTTCCAGAAAAAAAATCTGTGACAGACGGACAGACAGACGCACAAGTGATTATAGGATTCCGTTTTTCCTTTTTGTTAAAACTTATTTTTTTCAGGTTTTTTTTTCAAGACAGAAAAAAACCGTTTTTTTGCAACTCTAAGCAAAAGTGGTAATAGTTGAATGAAAATTTGGTCAGAGAAATTTTCTTAAATGGTCATGGAAAGTCAGGGAAAAGTCAGGGAATTTTTTTGGGGTTTAGTAGTGGACACCCTGGAATTGTTAAAGCGGTTCTAATTTCAGACGGATCCATCGAAGCGTCTAGTGTACCAAGAGAAGCGTAGCGAATCTCGTCCGTCGCGGCAGCTGGAGTTGTTGGCGGAGCTGCTGGACTCGCGCGCGGTGGGCGTGGGGCGCGTGCAGCGCATCCTCCACGCGCGCGTCCCCATCGTCAAGTTCGCGCACCACATCACCGATGTGGACTGCGACCTGTGCTACAGCAACATGTGAGTGTGCCCACTGGCGTCTAGTGTACCAGGAGCTGCTGGATTCGCGCGCGGAGGGCGTGGCGTCTGGATTTAATCGATGAGTGGCATCGGGAGTAGGTAGACCAGAAAGATTGTTACTCAATGGCTACCATAATGCCTTGCATATGTACTCCCCCATACCACTCGTCTAGTGTATACTAGCCCTAGCTAATAGGGTATAAGAAAAGCCAATTATGGCAGCTGAACTATGTTAATACTAGTTTTTGCCCGCGGCTTCGCTCGCTTTAGAAAGAGACAAAAAGTAGCCTATGTCACTCTCCATCCCGTCAATTATATCCACATAAAATATCACGTCAATTCGTCGCTCCGTTTTGCCGTGAAAGAGGGACAAACTCAGTACGCGAAACCTACATCACAGTCATTACACTGATTTAAACTTTCACGATTATTACACATAATTATTTTTAAAATTGGGAATTTGGGGCTTAATCGCGTATGACCATATTAAACTGACCTCCAACGTTTCAGGGACGGCGTTGTCCCCGTGGTCTCGAAGAAGACTCACACACACACACACACAATCATTAATGTATCATTGTTTAATCTTCACAGGTCCGGCGTGTACATGTCGGAACTGCTGCACCTCCTGGGCTCACTAGACCCTCGCGTGCGGCCGCTGACGCTGGCGGTGCGGCGCTGGGCGGCGGCGGCGGGGCTCACGGCCGCGACGCCGGGCCGCTGGATCACCAACTTCCCGCTCACGCTGCTCGTGCTGCACTTCCTGCAGCGCGCCGGGGTGCTGCCGAGTGTCAAGCTGCTGGTCAGCAAGGCTGGTGAGTTACAGCTTCTCGAGAAGGTCCATGTCCAATCAGTCCATGGTATATAGTTGAGTACGTTTCGAGTAGGGTTCCATCATCCTCCTTACGTTATCCCGGCATTTGCCACGGGTCATGGGAGCCTGGGGTCCGCTTTGACAACTAATCCCAAGATTTGGCGTAGGCACTAGTTTTTACGAAAGCGACTGCCATCTGACCTTCCAAGCTTAGGCCTTATTGGGATTAGTCCGGTTTCCTCACGATGTTTTCCTTCACCGAAAAGCGACTGGCAAAATATCAAATGTCATTTCGCACGTAAGTTTCGAAAAACTCATTGGTACGTACTGGGGTTCGAACTCGCGACCTCCGGATTGAAAGTCGCACGCTCTTAGTGCTAGGCCACGCCACCAGCGCTTCTTCAAAGAAAAAAAAAACAAACGTTTCATAAATTTGAAAAAAAAAAAGCCTGACATCATTGTTTTTTTTTTTAAATATGGCTTTTTTTAGAAGCGGCATATGATACGACAATAACGGTTTTTCGTGATTCATAATGTTTCATTAACTATAAATTACATATTTTTATTTCGATAACAATTCAGAATACAAACATTTTTTGGGAAATCCCCGATATGGCGTGGACCGTGGAGAGGCGGTGGTGGTGGTGTTGCTAACAGTAAATATTTATAGCGATAACTACCAACTACAGATTTCGTTAATGTTAGTTTTGTAAAACCAGACATTAAAGTTGTTGAATTAAATTTGTGTAATAAGTATTAAACGTATTCGTTAACATTAAGTTTAAGTCTAAAAAACCCTTTAATTAAAGTGTTAATTGCCTTGCAAATTTTGAGAATTTTATTTCACAGTTTTCTTTTTAAGTTAGAAAAAAAAAACGTCTTTTTGTGCAACCCTCGTTTCGAGTTGCATTTTTTCGTTCCCAGAGAAACAAGACATCCGGATAGCGGAAGACAACCTGAACTGCACATTCCTCCGAGATGCTAACAAGCTGTCTCCCGCCAGCTACTCCCAAAACGACTCGTCCTTGGAATCGTTGCTGCTCCAGTTCTTCGAGTTCTACGCGCAGTTCGACTTTGCGGACAAAGCTATTTCGTTAAACGAGGGCGCCGCCGTCAGAAAACCTAACGCGCTGCCGCTGTTCATAGTGAATCCTTTGGAACAGGTCGGTTTCTGTCCTTTTACAGTTGAGTGTACCTACACTGAGAAACATTTGCCTTGAATTTAACAAGTTCGACTTGTTGCGTGTTTATCCGTTTGAAACAAAAGTATTTTAGTAAACGAAATAAAACAATATTGATGATGCAAGTCGAAATTGTACTAACAACAAGGTCAAACTTGTTAAAAGATATTTAAATGAATCAGCCAAACATATGTTCAATATGTGACATGTTGCTTTTATAAAATCGACTATTCTAATACGATTCTAATAAAACATTGATGGAAATAAAATAAAACTTGTAGAATGTACCAAAACTTAAAAAAATTAAACTAAAAAACTAAAGAGCACTTAGGCGCTATTTTAACCAAAAAAATTGTTGAAGGAACAAGAAATCTAGTTGTTTTTTCTCTCGGTGTACAATCAAAATTATGTATGTATTTGGAGTTATGAGAAATGTCAATGATAACATTGATAAGTTTGAATTACCTACTCAACTCAATAGACATAGTGAACCGTGTTTTAGGATACAGAAAATTTTCCAAGACGAAAATGGAATTTCTTGTCGGTCTGGCTTTTACGTTTGTAAATTAAAGTGTAGTACATTACGTCAGACGCCGGGAAAGAAGGGCTTACAGGCTGAGTAGGTATATACGGATAGTGATACAAAGCCTCTAAGCCCTTTTCATAGCGAGGAATGTATAGTGCTTTTCTCAAACTTGCAATGAAATAGGCTAAAAAACTGACCTTGAACACTTACTTTGGATTTCGGGACTCGGGAGCAGTACGTTACTCATGTCTACTTTTGCCTCCGGTCGCAATTCAGGAGGTTTATCACATCACTTTTGTCCGAACTCATTTTGAAATTTGAAAAAGCTCTTGATAAAATATTTGATAAATTCGAACAGACATATTATATTTTTATTTAATTTCCGCGCTTAAACTTTTTTAAATCTGTTTGAGGTAACGTTTTAACCGGTGACATTTACCGCATTATAGTCTGGCAAAAAAGAGTAGAAATTAATAGGGGGCGCCACCGTCTGTGTAAATTGTTTTGCATGTTTTTTTCTTCTGATGATGGCGTCGTCGTAAGTACCTATTATTTATTCTGCGGCGGCGTGTCAGAATTTGATTTTTATAATTAGAAACAAGCGACTCGAGCATTGCAGGCTTAGGTGTGGAAATCACTTTGAAATTCCGTTACATATATTATCATCCTCACTCAGCGCTTCGGATACGTAGTACTTCCCGACCCAATTTGAAGTACGTATTAGCACGTAATGACAACATTTTGTTGCGGCTGTCGCGAGTTATTAACACTCGTAGACAAAATCGCCCTTACCTCTCTCGTTGCACAATATACTATTCTTTCTAGGCCCTAAATGTGAGCAGAAACGTGAGTTACGAAGAATGCGAGCGCCTGAAGCTGGAAGTGCGCAACGCGGCCTGGCAGCTGGAGGCGGCGCTGGAGGGCGGGCGCGGCGCGGACTGGGGCCTGCTCGGCCTGCTCGAGCACAAGGCCGCCAGGGGCCTCAGGAAACTGCTCCGCGTCGGCAACTCGCAGAGACTGGTCTCCGTCAAAGACTTGTTCGCCGACGAAGAGGACAATCGACCCGTCAATAATGATATCAAAGATAAGCTGGACAGACTGGCGCGGAAGGAGAAGGATAAGAGTAAAGTGAAGTTTAAGAACGGTCAGGTCGCCAGTGAAGTGTATAGGATACGGCGGGATAAGCTGTTATGAGAGTTCGATGATTGGCTTTGAAATGTTGACTTCGTGTTGGCTTTTGAGTTCGTTAAGTTGGCGCGTTAATAAATAAGGACCCTACTGCATTGGAGATACACATTTTAAGAAAAACATGTATAAAGTTTTTAGTATAAAAAAAAGGAAAATATAAGAGGGATGACGACTATATAAAAAACATGGCATTCTGTTTAGTCCGTTAGTTAGATCGTCCAAAAATACTGAACACATATTTTTCGCTTTTTAACCCCCGACGCAAAAACGACGGGGTGTTACAAGTTTGACGTGTCTGTCTGTCTGTTTGTCTGTGTCTGTCTGTCTGTTTGTCTGTCTGTGTGTGTGTGTCTGTCTGTGGCATCGTAGCTCCCGAACGGATGAACCGATTTAGATTTAGTTTTTTTTTTAATTGAAAGCTGAGTTAGTCGGGAGTGTTCTTAGCCATGTTTCGTGAAAATCGGTCCACTATGTCGCGGTCGGGGTTTTTTCAAAATTTTAATTCTAATTAATGAAAAAATACAAAGATACAGAACATCAAAGTTCCGGAGTGACGGCTTGTGACGTCACTTTTAAGTAAAAATTGTACCTAGGCGTGACGTCACGCGAAACTTCAACGCACTGTACGGTCGTCATTTTTCGTTTACGATAAAAAAAGAAAAAATATGTGTCCAAATTTTTTTGATAATCTAACTGACGGACCAAATAGTTTTTTTTTAGTCGTCCTGCCTATTCAGCAGGTCTATAGTTCAATTATTCTCCCTTGCTTAAATCTCGGTGCCTTCTCAGTAACATAGCATTTAGACTTTATAATCAAAACAATAAGCCTTTCAGGCTTCTATTATTATTATTTCTATTATGCATATTTTCGCCTTGACAGGCGATATAATGACAACACTGGAATTCAAAAGCTAAAAGTCAATACTTTTATAATGAACCCGCGTTGTGCGTGTGACCGTTGAAATGATGTTGAAATGATACATTGTCTTATATTGGGTAAGTTCAGTAGTTCCTGAATGCGTGGTAACATTTGATTGGAACCTTGTATATGAGAAGTTATATATTAAATGGGAAGAGTTTTTTTCGAAGTTAATATTTCAATGTATTTTGTAAATCATAAGAAAATGCAAAAAATAAGCAACGATTTATGACTGTCATCGTGAATTACACCACCTGCATACCTACAAACGTCCCACTTTGTCGGTTACCATTAAGGCGAGATTTGTATCTTTATATGAATAAATTACTGACAAAGCGGCTTTATAGCAATCGACAAAGAAGGACGTTTTCCCGTGCACACTCACATATCACGGACTTGAAAAAGATAGTGATGACGAAAGTGGCGAATTATATCGTGCACCTTGTTTGAGTTAGACTGAAGAAATCAAAAATAAGATATGATACTATACAGCGTGTTTTTTTTTGTTTTCGACAAGCAGTTAGGGTCATTAACAAGAACCATCCGGTATATAGATTTTTGTTAAATTCCAAAAATAATCTTTTTTTCGTTTTCATACATAATAATTAGTGTGAGGACCTTAAGCACAGTATATAAAAGTCGACGCGTGCCGGTAATAAAATTGAATACCGTTTTATTTGTCGGCGTCCGATTTTTTATCACCTAGTCCAGTATTTAGTCCATCACTTGCATTCATTAGCCCAGTTAATTTTAGATTCCATTAGGTAACAAAAATTGGTATCAAGTATCTGACGGCACATGTCAAAACAAATAACATTAGGAAGCGGTAAAGGTTGTCACAAACGTGTCCAGTACTTTACTTATTCTTATAATTTAATGAAATATAGTTCTAAATCTAAAATTAACTGACTAACGGTGGACCTTAAAACTGTGCAGTATAAGTATACAGAGTTTTGCAATATTTAGCAACTTTTTTGCCGTTTCTACTGAATACTACCATACTTATAATATATTCTGTACATAGTATGATTTTTGTTAAGAATTGTTTTGACATATAAATAAAAGTGGATGTTACCGTTTGTTATCTTTTATTCATATAATATCTTTAAAACTAAATTAAGTTTAGGGTTTTTAGTCTTATTTTGACGTGTCAAATATTCAGTAACATTATCTATACACAGTTTATCTATAGTTTCCTTGTAGTCTGGATTGGTTAGAAGATTGTGTAGGTATTCTTCTATGGTGAGGTTGGTGTCTGTTCGTCTGTATATCTTCTTAAGCTCGAGAGCGCAGTCTCTGGTCCATATAAACTCTTCGAGGTAGACGTTGTGGGTTTCGTTTTTATCGAAGACACGACACTGAAATTGAAGAAATCGATGTTAGAAAGATAAAGTTGTTTTAAGTCGTCGAGGAGTAGCAGCCGCGCGGCGCCACTGTCGCGACGCAAACGTCGATAGCGAGAGCTGGCCCGCGGCTAGCGAGCATAGAGGATGATACTGTACCTCCTCCCCGAGTTCGAAGCCGGTGTCCACGTCAGCGCAAAAGTCCAGCGTCGCCAGTATGAGTAGTAGCGCCGCCGCGTCGCTTCTCGCCGCCGCCGCGCGGCGCCACTGTCGCGACGCAAACGTCGATATTGAGTGCTGGCCCGCATCTGTGGTATAATCCATCCATACTTATTACTTATTTTAATATTATAAATGGGAAAGTGTGTGTGTCCGTTTATTTGTCCTCTTTCACGGCAAAACGGGGGGACGAATTGACGTGATTTTTTTAAGTGAAGATAGTTGAAGAGATGGAGAGGCTACTTGTAGTTTTGTCTCTTTCTAAACTCTGACCTGACCTCCCCAAAATTTACTTTAAAAGGGAAACGGACGGCAAAAGCTAGTAATATTATAAACAGAGAAGCTAGCTAAGCTTGTCACTAAAAAAGGCGCGAAATTAAAATCTCCTATGGCACGATAAACTTTCGCCCGTATATTTTTCAAATTTGCCGCCTCTTTTTAGTGATCAGATTTGCTTGACCGGCTATAGTATACTAGCGACCCGCCCCGGCTGTAAATTTTACATCGTCGTACGTCGAAATGAGTAAATTACACTGGGTATCAGACCTGTATGCACAGCCGCGAGCACAGCGTCAGCGGCGCATTGTCGCACGCCGGGGGAATCGTCTTCTAGCAAGAAGGCTGTGGCGGCAAACAGCAGAGCCGACCATTCGACTGCGGGAAAAAAATATGTTTCAGATCGAAATAAGCATTACAACAAGTTCAGAGTCAGGGGGTCAAAAGGTAAGATTAGTATTTTTTCTCTTATAATTTCTTCTCGGTTAATAATGTCGATACCTAGTTGTACAACTACAATTAACTCTAAATAGTCTTCTCCCTAACCTCTGCTAAAGCTATTATAGGCATTAAAACAATATGAAAAAAAAAAATACGTCGGTAAGTAGGTGATTTTATATTTTTGCCAGTTACTAATTTCGAACATAGCCATTAAAGAAATTCATGTCTCATATTTGAGGTAAATTTTGTATTTGTGTACATATATTCTTAAAGGACCTAATAATACGGCGCCTTAACATAAAACACAAATACAATCATAGTAGGTACTTACACATTTCTCCTGTGTCCCCACTCGATACCTCCAGTAGAGTTTTCAAACGCTTTTCCAAGTACCCCACCACTATCTCTCTAGTATTCTCTTCGTTTCCTGCCGAGCTACATTCATATAACACCCTCACTATCTCTAAAGTCGGCTGCGATACAAAACTCAACAAACTGAGCAAGTAAATCGAGCTCAAACTCGCATGGCCGCTTCTTATCGAATCTATCAATTCCGATATCACAGTTTCATCAGATAAATTATCGTTATTTCCTAGTTTTAACTTTACTATTTCTCTTTGCGTGTTGTCAGTTAACGCTAGTACTTTCAACGCTTTCTGTTTACATTCTAAATATCCATTTTTCGTGACTTTACATATAATTTTAACGTAATTCGTGTCACAATGTAACTCATTTAGGGTTTGTTGATTTGAAATGATAGATAAATGGTCTAATAATGGGCAGGAATCTTCCTTGTAGCCATGTAGGATGAGTACATAGTTGAGTGCGGCCAGGTTGACTTCGTAGTCGGTATGTTGAAGGCACTGTATTGTCATGAAGGCCGGAGTTGTGGAAATGATAAGTGCCAGGTAGGCGGCGCGTGCGAGGAACGCTGCTCGGCCGCTGGCCACGGCCGGGGCGGGGCTGAATAAGATAGTTCCGAGGAGAGATGACAGGGATACGAGGTCGTCTTCTAGAAGTTTTGGGAACCTGAAACAAACGCATTATACAGTAAATGTATTTTATAGTGTTGTGTTCCTGCCGGTGAGTAAGGCTGCCAGAGCTCAATGAGGGTGCGGTGTGCTGGTGACGGAAGGACATACGGAACTAATTTGTTCCGTCTATTGTGTAAGTCGTCGGCAACCCGAACCCTCCTTAACTTGTACACTCCTTTTTGCTATGTACTTAACACAGCGAAAAGGAGTGTATAAGTTTCTAATGGGTTGGCAACGCGCATGTGACACTCCTTGAGTTGCAGGCGTCCATAGGTTACGGTAACCGCTTTCCATCAGGCGGGCCGTATGCTTGTTTGCCACCAACGTAGTATAAAAATAAAGTCGTCGGTGGTAAGCTTAATGCGCAGCCATTAGTTAGGATAGGACTGTTAGGTGCGTTACAGTTAGTATTCTTCTATAAATAAATCGTAAACTTTAGGTATTAGATCCTACAGAACTACATGTCTAATAGGCTACTTGACCCTTTTTCAAAGTATGTCTTATATTATTAATTACTGTCTAATTAAACCAAAAAAAATAGTACCATATTTTATTACGACTTAAAAACCCGCAAAAAAATTATTTAAAGTTTACTTTTACGTGATCAGGCAAAAACAACATCAGCCATATTAATCTATAGAATATCTATGACATGACGTCAGTATATTTAGAAAACAATATTTCACATTGTCACACCCGTCAACCACTATGAATTTTAATACAATAGAGGTTGCTTCTATGGAGATCATATTACTACCTCTAATTTCCATAGTTGATCTGAATTATGTGACGTCACTCCATTGGCCAACACCGTTTTCGGAGTCCATAATTAAAAAAAACATACACACATATTTAATTAAAAATACGCAGTCATCACGCACTTTTAATGCCCGCAAGCTATAAATATTGATTTCTTAAGTCAAATACTACAGAAAACAATAACTTGATATGCTAAATTCGATACGAGTCTAGTAGCCTATTATGTAGCACCTTATTTGTATTTTATTTATTCGGGGAATACCTTATTCCTAAATGCGCGCGAGTATTCAGCAGAAAGATTGGATACGCGAGCCATCTTAGGGCGCACCAGAGAGCGGAAAATAATAATAATAACCCAAATTAAAAACTGCTCGAGAACTTACAAAAAAAAATAAAGGTCGACTCCATGGTGACACATAATATCCCACTTGACTGTTTTTAAAATAAAATATTTTATACCATGCACGGAATAAAGCATCAGATAATTATTAGAAAAACATGGACAGAAGTTATTTTTAATCGATTTTTTATTTAATAAGTCCGGTATAAATATATAAAGTAACTGAATTGACCGTGACGTCACTCAATTCGATTTCATATAAATTCCATATTAGCAAGTCGTTCAAATTCGTTTTGACAGTTCTTAAAAAGAAGCTGATTTGACTAGGAGGCAAGTAGCCTATTAGACCTGTAGTTTTATAAAGTCAGTGATCGGTTCAGAATGATCAATTCCAATGAGTGTATTAGTAGTATCGTAGTAGGACCAATCCATACTAATATTATAAATGGGAAAGCGTGTGTGTCTGTTTGTTTGTCCGTCTTTCACGGCAAAACGGAGCGACGAATTGACGTGATTTTTTAAGTGGAGATAGTTGAAGGGATGGAGAGTGACATAGACTACTTTTTGTCTCTTTCTAACGCGAGCGAAGCCACGGGCAAAAGCTAGTTTTTACATAAAGCCATTATGAAGTTAAAGCAGAACTTGTTGTCAAGATTACAACGGTTAATCCAGTGTTAGTACCTGAGCATGATCAAGTTGATAAACTTTAGCCACTCGTCGGCAATAAGGAAGCACGGTGAGTCGCCCAATAAATGTTTGGGGATCCAGAAGGTTCCACGAACAGCTGCCAAAAGCGTATGTTTGTCTTCGTCAATGGTCACATCGGGCTTAAGCTCCAGTAGGACGGTTATCTGAAACATATTAATGAGGTCCATTTCTCGACGTAAGATGAAAAGCATATATGGAATTCCAGATGATGCTTCGCCTTAGGTAATGTTGAGCGTTTCGTTCTATAGAAACTTCGATGTTTTTATATCTTATAATACAGAATGAGACCGAATGAATAAACTCAATTTACGAAGTAAGTACCTAATATAGGTAATTTGACTTTCACGGAAAGGGATAATGGTCGGAGGCCTTGGACGCATTATACCCAAAATGGTGAAAAAATGCAAACGACAGGTTCAAGTGAAGGACAAGAAGGGCAGTATTCAACTGGATAGCTTTGCTCAGCAGTGGAATGCTAAATTTATACAAACATTGGCTACTTTGTATGTCGCCATGTTTTTGGTGTTAATACAAGTACAGGGGCCATTTTTTTTTCAAAGTTGTCCACCCCACTTTTTTTGGATTTGGAAATTTTTATGTGGTTTCCACTCAGAATCGCGAGCTCTTTCAATCCTAATAGGAGAAAAAAAGTGTCCCAAGGTTTTTTCCCATTCCGTTACCATTTTTTCATACATTTTGTATGGCGGTAACGGAATGGAAGGTTTGAAAAATGTATGGGAAATCTTGGGACATTTTTTTTTCTCCTATCAGGATCGAAAGACCTCGCGATTCTGATTATGAATCGCGTAAAAAATACCCATGTCACAAAAAAGGGGTGGACAACTTTGAAAAAATGGCCCATAGATAACTGGCCTCCGAGTAAGGTTTACACGTGTTTAGTAGAGTCGTACCTGGCATAAAAGTCCGTGGCAAAGATTCCGCTTAATCTTTTGATCGGCAAGTGTCACGAGCAATGATTGAATGTGAGGTATACATCTGTAATAATAAAACATACTTTATTTTTCGTATACGCAGTTTATTATTATGCCTAATTATTTTTTCATCACACCTGCACTTTAAATGTGCTATTTCACGCAGGCGGAGCGTGAGTTATAGAAAAATCGTTCTCCCAAGGGAATAATGAAATTTCTTGTACCGTACTTAACTTTTTTACATCTATTTACATATTTTTTACATTGCGAGTGTGATGAAAAACATTGTGTGTTACTCGGGGAGTATGAATATTACTAACTCGAGTCTTTAAATCGCGCGTAAGCCGTCGCGATTTAACTTACTCTCGTTAGTAATATTTAACTACCTCCCCTTGTTGCACAATGTTGAGCGTTGCGAGAGTTTCAAGGCACGTAGGTTAAACAAACTTTGCCACCGAGTGAAACACAACATTTTTCACCACACCAACACGAATAAAATACTGCCTATAAAACATCAAACTAAATGAAATCCAGCAATCTATTCAATATTTAAGATTCAAAATAATTATTTATAGGTAAATTCTACCAACCATCTCAAGGCATCAAGTTAAGTTTTGCTACCCGTTTTCGAATAGCAAAATTGATACTTACCTGTTGGTGTGGTGAAAACAAATATAGGTGATTACCTGTGCGGCGGCAGCAGCGGCGCGGCGGCGCGCGCGGCCAGGCGCCGCGTGTGCGCGTCGCGCGCGCGCGCCAGCCACACCACGTGCGGCAGGAACCGCTCCAGCTACAGGGGACGAGTACTCGAGTACATATAGGTACAACAATTATTACTTAATATCGATATCATATTAATAAGCGCCGGTAGCCTAGCGGTAAGTACGCGCGACTTTCGTTCCGGAATTTATGTGTGAAATGTCATTTGATATTTGCCAGTCGCTTTCCGGCGAAGGAAAACATCGTGAGGAAACCGGACTAATTCTAATAAGGTCTAGTTTACCCTTCGGGTTGGAAGGTCAGATGGCAGTCGCTTTCGTAAAAACTAGTGCCTACGCCAAATCTTGGGATTAGTTGTCAAAGCGGACCCAGGCTCCCATGAGCCGTGGCAAAATGCCCGGCATTTACCGTCACATTTTTTTACCATTTCTGGACATTTTCTCTTAATTTGTTAGACTGAGTAAGGAAAATGCTATGGTTTGTTATATATTTGTAAACGAATTACAAGACTCTTTAATTTGATATACCACACGGTAAGATGTGGTAAGATTAAACGTTCACTCGCGACTTTAGTACCGAGCTCAACGCGTAAATGCAAAAGCGGCCTTTGCAGATACCGCCTCACTGAAAACCGGCTGTGAAACTGCAATAGCAGACGTTATTGTTATTTTTTGGATTTTATGAGCTGAACCGATAGCATGGTCGCGCGATATACAATGTAACGTCAGGCCGTCCTTTTCACACTATTTGTAAGTGGGATAGGGACGGCCTGATGTTTTTATCATTTATCGCGTCACCATGCTTGACTGCCTAGTTACGAGACTTTTAAGTTCGGATGACTTGTATTCATATAGTATACCTTCAAGTTCGAGACGGTTCCCTCCAACGCAGATGGATAAAGGCGAGCCAAGAGCAGCAACGTTGGGAAAAGCGAAGGACGGAGCGTTGAGTCCGGTGACACCGATTGCAATTGATCCTGTGACAATAGGGAACTTGACTATACTTCTATTTAATAAGTCAGGTAGAAATATATAAAGTAACTGAGTTGACACTTGACCGTGACGTCACTCAATTCGATTTCATATAAATTCGACGTTCAAATTCGTTTTGACAGTTCTTAAAAAAAAGCTGATTTGACTAGGAGATAATTTTTAAGAAAAAAAAACCGCCTTCCTTTGGGGTTCTGGTGATAAATACTTTCAAATGTTGGATTATGTTATCAATTCGTCTGTATATTTTTCAAGATCGGTCCAGTAACGACGGAGATATCGAGGAACAAACATAAAAAATAAAAAAAAAACATACAGACGAATGGAGAACCCCTTCCCTTGAGATTTGGAAGGCGGTTAACAAGTAGCCTATTCACAAAATTTTGATTTAGGAGTATAATAGGCTACTAGACCCATATCAAAAATGGCACAATAAATGAATGTTTTCTATAGAATTTTACTTAAGAAACCAATATTGATAGGTTTGAGGTATTAAAAGTGCATGATGACTACGTATTTTTGACTAAAAATTATTATGATATTTTTTTAATTTTGGACACCGAAAACGCTGTCGGCGACATAGTGACGTCATAGGATTCCAATCTAACTCCTTGTCGAATCATTATGACATTTGTGCCTCATATTTAAATGTCAGAAAAATTAATAATATAAGAGAGACTTTAACAAAGGGTCAAGTAGCCTATTCGTAAAAGTTACAAATATCTACTTGGCGTATTTTTCATTGATTCTCTAGGTAAACGCAACACAAAGGAATTAGTATTTATAGTAACATAAGAAATTGTTTATTACTTTTATTTTATCAGAGATCGAAGAGTTGCGGATAACTCAGAAGGATATCCGGCCAGTCATAGTGTTGTGCACTGATAGTTTGTGTTCGCTTGAACGCGCTACGTCCAACACTCGAACTGTACTGCACTAAACTGTCAATGAATAACACTAGGTTTGATAGACTGTAGTGTTGGTGAATGCAATCTTCTTACCAGTAGGAAGTCGTAGAGTTGCGGGTACCGCAGGAAGAATATCCGGCCAGTCATAGTATTGCGCGCTGATAGCTTGTGCCCGCTGGAACGCGCTACGCCGAACACTCGCACTGTTAGCGCACTGAAGAGGAGAGTCGACGAGTTTCGCTCCTAAAAACAATAGTAAATAGGTAAATTAGGTATCTAATCTGTTCTAGTCGACCAATAATCGCTCCTTAGTATGAGGACGCTTACGCGTCGTCGTCGCTACATGCGTGTTCATAATAAGCCAAAATAAAAGGACATAAAAATATTCGTAAAATGTTCATAAAAGGCCAAAGCGTCGATGTTTGGGGAGACCCTAATACTGTCTTCGGTTAGCGCGATAGTTCGGTACTCATCAAATACAAGTATGGAAATTTATATCACGTATAGGAATCACGTATAGGTGAGGGATGATGACTACATAAAAAAAATGGCATTCTGTTTAGTCCGTCGGTTAGATTTTCCAAAAATACTGAACACATATTTTTCGCTTTTTCTAATTAATGAAAAAATACAAAGATACAGAGCATCAAAGTTCCGGAGTGAGGGCTTGTAACGTCACTTCTAAGTAAAAATGGTACCTAGGAGTGACGTCACGCGAAATTTCAACGCACTTTACCGTCGTCATTTATCGTTTACGAGAAAAAAGAAAAAAATCGTGTCTAAAATTCTTTGATAGTCTAACTGACGGACTAATTAGTTTTTTTTAGTCGTCTCGCCTATTAATTTAATAACACATTTCAACGTTTTGAACCCTTTACAGCGTTTGTGGTCAACGAGTAACTGAGGAAAATGACTGAGGTTTATTATACGCGATATAATATATCTAATCAATTTTCATAGTTTTATTTCATCATCTACTAAGACAGAAGAGTTTAGTACTCTATGTCCAAGTTTTAGCTTCGAACCCTCTAACCGCCACCACGATTAGCCTCAGCCGAGTGTTCTGCCGGCGGCGCGGTGTGCCGGTACAGAGCGCGCAGCACGAGGCTCGCGAGGTATGGGCCATGAGAGCGACAGATATACTCACCGTCCAAGTGTCCGCCTCGAACCCCTGACCGCCACCATGATGGCCTCGGCCGTGTGTTCTGCCGGCGGCGCGGCGTGCTTGCACAGAGCGCGCAGCACGAGGTGCGCGCGCGCGGCGTCGGCGGCGGCAGGCGGGCGGCGCGCCACGCGCAGGCAGAGCGCGAGGCAGCGCAGCAGCAGGCGGCCGCGCGGCGCGGTACTTTCCGCCGCTAGCTCCGTGGTCACTAAAGCCTGCCCGAAACACATGGGTTTTCATAATGTGCCCGGAAAAAGTAGTGGATAAATAAGTACATTATGCGACAGGCGTACCTAACCTATATGTTGAAGACTCGAGTTTTCAATAATCTTACACCCCGAATCAGAATGTTTTTTATCACACGCGATATAAAAAATATGCAAAAAGATAAAATTTAACGATTTTCTCTATAACTCCCGCTACGTCCACGTAAAATTGTACATTTACTGAGCGAGTATGACGAAAAATTATTTTCATCGCGATATAAACTTTACCTACTCTCGTTTGCAATATTTAATTTCTCCAAGTCGCACAATGTACGTGGTACAGTCAACAACACAGCTCTGAATACAGACAGTGTCAAAATATGTATACAGAACTTTATTATCTGTACATTAAGGTGTTTATACACATTTTTGACACTTTGTATTCATAGCTGTGTTGTTGACTGTACTGACTTTTCATCGGAAAATCGAGAAAAATATGGATATTTCGATGTCGGCGGCATCAGGCGCTCAGAAGTAGCGAAGTTTAGTATACATACTTAGTACATTGCGTGAAAAACGTGTTTGTACGGAATAGACATCAGTTTGATTTCGCTGATGCTATGTCAGCATTAATAATTATACGAAATTGAATACTAAGTATAAGTAATCACATTTAATTACCTGGATCATGAAAGGCAGACCGGCGCCGCGCCGCGTCGCGCAGTAATCAGTAGAACCGTCGGCTGCTAGCATGAACCCTTGTTCGATGGACGAGAACCACTGCAAGGGCAGTTGGTGCAGTGCGCTTTTGCATTTCCATAACCTGGAGTGACAATTATTTGACACATTGATACAAATAATGCTTTCAAGTGAAGGAAAACATCGTGAGGAAACCGGACTAATCTACATAAGGCCTAGTTACCCTTCGGGTTAGAAGGTCAGATGGCAGTCGCTTTCGTAAAAAGTAGTGTTTACGCCAAATCTTGAGATTAGTTGTCAAAGCGCACCCCAGGCTCTCAGGAGAGCCGTGGCGCAGCGCAAGGAGGATGATGATGAATATAAACAATGCTTATTTTTTTAAATATTATAAACATAAGTTCACGCTAGAATACACAAAATTGGTAGACAGAGCTCATGTGCACGTAGGGCCCGTAGGGGCTTCGCCCTTTATACTCGTATGTAAAGGCCACATAAGCCTACTGAAAGACCCCGCATTGCTTGACCATTGATTGTATTGTATCATACAAAAATGTTCACCGATCTCTCCTCTCTCCAACCCTTAGCTGCTAGCAATAACAAGGGGGCTTCACCTTACTCGTACAGAGGTGACACTATTAACCTGCCCAGTCGGTGTGTCAAGCCCAGGGACTGAAAAACCACCAAAAACCGATACCATAAAATACGGGTACAGATCGAATAGAATAGGTATCCAAAAGTATGCGTACCGAAATAAAACGATCAATGACCGATAACCTAAAATACGGGTGCCGATTGAAAACGGTCCAAAAGTAACGTTACCAGAATAAAACATACCGCTAAAGTTGACTGTGAGATATTTATGAAGTTGGAGGGTTGAATGGAGGTTAAGTAAAACTGGTCATTAATGTCATTATCATTACGGATGATGTGTGTTGTATTGCCGATAATCAATACAGGAGAGCGACAAGTAAAACTAAACATACCTTATATATGTATAGTAAATTATTGATTACATGCTATTTTATTCACATACGTGCGTGCCTGTGTGGTGACGGGTTAAGAATTTCACCACCCTCTTTCTTCCCGTGGGTGTCGTAGAAGGCGACTATGGGATATGGGTTAAATTGTGGTGTAGGCAAGAGGCTGGCAACCTGTCACTGCAATGCCACAGTTTCGTTTTCTTTTAACCCCTTATTTGCCAAGAGTGGCCCTGAAGCTTTAGTAGTTTCATGTGCTCTGCCTACCCCTTTATGGGATACAGGCATGATTGTATGTATATATGTATGTGCGTCACATGTATGTTGCAGACAGTAACGTTAAGTTACTGTTAAAGTGTTAATTAGGGATATA
The DNA here is from genome assembly GCF_023078275.1 of Leguminivora glycinivorella. NCBI lineage: Eukaryota > Metazoa > Arthropoda > Insecta > Lepidoptera > Tortricidae > Leguminivora > Leguminivora glycinivorella. The sequence continues at coordinate 3,117,354 of NC_062987.1, read as the reverse complement.
CTAGAACCGTTTCAACCAGATCCAAGTAGCTACGTGTACCCTATTGAAAAAAAAGCCGAACGGTTTTATTACGCTTTTATTAGCTTGGATTTCAGTATGTGCGCTTGCAGTACAGGATCGTGCACTTTTGAACGTAAGAGCACGTTTGCTTGGGCTGTAGGGTCAAGTGGACTAATGAATGTAAAACGCGCGCTTGAATTTCAGGCTGCGCCCGATCCTATAGGCCACTGCTAAATGAAGAAGGAAGTAAGAGCGCGCTTGAATGTCAGGCTACGCCCAACTGTACAAGTTCAAATGTACTGGTGAATGTAAGGTCAGACTTTGCACTGCTGACCCTGTAGGGTCAAGTGCCCCGTTTCATGTAAGAGGGCTGCGCCCGATTCTACAGGGTCAAGTGTACTGGTGAATGTAATGTAAAGACTTCGCACGGCTGAATGTCAGAGCGCGCATTAAATGTCGGGCCCGGCCCGACCCTGCTGGGTCAGTTGTACTGCTGAATGTAAGAGGCTGCGCGCGCTTGAATGATTCAAATGTAAGACCAGACTTTCCACTGGTGAATGAGAATTATGAAAAAGCGCGAACCTACAGGGCAGGGCCAACATGCGCAGAATCAGGGGGGGGTCATGGGGGTCATGACCCCCCCTGGAGCCTAGGTTGGCCATACAAATAGACCACGTGACCCTCCCCCCCGGGGCCTGGGCCTCTACCACGTGACCCCCCCCCCCCCCCCCCCTGGGCACGAAGCTGGATCCGCGCTTGAGGGCCAAGTACAATGCTGATATTTATTGTTCTATGTTAGGGCAGTCGCAATACATATCTGTTCTGTGTAATTCCATACAAACATATAAATTCGTATCGAATGATCTACAAGTTAATAAACATACACAGCGATGGGTTCTTTTGTATGAAATATCATTGCGCTTTCTTTATTAAAGTGTCTAAGGATCTAAAACAATAATAATATGTACATATATTACTTAGTAATAGAAACTCCACTATCCACTATAAATAAATGGGTTTTGAAAAGATTGTCAAGCCGTGTCTGTAGGTACGCTACGCTGATCGTACGTTCTAACTCGTTGCCGCCGCTATAGATTGCAATGCATTATTTAAAGAAATGAATACGATTTGGTGTAGATTTGGGTATAGGAAATGAGGCATTAAATTAATTGTTATTAGTTATGTCAGTGTTTTTAGTAATTTTTATCGGTTTAATTCTTTTTCCCCTCACTAGCTCGGAAACACGTGTATTGTCCTTTAATACCAGCGGGTAAAAACGCATTTTATCCACTAGTGGGTAAAGTAATTTAACCTTGAATAAAGTCTAACTGCTTTAAAATTGATAAAAGTAAGTGAATCTAGTAATAAAGACGATTTACCACCTGTGGAACTACTGGAAGCAGTGATAAACGCATTTTTTGCGTTGTAGTTTCCTCGCTATACTGAGGGGAAAAGTTTTGTGTTACACTCGGGTGCAAATGTATTTTACTTCTCGTGTGTTGAAAAACTCGCAAGTTCAGGATTCTATTCTCGAACCACTCGCTTTGCTCGTTTTTCAATTCCACACTCGGCGTTAAAATACAACTTTGCCCCCTTGTATAACAAATAACTATTATTTTTACACATATTGGTCTCAAAGAAGAGCGACCGTAAAATTTCTGTCAAAAACGTCAGAACGTCACATTATTGATTATTTTCAACTCGTAATAAATAAAAGAGTAATTTTTATATAATATTTCGATAAAACAGCACAAGATCTATCTAACACTACCATTTTATGGTACGGCACAGTACAATTTTTGTGAGTAATTGTTAAACAAATAAATACTACAAATAAGAGTCATTTTTGGCCCGAATGGAACGATTCTAGCGCAAAATCGGCGCTATCTATGTCAGCAAACTATGCATTTCCGAGTAATGGCTACTTTCCTCTACACAGTCGTATTAAAACAGTTACGGAGATATAAGCCGCCACGCCATAGCATTTCTCGTTACATTTGATTTTCGGTCCGGCCACTCTACTACGGGTTTTCAAAGATACCCTTTTAAAAAATATTCCTTATCCTTAAAAAATTACCTTTTTCTCGAAAGCTGTATGTTTTTTTAAAATCTGTAAACGCCAATTTTCATTAATTTAAAAATAGAAGTAAGGTCTTCTAAGACCATTTTTGAGTGGTAGCACGGGATCTGGTAGCTGCCTTTACTGACCTGCTATATCAAAATACACCTGTATAGTAAAGAGTGACAGAGATAGCACTATTGTTAGTCAAACTCGTGGTAAGGGGCCTCTCGGGTCGTCAGATAACGATTATCATAAAGATCAAACACAAATAAATTAAAAACCGGCGAAGAGCGTGTCGGGCCACGCTCAGTGTAGGGTTCCGTAGTTTTCCGTATTTTTCTCAAAAACTACTGAACCTATCAAGTTCAAAACAAATTTCCTAGAAAGTATTTATAAAGTTCTACTTTTGTGATTTTTTTTTAGGAGCGATTATTTCCGAAAATATTAATATTATCAAAAAACGATCTTAGAAAACCCTTATTCATTTTTTAATACCTATCCAACAATATATCACACGTTGGGGTTGGAATGAAAAAAAAAATCAGCCCCACTTTACATGTAGGGGGGGGGGGGGGGGGGGGTATCCTAATAAAACATTTTTTTCCATTTTTTATTTTTGCACTTTGTTGGCGTGATTGATATACATATTGGTACCAAATTTCAGCTTTCTAGTGCTAACGGTTACTGAGATTATCCGCGGACGGACGGACGGACGGACGGACGGACAGACAGACAGACAGACATGGCGAAACTATAAGGGTTCCTAGTTGACTACGGAACCCTAAAAATGATTTCTATTGGGCCCGTAATATGCTCCAATATCGCCGTTCATCAATATCTGGCCATAAATAGAAACAATAGAATAGACATGAAGATCGGATATTTGAAAATAGGAGTCAGTTTATTTTTGAATTTGGAATGTTCTACATCGCGCTATGAACATTTTTCTTGCCGCGTATATATACCTCCGAGTCGCTTATAGGGAGGTTGGTCGGGGAGGTGGAACTAGGCTTCCGGCAGCCGCTTACACTAAAAAGTCGGGCGAAGCCCGACATTCAGAGCGCGCTGCGCGCGCTTATGATGCAGGGCGCCTGCGGCGCCGCTTACACTAAGAGGTCGGGCGAAGCCCGACATTCAGAGCGCGCTGCGCGCGCTTATGATGCAGGGCGCCTGCGGCGCCGCTTACACTAAAAGGTCGGGCGAAGCCCGACATTCAGAGCGCGCTGCGCGCGCTTATGATGCAGGGCGCCTGCGGCGCCGCTTACACTAAAGGTCGGGCGAAGCCCGCCCGATTCAGAGCGCGCTGCGCGCGCTTATGATGCAGGGCGCCTGCGGCGCGCTTATGATGCAGGGCGCCTGCGCTTACACTAAGAGGTCGGGCGAAGCCCGACATTCAGAGCGCGCTGCGCGCGCTTATGATGCAGGGCGCCTGCGGCGCCGCTTACACAAAAGGTCGGGCGAAGCCCGCATTCAGGCGCGCTGCGCGCGCTTATGATGCAGGCCCGCGCCTGCGCGCGCGCTTATGATGCAGGCGCCTGCGCGCCGCTTACACTAAAGGTCGGGCGAAGCCCGACATTCAGAGCGCGCTGCGCGCGCTTATGATGCAGGGCGCCTGCGGCGCCGCTTACACTAAGAGGTCGGGCGAAGCCCGACATTCAGAGCGCGCTGCGCGCGCTTATGATGCAGGGCGCCTGCGGCGCCGCTTACACTAAAAGGTCGGGCGAAGCCCGACATTCAGAGCGCGCTGCGCGCGCTTATGATGCAGGGCGCCTGCGGCGCCGCTTACACTAAAAGGTCGGGCGAAGCCCGACATTCAGAGCGCGCTGCGCGCGCTTATGATGCAGGGCGCCTGCGGCGCCGCTTACACTAAAAGGTCGGGCGAAGCCCGACATTCAGAGCGCGCTGCGCGCGCTTATGATGCAGGGCGCCTGCGGCGCCGCTTACACTAAAAGGTCGGCCGAAGCCCGACATTCAGAGCGCGCTGCGCGCGCTTATGATGCAGGGCGCCTGCGGCGCCGCTTACACTAAAAGGTCGGGCGAAGCCCGACATTCAGAGCGCGCTGCGCGCGCTTATGATGCAGGGCGCCTGCGGCGCCGCTTACACTAAGAGGTCGGGCGAAGCCCGACATTCAGAGCGCGCTGCGCGCGCTTATGATGCAGGGCGCCTGCGGCGCCGCTTACACTAAAAGGTCGGGCGAAGCCCGACATTCAGAGCGCGCTGCGCGCGCTTATGATGCAGGGCGCCTGCGGCGCCGCTTACCCATATAACCATAATCGGTCGCCGTTCCTACGCAAATCCTCCTATTTTGTGTACACACAGGTCTTCGGGTGTCAATGCTTAGTCGCAGTACGGTCGACGTTTAGTCGCGGCGACCCAAATGGGGACGATTGGTAACAGGCACAAATGGTCACAGAAGTGACAGAAGTGTGCACTACGCGTGCACACATTGTTACCGTTTGGCGACTACTTTCCCAAAATCATTCGTTCATTTCATTCTTTTCAAATGGCGACTGTCAGAGACGTCAAAGTAAAAAAGAAATAAAATCATTTGACATTAAAATGTAATGGCGTAAGAATTTGTTAAAGATAAATATTGTTTGCATTTGTAATATAATGTGGGCTAATTACCATGGCCAATTAAATTGATCGAGTGATTTCATAAAATAAGTCTAAATTTATCAACGCGCCATCAATTTACCTCAGTTTAACCAGTAATAATATTATTGACTATTCGGTGTTTGCGTGTTATGTATATCTATTGGTGAGGTTTTAGTGCTCCGGTGCATATACTATACTGAAATAATAAAAATAATGCCTAGAAAACCAATAAAGTTGTTAAAATATGGATTAAGACGGTAATATTCCATGTAAAAAACAGTCGCCAAACGGTCACCAAACGGTCGACAAACGGTCGCAGCGTACACGCGTGACCGAAAGCAGTGAATATTTATTATATTTTCAAAATGGCTTCTTGTATTCATTTTTACCAGGTATCCTCAAACTTTATAAACAATTAAATATGCCGTCGTACTCAGTTGCCCTCACTAAAGAAGATTAAAAAAAATTGTAACGTGCGTACCGAGCTGCTGGGTTGTAAAGGATCGGGGATCATATTATTATGGTCTTCTATAGAGCAACTAGTATTTTGCGGCATTTCACAATTGACACTTGTCGAAGTAGTCGTCATTAATATTACTATCAACATTAATTTCAGCGATCTGTACTTCTTTTGTCAAGATTTTTGTATAGATAAGTGTCTACAAATTTGTAATGTTAAAGAGACATAAATAAAACGTAGTAGAGTAAATAATGTGTTTTTTTTGTAACCCAAACAAAATACTTGTAGATACGAGTGCGGAAAAGAGGAAAATCGATACGAGTAGCGATAAATTAATACACGAACGAAGGGAGTGTTTTAAATCGACACGAGTTGTGAATGTCCTTTTCGCACGTGTATCGTACGACGATTTTCAGTACCTAAATCTAAGCTAAGAGTTTCGACCAGACAAGAAATGAATTATTGCTTGATTTGCTCGCACTACTGCGTTAAAAAAAGCAGCATCTGTACTGAAAAAAACTATCATTGCGCAACAGAAATTCTATTAATATCACAGTAAATACTCTATTTCATTTGATTCCTACTTTTATTGTGTAAAGCAACACTACACTTCATTTTTATCAATAAGAATTAAAAATTATATATTTAATACATTAAGTAACTATAAAGTGCTTATCTATTTGTATTATCATTCTGCACTTTTCTTAACTTTCCCACATTTCTATAAAATGTCGAAAAGTGCTTAAATGGTCGTCGTCGTTTATTATTATTTAATTCGCTCATATTTAAATGATTCAAAGCAACCAGTCCACAACTTCACAAGACAGTTTGAGAAACCTTCGTATTTAGTAAGTAAGTAAGTAAGTAAGTAATTTATTTCACTTTCAGATTGTCATTTGCGGATACAGTGGTTTAGGAGCAGTTCGGTAATCAGACCTACACATGTGTGTACAAATTCTGTCAATGTCACTGTCAGAAACCGTTCTGACAGTGACAATGACAGCCACAAATTCGTCCACATGTTGTTACCGTTATGTGTGAAAACGTCGACTAATAAAGTGTCGTTAAAAGTCATTCTGACAGTGACATTGACAGCCACAAATTCGTACACATTTTGTTACCGTAACGAGTGCACACGACGACTACATTTTGTTATTGTATCAATACGGTCGCATTGTTTGCACGACGTTACCACGCGTTATGTCACATTTGACAGTTAGTTACTGATTTGAAGATTTTGCGACTGAAATGGTTGTATGGGTACACTGCGCGCGCTTATGATGCAGGGCGCCTGCGGCGCCGCTTACACTAAAAGGTCTCGCCAAGTCGCACCAAAGCGTCTGGGGACAAATGCTTGACCGTAGACAGTAACATGATCAGAACTTGCTGCGCGCTCAGCGTCCACGAGGGGGCTCTGCCCTCCATACAGGAGACACTGACCTGCCCAGTAGGTGTGTGAAGCCGACATAAGCTTGTTCGAAGGCCCCACGATGCTTGACCGTGGACAGTAACATAATCAGGTGCTCGCCTATGTCTTCTACTTGCTTCCCGCTCAGCGTCCATGAGGGGGCTTCGCCCTCGAGGCAAAAGCGGGACACGATGAAACCAAGGAGGAGAGACGTCTGTAAAGGTACATACATTTTAAGGTTCTTTATACTCGTAATAGTCGTTTTTTTATCTGTTTTTTAATTTATTTTGGAGCCTTGGTCCATGGGACTACACCGGCTCCGTTAGGCCACTTCATATTATTAACAATCAATATACAAACTCATTATAAAAATAAGTCAAAACAAAAGTAGAAAAAAAACAACTGAATAGTCGTAATCTTAAAAGAAATTAAAACATTGGTTTTAAAATGTTTAAGTACCTCTTTGATAGACCGCCAGGCGCACAGTAGCAGCATTTGCGCGGTCACCGCGCGGCCGTCCGCGAGCCGCGCGCCGCTGTGCACAAAGGAACAAACGCAAACTGAGCAAACCAGGTTCAATATTAGTACAATGTGAAACAAATGTGCTACATAACACACCCACACACACGGGTCTCAATCGTCTTTCATACGAAGTTTTTCAATATACCCACTTGCGAGGTAAAAAACGAAACTGACATATTATTTATATTTATTTTTATTAAAGAGTAAACACCCTGCATTTGTCACGTTGAAATATTTGCAGGTGTTTTAGCTAGGGCATAATAAAGCTCCTTTACATACTATATTCGTAAGCCTTAGTGCGTTTTCACATTATCCGATCTGATATAGGATGTAGGAAGGATTTCAGAGGCAAAAATCAAAGATGGCTGTATAAATATATGGGATATCATCGACTCGGATGGGATGTCGCATCGGATAATGCACTTACCCGCTGCTGTCAGCGCCGATGTGGTCGGGCAGCAGGCCCTCGGGGCTGGCGGCCGCCACCACGGCCGACACGCGCCCGTTGACGACTTCACACGTCGCCACGATGTCGGCGATCAGTTGCGACCAACGCTCGTTGTTGGATACGGCACTGTGGAAAACTAATTACATCAAAAACTTCATCACTACACCTAATGAAACAAAGTCCGCCGCCGCGTCTGTCTGTTTTTTTGTGTATTCGAGTTAAATTCAAAACCGGCCAAGAGCGTGTCGGGCCACGCTCAGTGTAGGGTTCCGTAGTTTTCCGTATTTTTCTCAAAAACTACTGAACCTATCAAGTTCAAAACAATTTTCCTAGAAAATCTTTATAAAGTTCTACTTTTGTGATTTTTTTCATATTTTTTAAACATACGGTTCAAAAGTTAGAGGGGGGGACGCACTTTTTTTTCCATTAGGAGCGATTATTTATAAAAATACTAATATTATCAAAAAACCATCTTAGTAAACCCTTATTCATTTTTAAATACCTATCCAACAATATATCACACGTTGGGGTTGGAATGAAAAAAAATATTAGCCCCCACTTTACAAGTAGGGGGGGTACCCTAATAAAACATTTTTTTCCATTTTTTATTTTTGCACTTTGTCGGCGTGATTGAAATACATATTGTTACCAAATTTCAGCTTTCTAGTGCTAACGGTTACTGAGATTATCCGCGGACGGACGGACGGACGGACGGACGGACGGACAGACAGACATGGCGAAACTATAAGGGTTCCTAGTTGACTACGGAACCCTAAAAATGACTAGAATTTTCATGCGGCTTTCAGTAGGCCTAGCACATGATTGCCGCGAGAGTATGTCGCCGCGAGATAGATCACACGTCTTCTTCTAACTGTATTCATGACATAAGGACGGGTAGTCTATCTCGCGGCGACATACTCTCGTGGCAATCGTGTGCTAACCCTGCTGATATGACAAAAAAGTCCGCGATGGAATATGTTTATTATTTGTGCCGTTTGTATATCCGAGGTCTTTATAGAGAGAGTACGTCGTAGACGTCGCATCGGACCGATAGATGGCGCCATCGTTCGTTGTAAGTCGCTCCGGCGTCACACCGCCGCGATGTTGGTAGTCCCGTTTTTTTTCCCCACCTGCAACACAAGGCTCCCCGCGCCCCGACCCGCCACCAGCCACCCTCATTGTTTCGTCGAACGCCGAAGTGACCGGTTGTCGCGTATTCCGTTCGAACATTTTTACAGCATGGTGTCTCGAAATTAATCTTTTAGTTTCTATTTCCTTGTTATTTCTGGTCAAACCAGAGTTATTCGTGTTTTTATTTAAAAAGTGGCTTATAACGTTTCGGAATTATGAAATTTTTCAATTTCTATTTCATCCGTCAATTCTTTCTTCCCTTTTAATTTACGCTCGTTCGTCTTGAATAATGAGATATATTATGCCTCGCTAGCGATCATTATTCGTCTTTCGGGGTTCTCACTATAGAAATGAACGAGCGGTGCTTTATGATTCTACCCACTTTTTTGTAAGAAAGTTCCATGCTGCAAAAATCGTTACCGTTAATCAGTTTTCTTTTTAAACTATTCGCATTTCCGAGACTAAAGTAGGAAGTGTTATCCGCGTATTAAAAGTTTCGCGCGAGAATATAAGCGGTAACGTAGGTAAGTTGCTCCGCCGGGGACCACGTGCTCCGGGGACCACGTGCTTCGCGACCGCGGGCTGCGCGACCTGCGGGCTGCGGCGGCGGCGGCGGGCGCGGTGGAGGAATACCGCGCTCCAAGGAGGTTTGAATTTCTCCGACGAATGGGTGAGCAGATTCATATTATTTTAGAAAGAACATGTTCGGTTTCCGATTCGGTGCGGAGGCCCCAAGCCACGTGTCGGCGCCGAAACTTACTGTAGCGCTGCGATAGCGCCGCTGACCGCGGCAGTGTTGTCCGCCGCGTCGGCGCCGCCGAGGTTGCGTAGAAATGCCTCCTCGTTAACGATGGCCATCTCTGCGGTGCCGCCGAACAACGTTGTGGCCGCCGCATAGGCGTCGCGTGCGACGCTGTAAGTATGTCTGCTGCTGCCCCGACGCGAGCGCCGTGCCGTTAGTGATCAGTCGTCAATACGCAGGCTACCAGCGCGGCCACCTTCTGCCCCCGCCACAACGCCACGAGCCTGCTGAAGCTGTCCACCAGTATCGCTGGCCGCCACGCTTATGCTGGCGCCTCGAATGGTGATGCAGAGCGTTCGTCTGCCGTGACAACGCCGCGATCCTGCTGAAGCTGTCCACCAGTATCGCTGGCCGCCACGCTTATGCTGGCGCCTCGATGGTGATGCAGAGCGTTCGTCTGCCGTGACAACGCCGCGATCCTGCTGAAGCTGTCCACCAGTATCGCTGGCCGCCACGCTTATGCTGGCGCCTCGATGGTGATGCAGAGCGTTCGTCTGCCGTGACAACGCCGCGATCCTGCTGAAGCTGTCCACCAGTATCGCTGGCCGCCACGCTTATGCTGGCGCCTCGATGGTGATGCAGAGCGTTCGTCTGCCGTGACAACGCCGCGATCCTGCTGAAGCTGTCCACCAGTATCGCTGGCCGCCACGCTTATGCTGGCGCCTCGATGGTGATGCAGAGCGTTCGTCTGCCGTGACAACGCCGCGATCCTGCTGAAGCTGTCCACCAGTATCGCTGGCCGCCACGCTTATGCTGGCGCCTCGATGGTGATGCAGAGCGTGCGTCTGCCTTGACAACGCCGCGAGCCTGCTGAAGCTGTCCACCAATATCGCTGGCCGCCACGCTTATGCTGGCGCCTCGATGGTGATGCAGAGCGTTCGTCTGCCGTGACAACGCCGCGATCCTGCTGACTGTCCACCTGCTGTAGCTGTCCACCAGTATCGCTGGCCGCCACGCTTATGCTGGCGCCTCGATGGTGATGCAGCGAGCTCATCTGCCGTGTCAACGCCGCGATCCTGCTGAAGCTGTCCACCAGTATCGCTGGCCGCCACGCTTATGCTGGCGCCTCGATGGTGATGTAGAGCGTTCATATGCCGTGACAACGACGCGACCCTGCCGAAGCTGTCCACCAGTATTGCTGGCCGCCACGCTTATGCTGGCGCCTCAGTGGTGATGCGGAGCGTAATACTGTTAACCGCTGCACAGGCGTCGCAATCCTTCTGCTGCGTCTGCCGTGACAACGCCGCAAGCTACTTGAAGTTTTCCACCGGTGTCGTCGGCCGACACGCTGATGCTGGCGCCTTGATGTCGCCTCGATCGCACGAGGTAAGATTGCAGACGCGGCGACCTTCATCGCGCCACCGAGCGCAATACTGCGGCTGCCGCGAAGGCGTCGCTAATTTTCCTGCCGCGTTTGCCGTGACGACGCCGCGAACTCTGTTGATGCTGTTCACCGATGTAGCTGACTGCCACGCTGGCGCCGGTGCCTCCCGCGCTGACGGCGGCGACCTCAAGAAGGCCACCGAGCACGATACTGCGTGACGCGACAGGGCATCGAGACGCCTTTCGAGCTGACGACGGCCGTCTCAATCTCACCGCCGAACGTAACACCGTCTGCTGCAGTGACAAGCTGGTAAGATTGCTGATGTGGGCCCTTGGTGCTGCTAGCCGCCACGCTGATAACGCCCGTCGCGCCTAAGATGTCACGCTCACCGCGAACACTGTCTTTCCCTACAATGGTGCCACGACCACGACTATCCAGGCTCCGTCTGCTACGGTATCGTTGCAGACTCTGTTGCTGACCAGGCTGATACTACCCTCCAATGTGACGCCGGGCGCCGCTATCAGCTGACATCCCGTACACTATGGTATCCACTCTTCTCTTTCCAGTTCCCGTGAAGTACGACAGTATTTACACTCTATTTTGACCAAGGACTCCTCCGTCGCCGAAGTGAGAACAGATAAATTCTAAAGATGCTACGTCCTAACGTGGCTTGGACACCCATAGTTGAACGAGGTAAGACGTCAATAACCGGACGAGGAGCCGCACTGCTGCGAGGGTGTCCTGACGATGTTCGCGAGCTATCTAATCGGAGAGGCGCCTCGCGAGACGACCCTGTGATTCCTGTACATCGCTCATTGTGTAGGTCAAAGACATCGTAAAGGTTTGCGGAATAAAAAAAAAAAAAAAAAAAAATCTCTTTCAGAATGTCCAGATCTAAATTCGAGCCAGCGTCCTGCATCCTGAGCGTGCGTCTGTTTACCGGGTGGACACTAAAACCGATCGGTAATCTGGCCGCGGGGGTTCCAAGTACACGACGATTTCCCGGAGGCTTGTGGCGCCCCCTGTCCATTCGAGAGATTAACTTATTCGCCGAGCCTCTAATAAACAAATTGGGAAAAATAAACCCGCTTCGCCTTAGTGAACTTGAGACTCCAGCTCAAAGCGAAAGGGGCCAGGAACTCAGGAGGACTTCAGTAGTTATCATCTGGCTCGACTATACTGAATTAATATAGTGCTTGATTCGATCGTAGAACCTGATTTCATCAATTTCACAACTTTCGTAGTCTACAGAGGAAGGTTGCACCGCTGCAGTTTCCAGCATTACCTCGTACAGCTGCCGATAGCCGTAGGCCAATCGCCCCTGTTTTGCTTGCATCTGCAGCCCGATAAGACCTTCAATAATCGGAACATTGTACGAAGTAAAGCTCTTCCAATGGAAAATAATCTTCAACAGGCGGTGGCGCTGACGACTGAAGTGACATGCAGCCGGATTAAGGTTCGCATAGCACTATATGCTATGCACAGTTCGGTTGTATGTTATGTTATGCTGTACGATGGCAGGACTACATCTCTTCTTTACGAGTAACTACGACAGTAACTGCTGACTCCCGCAACAGACTGTCGTACGAGGTCAGTATGCACCCCCTGGGAGCCAAGTAAGTGACCTTCGGTGACCTCGCCTTCTTCTGCTTCGCCCGTCATCGTACCTCTTCGTCTGCGAGAGCCCTGCATTACGCCGTACAACGGTACGTATTAAGCCTCCGCCACACATAAAGCGCATTCCGCTACGCTATGAGCGCGCTGAATGCGCGTGCATTCCGCTCGCGTCCCGCGCGCGTTGCGCTCGCAATCAGCGCTCGTTAGTTCCCGCTAGCGCCCACTGGGCGCAACGCCAGCGTTTGTGCGGTGCACCGCCATTATTGCGCTCCGCCTACGCTCTTAAAGCGCGCATGTGTGGCGGTGTCTTAATTCACCCCTTGACCTGCTACCACGACGTGTTCAGCAACCACCAGCGATGCGACACGGACGTCTCCACCTCTCAGTCTACTCTGTCGACCTTCATTGCACGAAGTAGAAATCCGTCGCATCGGGTTTTGGATTAGGTAATGGATTACCCTAAGAGTCAATGACTGACTTGAAGAAATCGACTGATACCTCCGTCCAGTGTAGTAGCAATCGACAGCGCTCGTACTTTTCATCTTCTAGGCTAGTTTTACCGAGCGATCGGTATCCTCAAATGCCCTCACTAAAAAGAGTTCAGAGTTCAAGAGTCTCGCTTGCAACCGCGCTCGCTTGACGCGAAATAGTCTGATCGAAAATACCAGTATTGTAACAAATAGCCCTTGGGCGCGTGAGTGATGACCTTTTTCTGTGTTTGATATGGACGTAAGACGTTGGACTTTAAATAGTCATATCAAAGCTAATATTGATTTAGATAATTTTTACGAAGGGTTGACAGAAGCAGTATCAATTACGTTACCCTGCTACAGTAAAGATAGTTACACTACTTTTACAGTTAATTTCCACACTTTGTGTCTGAAATTGGGTTTATAACCTGATAAAATAACGTGTCTGTTAATAATAATAGTGTATCTAAGGTTTTTGTATCTTGTTCAAGTCAGCCTCGCCTACATCTTTTTTGGTTTTGATCTGCGATGTATAATAATGTCATTTCTCTAACTATTCGCTGACTAAAGCTAAACGTCATCACGAAAATCTCTTTAGGCGTTTCTGGCACCGAGATATTCGCGGATCGAAGGCTATTTCGACTGATACATCTGTCAAATCGGTTCAACAACTGATTCACTTATTCTTCTACGCTATGCCAATAGGGCTACCAAAGGCTTGCGCGCCAGCTGACTCGCCACCAGGAGATAATAAACAGGTCTCTATAAAGACCTCGGATATACAAACGGCACAAATAATATAAAAATTTTACCTTCCAATAAAATTGTTATTATTTTGCCTGGTATATCCGAGGTCTGAGTGATGCCTTCCTGGTAGGCTTAATATACCGTCGGCACTTCTCCTCAACAATGAGGGTGGCTGGTGGCGGGTCGGGGCGCGGGGAGCCTTGTGTTGCAGGTGGGGAAAAAAAACGGGACTACCAACATCGCGGCGGTGTGACGCCGGAGCGACTTACAACGAACGATGGCGCCATCTATCGGTCCGATGCGACGTCTACGACGTACTCTCTCTATAAAGACCTCGGATATACCAGGCAAAATAATAACAATTTTATTGGAAGGTAAAATTTTTATATATTTTAAGAAAAAAAATACTATACTTATTCGTTTTTACTACCCGTGCAAGGCAAAGGGCTTGTCGCTTCTATCTATCTAGGTATCTTTGCCAACTTCACTGAAAAACTAATCGATCTAAATGGATGCGAAGTTCAAGTTTCAGAAAGTAAATTAAAATCCAGGATTTAACTTAGGATGTTTTGTACGTTATATAATAGACGTTATACAATTAATATTATGATCTATGATAATAAAATAAAATAAATAAACCTGTTTGTGGTCTGTTTTCAGTTTAGACTCGTATGTGTATTTGGACTTCGTAGAAATTTCCCAAATGGGCGAAGGAAGGTTGTTCCAGCACTTTGTGGTAGCATAACGAAAACTGCTGCGCTATTTAGCTAAGTAAGCAATAGGCTTGTTTCCTACTAGTCAAATCAACTTCTTTTTAAGAACTGTCAAAACGATTTACTAATATGGAATTACTATGAAATACTGAGAAGTGACGTCACGGTCAATTCATTTACATACTTTATATCTTTCTCTTTGACTTATTAAATAGAAAGTATATTAAGACATAACTACTGTCTATATTTTTCTTTTAATTATGTGGTGCTTTATTTCATGCACTTCATAAAATATTTTATTTTAAGTATAGGAAACTAGCCTATTCTTTGCACGGTTTGTTAAGCAGTATGTATGGGACATACTGTACACTTTAAGATAATTTAATGACTTGATTTTACGTAATGATATGGTATTGTGACGATGACGTGGGAAATTCAGTCCATCTGTCGAAAAGTGGTAGAAATCTTAGATCAAATTATTTTCTCATAGAAAATATTTTAATTTGTATTTTTAAGTAGTTTCACTACTATTATACTATAAACATTAAATAAATGTCATACCTATACAAAGAAAAAGTGACCAAGGCCTCCAGTGTTCCGAGCTGGGATCGAACCAGCGTACTCAGTTAACCGGCATCCGTTTAATGTTTAAGTGGTAGAAAACCACGTATTCGTGTAGGAATAATGAATGTACCTAGCATCGAGAGCGGCTAACAGCCTCGCGAGGCAGTGCACGAGACCGTACATGGGCGCGTCGCGCGCCGCGCGCAGAATGTCCCGCGCGCGACCGGTCTGTTCCTTCAGAGAGCGCAGGATCTCGACGAGCAGGCCGAAACAACCTGGAGATGGCACGTCGCTGAAATTACAACATTACACGGTCATAATATTATCATTATATCACACTCGGTAAGTGTGCAATTGCACGCAAGCGTAGAGGGAGTTACCTATAGGAAAAATATTCTCTCGAGGGAGTTATGAAATTTCAAGTTATATAGGTACTATAAACAAACTAAGACGTCTGCTTCAGACCATAGACTTATAAGTAATGTCACGTCGGAAACATCGAGTCAAATATAAACGTAAGAGTTACGATTAAGCCCCGTTTTAATTAAACAAGTAAAATCGGGTAACTCTCATAAAATTGTCGAAGATAGCTCGACATGGTTCGCTCCGTAACGAGGAGCATTTTCATTGAGCACGCGCGATGACGATGGTATCCCGACGCATTCCCCTCGTTACGGAGCGAAAAATGTCGAGCGATCTTCGACAATTTTACGTGAGTTACCCGATTTTACATGTTTAATTATAATATGTTAGTGTCTCACAGTAGTTTTATTATTATATCAATATCACCGTATCGGGCGATTTAAATTATTTTTTATCACTCGTCCTATAATACATTTATAAAACAAATTATACATTTTCTAAAACTAGATAAATGTAGCTATTAAATAATATTAATATTTTATTTCAAAATAACTATTACAGTTTTAAAAAAATGAGCAATAATAAAAAAAAATCTCGTTTTAAGATTTCCCCAATTTATTTTGTATTTTTGTTTTAAAGTACATATTTGTTTTTTTTTGTAAAGTATAGTTTTAGAGAAATATGGTTTCAAAGGAAGCACGGCGGTGCCAGCCTTTCCCCCTCCTTCCTCCTAAATTAAGGGGGGCTCTCGATGCCTCCCGTTCTTAATCTACTCAGGGCCACCCAAGGAACAACTGCACCAAGTCTCAGTGCTAAATCAGAAAATGCAGGATGTTGTGCAATAGCCTTCCTACTAGTATGTAATATAAGACTTACTACTGTTTGTAATAAGGTTGGAGCTCCGCCGGCAGAGACAACAGTAGCAGCAGTTTGTAAGAGGCGGCCACGCAGTCAGTCGGCCGCACCGACGACGCCTCAGCTATCGCGTCCGACACGTAGCTTGGAGAATGCACTGGCTGGAAACATGCAGTGTGTTACCACCATGCGGGCATTTATTAGAACCTAAATCCATTACTCCCTTTCGAACAAAATAGTACATTATTCTTCAGTACACGTAGACGCAGTGACACCTTTAAACAGCAAATGTGATGAAAAGAATATATGTAATGGCCATTGTATTATTTATTATTCATTTTTAATGCAGCATTACCTTAATAAACTCCGCCGGGCAATTCTTGAGCACCTCTAAGGCAAGAACTTTATTGTTCTCATAACTATCTTCTAGAAGATTATACAATATTTCAGCTTGTTCCTCCGTCCATGTCCTAAAAGAAAAACAAAACACCTTAGACTTTACATTTCGTGTTAGCACTTATTTTTCGTGTTTTTTTAACCCTGACGCAAAACCGACGGGGTATTATAAGTTTGACATGTCTGTCTGTCTAACTGTGGCATCGCAGCTCTCAAACGGATAAACTGATTTAGATTTAGTTTTTTTTTGTTTGAAAGCTGAATTAGTCAGGAGTGTTCTTAGCCATGTTTCATGAAAATCGCTTCACTATGTCGGGGGTTTTTAAAAAAAATAATTTTGTGGTTAAGTTATTTAGTTACACAAGTGACTTTTAGAATATTAGTTCGGCTTATTTAGTATTAATTCACTAATACGAGTAACTATGCACTGCTTAAGTAAGTGCCTAACACTTATGACCTACAATAGGCTAGTTTCCTACTAGTCAAATCGGCTTCTTTTTATGAACTATCAAAACGATTTGCTAATATGGAATTACTATGAAATACTGAGGAGTGACGTCACGGTCAATTCATTTACTTTATATATTTCTTTTTTGACTTATTAAATGGAAATTGATATGTTTGAAAATAACTACTGTCCATATTTTCCTTCTAATTATGTGGTGGTTTATTTCGTGCACTGCAAAAATATTTTATTTTCAACCCCCGACGCAAAAACGACGGGGTGTTATAAGTTTGACGTGTCTGTGTGTCTGTCTGTCCGTCTGTTTGTCTGTATGTGTGTCTGTCTGTGGCATCGTAGCTCCCGAACAGATGAACCGATTTAGATTTAGTTTTTTTTTGTCTGAAAGCTGAGTTATAAGTATAAGAAACTAGCCTATTGTAATCTGCTAATAGAACCAAATATACCTATCTTCTCCGATCTGTAGCTGTCCCATCCAACTCAACAGCTGGAGTGCGATATAACGTCGTCCATAGCTAGCGCCCCCTGTCGACAGATTCTCGAAACTTGAAGCGCGGAGTTCCGAAACAAAGTTTAGGTAGTAGGCGATTTCCTTTGAGTGTTCTGAAGGCTTCCTTTTCAGCACTTTGTAGCTGTCTTCGAGACGTTTTAGTATCTGGAATTTGAAGACCAAATGGAAATTGTCAAACAATTTTAAATTTAATTAGGAAGTAATACATAACAGGTAAAATAAGAAATACTGAAAGGGGAAAAGGTCATGAAAAGAAAACCCTGTCCAGCGAGTCTCCGTGCGGTATAGACCCTAGAACGCTGGCCGTATTATCTCTCTGAATTGCGAGCGATATACGCTGGGAGATGTAAGCGCCAGCCTGGGGTCGCCGGATGCGTCGATCAGCCGTGTCGACAGGCACCAGAAAGGAATGAGGAAGTAAAATTTTATTTATGTTCAAAATCATTCGTGTATTCACTACACAATTGACCAGGCAGGCAATTATGGTCGCGCGATAAATGATAAAACATCTGGCCGTTGGACGGCCTGATATTTTATCGTCTATCGCGCGACCATGCTACCCGTGCAGATTCAAGCAAAAATATAGTATGTATGAAGTAACTTCATAAGTTACAGACAAACCTTTTTTCGGGTCCCTTCACTGAGTTCACTTGTTGCGGTTTATCCGTTTGAATCAGCCAAACGTATGTTTAAAACAATATGTGTCAGGTTGTTTTTATAAAATCGACTTGTTGATTCAAATATATTGCCGATTCAAATGACAAGTAGCTTGTTGTTTGAACCAAAGAGCACGTAGGCGCTATTTTAACCAAAAAACTGGTTGAACGAACATGAAAACTGGTTGTATTTTCTCTCAGTGTTTGTTTAACATAATGATCGAAAGTCATAAATGTCATAATGTAATGTTTTCCAGATTATCATTAGTCTTAAGTCTAAAACGGTCAACTTTTCAGAGTTTTCATTAAGGTCATCTATAGATAGGTTAGGTATTTTTTTCAAAGATTTTTATTGAACATAAAAAGCATACATACAAGAAAAAACAAGATCGTAAACAGCTGCATTAATGTAAAACTGTGTCGCAGCTCTTACGGTTTGTTTTATGGCAATCCTGAAAACTACGAGTTTCTAAGGCAAACCCAATAATGACTAACAAAAATGTGGACAAACGATACATTATGACTTAATACTTTATGGGAACCAATAGAGACAAACCTTTTTCATATTAGCCAACACCAGTTGCCTAAAGCTAGGCGATTGGGCGTTGATGTTGTACTGCAGGAAATGCGATAGGAAAGTCAGCTCGTCCGCCGTCAACAGTTGCGTGGAACGAGGGGACTCCGCTACCAGCGAGAGGCTTAAGATGCGGGTCTGCGGACAAACAAGTTAATTACAATTTACTATCAATAAAAAATATACTCAATCGATCCATTGGAACTGGATTCCTTACTAGATTTTGAGGCCTAGACTAGAGAATTTTGTTTTCTATTGGCAATGTTTTTGGACCTTTTTTCTCAAGATTGAAAAAATAAACTGTCAACCCATACTAATATCATAAATGGGAAAGTGTGTGTGTGTTTGTTTGTCCTTTCACGGCAAAATGGAGCGACGAATTGACGTGATTTTTTAAGTAGAGATAGTTGAAGGGATGGAGAGTGACATAGGCTACGTTTTGTGTTTTTTTAACCCCCAACTTCCCTAAAATGGGGGATGGAAGTTGGCATGGAGTCTTCCGCAATTTTCGAATGTAACACGAGTGAAGCCGCGGGCAAATGCTAGGGTAGGTATACGATTAATTATAAGACACTGAGCGGCCCGGCCCGGCTACGCACGAACGCACAAATATCGTCATATTTCAATCAATTGAAAAAAAAACCTTATCAAATTAATACCTACACCTTCCTCAAGGATCATTTTAATCATACGTCAACCCGCATGGAAATCTGATCAGTAGTTTTAGAGTATATCTCGAACATACACACAGACTTTGTTTTTATAAAGTGTAGGAACCGTGCATTAATAAATATTATAAATAAATATTATCGGACATTATTAGTATTATTACACAGATTGACTGAGTTCCACGGTAAGCTCAAGGCTTGTGATGTGCGGTACTCAGACAACGATATATATAACTAGTTATTGCCCGCGGCTTCGCTCCATACAAACTTCTACCCCCCATTCTAGGGAAGTGGGGGGATATAAAGAGACAATGTCAAATGTAGCCTATGTCATTCTCCATCTCTTCAAGTATTCAAATTACCTCATCATCAGCATCGTACGCGCAGTGCCTGAGGTCGTCGAATGTAACCCCCTTGTAAGCGACGCCGGATTTCCGAACTACGCTCAGTACCAATAAGATGCATTTCAGATCGCTCCCCTGGTACGAGCTCAGTGCGCGTTGCTCGGGCAAGCTGAAAGAACAGGTAGATTGCGAAGTAGCTAACTTTATCTACCTATATAGATAATATCATAAGTTTTCTATCATAGGTCCATTATGAAAACAGAATGGCATAGTTGATTTTCTTAAATTCGTATTTTTTCCTAAAAAAAAACATACACCTGCGATAGATGTTACTTCAATTGCTGTTGAGAAACGGGCTTTACAATTAACTCACATTAAGTAAGTGTCAAAACTATGACATTTCAATCCTATATCGAACACACAAAGTCCGTTTTTAACAGCAATTGATGTAACATCTATCGCAGGTGTATGGGATTTTTCAGAAAAAAGTTACAAATAAAAAAAACGAACTATGCTGTTCTGTTTATAAAGTCTATAATGGACCCGATCCGTTAATCGAAATATCAACTTCGTTAATTAACGAGTTAATGCCCAGCTTTGGTCATAATATTCAGTTCTGCTGACAATTAAGTACTGAGTACTGACTGTACTAAAGATAAAATGTAAACGATTTATTTTTATTAAATGAAGGGGTAAGTTCTCTCACATATATTTCAAGACGCCGCTATCCCACTGCACGGCCTTGGTGAGGATCTTCTCCAGGATCCCGAGCACCGCCGGGTCCGACTCGCGCTTGGCCGCGTCCAGGATCACGCTGACCCACTGCCGGTAGACCGTCTCCGGGTCTGCCTGCTGCATGTGCTTCTTTAGGAGGGTTTCTAGGAATGTTGTGGCCTGAAATGTGTATGTACATTAAAAGCTCGGCCACACATGCGCGTTTTGGAGCGTTAGCGGAGCGCAATGATAGCGGTGCACCGGACGAACGCTGGCGTTGCGCCCAGCGGACGCCGGCGGGAACTAACGAGCGCGGATTGCGAGCGGAACGCCAGCGTTCGTCCAGCACACCGCTATCATTGCGCTCCGCTAACGCTCTGCTAACGCTACCCTATCAAAACGCTTTATGTGTGGCGGAGGCTTAAACGTCGTCATCATCAGTGCCCGGAATTTTCGCGACAAAAGACTGTCACAATCTGTCTAGAGTTAGAAACTTTTTTTTTCCATTTGCTTGGCCTTATCCTTGCCATTTTAGGGTCGGGGCAGCATGTCTTCCTCTTCCATACCTTGCTTTCGTTTTATATCAGTTCTTACACAGTCTGTCCTCTTCCCCGATTTTAGAGTTCCGTAGTCAACTAGGAACCCTTATAGTTTCGCCATGTCTGTCCGTCCGTTCGCGGATAATCTCAGTGACCGTTAGCACTAGAAAACTGAAATTTGGTACCAATATGTATATCAATCACGCCGACAAAGTGGTAAAATAAATAGTGGGAAAAAAATGTTTTATTAGGATACTCCCCCCCCCCTACACGTAAAGTGGGGAGTGATTTTTTTTTTGTTCATTTCAACCCTTACTTGTGGTATATTTTTGGATAAGTATTTAAAAATGAATACGGGTTTACGATAATATTTTTTTGATAATATTTTTCGAAGCAAAGGAAAAAACAATGTGTCCCTCAATGTCGTGTCGTGTCAATCTGTGTACAAATACAGCTATTGCTCACACAAGCCTGGACCGCTTGAGTGCTCAGCGCCTGTATGACGTCACGAATTACGCGCGGCCGCCGCGCCAGCACCGCAGCCCCCAGGGCATCTGCTAACGCGGTCAGAACTACGTAGAACGTTTTGCGGGAACTGTCCACCGTGGATAACGATGCGAAGAGATGCTCCAGCGTTGTGGGGTCACCTGGAATGGAAAGTTTTAATTTGTAATGTAATGTGTTAAATGCGATTATATGGCAGCGTCACGTCATTCAATAGGTATCTAACTGAGATGTTTTTAAACAGAGGGTCTAAGACGATCGAGAATTATTTGTTAACTGCTTCGCCAGATGACGCATGGTGGTTGCAGTCATACCGCCCAACAGATCACAATCTTTCTTCTGTAGCTGTACCACAGAGGATATAACGCGTGCAGTCACCTGCAGCTAAATTTCGAATGCTGTCCATGTGGTATTCAACATAGGACTTTACATCAGTGCGTCAATAGCACCAGTCTCATCCGGATTAAACCAGATCGTAAGAGTCATATACATATGTATAGATACTTACCTTCAGTTTGCAGCTGTACCGCAGAGGCTTTAGAACTGTCCATGTGGTGTTCAGCATGGGACCCGGGGCCCGTTTCTCGAAAGGTACAAGCCTTGTATTACAAGTGCGCGAACTCTCAAATCGACAACCCATAGTTGTCGTGGAAACACACTTGTAATACAAGGCTTGTACCTTTCGAGAAACGGGTCACAGTACGTACCAATACGTCAGTAGCACCAGAGCCTCATCCGGATTAAACCAGTAAGAGTGATATTAACCTTCCTTCTGCAGCTGTACCGCAGCGGCTACAACTCGACCTGTGAGCTGAGCCGCCAAATGCCTCACGCTGTCCATATGGTGATCAGCATAGGACCAGCACCAGCTCGCCAGTAACGTCGCCAGCGCCGGGCCCGCGTCTAGACTCCGGCTGATAGAGAGGAGGGTGCGCGCTACGGCAAGTGTGTGGCTGGCTTCTGACGAGTACCTGTCAAGGTCAATTATGGAACTTGGTATGGGCTTTCAAAAATGTAAAGGTAAGGCGCACGTCATAATAATCCCTTTAATACAGTACTTTATGCAGCCGATGTTTAAGAAAGGTCAAAAAGGCGAGTGACGTGCAATTTTAGGCGGAACCGAAAATTGTTAATAATGACTCCACGAGTATTTTTGACTCAGTTATACAACTGTATGTATTCAGGCGTGATTATATGTAAGTATATACATACACAATCACGCCTGTATCCCATAAAGGGGTAGGCAGAGCTCATGAAACTACTAAAGCTTCAGTGCCACTCTTGGCAAATAAGGGGTTGAAAGAAAACGAAACTGTGACATTGCAGTGACAGGTTGCCAGCCTACACAACGTTGCATACAATACTTTTTCTAAGACCATGGACTTGTTTCTTTTAAGTTTTCTAGAATAACTTTCATGAAAGAGGTATACACTGTTTCCTAGATCTGACTAAGGGAGGCCTTTTGCAACTAATTCACGTTTGAAAAAAATGGTTCATCCAAAACGAAAAACAGTCAACAAACGGATAAAGAAGTATCCTTGTTTTACTTGTGACGAAAACAACTCAACAATATACTGATAATTTCACTTTAATCGATAGTCGATAAAATTTAACGTTCCAATTCTATTGACGACTTGATTTTTGCCATGAGCAATTCCGCCCTCTGGTAATGATTATAGTATAAAATAAAAAAGAAATGGTTATGTAAGTTACCTGTCTCCAATAGCTAGGATCTTTTCAGTTAGATCCAAGATGGCAGGTTGTCCGTTAAGCTTCATGGTCACCAACTCAGCAGGGGGCACCACTGTCGCCACCGCTGAGTAGACTGACAGGTTCACTGTACCGTTTTCAGAACTTCGGTCTTCCTCTAATACCTGGATTAAAGAACTAACAATAGAAGACATATTGAACAAGAATAAAATAAAACATTTGTTTTATGACCAGACCAGACCGGGTTTAGTAATTTTTTTTTTAACGAAAATAAAAGAATTTTTAGTATTTAAAGTGTGCATTATGCTAGAATATATTATCCTACGTTATAAGAACAAATTATATATCATGTTATTTATTACATGTAAATAAAATTCAGGACTGACCATTGAATTTGGCACCCATTTAGATCACTTCTTTTGTCACTGAAGTCAACAAACAAGGCATAAAAGAGGATCGAGTATTATCGAGAGATACTGTCGAAGTAAAATGTGTAGATAATCACAGTGCATCGCACTGCCATCTCTTGACACAGGCTTAAAACTTTTGAACCTCAATTTTGACAATTTGGCCCATATTCTTAGCTTGATATGTTTTAAAATGTCAAATATTAATATTAGCGCCATCTAGCTGAACGTACCCCAAAGGTGTAATGCCATCTAGGCCACCGTACCTTTTTCTGTATGGTATGTACTGAGGTACGTTTTTTTAGACTTTATCTGTCTATACGGAGTTATATTTGTCTTTGTTTCACACTTATGTTTTTGATGTGTAGAACTTACCGTAATCCAAGATCCAGATCCATTCTCGAATAAATGCAACGTCAAATATATTATCCCGCCCACAGATTTTGTATCCATGGGAACCTCTTTACCCAACATCAGTGCAGATATAATTGACCTTATGCTACCGAACATAGAGGTCAGTTTGTCTCTGTTCTCATCTGTCACTTTCTGTATCATGTATAGGAGGAGTCTTAGAGTTAGGTGCACTAGGTCATATATTTTGTTTATTTCCGTGGGAGCGAGAGGCTCAGATTTTAATTCGGTTCTGAAAAACATTAATAAGTAGATAAGATTAGTTTGAAATAGTAAATTACGAAATTACGATACAAGTGCGGAGAAGAGGAAGTTCGGAGTGGCGATAAATTAAATCGTTTTTAATCGCCACTGGTTTGTGCGAAAAAAAGCAAGTTCGATACGAGTGAATTACATTTATTAAAGAATTCACACGAGTTACGAATTTTCTTTTTGCACGTGTATCGAACGACGTTTTATGTAGTACAGATAGCTGTCCGAAGTTTCGACCTGACAAGAAATGAACCACTTCTCGCACTTAGTGCGTAAAAAAGCACCATCTGTACTGAAATAGTACATTACGATACAAGTGCGGAAAAAAGGAAGTTCGAAACGAGTGGCGATAAATTAAAACACGACCGAAGGGAGTGTTTTAAATCGACACGAGTTACGACGTTTTTCAGTACAAATGGCCCTCCGAAGTTTGGACTTGGCATATAATGAACCACTTCTCGCACTAGTGCGTAAAAAAACTCCATAGGTAGGTACTAAAATAGTACCTACATAACCTACATTACGATACAAGTGCGTAAAAAAGGAAGTTCTAAACGAGTGGCGATAAATTAAAACACGACCGAAGGGACTGGGAGTGTTTTAAATCGACACGAGTTACGAATTTCCTCTTCGCACGTGTATCGAACGACGTTTTTCAGTACAGATGAGCCTCCGAAGTTTCGACCTGGCATATAATGAACCACTTCTCGCACTAGTGCGTAAAAAAAACACCATCTGTACTGAAAAATATATTATTTAGCAATTAAAGAAATTAGAATTCAAACCGAATTTTCTTGATAACATTCAAAATCAATTTAGGTAGGTATATCCTTCGTAAGGTGTTTTGGGCTACCCTCTTCCTTTTACCCTTACTACAAGATAAATAAGTAATTTTAGAACATCCTAATATTCCTAATTATTATTTTTACCATTGAGTCTTTTACTGTCTATTAAGCAAAATGATACTTGACCTTTTCAGTAAAAAAAGGATTACAAACTAACCTAAAATTTTCTCCTGGAGCATTCTGCAACTCAAGCGTTTCAACACAGGTCAGCAAACATCTTACATAGTAAGCAGTAATGGTAACCTCTAAGCCACTGACGGCCTCAGCACCGGGTGGAAACTTGTCTATAGCAGCATCCAATCGGGCTACGGTGTCTATGTAATCTCCATATGAACGGGTAGAATCCTTTGTCTCTGAGATAATTACAGTGGTTAGGGTTTGTGTGAATGGTGTGCGGAGTGATCTGCGGTCTGTTATGTGCCTGGAACAATCAAATAACCACATATTTTTTATAGCTTTAGTTTTTAAAATAAGCACTTTATTGTACAGTCAGCCAAAAAAGTGGTTTACCACTTTTCGACCTTATGTGTTTCAAATAGAGTTGAAAAGTGGTAAACCACTTTCTTGGCTGACCGTACAGTAAGAATATAAATTGCTGGTAAAACAGTTTGTTCTTCTAGGCATTTTTTCATGCAGTAAAAATAACAATTGCTTATTATTTCTTAAAATAAAATGATGATGCTGATGCCGTTATCGGACATAATCTAACTATTTTCAATGATAGATGTCAAAAAAATAACTAGTAACTCAATCAATCATTTATTTATTTGCAATTTTTTATTTAGTTGTATGGCATCAATTCAAAAATAGGCAATTATTTCTACATTTTAAATGTCAATATTCAGGGACCCTTAGCTAGTCAGCTGCATCGGGTGTGAGATGCAACAAGTCTTCTGGCAGCCCTCGATATGAACGAAGGGGGCAGCGCTGGATTATGTGTTCCATGGTCTGGTCTTCCTCGCCGCAATCGCACAGGGCTGAATCCCTCCATCCCCATTTCTGCAGAAGGTAGTTGCATCGACCGTGGCACGTCCGGAGTCTATTTAGGCGACACCATTGTCTTCTCGGCAGTTCAAAGCCTGGAAGTCGACATGTAGGGTCTACGACTTTTGAGCCTGCATCGGTAGCTGTCCATTCCTGTTTCCAAGCCTCGGAGAAATTGAAAGTTGAGAGGTTCTGGGTGTATGCTGGTTTTCTGGACTTAAGGCGTTGGTGAGGAATGGGTATAAATGAGTCTGTTGTGATAATCTTTTCTGTTTCCCTCCTCAGCGCGTTTTTCCTACGCAGATGTGATGTGGGGGAGCAATGTGCGACAGAGTTGGTAGCCAGTAAACACCAGTTGGTACTAAATGCGTGCAAATACAATTATAAAATGTCACACAAGAAAATCAACAGAATATAATAAAACAAACATAACAATTATTATTAAAAAAAAATATATATAAAGTAAAGTAAAGTAAAATTTATTTCCAAAATAAGTCATTTTGTTAGTCAAACATTTAGTGGATCACACTAGGCAGAGCCTGTCCCGTGACTCCACGGATTTTACATTATTTTGAAAGACTATTATTAAGTATAGCCTAGTATATCACAGTCAGAAATGTCAGAATCACAAAAAAAAATACTGATTGAAAAAAAAATGCATTTTTTAGATACAAAAAAAACGTAAATTTTTAGAAAAAAACGTACTTAAACTTTTTATTCTTAGTGCCAGTTTTACGAATAACATTTGAAATTTTACTTATTATGTGAAAATACACCCAAAAAATGTAAAAAAATTACACAAAAAATTTTTTTTGGCGGAATTGGAACTTGCTTGACTTCATATAACATTTTATCTTTATTTTGCCCTCAGAAATGCGTAGTTAAAATCTTTTGGTTCCGTCACCATGTATATTGATTAAATCCATACTGATATTATAAATGGGAAAGTGTGTGTGTCTGTTTGTTTGTCCGTCTTTCACGGCAAAACGGAGCGACGAATTGACGTGATTTTTTAAGTGGAGATAGTTAAAGGGATGGAGAGTGACATAGGCTACTTGTTTCCTTCTAACCCCCCACTTCCCTAAAATGGGGGTGGGCGATTATATGGAGCATTCCGCAAGTTTTGAATTCAACACGAGCAAAGCCACAGGAAAAAGCTAGTACAGTTTTTACGTAACATCCTGGCTTCATTGAACAATGGCAAAGTTGGATGTTATAACAGACATAGCTGTTAACAAACATAGCTGTTAAATATCAAAACTATACCTGGACCAACAAATGAAGTTTACATATGAACATGCTAAGCTAACAGCATTGTTAACTGTTCATTATTGTAAACTTGGCCTTCTTAATTATAACCTAACCACAAAATTGACAAAAATTGATAAGACAAAAAAAACTAAACCTAAATCGGTTCATCCGTTCCGGAGCTACGATGCCACAGATAGACACACACACAGACAGACAGACAAACAGACAGACCGACAGATCGACAGACAGACAGACAGATAGACAGACAGACAGACACATCAAACTTATAACACCCCATCGTTTTTGCGGCGGGGGTTAAAAATAGTTAAACCAATTCTTTATATACTTACTTTTTTAAGAACCCCTTGACCGGATGTTTTGCATCCGCATGCCAGAAAAGCAAAACAAGGAATTTGACTGCTTCCTCGTCAAACTCATCTTGATGGCTATTGAGATACTGTTTTAATAACTTCAGCTGGTTATCAGCACTGTTGCAGTTTAAAAAGTTATTGAAAAATTCTTTGGGAATACCTATAACAATCATAGTAACCATAATTAATAATTATACTTATTGAAAAATAATTTAAATTTGTTACAACAACTTCTTTTATTTTGCACACTGAAATGCAAGATAATATGGATAAAGAATATTTTCTTATTATTATAGGCACAGGTGTTATTGCTATAGAAAGTTTCAATCAGAGAACTTTTGAATAGCTGAGTTTTTTTATTAAACTTTTTAGGTAGGATGACTCAGTGTCAATTATTAAATTCATTTGAATCATGATTTTCCTTGAGGGGTTAAATACATCTGAATTCATAGTAAAATCATATATATAATATTATAAAAACATCAATAAGCTACTGAAGTTAACAAACCTGTGTTCCAACATGGAATCGATAACGGTACAGCGGGTTTTTTGACCTTTACGCCGATCCCCCCGCTAACTCGCAAGTTGAGGTCATTCATAATAAATATAACATAAATTCAAAAACTATTACTTAAAGAGAAAATGTGATAATTCCCACAACAAACAACAACATAACCTCAATATTTACACGTATAATATTTCATGACAGCCCTGACAGCCTGTCAATGACAGCAATTATGGAGATTAGAGCTAAGGAGCGAAAGCTTTAAGTATCAAAAGTACACATATAAAAACAGATAGGTGGCGCTGCAATCGCAGGTAGGGTTTGACAATCTCTTAGTCTTCTCGGTAGTGACCCCGCCTACGGAGCAAGAGGTCCCCGGCTCAAATCCTGATGAGAGCTTTTTTATTTTTTTCTACTAATATTTTTTCATGAATTATTTTATTTTTTTAATATCCAAAAATATTTTGTTTAGTTAAAACTTTTCGAAATTTCATTCTCAAGAGTTTACAACATTACCTAAGAATCCTAACATTATGCAAATAATGTAAAAGGGCTTAAGTTGACATATTTGTATAAATAAAACTAAACACAATTAAGATACACAAAAAGAAAATTAAAATATAAAAAAAATCAAAAACAAAAAGATCGCTGTCAGGATCGAACCATTCGAACCTGAGAACATCTGCATACGAAGCCAGCGCACTACCACGGGACTACGTCTTGCCTTGCTCAGTCCGACGAAATCAGCCTGGAGAAAACCACGTCTGCTGTCATGTCACGTCGCTGATCATTGAGCGAGACATGCGCTCCAAGTGGAGAGATTTGTAACTGCAATTAAAGGGCCTCAGCCGGTCATTTTTGCTACTGTTCTACTTCGACAGATTTTCCTCCTTACCTCTATTCTCCCTGAGAGCAATGACAAATTGACAATGACACTGACAGTAGTGGCATTCCATTTTTTTTATTATGGTCTGGATGCAAGTCTTTTAAGTCAAGTCCTTGTTCTACTACATTTACAAGAATTGCTATTCATATGTGTGAGAGAGAAAAAAATATCTTCTCGCTCTTACGTATGAAGTTCTTTATCTGTGCAATGGACTAATAAGGTGGCGCCATCTGTGATCTGTGATCCGCCACCTTTGAGTGTGCCTCCTCATTCGCATTAGGGACCTTCCGAGACCTAAGATTAAATTTTTATCATGATCTGATCAACACTCAAAAACAAAGAAAATACAAAATGGGGACAGCTCTGTTTTTTTTGACCAAATTCACATAAGAGGTCTCTCAGATGATCCGATTATGATTTTTGGTAAGATTGGGTCAAGACTTTCAAGATGACGACCGTACTGGCCATTCAGAAATAGGTGCCAGAAGATTTTTTTAATTTGGAATGGTCTCGTGCTATTGTCATTTTTCCTGTCGATTTATTTTAATAGGATCTTTAGTGAGTCACTGTGGGCAGCTGCCAGATCCCGTGCTGCAAGAGGGGCACCACCGTTTGTTGCAAGTAACCCTAAGACTGTTGTCCTCTTCAACCTAAACGAGTGGTGCAAGTGGCAAGTGGCCCTTAGAAGAACCAATTAATGAAACTTGGTGTATACGGATTATGGAAAAAGCGGAAAAAGCATACGGGCTACAAGAAAAACTACGGGCTACAAGAAAAAGGTAATATATCTAAGTAATTTAAGTTCATGTTGGTGTGGTCAAAAATATTTAGTTTATGTATTTGTTTCATAAGGCGACAAAGTTGTTGACGTTGTTGTAACGTTGTAACCGACTGGATTAGCCTATAATTGCCATATTTCAATCGATTTAAAACACAACCTTAACAAATAATAATAACAAAAAATAGATTAGGTACTTTACTTAGTACCTAATACGTTCCTTTAAAATGAGTAATCTTAAGTATATCTTTAAATGAGAAATTCTAGTATATCTTATTCATTTATCCATATTCCATATTAATAATTACACGTGGGAAAGTGTGTTTGTTTGTCCGTCTTTCACGGCAAAACGGAGCGACGCATTGACGCGATTTTTTTAGGGTTCCGTATTTTAAGTGGAGATAGTTGAAGGGATGGAGAGTGACTTAGGCCGCGGGCAAAAGCTAGTTTATTTTGTATGTATGTAGGTGACAAAGCCTGTAGCTGATTTGTTTTATGTCCACTTGACGAAGCCTGCGCTGCTGATCACGAACTATTTTTGTTGGTATGGTTTTTGGGTTTGGTTATGACTTTGACTTTTTTTTGTTGATAAATAAATAAATAAATATTACAGTACATTTTTACACAGATTGACTAAGGCCCACGGTAAGCTCAAGAAGGCTTGTGTTGTGGGTACTCAGCCAACGATATACATAATATATAAATACTTATATACATAGAAAACATCCATGACTTTGGAACAAATATCTATGATCATTCACCTTACCGGGATTTGAAACCGGGACCGCGGCGCAGCAGGCAGGGTCATTACCGACTGCGCCAGACCGGTCGTCAGTCAGATTATATATAGTATATTATAATATATATTATAATATATATCGCTAATTTCGTCGTCTGCGCATCGGCGTCGTAGTAGTTCCGTCGTAAGAGGGTCGGCCTAAATTATTCGCAGGCACATCGCACTTGACGCACTTCGCAGGTGTCAAGGTTTCGAATCCCGGATAGATTTTTTTTGTATTTATAAAAGTAACTACTTACTTTGTAACATCTTGTAACACCATGGATGCAATAAATAAATATGAATATAAATGAATATGAAAGTTTTTTCATCACACCCGCACTTTAAATGTGCTATTGCACGCAGGCGGAGCGTGAGTTATAGAAAAATAATTCTCCCAAGGGAATAATAAAATTTCTTGTACCGTACTTATATTAACTTTTTTAAATCTATTTACATATTTTTTCATTGCGGGTGTGATAAAAACATTGTGTGTAACTCGGGGAGTATGAATATTACAAATTGGAATCTTTAAATCGCTCCGGCAAGCCGCCGCGATTTAACTTACTCTCGTTAGTAATAGGTAATATTCAACTTCCTCCCCTTGTTGCACAATGTACTATTTCATCACACCCGCACTTTAAATGTGCTATTCCGCGCAGGCGGAGCGTGAGTTATAGAAAAATCGTTCTCCCAAGGGAATAATGAAATTTCTTGTACCGTACTTAACTTTTTTTACATCTATTCACATATTTTTTACATTGCGAGTGTGATGAAAAACATAATCGGGGAGGAATATTACTAACTCGAGTCTTTAAAATCGCTCCGGCAAGCCGTCGCGATTTAATTTACTCTCGTTAGTAATATTCAACTTCCTCCCCTTGTTGCACAATGTACTATTTTTATCTATAGACGTGATGTAACAAGTCGCCCAGGTATTTAGTGAAAATCTGTATTCATAGGTGAAAACTGCATGAAAATCAATTCAGTAGTTTTTATTTATTTATTTAAACTTTATTACACAGTAAAAAAAATGTACAAAAGGCGAACTTAATGCCAGAAGGCATTCTATGCCAGGTAACCTTTGGGTCAAACAGAGATCTATAAGAATTTTTTTTTTTTTCTTCTTTTATCTGCCATCGGCTATGCTTAGCCATAATCAGATTTTTTGTGTATATATTATAAGTTGGAGAGGTATTCCATTAAACACTCTCTCATGATGTTCCTAGAATTTTATCTTCTAGTGCCTCTGGTCCAGACGCAGTATCTCCCATCTTTTAAGCCTGCTCGGGTTGTCGTTAGTGTTCACCAGGTCCCTCGCAAGTTGGTTTGTATGTTTTTTCAGACGTTCTTTGTACTTGATACAATATCTGTTGACCTCCTCTTTTATAGTTGGCATTTTTATGTACTCATGTATTTCTGTATTCTTTGCAAACCACGGTGCACATGTCACAGCCCTCAGGACATTGTTCTGAAACCTTTGTAGGATTTCGAGGTTTGAGTTACTGGCCGTTCCCCAGAGTTCTATGCC
This sequence comes from Leguminivora glycinivorella, assembly GCF_023078275.1. Lineage (NCBI taxonomy): Eukaryota > Metazoa > Arthropoda > Insecta > Lepidoptera > Tortricidae > Leguminivora > Leguminivora glycinivorella. The sequence continues at coordinate 3,085,191 of NC_062987.1, read as the reverse complement.
GTATGTCCATATCGGTTTTATAATGCATTTATAGATTAGCATTTTATTTGTTAGTGTAAGAGCTGATTGTCTGCCTATTAACCAGTAAAGGCGCTTATAATGAAGGTCTGCTTCTTTTCTTTTTGTTTTGATGTGGTTGGCCCATGTTAGTCTTCTATCCATGTGTAGACCAAGGTATCTTATACAGGTTTCCTGCGGTAGTTGTTCCCCTCGCAGGTTCACTGCGGGACAATCTCCTCTTCGCAGTGTGAATGTTATTTGTACGGATTTACCTACATTTGGCTTTATTCTCCACCTTTCCAGCCATTCATCTACCTTGCACAAGTGACTTTGTAATTTTGTAGCTGCTATTGTTGGGTTTGTGTGACTAGCAAGACAGGCTGTATCATCTGCATATGTTGCCGTTACCACTTCTTCACTACATGGTAGGTCCGCTGTAAATATTGAGTATAGGACTGGGCCAAGTACCGAGCCTTGTGGGACGGAGGCTTTGATGTTGTACAACTTGGATACTTCATCACTGTATTTAACCTGAAATTTTCTATCTAGTAGGTATGACCTTAATACCATGTAAAATGAGTTTGGCAATAGCATTTTCAGTTTATATAGCAGTCCATCATGCCAGACTTTGTCGAAAGCTTGTTGGACATCTAGGAACACCGCAGCACAGTATTCTTTTTGTTCTAGTGAATGTTTTATCTTGTTCACCACACGGTGCACCTGTTCTACTGTTGAATGCTGTTCTCGAAATCCAAATTGGTGATCGGGTATGATGGCTTCTTTCTGTAGTATTGGCTTTAATCTCCGTAGGAAAAGCTTTTCAAAAAGTTTTGACATTATTGGAAGAAGACTGATTGGTCTATATGAACTTGGATCTATAGGAGATTTTCCGGGTTTGGGTATCATACAGATTTGAGACACTGTCCATAGTCTGGGGTAATGGTGTATCCGCATTATGGCGTTAAATAACATAGTTATATAGATAGACAATAGGTTTTTTTGGTATACGTTTTAGGACTTCAGCAGTTATTAGGTCAAAGCCTGGTGCCTTCTTGTTGCTTAGCATTGTTATTGCTTTTTGTAGTTCTCTTGGGGTTATAGCTTGGATAGGTAGTGAGAGTTGTTGGTCACTTTCTAGGTAAGCCTTCACCTCATGTTCAAAGTCTATCATTGAGCTTGTATTTGGCACAAAAACTTTGCTCAGATGTTGCGCAAAGAGTTCGGCTTTTTCTTTAGGACTTTTGACCCATGTGCCCGACTGTGATTTTAGTGGAGGAATAGCTTGTTGGGGCCTTTTGAAATGTTTAGTGAGTTTCCACAAGGAGTAGTTTTCACACTTTTTTGGGGATAGAGATAAAAGTTGTTGTTGGAATGTGTAGTTTTCGTTATCAGCAATCATGACTTTTAGCTCTCGAGCGGCTATATTTAGCCGTCGCTTATCTTCTGCAAGTCTACTGAGTTGCCAAACTCTTCTGAGTCTTCTTTTTCTTTAAGTTTTTCTCGTATACGGAGAGGAATGTTAGCCATACTTCTACCTGTTGTGTGCACATATGGCGTGCAGCGCCATGCTGCTTCCTGTATTAAATTAGTGATATAAAAAGTTGCATCATCAATATCACTTTCAGTTTTAAGCTTAACTTGCAGATTGGTATTTGTCTCCAAGAATTCAGCAAAACCTATCCAGTCAGTTTTATGATTGTATAATGTTGTAGGAGGTTCTCTGTAGATTACTGTTCTGCTAAATGTGCATATTATTGGTGAGTGATCAGATATTGAATCTAGGCAGCCTTCAATGTCCAGATATGTTTCAGCCAGTCCCTTAATGACAAAGAAGTCAATGAGGTCTGGTATTTTGTTTCCATCAGTTGGCCAATAAGTTGGTTCGCCTGTTGACAATACTTTTAACTTTAGATTATCTATACATTTCTTCAGTTCTCTTCCTCGCGTTGTAATTAGCCGCGATCCCCACTGTGTGTGTTTACTGTTCCAGTCTCCTCCACATATGTATCTATCTCCAAGCGTTTAAAAGTAATTTTTAAACATATCACATGATATTCTGTGTCTTGGCGGACAGTAGATAGCACTAACATTGATAGATCCTTTTTTGTCTTCCACTGTGATGGTTGTGGCTTGTAGATAATCCTCTCTGAACTGATGGTATAAGTGATGTCTAATATGTGTCTTTATCAGTACTGCAGTTCCACCATGGGAGCTGCCATCTGGATGGTTAGTGCAGTAGACATTATAATTCTGAATATGAAAGGTTTTTCGATCATTAAGGTGTGTTTCAGAGATTAACATAATATCAATTTTATTACTCTCAAGAATGATTTTTAGTTCATTTTTTATAGGAGCTAAGCCGTTTGCGTTCCATGCTCCTATACGTAGAGACGTCATTTTTGTTTCGTTATTAACGTTGTGATGAGGTTTATAAGTGTCCCCATTTGTGTAACTAGTAAATCTATTTTTTGTGCTTGTTTGTTAATTACATCCAATAAAGTAATGGCATAGTCATTACTGGTTTGGCTATCAGTCTGAGCTGAATATGTTGTTGAGCAGTTTTGTGCGTCCGTGGTCTTCAGGGTGTCTGTAGATGCAGGCCTCGGTTTATTTTGCCTTTGAAGCGCTTTACTGTATACTTTTGTTTGGTCGATAGTTGTTTGTGAGCTCTGTTGTGGTTGTGGTACTTCAGCAGTCAGTGCTGTCCGGGCATGCTGGTTTGATTCTTCGCATATGGGCTCCTCTGGATTCAGGATATTGTTGTTCTCCTGGGTTTCTTGCTGTGTTTTTGTTTCTTCTCTGTGCTTATTCTTTTTAAATCTCGCATAGATTTCACGGTAAACTTCGCATCCTTTGTAGTTGCCAGGATGCTCGCCGAGGCATAGTGCACATTTAGCTGGAGTATTCTTATCTTTTTTGCACACTTTTGAGTCGTGAGGACCTGCACATTTTACACACCTGTACGGCCTCATGCAGTTGTTTTTTGTGTGGCCATATTGCTGGCACCTTGTGCATTGGACTATAATGTCAGATTTTCTTGGGTCTTCAACGTTGACTTTTTGGTGATAGATATATTGGATTTTTTTAACAAGTGAGAGGTTATCACTGGGTTCCACATTTACAAAGAAAACATTGAAAGGCTCTTTTGAGTGTTTTCTGCGAGCATTAACTATCTCACCACTGACTTTATTCCCAGTTGCTTCAATTGCTTCTATAATAGCTTCTTTGGGGGTTGTATAGTGTAGATTTTTAATTACAAATTTTTGACTTCGTTTGTCTTTTCTAGTAAAGGTATGTCCGATCAACCCTTTCATTCTAATATGTTCGATTAGTGTCTTGTAGATGTCAACATTCTTAGTGGAGATTATGATTGCATTGTTCGATAAGACTTTATATGTGAAGTCGTCTTTGCTTATCACTTCACGAATAAAACCTGTTAATTGTTCCACATCTTCGATGCCATCCAGTTTTATTGGAGGTGGTTTTGAGATCGGTTTTGGTTTCGGGGCAGCTGGTGTAGTTTCATCATTCTTTGAACTTATTTCTTCAGGAAGGTCTGAGAATCTGTTGCTAGTCTGAATTGGCATACTTTCCTGTATTGGTCGATTTTTGATGAATAGATCTTGTCTGTGTTCATTTCTTTTTTGCGCCTTGCGGGTAGTTTGATTTTCCTCTGGGGAACGGATCCTTTTGTTATAAATGCTTGGAACTCTTTGCCAGGGTACGGAGGCAAGCTGGTTTGATGGTGTTTTAGTTGTATTTACACTGTTTTCAGACAGCGTAGGTTTCGTTGAAGCGTGTGCTTCGTGTTGTGGCGTCATGGTTTGATCACTATTATTTTCGTTCGAATCATTTCCGATAGTTGTATTATCATCTCCGATGGAGTGATTTTTTGGTCTAGGAGAGGTGTTGAACATTCCTTTGTGGAATACTTGTTGAACAAGGGCACAAACAAATTTGATATCTAGTAGATATCAAATTTGTTTGTGCCAAAAATTCTTATAGATCTCTGTTTGACATCTACACAGACTACAGTCGGGCGCGGCGGAGACTTTGTTTTTAAGGTGTACCTAGTGATAGTAATAATTAGTGATGTTGATTTAAAATCATCGTTTAAAGGCAAATGTTTGCCCTTCAGGCTTAGAATATCAGATAAAACTATGGAAACGGATTTTATTTCATGAGTAACTAATCGCGGTAACCGAAGAAGACAATATTAGAATATCAAGTACCTACCTATGAAATTACCTAATACCTATTTTACACTATTTTGGATAAAATGCAACATTATCATCCGTTTTTGAAGAGTACAGAGAGCCTTTCTTTACCAGTAGATTTATAAGTGAGGTGAAAAAACTTGAATTAAAACAACATTTATATAATTTAGATATAAATTTATATCAATCATCTTAATATTTACATTTACACTAAAATAAATTACTAGCTTAAACGACTTATATGTATCACATAGTGACTGGTTCAGTCTTTTTTGAGGGGCTCGACGAGGGGACTCGCCTCGGCCGGGACGGCAGGGGCCTCAGGGGCTACTGGGGCCTCGGGGGCTACGGGGGCCTCCACTGGCTTCTCGGCCTCGACGGGAGCGCTTTTCACCCCGTTGTCGACGATATTATGGTCTGTGGAAAAGAGGGAAATTTAAAAAAGTCCCGAAATGGCTTTCAAGATTATTAGATACTTAGGTAATGTTTTGCGCAGAAACTTTAGAAAAGTAGTTTTTCCCGAGAAATATTACGTATGAGATCCATGTGAAAACTTGGTGGTACCTACTCGTAACGTACTTATTAGGCTGCCAATCGAGACAAGTTATCAAAACCAATGTTCCAAGATAGTTTTGAACCCTTCGCTTGTTTAAATATTTTGTAGGTACCTAGGTCATGTTTTTTTTTTCCTGAAATTTATCAAAACAATCGGCAAGTTTTATACCTAATATTTATGTTTAATGTGTCAATGATTTTAATTGCGCAAAACATTAACCAATTGATATGGATTCTTATGAATAGGCTACTAGACTCATATCGAATTTGGCACAATAAATTATTGTCTTCTGTAGTATTTGACATAAAAAAACAATATTTTTTATAGATTTTGGGTAGGTATTTTCGATTAAAAATTTGTAATTTTTTATTTATTTTAGCCACCGAAAACGCTGTCAGCGATGTAGTGACGTCATCGAATTCGAACCTTACTGCATATCAAAACAATTACTGACAAATTGAACTTTATGCTTTCATACTTAAAAAGTCAGAAAATTTTGTTTTCCTCCTTCCGAGCTAGTCGGAAACACGTGTTTTGTCCTTCAATACCAGCGGGTAAAACCGCATTTTATCCACTAGTGGAAAGTAATTTGACCTTGAATAAAGTCAAATTACTTAACTGCTTTAAAACTGATAAAAGTAAGTGAATCTAGTAATAAAGATGATTTACCACCTGATGTGGAACTACTGGAAGCAGTGATAAACGCATTTTTTGCGTTGTAGTTTCTTCGCTATAGTGAGGGGAAAAGTTTTGTGTTACACTCGGGTGCAAATGTATTTTACTTCTCGTGTGTTAAAAAACTCGCAAGTTCAGGATTCTATTCTCGAACCACTCGCTTCGCTCGTGGTTCAACTATCTATAGAGTCCCTTTACTTGCTCGTTTTTCAATTCCACACTCGGCGTTAAAATACAACTTTGCCCCCTTGTATAATAAATGGCTACCTAATGATTCTCCGACAATTTTTTAGCCGATTATTGATTCGCCGACAACGATTCGCCGAATGCCATTTAGCCGAATAATCAAACTATCGCTGTCACTTTTGGTCGAATAACGTTACGTAGAATCTTGATTCGCATACAGTTCAGTTCGCTTCTCTGCAAATTATCCGAACTATTATTGGACATTTTACATTTAGCAAAGTAATATTTTCGTTTAGGCCACGTTTAGTCGAATAACGTTTCACATTTTATATACATTGTTAAAATATTTTCGAATGAATGACTTATCGCTGTTGTAAAAAAATTACGCACTTATAGACACTTTTTTTTCTTACATACATACATACATATAATCACGCCTGTAGCCCATAAGGGGTAGGTAGAGCACATGAACTCTGAAGTTTCAGTGCCACTCTTGGCAAAAAAGGGTTAAAAGAAATCCAGATTCCAGATTGTGACATTGTAGTGACAGTGCCACAATTTAACCCATACCCCACAATCGACTTCTACGACACCCACGGGAAGAAAGTGGGGGGGGGGGGGTGTCTGGAACAATGTATAATGTGAAATTCTTTTCGTTGCGGTAATAATTTACAACATTATGTTCGGTAAAAAATTTGGTGAGTTGAAAACAACAATACATAATTTACTAAAATTAATCTTTAGAATCAGAACATGATGATTAATATAAATAAGTAAATGAAATAAATGTGAGTTACTCTTACAAACGATCTAACAACTAGATTTTTGAATCCGCAGAACACCTTGTACGCAAGTTCCAGGCAGCCAGCTCACAAAAAAAAAACCATATGATCACTCGACCTATTGTGTTTCGACCAATTTTGTGTAGGCCAATTTTTACAATTACTAAATGATTGTTCGTCGAAAAGTAAATCGGCGTAGGTAATTTCTGCCTACTGACTCCGTTTACGAACGAATATTATGCGAAATGAGAATCTTCCAATCGTTATTCGGCCAAAACAGACGTCGGCGAATAGTTGTCGGCGTACCGAAAATCGGCGTATTTTATTTCGGAATATCAATCGGGCACCATAATAAATAACTATTTCGAGTAGAATGACCTGATGTACAGACAATCTATAGATTAACATGACTGTGTTGTTTTCGCCTAATTTCGTATAGGTTCTTTAAAAATATTTTTGCTGTTTTTATGTCGTAATAAAATATGGTAATATTTTATTTCGGTTCATTGTACAGTACTTAATCATATAAGACAGACTTTAAAAAAGGGTCAAGTAGCCCATTGTATCCGTTGTAGGTACAATCTGACCAAAAAGAGTAGAAATTAAAAAGCTTGGGAACATCGTAGTGTCGTCCCGTTTTCTCACACATATTGGTTTGAAAGGAATGACACTACAATGTTGCCACTTTTAATTTCTACTGTTTTTGGTCAGACTTTATATGATACACAGAATTGTTTTTGTTAAATTAAATAGCTAACACAAAATTAATGATTATTAGGACATGGACACACAGTGTTAAAAGCTGGGTTAAATTAAGGCGAAATGATTAGATATGATTTAATGTAGAGCTCTTTGCCTTAATATAGTCTGACCAAAAAGAGTAGAAATTAAAAAGTGGCAACATCATAGCGTCATCCCATTTTCTCACATATATTGATTTGAAAGGCATCGCATTCGCACTACAATGTTGCTACTCTTTAATTTCTACTGTTTCTGGTCAGACTGTAGGTACGACATAAGCACCGCCGTATGTATGTAATATTAACCATGAAAGTTCCTTCTCAATAAATACCATTTTTTTATTAACAGTAACAGAAAAGCAGTTTGAAATTATGCACGTCTCGATAGACGGCATCGCTGTCGTTAGCTGAGGAGTGCCTTTTAAAAAGGGCTTATTTATTTCTCTATATCAACAGGGGTTATTTTATGCAAAACATAAAAAATCACTCCTGTTCACACAGATAAATAAGCCTTTTTATAAAACCACGGGAGGACTTGACAAGTCTTTTGTAGGTATCCATAATAGAGTCGTAAATGGAAAAGACATAGACACTGGTTGTTTTCTCTTTCGACCGAGTTTGACTGTGATTGTTTCTGGCTGAGCTGAGAGTAGCCATTGTTTTCATGTTACCTACATAGGTACTAACTTACTAAGTTTATGGTATAAGAACCAATTCTCGTCAGTGGCCCAGTTCATGCCACATTCAATCTTAAGTTACTGTCATTAAATGTGACAGAAGGTGCATCTATTGGGCATTAGCGTGTCGAGCATTTGTACTTAATGACTTAATAACCAGAAAATATTTTGATTATTAGTATTATAATTAAACGTATGTTTGTGTTTATAAAATATAAGTGTTGTAAGTAAAATATGTAAACAGATATCAAATTACCAACAATGAGAGCTACTTACTGACTATTCACAAACGATAAATTTAGTAACACCACGAAAAAATTAGTTTAGACACATTGACACGCCAACAAACAAAACAAAGACATAAGCTGCCTGCCTAAAAAGCATAAAACAGCATCAAAACACAACGCTTAACCAAAACAAATAAGTTAGCCCTATTATCTTTCACTCTCAACAACTCACTTTAAACCTATGATCATCATCATACGGCTTAAAGAGGGCTACACATCACGGATATCCCCCGCATGAATTGGCAGTGACATTCACACATCTCTTAAAATTGAGAGGAAAAGTATTAGGCCTGAGATGATTTCGAACTAAATTCAAACCCATTTTACAAACCCTTACCTACAACGCTGGACACACAACAGAAAAACCGATGACAATTAGTACACAAAAGCTACAAACTCTACAACTCGAATAACTCGATATAAAGATTGGGATAACTATTAGTAGCTACTTATACTTAAATGCTTGTTTGTTATACTCGTAACTAAATTCATGTAATAATACACTTCGATTTCTTTGGCTTTAAGAAGATTAGACACGGTCTGGTTCTAATTAAGTATATTATTAAAAAAATTGATCTGGATACGATTAGAATACGATCTAGATCTAAATTTTGAAGTACGTAAATTAAAATTAGAATCAGGCCGACAGTCTTTTGAATTTGCCACTGGCACGATGTACTCATTAATTCCCAATCTTTAATAACGGTCACGATACCTCGATATTGCTACCAATCGTGTTGATAGCGCTGTTGACTGCCGTCGAGATGGTGGTCGCGGTCCCGTTGATCGTGGCGCCTATGGACCCTATCAGACCGGTTACGAACGCCTGCCAGGCGGCCACTATGGGTCATAACGGTTTGTGTGAACCTAGTGCTCGTAGTGAGTCTAGATTGTTGGAAATGTGGTTTGATTGTGCAAGGCAAAGGTATAAGGCCTATCCTTCATATTTTGATTTGTGTTAACTGGTCATATACTTATACATAGATAAGTGATAAGATATATAAAATATTCAAACTCCGGATATAAACAAATTAATTTCTTTAACAGGATTCGAACCCAAGCACAGCTTCGTAGATACAGTCTAATTTAAATTTTGTCGAGTTGGTTCTTAAAAGAGTTCATGGTGGTGTGGTAGGTAAATAAAAAAAAAATTATAACTTAGTGTGCAATAAATAAAATCAAGTTTCATGTGATACTTACATACATAGTCAATTATAAGTATTGCCGTTTTAAATATCTTGAATTTTAAAAGCCTGAATTTTAAGACCCATTACATATATATACATACCGTCCGATGGCCTATGTGGCCTGTGACCGTATCCGTAATAAGGGAAGAACCCCGCCTTCACGTCGCCTTAGGAGAAGAAGATAAACCATTGAGCATTAAAAAAAAAACAACTGGACCTAACGGCTGAACCATCGCGGAAAGAATAGAGCCAGGAAAGGAACATAGTTTACGCAAAATAACAGCATAAAACGGAATAGATATTAAAATGGTACTTAGATACATATACAATATTTTTTATTATATGTGACAGGTATTTATTTTGTATGTCTTATGAGAATTAGAGAAATTGAGAGACTTGTCAGGTGATATGAATGCTTACCTTTCTCTTCCGTTGTTCCTTCTCTAGGCTTTTCAGGATTATTAATGGTGTGCTGAATTTTCTGGACGGCGCCAGCGATGCCCTGGACAATTGGGTTCCTCTGAATGATTTGCTGGATGGGGCCCTGGGCTGTGGCAGCGGCGGCGGGGGCGGGGGCGGGCGCGGCGCCGGATGCTTCTTCAGGCTTCTTCTGTTGCTGATCGGACGGCTTCGCAGGGTCAGCCGGGACTACGTTGCTTCCTGCGCTGTTAGTGCTTTGCGCGGGCTGCTTACTTGGCTCTTGAGGCTTGGGTTGGATAAAGTTGACAAAGTTTTGTAGTAGGGGCACGTTTTGAATCACTTGAGCGAATGGCCCGGTTTGACCGCCGGGCTGTTCGTCGCTCTGAGTACCCTGCGGCCTGCCCTGGAAGATACCTTGGATCTGATTTTGAATTGCTTGGAACACGGTCGGCTTTGACGTAGAGGCAGAAGTCTCGTCAGACTGCACGCCCACGGCCCCGGTTGAGCTGTTGTTGCCTTGTCCGATTATATTCTGGAACTGATTGGTTACGTTACTAAAACCATTTGTCACAGAAGTCCAGAAATTGGTCACGAAGCCGGGGAATTGTATTCCGGGGGGCTTAGCGGTGGTACTGCTGGCATCGTCACGAGTCTCCTTCAATACGGCCAAGTTTCGCACACCATTGTTTAAATCCTTAACTCCAGTTTCAAACTTCTCTTCCAGAACTTTCAAACCGGACTGCATTTTAGTAATTTCTACTTTCTTTTCAGAGTCTTCCTTGGTTTGGTCCCAGTAGCTCTGAATAGTGGCATTCACCTTCTCTATGTTTTCCATGAATGTCTCTTGCAAGTCTTGGATGCTATCTTTAAGTGAGATTTCTGGTTTGTTATCGAGCAGCCATTCGCCAATGCATTCACTGACGGCTTTGAAGCGTTGGTTGAAAGCTTCCTGGGTGTCCTGAATCATTTGCTTGATGGTGGCGACGGGAGCCGGCTCATGCTCGAAGTGCTCGGGATTCTGGGTCTCGTGTTCTTGGCGCTGGGGTTCGCCAGGGTGCTTCAGATCTATTTCGACCCTCTTGACGGTATCTTCACTGTCCTTCACAACAGGTGCAACATCCTCGACAACGACTTTGACGGGGATAGGTTCCGCTTTCTTTAAGAGCTGGTTGTCGATATCCTTAATTGTGTTCGCTTGATCGATGGGTTCCTCTGGAGCTTTTTGCGCTTCTGTGTCGAGGACATCTTTGATGGGATCTCCTAGTTTTTTCTCCGGTGTGGCGATAGAAGCGAAGTGCGCGGGCGCGAGCAGCGCGGCGAGGGCGAGTAGAAGCAAGAGTGGACGCATGGCTGCGGAGCGCGGACTGCCGGCGGCCCCCGGTAACAGGCCTTTATACGACGGCTAACGGTCCCATGTTTACTCGCCGGTCGACAGACCTGCTCCTGTGTTCCCGTCGCTTACTAAGAGCAAGCGACCAGCATCTGCCTTTGTAAACGACGACCTCAATGTTCGTAACAAGTACGAGTAATATGTGAGATCACGCAACTTTGGTCTTAAAAATCGATCGCTTGCACAAGTCGGTGAGAGATCAGAATAGCGGCCCTTCCATTTAGGTATCCCGTGTTTATGTTGATGCTGTAAATCAGCGTTATCTCATCAGATATCATTTGAATAATAAAGTCATTACCTTTGTAGGCTATTTATATAAATTTCTCTGCGCATGTGTTACAAAAGATGCTTACCATTATTATAGGTCATTGTATTCTATGCATCTGTAGGTATATTTAGTTAAATTCAGTAAACACCAGAAGCCGTATATTGATTTAAACTACTGATGTGCCGACGGAAAGTTTCCAAAATTCTGAAATTTTCACATAGGAAAACTTCGGAAACTTTCCATACTTTGTATGGACAATTGTATGGATGGAAACTTTCCATTTCATAAATTTAAATTCCCTTTAATTTTCGTGAAAGTTTCGTGAATTTTTCAAGAAATTTAAGATTTTTTTGGAAAGTTTCCGCAATTTGCACATCACTAATTTAAACTAACACGATTTGCACTCATAATTACAATTAAACACTTACATCTATATTGGGCCCGACTTTAACGTTTAACTTACATTTGGTTGGGGCCAAAATATAAATGTAAGTGTTTACGCGATTAAGGCCGGCAACAGACAGTCTTAAAAATTCATAATCTTAAAAAAAAATTGTATGCAAATTGACAGTTCAAACTGACACTGACAGATCTGTCAGTGTCAGTTTGCATACAATTTTTTTTAAGATTATGAAAATTAAGACTCGTCTGTTGCCGGCCTAAGTCCCGTTTTGTTCTAAAATTACCAGAAGTCGTATTCAATAATATAAGCATGAAAAAAAGATCTGTAAACACTATATCTATCGCAAATAAAGAATTATGAATTATATGAATTATGAATTATAAAAAAATTGCGTGTCAAATTTTTAGAAAAGGTCCCATAAAAACCTAAATCGTTTGAATTGTTACCACTCGTTTAATTTTCGAAGAAGGAAAGCATCCATACTAATATTATAAATGGGAAAGTGTGTGTGTCTGTTTGTTTGTCCGTCCTTTATGGCAAGACGGGGCGACGAATTGTCGTGATTTTTTAAGTGGAGATAGTTAGAATAGAAGACGGATAGATAGAGATAGAAGACGAATATCCGACTTTCGTTTGACCTTGACGCGGTTAGAGGTCGCGTATGAATATTCAGCGCAGGCGCGGGCGCAGGGAAAGTTCTTTGTGATCTTCAGGACTGTTATTATCGTCGGCTACCGAGCATTTCGATCTGTGTTGTATTATCTGTATAGTTAGTTAGTTGTACCGGGCATTTTCCGCAAGACGACAACCATTGTGCATATTTTGCGAGATCATTAACTTGGCAGTCAAATTTCAATAGTATTCATCACCCCCGTTCCTCCCGTGGCCCGTGGGTGTCATAGAAATCGACAGTGTATTGCGAGCGATGGCCTAGAAACCTGGTAAATACTGTAATATTACATTTTCTACAGTGTCACTGAAGTTGAACCCATCTTGTGGATACAGGCGTCACATGTGAGTTTATGTAAAGAAACAAAAGCAACTTCCTAAAATATTCAATGGTCATACTTATAATGGTTACTACACCGGTTCTTGTTGTATGAATATCATCCTGAGGGTGCGCAGTGTCATTCAAAACTACACAAAGAATGACATTGACATGTCAAGTTACCCTATGAGTTATTATGAGGATGTATCCTGTATCGCATCGTGGTCGTGGACGAGTCATTCATAAGTGTTTTGGGATGTATCGAAAGTTAGGTACGATTCTTATGTAAAGATTTATAATGATAAATATAGGTTAGAATATATAATTAGACTTGGCTCACGAGATAACCGCCATGCGGGATGTTGATTCGATGATCATTGTTCCGATAGTAGTTTCAGCGAACGGTCTTATAGCTATGAGTCTCGACCAACACCTTAAGAGACTCTCGCTAGGTGGCTGGACCAAGGGTCAGATGCAGAAGGCGGTGATCTTTGACACGGCGCGTATAGTCTGACGGTTCCTCTCTTTGCAGCCCTAACCACCGGCAGCTTGGGCCCTGCCCACTCGTGGCGTCTTTATTAACCATTTCGCCTCAAATTGTTACCCACGCCACTCGTATTTTTTGACCTCCTTTAAACGCCTGTTGCATAAAATACTATTTAATATGCATTGTATAATTTGAATGAAATAGTAAGTCGGACTCCTGACTTAGGTACTTACTGCCTATCACGCATATGCAACATCTACACTCTGTTATGGTATCATCTTCTAGGGTAAGGGAAGCGAAGGCTCTATACAGTATGGTGATTTTGGGCATCCGAAAACGAAAATAATTAACTGAATAACTTTTAATATTTTAGTGTAAGAATAACTCCTGATGTGTATCATGGAGCGACATCGTCTCTTAGACTAAGCTCAATAAATAAAGATTAAAAAAAAAAATCTTCTAGGGTACCTAACTCAACTGGTGAAATGGTCTTTAACGCTCAGAAAAAATATTTGTGCTCTGCTTATGGAGAAAAGATGACTGACTCATGTAAGCAATATTTTATAAATTTGAAAATATTGACTATGCCATGTTTGTATATTTTAGAAATCAGAATGTGCGTTAAATTAAATATAAATCAATTTCCTGCTTATAAGCATGAGTAGCGTCACAAAATCGCCTATCAGCAATCTAAAGAAGCCTTGCGTGCAAAGAGTGTTTATGGGACCTAAACCACAGTATAATAAAATAAAGAGTACCTATTACTATCGTACAGTATTGCCACTCCCGCTCCCCGCTGAAAGGACTGCCCACCCGCTCTTGGTTACCTCACAGTTACCGCCTGTCAAAAACGGGAACAGTCGACCTGTCATATCCATAGATTTAGAATTATTAAACTAGATTGTTTAGTTAGGTCAAAAAGTGTGTCCACATGAGAGGTAATTGTTTGGGCTGGTGTCCCTCTCGCACTTGCTGACAATGTCAACATTATTCAGTGACGTCATCACTGTCATAAATTGGGGATACCAGTAAATTTTCAAAGTTACTACTAAATCTACTAACACCCAATTGAAAGTATTTTTTAATTATACAAATCTTTGATTTACTGGCATCAAAATAATTACATTACAATTATTTTCAAATTTTTTGAAATATATCGAAACCCTAGTTTGAATATAACATTAAAATAAAATAAGAAGTTATAGAGTCAGGTAATATACAGATAAAAATACTACTAATATGGGAACCTCATTAACACTGGCAACACGTGCGAGAGGGACACCAGCCCAAACAATGCCCTCTCATGTGGACCGTTTTCGCTAGTCTGATACGATCGACTTTCTGTTTCAGCAATAAGGTTTAATTTCGTATGGCAAAAAATGTGATTGAGCTGTCCCCTGTAAAGGTCTTTGGTCATATCTCACTCATACACGCATGGTACGCGTTCACCTACACGAGCTTAGAATGTGTGCTAGGAACGCGCCTCATTTATATAATTTGATCGCCCGTTTCCGAGACGTGCCTAAACTTTACAATAAGTTACCCAATTTAATAAAATAACCCTAAAATAATATTTAAACTTTATGCCGCACATTTATTAAATAAATATAAGTATTTGTGGGATGTGATGTGTATTGCATGTGAGAGTGAGAGTATAACATTCAAGCTAGTGTCAAGTGATTGACGGCACATGTCAAAACAAATAACATTAGGAATTGGTTAAGGCTGTCACACACGTGTTCAGTAAATATCTTTATTTTTTTAATAACTCGATAACCGTAAGTTAAGACGCTAGTTTCTTAGGCCCTTTTGCACCAATCAGTTAACTCAGGGTTAGTGGGCTGTCTAATTCCATTGGTGGGTTAAACCTCTGGTGAGAAATTAATTGTATTTGATATACTTAAAGAACTTTCGCACAAAGTTAACGGAATTCAATAAAAACACCGTGTATATAAGATTTCGCGTGCCCTATAGCTGGCATTGTACTTACTTTTTATTTGTTTGATAGGTATCATCAATTTGACTGTATTTTTGCAAATAAACGATTTGATTTGATTTTATAAGCAAACTAGAGACATTCCGTTAGCGCGATTTTACCGTAACGGCGACACCTATGCTCAAAGACAAACAATTTCATATGTAGCATTAGCAAATCGAATAGCAGTTAATGCGAGGAAACCAGACTAATCCCAATACAGGGCCAAGTCACCCTTCGGGTTGGAAGGTCAGAAGGTAGTCACTTTCGTAAAATTTTGTGCATACGCTAAATCTTGAGATTAGTTGTCAAAACGAACCCTAGGCTCCCATGAGCCGTGGCGAATGCTGGAATTATGACATTGACTACAAGTTCTAAAACCTCTCTGAGATCGTGACACTCAAATCTAACCTTTAATACTATGACATTATGAACCAGAGCACGCGTCTGGGTGAATGAAATCTATACTAGTATAATACTAGTACTATCTAGTACTAGTAATGTTATAAATTGCAAATTGTGTGTGTCTAAGTTTGTTTGCCCGTCCTTTACGGCAAAACGGAGCGACGAATTGTCGTGATGTTTTAAGTGGAGATAGTTGAAGGAATGAAAAGTGACATAGGTTATTTTTTGTCTCATTTTAACGCGGGCGAAGCCGCGGGCAAAAGCTAGTTAACTATAAAAACGTTGGCCATAGTCTAGGTAAATTAATTGTTTTCATTGAGATTAAATATTCAAATCAATTCTGAGGAATTTGGGTCTCGGGATGTAGGTAAATATTTTATTATCTGAAACCGTTAGGACCGCTATCAAACGAGTTACTTTTATTTTTACTGGTTTGATGCTCGAATATTGGATGTAGGCGTTATCAATATATTCGGTCTAGTATTTGAATTTGATCTGTTTATGAGATAGGAGGCAAATAAGCAAACAGGCCACCGGATTGTATTGTAAGCGATCACCGCCGACCATGGACACCCGAAGCACCAGAAGGGTTGGAGGTGCGTTAACGGTGCGTTGGACACGTGAAATTTCTATCATAAGTATATTAACTCTGGATACGATACGCCCAACGATTTTATTATTTGCCCAACTACATTTATGAGAAGATTGGTGCGATCTGATACTACTTAGCTATAGCTAGGACTTACCAAATTATTTTTTAGCTTTTAGTACAGTATCAAGAACGATTTAATACTGGACTGACAAAGCCCATACAAAACAGCGTACCCCTAAAATGTATGGGCCTCTTGGGCTTAAAACTAGATCGTAGCCTGGAAGTGGCCAAAATCATATTTTCCCCAAATATTTTTGCGTGATTTTATTTTTTATAAGAACAAATGACATATTTCTTTATTTTAAAATCATGATATCACGTCAATACACATTTTGAATAAAATTTTGTAGGCATCATCAGTGTACTTTATGATAGTATTTAATACTTAGGTGGCGCTAAAAAATCGAGGTACGATTCTTAGTTTGCAGTATGTAAATCCAGACTAATATTATAAATGGGAAAGTGTGTGTGCCTGTTTGTTTGTCCGTCTTTCACGTCAAAACGGAGCGACGAATAGACGTGATTTTTTAAGTGGAGATAGTTGAAGGGATGGAAAGTGACATAGGCTTCTTTTAGTCTCTTTCTAACGCGAGCGAAGCCGCGGGCAAAAGCTAGTCCTATATAAATAATCCTTGACAGCACCTACCCACCTAAATTATTTTTATTGTAATAAAACCGTTTAAAATAGAAACCTTTTTTTATATTATTTTTTTCGGATAATTCTCTAATCTTAACCTACTTATTTAAGTACTATTTATTATAATCCTAATTTAAGAAGACGTATTTTTAGTTCAGTTCCATGATATCGAAGCCTGATTGGTAACTGGTTGTCGTAGGTATGTTTTGATTATTTCGAAGCAGGGCGTTGACCCCTGTTGCATCGTGTTTGTGCAGGGTTACCCTGCTTTACGATTATAGCGTGTTGTATGTAATATATGTAGTATGTGCAAGTTGCATAAAAATCACAAAAAGTTCTCTGAAAAATTAAGTAAATTTGTTTCGCAATTTAAAAGTCTAAGTCTAGTTAAAAAAATATTGGAGATAAATTATGCAGCGCAGCAGTTAGTTGTGATAAATTGATGGTTTGTTTTGATACGAATTATCGTCAAAACCGTAGTGGATATCTCCGAATGATATATATACCTATGACGTTTCAAAATGTATTTGTTTGCATGGACTTGTGGGGTTACACATGTCTGTATCTTACTGAAATCATGGGCGTCGCGTCGGAAAGAAATAACTAAAAGATGAATAATGTAACATATATGTCCTGTACAACCACTAGTCAAAACTACAATTGTCGACGCTCTTTGTCGTACGATAAGCAATAAGCTCTGTCGCGCTAATTACGACACAAGACCGATAAATATATAGATTGCGACTACTGTATGATTACTATGATTATATGGCCATATGAGCCTGTATTGCGTTCAAATTGCCAAAAATGTATGTAGGTAAGTAAATACCTACCTAAAAAAATGGCTTGTCTGTTAATAATACCACGGCAGCGGCCGTAGCGGCCCTGCGCACGCGTCCCGTTACGCGCAGGCGCCACATTTGAAACGAGTTTTTTTGTGAATTTGTTTTTTATTATCGATAGCGCCTGTTTCTGGGTTCGGTACGGTTAATATTGAGAGCATTATATACTGCTAATAAACCTCAGGATGCCGAAGACCGGGCAAAGTGGAGAAGGCTGAGCAGGAAAGCGGACCCTGGCGCTAGGCCGGGAAAACGCTAGGTTGAAGAAGAAGAAGAAATACGCCTTCAAAAAATAGGCGCGTTAGAAAACACGGAGAAACTAATAAAACAAAAAATAAACCTTTAAATGAAATCAGATTTCTTATCGGATTACGAACAAAAATAATTGATTTGTTTATAATTTGGATGTTTAGATTATTGAAATCCGATAAGAAATCTGTTAAAATAATGAAAATTAAATAATTACGCATTATTGCTGAAACAAAATTTTAGGCGATAACGTAAAGACAGTGGCAGAAGGCTGTGGAATGAGCTCCCTGTCGAGGTATTCCCGATGAACTACAGTATGGGGTTCTTCAAAAAAGGAGTGTACAAGTTTCTAATGGGTCGGCAACGCGCACCTGACACCCCTTGAGTTGCAGGCGTCCATAGGTTGCGGTGACCGCTTTCCATCAGGCGGGCCGTATACCTGTTTGCCACCGACGTGGTATAAAAAAAAGACATCTTAGCGTTGGCACCCCATTTATTATAGTCTCTAGAGGTATTGAACTTTTATCGAAAATCTACAACTTTATTCGCTGTTAATCATAAGAAGGTAAAGGTCCGTCCACAAGCTCCTCCATGGGCACGGCGAGGAAGAACTTCTCAATGGCCCGCACGACCGTCTCCGTCGCGAAGTCTATGATGGGCTTCCCGAACTCGTCGGCGATCAGTCGCCAGTTCTCGTTTATAAACGTCAGTACCGTGTTGCCTGGAAATAGATGAAGAATTAAGAAAGTCGGAGATATACATATATATAAGGCATGTTGAATCCATTGTTGATTTTAAAATGATGCGACTTTGACGTCTAATTTGTACAATGTACACGTCCAATGTTTACTAAAATAAAATTTTAGTAAACATTGGTTTTATGCTAAATATTACAGGAAAAATATAATCGTGTTTGTATTTTGAATACTTTTTTTTTAATTCACAAAAAACTTTTCAGATTTTTACTTTCAATTTACCCACCCTTGCGGATGTATATCGTACTTCAAATTAATACGAGATGTTACGTAAACTATCTTCTGTCCAATAAAGTAAAAACTGTTTAAATCGGTTAACATTATAAAGAATTATCCCTGAAAAACCAGGTCGCGCAAGTTAGTTAGCAAATTGACCGGGAGATGGTGCTATACACAATAATACTCATTAGTGCCTATACTTTTGTCTTCTAGTCAAGTCACAGTTATATGAAAATATGAGATCATTTTTACTAGGTAGTTTGAAAGAAAGTTTGTACGGAACCCTCGGTGGGCGATGTAACTAAACCTCCGCTCACCTTACTATTTACTTACTTACTTGACTAATCAACAGTATAGCTAACCCCCCTTTAAATATACCCCGTAAATTTGGCCTTGTGATCGTCTAGCGTGAATAAGTAGAACCCTTCGACGTGAACCGCGATAACCTAGATCCTTTAATGAGTATCAGCTGTATTTTTGACTAATTTTTAAAATTTTATTTATTTATATTTTAAAGAAGAATAAAGGTTATTGTAGCATAATAATATAGTGTTATAGAAGAGTATTTTATCAGATTTAGGCCTAGAAAGTTATATGTGAGAAAATTAATGACGTAATGAAGAAATTTTAAAATAAAAGTTAGTGAGTGAAACATACATGAAATAAATATTAAAAAATATTTTGGTAATCATCCGCTACGCCTTATTAGTGGTCCCGGCTTGGGCAAGGGCTTGCGATACGGTATGGGACCCCTGACCTGATCAAACCACTTTATCAGGATCCTAAGCAAGTAAGCCTGAAGGGCTATCTATCTAAAAACTAACCCCTTTTGTTTTGTCTCTTTTTCCCTAGCTAAACCCCCTTTCCCCAATACTGCTAATAGACCATAACTTCTCGATTCTTCTAATGTTTTATCGAAACACCGAGCAGTTGCTAACTTTTATAAGAACTAAGTCTACTAACTTTTCTAAGCTTTTGACTTTCCATCAGTGGACGGCGCTCGCATGCCACTGGGTCCTATAACAAACCTATGCTTTTTATTCCAAAGAATAGTTTGTTTCCCTAACCAACTTGATAGAATTTACCTTGAAAAACCAGTTAGCAACACTAAGTGTCCCGCAGCCACACCGAAAAATCAGAAATTGCTACCACAATTATTAATTTCACTCAAATAAATTAAGTAATAAGAGATTTTATAAATTACCAGTTTTACCACATATTTTAAGATAGTAAACACCACATTTAAAGTCCATTTAAACCATGCAAACAGTAGTAGTTAAATTATTTCTCCACAATACACGCTGACCAATTATATTCCAAAACCAATCATAAAAGAACTCTACTTTCATAGAAATAGTGTGTGACTCTACCCTAATCCTATCGTTTTCCCTACTCTAACATATCTGAAACACAGACCCTCACTTACCATAGATCTTGTGTTCAGAATATGTACAAGTGTATCCCTACTAGAACTGTACAGTTCAGCCAGCGAAGCTGAGATAGGCAACCTATAGGCTTGTGTTCTGATCCCCCCCTCTGCTCTTGCCCGCGGGCTAGGGTAGCAGAGAGTAGATCGCCCTATCCGTGTATATATCCAGTATTCTAGGACACACCAGTACCAGCCACATGAGAGACCCAGCTGCGATCAACTTTACTTAGATGTGGATCAATCACAACCGAAATCCCCAGCAACCAACGCCAGCATGGACTAGAGCACCGAGTAAATAAATATATATAAATATAGGACCCCAGCCTCAAATACTGCCGACTTCAGTGAGCAAGGATTACTCCTAATGCCTTTCGTCAATCGTGAAAGTCCTCACTTCCATCTAACAGTTGGACTCTTTGAGACCGGTGAGAAAATACGCTTTTGTAAGTATATAAAAGCGTCCAAGCCCTCCACTTGGAACAAAAGACCCCTAAACGCCTCTTATTTGACACCGTAAGGGAAGAAGCGCCTAGCCGGACAACAGTCTGTCACAAACAATGATCTGGCTTATAACTTTCACAAAATAACCCCATAGAAAATTACTAAATTCAATTTTACTGACCAACTAAACAAACGAGTGAAGTTTCCTTTACGTGCTATAATCTAAGCTTAGTTTTGCAAGAATTACTCCCTACAAAACCAAACACAGACTTATCTCCAAGCACCAGCCATACATCGACCCAGTCTTTGTATTGCTTGACGGCACTCATGAAACAAAGCACAGAAAACTTCACTATACACATTAATTTAATTGTAACACTACACTATAAATAGAACACTAAAATAACCCCACAACTGACAGTAAAGCAATTCCACCACAGGTCTAAGTTCAACTGTACGACGATATTGTCCTCCGCACAATCAAACAGAGACACAATTTCAAAGTTTACAATCACTTAGAATAATTTCCAAGTAAAAACAAACAGAGAAATAATAGCAGAACAACTTCACTCACCAGTAACACACGAAAGCCAGAGACACTGTTAGTCTTGTGGATATTTTAAGAATGACACGCGTCGGCTCGCTCCGACCCTTTTATAGATAAAAATGAGCGACAAAAGAGCTACAAAAGAGCGACAAAAGGGCTACAAAAGGGCTACAAAAGAGCGACAAAAAGGCTACAAAAGAGCGACTGGCTACAAAAGAGCGACAAAAGGGCTACAAAAGAGCGACAAAAGAGCTACAAAAGGGCTACAAAAAGGCTACAAAAGAGCGACAAAAGAGCTACAAAAGGGCTACAAAAGAGCGACAAAAGAGCTACAAAAGGGCTACAAAAGGGCTACAAAAGAGCGACAAAAGAGCTACAAAAGGGCTACAAAAGGGCGACAAAAGGGCTACAAAAGGGCTACAAAAGAGCGACAAAAGAGCTACTGGCGACAAATAACAATGGATAGCCGCTAAATTACACTTATAAGAAAAAGGTCGTAACTGTTTTGTTTACTAAGTCGTACGCCTTAGGCATTAATGTCCAAGACATCTCAGCATGTACGTTTTTGCTTCTCAACAGTAACATCTGCATGACTGCACGTGTTCCAAAGTGATATAGGAATAATTTTATTGATACCTAGTTAAGCGACGAAGAGTTATGTATTGCGGTTAGTATAGGTATGCAGATATTTTTTTTGTTAAAGGGTTTTAATTAGATTTGTAGATCAAATACGCAGTAAAATATCATTTTTGTTTCTAAATGCTACATTAAACACATCCAGAAAGTATACTACTAATCATTATGAACTTTTATGACCTGTGATTGAAATCAAGACATAATATCGGAACGTTACGCAGCTGACAACTGTCAGTGTCAGTATTCCGTCCATGTGAACGTAGTTTGTTGATAAATACGTTTTTCCAACCTGTTTTGCATCAAATAATAGTGAATTTTATGAGTGAAGACGTGACTATACATGTGATTAAACATCACAGATATTATTTGTTAAAATATCCAATGAAATCCCAAAGAAAATATGCACCAAATAGTTGGTCAAGGAAAAGTTGATTCGCCGTAAGTTTTATATGTAATAACGAGTCCATTTCCTCATCATAGACGCTTGTTCTGTTACAACTCGCCCCCGATTGGATTTCTTTTATAAAATACAAAGTGGTTTGTAAAAAAATCCAATCTCACTTAGCAAAAGAAGCAATAAAATTGAATAAAAGAATAAAAGAAAAATATCTCTAGATCAGTCGGAAATATCCCCCCATTTCTAATCGTGTAGTGTGTATTCCAATACTATGCAACTGCTAGCGACTCAGTTTTGAAATCAGCTCATTAGAATCTCGACAATGAACCATGATAACTCCTTTCTCAGAGTCCACGCATCGCCAGGGATACCAGGTTGTGAATCTGATAGGTCCTATTAACCCGTTCTTGCTAGCTCGTTCCCCGGTCGCGGCGAATATTCATTCCATCCACACTGTTGGACCGGAATAATTATCGTAATAATTTCAACGAGTTCACAATAACTTCCCACGCAATTACGAAGAAACCTTTAGAGCTCTCATTATAAGTCCAGAGCCTTCAATCTCCATTGTCGGAACTCAAACCAATTTCTCTACCTAATCACTCCAGCCACATGTTTTGGCGCATGTCTCATACTTGAATAAAATATACCGACTTAAAGTTTGCTGGGGTGTTTTTTTTTTATAAAACAAACCTTAAATGACATAAGCATGTACCTCAACTCGGTACCATATCATGATCAAATGAAGAAATGATTTGATGATACTAAACTTCACATATTTGAACACATAACAAGGAACCAAATATTGAAAAGAGCCTCGTTCTCACTAGACGGTTATCGGCCCTTAAATATGTCGATTGTCAAATACATCCCATTCAAGATGAGGTGTGTGGTTTTCGTATGGGTCTTATTACCTTGTGTAGTAGTAGTCACAAAAAACTACCCTTGAAATGGGTCGAATCCATTGGATTTTAACCTAACCAATAAGAATTTTATGACTAATGTGTTCCCAAAATTCCCCCCCTTGTTTGTTCCCGCAAATTCCGACCAAACTAGTTTCGACTACTTTCCAGCGCTGTCTGTCTGTATCAATCCACTCATTCCATAAAAAAAAACATTCGAGACAACCTTCATATCTTACATCCATCATATCCAGCCATTCAATCTATCAAAACATTCATACATCTATAAGCATTCATCACCTCTAAATTATACACATACACTCGTTCATTCCTCCTCAATTACGCTTTCACTCGATTGTTTACAGAAAGCCAACGCTTTTAAAAGTAGTCAAAATAAAGAATAAAAATAGAAATAGAAACTAGATAATAATTTTAAAAGTTTACCTATCCCATTTTACCCTTCTCTACCCTGGCTCGAAGACAAAGAAAATTTTATTTTATTTATAAGAGGTCCTACGTTCATCATTTATAAAGTAATTACTATTTAAAGTATTTGATTTTATAAAGTATTTACTAACCGCAAACCATTGGACAACATGTGAAACCTTGATCATAATCTCATCTGCTACAAAATTGTATGACGATCAAGCATACCAACTTAAGAACAATGACAGTTTGAGTATTGTCGCCAATAGAACACCTTTTGGCGGAGATATATGTTATCTATGGTTAAATTATTTTCTCTAATCTATCTCATGTTTACCGCTAAACCGCTTTGTCCGCGAAAAAATTACAGATCTATTTATGTATGGACCATTTTAGCGCTATACTGCCTACAACATGAATCTGTAATAACTTAAAACAAATGTTTTCCATTTAATATTTCAAATGTGGTCCGAAGAATAAACTTTCAGATCAATGTAAAATATGTTTGTGTCACTAAGTGAGTTTTAATTTTTATAACCTATAAATTCGTTAGAAAATCAGGCGAAAACGCGTTATTTTAATTCATTGCAATAAGTGTTAGGTGTACAGTAGACTTAGTAAAATCTAGCCTAGTGCAATGTGCAATGGACGTAAATAAACTGGATACTTAACTTTACAGCAAAGGTAAGCTTTTTGTTTTTACTCTTCAATCTGTCATGAAACACGAAACTCCTGAATACACCTCGTTTAAAGAGTAAACATCAAAAATATATTTTCAAATATTTTACTTGACCAAGGCTACCTAACTGTACTTGGAATTTATAAAATTTTTGCGGTTCCAAACAATGAAATGACTTAATTATTTTTCTGAGGCAAAGATAAAGATTGACGTTGGATTGGACACTTAAATAAAATTATGTAGACTGAAAATCTAGACTTAATATAAATATTGTTCTTGTTACAATGGGTTTAAACAATGTATGTATTAATTTTCAGTATATAAAATGGGCAATCAACACCGAACAACAGCTGTCGGTAAATTGCTAGCAGATTGGGAAATTTTTCCAGAGTGTCCTCTATGGACTGCTCTCTGTCTTAACGCTATCTCCAAGTAAGTACAAAATCATAGCCACTAAAAAGCTACTTTTAAACTTAATTAACCCTACTTAGTGAGTAAAACGACTCGGCAGGAAATCTTACATGACTTAGAAAAATGGGTATGGTAGGTCCTTTTTTTTTCTAACTGTGAGTGCAGTAGATAAATATAAACAATCTTAATGATACATATTTACATATAAGATTCCTTAAACATACATACACCCTATTTTAACAAATTTTTCAATATGTACAATTTCAGGTTTTACCCGAGAGGCCACGCTTCAGGTTGGACCGTCTTCCATATATCTACTGACTTCATATAAATGAAAGGTACTTATGTTTTATTATAATAACACGTTCTAATTATTAAATTTAAAAGTGAACAGCTCATGGCATCATTATCTAGAAAATTGAAGTGAAGCGTAAAGCAAAACGGCGAGGCATGAGCGACCGGATAAAAATCAAACTTAACTGACTCATCATCATTTTATTGGCTAAGCAAACTTCTTACTAACTTATTTATGTACTAACTCATGTAGTTATGAACTGCAAGGCAGAGGTTCTCAAACTTTTTAATATTTTTTTTTTTTTGTAAATTTTGCTGTATACTTTGTATTTTCTGACACAATATTTCTCACGGGCGTGTCTTAGTTCCAAAATTAAGGGACGCGCCCCCGTGAGTAGATAAATGAAATAATATTGAACCCTATTTGGCAGAACCTAACTCTAAAACAAAACACTTTTCTTACTCTATCTATAATATATAAACATTTCTAATGTCTGACTATTTCCTTTCAGTCTACTGAGGACTCACTGATCTACACTACCAGCTCATGCTCAACGTTTCTGAACCACAAAGTGATCAAACAATCCGGCTGCGCTCTTTCATATTAGGTGAGTTTACATACTGCATACTTTATGCTTTTCTGGACCTCAGTAAAATATGGTTTTATAATGATAATAGTGCTTATTATATAAGAGTATGCCTACTTAACAGGAATATTACAAATTCCAATCAATTTTCATGAAATTATTTGAGCAATTGTGACAATGATCAAGCAGTAGTGGAGTTAGGGTATGGCGAGGTACGACCTCCCAGATGCTGGTAATGCTAATATTTCGTAGTATATATTTGACATGGTTGTAATGAAGTGCAGTATGTTGGCATACTCCTGACTTGTGTAATATTGTATAAAGGCTGTGTACACAATCTACCGAACATAATGATTGTATGGTTTTACACTTACTATTTTAGACTAGCCTACAGCTTATCATGTGAGATAACGAACTCATGTCATATGGAGCTATTGCAAATCTTATTTATACATACATACTTATTTGTATTACTACAGTAAAAATGTATACCTATAGAAAGTTGAAATTCGTACAGTGGATTTAATTTATTGAAATAATTGGCAGATATAGGCTACGGCGACCTCTCACCATCAAGAGGGACGTATGCTTGTTTACTACGGATGTAATATGAAAATATATGATGACTTATAAGCTAATGAACTAAAATTAGTCCTAATATGATTTATACCTATATCTTAACAGACAGAAACCTATTCTTCTCACGGCTGCACTACAGTGACAATATTTGGTACAAACCGTAGTACAAACAATATGCCAAATTATTGTATGATGTATGAAATCCTGTGAGCCAATTTGTAGATTATAGAGTTACAACTGAAATGCAAACAAGCCATCCATCGAAGGATGTACTTGTCATAATACCACATGCGTGTAGCTATTCAGCATTCATAGAAAAATGGCGGGACGCCCCATATAATATTGTACTTCAGCGCGACAATGAATAATCGCGCCCCCATAGCCATTAGACTAGAGCCTATCTTCTTGTATTACTAGGTCTTAAATCTAGGGCTTAGGTATCCTAGGTTATCTGAGATAATATAGTCTTACACCTAGATTATGATAACGACCTACTTACTGTCCTAACAAGTAGTTATCCTGCCTATAAATGAAATTCTGTATAACAGACGTCTTCCAGGAACATACATAACATCAGAGAGTGTTCATGGACTATATAAGACAGCATCGAAGCTATCCGATCTCCAATGTAAAGCGCAAACGTGATGTAAAGCTTTCAAAATAGCCCTGAAGATGGCAGAACCTGCTATGAAAATGTACTAGGCCGATAGAGCACAATTTGTTTTGACATGAAATTCTATTGCTATTATACATAGTGTACACACTTATGTTTCCAATTCCGATTACTAGGTGGGAAACTCTTCTAAACTACTACAGCTCCGCGCCTTCTTTTATTTTAGGTACATGAATATTTTTTCTATAAGTACCTAGTATTTTACGTACTAGCCCCGCCTATACAACAGCTATAAAAACGTACATTAAGACACAGAGTAAATAATAGTACTACGCACAGGCGCAAGGGAACGTCAAGATGCGCCAATGCCAACAATTGCTACGTAGCAATGCAACCAAATGGCCTAATCGGGACGATGTTTAGTTCAACCACTACGATTATGAGTTAATTTTCTGGAAATAGATTTTGTCTAGGTTTACTACGCTATTTTAATTTTTATTTTTTTATTTTTCAGGTACCAAAGGAAAACGAAAATATCATTGGTTCTATACTGATGCATGACTTCGCTCGGAACGCGGCAAGAATTAACAATGGAAGAAAATACTACAGACGTGTTTATTAACAATAAAGTTATTTTTGTTTTTATGAAATAGCGATTGAATAAAAATATTAGGTATATGAGTTTTATTTAGAGATGAAATAAGTCAAGAAATACAGCACACCCACTCGTTTTCACAACAACAAATGTAGCCTGGTAAGGCTAATTCCTATTATTTATTTATAAACCTTGGTATCCAAGATGTGTTCTACAGAGCACATCTTAGATCCCTTGGGCACGGAACCAAATGTAACTAAACCTCCGCTCACCTTACTATTTACTTACTTACTTGACTAATCAACAGTATAGCTAACCCCCCTTTAAATATACCCCGTAAATTTGGCCTTGTGATCGTCTAGCGTGAATAAGTAGAACCCTTCGACGTGAACCGCGATAACCTAGATCCTTTAATGAGTATCAGCTGTATTTTTGACTAATTTTTAAAATTTTATTTATTTATATTTTAAAGAAGAATAAAGGTTATTGTAGCATAATAATATAGTGTTATAGAAGAGTATTTTATCAGATTTAGGCCTAGAAAGTTATATGTGAGAAAATTAATGACGTAATGAAGAAATTTTAAAATAAAAGTTAGTGAGTGAAACATACATGAAATAAATATTAAAAAATATTTTGGTAATCATCCGCTACGCCTTATTAGTGGTCCCGGCTTGGGCAAGGGCTTGCGATACGGTATGGGACCCCTGACCTGATCAAACCACTTTATCAGGATCCTAAGCAAGTAAGCCTGAAGGGCTATCTATCTAAAAACTAACCCCCTTTTGTTTTGTCTCTTTTTCCCTAGCTAAACCCCCCTTTCCCCAATACTGCTAATAGACCATAACTTCTCGATTCTTCTAATGTTTTATCGAAACACCGAGCAGTTGCTAACTTTTATAAGAACTAAGTCTACTAACTTTTCTAAGCTTTTGACTTTCCATCAGTGGACGGCGCTCGCATGCCACTGGGTCCTATAACAAACCTATGCTTTTTATTCCAAAGAATAGTTTGTTTCCCTAACCAACTTGATAGAATTTACCTTGAAAAACCAGTTAGCAACACTAAGTGTCCCGCAGCCACACCGAAAAATCAGAAATTGCTACCACAATTATTAATTTCACTCAAATAAATTAAGTAATAAGAGATTTTATAAATTACCAGTTTTACCACATATTTTAAGATAGTAAACACCACATTTAAAGTCCATTTAAACCATGCAAACAGTAGTAGTTAAATTATTTCTCCACAATACACGCTGACCAATTATAATTCCAAAACCAATCATAAAAGAACTCTACTTTCATAGAAATAGTGTGTGACTCTACCCTAATCCTATCGTTTTCCCTACTCTAACATATCTGAAACACAGACCCTCACTTACCATAGATCTTGTGTTCAGAATATGTACAAGTGTATCCCTACTAGAACTGTACAGTTCAGCCAGCGAAGCTGAGATAGGCAACCTATAGGCTTGTGTTCTGATCCCCCCCTCTGCTCTTGCCCGCGGGCTAGGGTAGCAGAGAGTAGATCGCCCTATCCGTGTATATATCCAGTATTCTAGGACACACCAGTACCAGCCACATGAGAGACCCAGCTGCGATCAACTTTACTTAGATGTGGATCAATCACAACCGAAATCCCCAGCAACCAACGCCAGCATGGACTAGAGCACCGAGTAAATAAATATATATAAATATAGGACCCCAGCCTCAAATACTGCCGACTTCAGTGAGCAAGGATTACTCCTAATGCCTTTCGTCAATCGTGAAAGTCCTCACTTCCATCTAACAGTTGGACTCTTTGAGACCGGTGAGAAAATACGCTTTTGTAAGTATAGAAAAGCGTCCAAGCCTCCACTTGGAACAAAAGACCCCTAAACGCCTCTTATTTGACACCGTAAGGGAAGAAGCGCCTAGCCGGACAACAGTCTGTCACAAACAATGATCTGGCTTATAACTTTCACAAAATAACCCCATAGAAAATTACTAAATTCAATTTTACTGACCAACTAAACAAACGAGTGAAGTTTCCTTTACGTGCTATAATCTAAGCTTAGTTTTGCAAGAATTACTCCCTACAAAACCAAACACAGACTTATCTCCAAGCACCAGCCATACATCGACCCAGTCTTTGTATTGCTTGACGGCACTCATGAAACAAAGCACAGAAAACTTCACTATACACATTAATTTAATTGTAACACTACACTATAAATAGAACACTAAAATAACCCCACAACTGACAGTAAAGCAATTCCACCACAGGTCTAAGTTCAACTGTACGACGATATTGTCCTCCGCACAATCAAACAGAGACACAATTTCAAAGTTTACAATCACTTAGAATAATTTCCAAGTAAAAACAAACAGAGAAATAATAGCAGAACAACTTCACTCACCAGTAAACACACGAAAGCCAGAGACACTGTTAGTCTTGTGGATATTGTAAGAATGACACGCGTCGGCTCGCTCCGACCCTTTTATAGATAAAAATGAGCGACAAAAGAGCTACAAAAGAGCGACAAAAGGGCTACAAAAGGGCTACAAAAGAGCGACAAAAGGGCTACAAAAGAGCGACTGGCTACAAAAGAGCGACAAAAGGGCTACAAAAGAGCGACAAAAGAGCTACAAAAGGGCTACAAAAAGGCGACAAAAGAGCTACAAAAGGGCTACAAAAGGGCTACAAAAGGGCTACAAAAGAGCTACAAAAGAGCTACAAAAGGGCTACAAAAGGGCTACAAAAGGGCTACAAAAGAGCGACAAAAGAGCGACAAAAGGGCTACAAAAGGGCGACAAAAAGGGCTACAAAAGGGCTACAAAAGAGCGACAAAAGAGCTACTGGCGACAAATAACAATGGATAGCCGCTAAATTACACTTATAAGAAAAAGGTCGTAACTGTTTTGTTTACTAAGTCGTACGCCTTAGGCATTAATGTCCAAGACATCTCAGCATGTACGTTTTTGCTTCTCAACAGTAACATCTGCATGACTGCACGTGTTCCAAAGTGATATAGGAATAATTTTATTGATACCTAGTTAAGCGACGAAGAGTTATGTATTGCGGTTAGTATAGGTATGCAGATATTTTTTTTGTTAAAGGGTTTTAATTAGATTTGTAGATCAAATACGCAGTAAAATATCATTTTTGTTTCTAAATGCTACATTAAACACATCCAGAAAGTATACTACTAATCATTATGAACTTTTATGACCTGTGATTGAAATCAAGACATAATATCGGAACGTTACGCAGCTGACAACTGTCAGTGTCAGTATTCCGTCCATGTGAACGTAGTTTGTTGATAAATACGTTTTTCCAACCTGTTTTGCATCAAATAATAGTGAATTTTATGAGTGAAGACGTGACTATACATGTGATTAAACATCACAGATATTATTTGTTAAAATATCCAATGAAATCCCAAAGAAAATATGCACCAAATAGTTGGTCAAGGAAAAGTTGATTCGCCGTAAGTTTTATATGTAATAACGAGTCCATTTCCTCATCATAGACGCTTGTTCTGTTACAGCGAGTCGGACTCGCACTTGGCCGGTTTTTTTTTCTTTGAATATGACATTTGTTTCAGTTTAAATTTACTCTAAATTGTAGACACATGATGATAATTAAGATGTTTATAAAACTTGTTAACATATAAACATACTCAATTCTGGATTGCCTTTGAAAAGGTTCGTTAGGTTGAACGAGGCATGTCCATAGTCGATTGTGTATTGGTAGCTCTTAGCGTGAAAGTGTTTCATCCCTTTCTCGTCTGGCACTATGGCGGTGTTGATCGTGACCTTCATTCTGAAGTTAGCTGTAAAGAAATGTCATTAAATTATACTGTCATTTTCAATCACATACTCAAAGTTGGTTCCTATTTGTCTGTTCCTATAGGGCATCGCATTTGATCGGGATACATTTTAAAGGGCAGAGTGGATGGCACCAGACTCACCAGAGTCCGGTACCAGGTCAAAGCTACAGAGGACGGGCTGAAGAAAATAATATTTGGCTGATCTGGGTACCTGGGGGGTTACCATGACGTGCTAAAGCCGTTCAGTTTAGGTTGAGAGAGAGGGACGGAGCTATGTAACTGCTATAGCTGTGTCTCTTTCTCTCAACCTAAACTGAACGTCTTTAGTACGTCATGGTAACCCACCTGGGCTCTTTAGTATTGGCACACCTCGGACACTGGCGATCAAATATATGAATGAGGCGCGTTCCTAGCACACATTCTAAGCTCGTGTAGGTGAACGCGTACTATGCTTGTATGAGTGAAATATGACAGGTCGACTGTTCGAGTTTTTGACAGGCGGTAACTGTGAGGTAACAGAGAGGGGGTGGGCGGCACTTTCAGAGGGGAGCGGGAGTGACCATACTGTACGATAGTACTCTTTATTATACTGTGGTATTGGCGTGAGCCAGACTGCGTCTCGATCAATAGGTACGTAGTGTCAACGATTGTCACTTCGGTTAGGCCTGGTGCCGTAGCCGAATGGCATATCTGCTACGCGAAATGAAAACGAACCTAGTCTGGCTCTGTCGAGCCAATACGCAAGAGCGATAGAGATAGATATCTACGAGCGTTTCGCTTCTTGAGCGTTAGTGCCATTCGGCTACGTGCCCTGTTGTGCCCGAAGAAGAAAGGATAAGAATTTAAGATGTCTTACTCATTTTTACTTTGAGGTCTCCATCTCCATCAATGGGCATGACTAGAATTCTCCCTTGAGCCTTGTAAGATCCCTTCAGTGTTAAGTTACCGTGGACCTCCATTATAAATTTGTGTTTTTTAAAATTAGATCTGGAAAAGAGAATCTATTAAAGAATTAAAGCCATGGGCTTAATAAGGCACATAATAAGGTACACATTTTGTCCTAGAAACTCGACGTAAAGCATATGGTTTAGACAGTATTGACTTAATCCTCCCGAGTACCAATTACGATTCCGGACAAATGCTACTAGAAAATTCACAAAGTGCGTAAAAGACGATACGATTGCGAAAAAAAATTGTATGGTGCGAACCTCAACGACACATGATCCACAAAGCAGAATATCTGGACATAGTCTAGCCCCTGTTATTTAAAAAAAATATAGTTCAGGATCTGTGTATGGCGGCCATTTAGAGAATGTGGCATGGTGCTTACTCTAACTCCGACTTTGATGTCGAATTTGACTATCATACATTGTTTATATCGATCTGGTTTAAGCACTGTTCAAACACCATGAATGTGAATTAGACTTTGGCCTATGGCTAATTTTTTTATCTGTTTCTCTCATCCTGCTAGCATCAAAAATTTACGGCAATCCGGAACGTTGCTCAAAATTGCGTTTTTTTAAATTATATAAATTCGCCGCATTTATTCTACAAGTACCCAATTGGAAAAACCATGAAGAGGACTCCTAACCTTTGTTTGTTGAAATCGTACAAAGAGTCATTGAAATATTCTCAAATTAAGCCAGATAGGGGTTGTCCGAAATTTATTTGCTAGACCTTAATGAAAGTACCATAAAGTCCCTAAAATAAAAAAAAATATCAGACCTTCTTATATCAAATAGTACTTACCAATACCTTAAGAGGGCTTTCGTGTTAAAAATAGTGAAATCGCAACCGAGCGCTCGATCATACTGTGTGTGGTATCAAATTAAAGAGCTTTGCGAGTAATTTATAAATATATATCACATTATAGGACTTTTTCTACTTGGTCTAACAAAATATGAGAAAATGTCCAAAAGTGGCAATAATTGTACCGGTGAAGGCTCGTTTTCAAAAAATTGGCAAAAATCAATAATAGCAATTTATAATCACTAAGGCATAACACCAATTTAAGTAAACGTTGCAGATTAATTTAGTACAAAACTTATTTCGATGTGATGTAGATTTTCAAAGAAATTGTCACTTAATTTTAGGTAATTTCTGAAAAAAATTGAATTCGCCTTAGGTAAACTAGCCTATTTCAAAAACTTAAAATAAAAATCTAGTCTGAAATGATTGTGGTACAGGATATACGAATTATAAATTTACCCGTTTTAATATTCAAAATTGTCCAAATTTTACAAATAAGATCGACTGATTCAGCTCTATACGTGTGTTTTTCTAAACGTGCATTAGAGAAAAATTCATAATTAATTTAGTGAGTTAGTTTTCAAAAATCCAGTCTTATAAAAATCAAGATAATAAGATGCTCTAACTGGAACTTGAATTAAATAAATCTATTGGATAACGGAAAGTGTAGTATTTCACCGACTAAAACTATCAATTTTACATTCTTTTGACGTTTTTTTTGAAAGCAGCCTTAAGATCATACTCTCGGAACATAATAATACAAAATTATGCACATGTCAACATTTAGACGAGGTTTGTTTTGTCCTTATACTTAACGATACAGTCCTTAATGTGACTTTAACTTGGAATTTAGATTGACTAATTTGTTAATTCTCAGAACATTTCAGTCAGAGCTTTATTAAGAAGACGTAAAGTTATTTATGAACACTCGTGTCTTTGACTTTATTAATTTTATCGTAAATATATTATTTTTTAACAGGAAGTCAATGAGTCAATCAATCAATCAATATAATTTATGGCAAACCATGGTATTAATTACATTAAAGATGTTACAATACGAAGGAGGTCTCATGGCACCCCGGTAGGATATGGCAATATTGGCAATTATACATTAATTATTTAGGTAAGTATATTTTGGAAATTCAATTGCCGAGGGATAGAATGGGATTCAAATATTTCTTAATATTTGTAAGCCGATAATAAATATCACGTGTGGGCCTAAAACAAAGAGAAGATGACGTCAATTAATACCTAATTAGTTAAAATCGATGCTTTGACCTTCATAAGACGTCATCAAAATTCGTAAATAAGGTGACGAACCCAATCATGGACAGTTTAAGAAAAAAAATCGCCTGTTTTTGATATTTCACTGATAAATGTAAAAATTCTACCGCCAAGCGTGTTAAATCTTGAATGTCCTATCCTTCTTCTACATTTCAAGCGTATTGCAGAATAGATACTCCTATTGGTTTCTTCATAGTTAACAAATTAAAACTAGGTGTTTTTTCTCCAATTATGGACGGCAGTTCTCCAGTAATGGATCCCCCATTATGGACAGTGAAATAAGTTTAAAATTTTACTTTTAAAGCCAACTGATACGCAGTGAGTCAATTTTATACACCATAAATACAATTAGTTTGGGTTATTTTAACATTGGATTGTTTCTTGTAAATTTTGGTTTTGTAAATTGTTCCTTGTCCATCATAGGAGGTAGGCAGTTTTTCGGGTCCAGTAATGGACACTTGCAAAATAACGTCATTTCTTTATATCTTTAGAGCAACAAACTAGTATGTTTTATACCTTATCTCATGCTTAATGCAGTAAGTAAAACGCATTCAAGATTACACCGTGCGTTATTTTTTAATTATTTTATACATGAACTCATCTCTCTTAGCAACATTACTAAGAATTCGTCTTGATATTTTTTTCAGTAAACTGGTGAATTTTATCTTGTCTCCAAATCCTTCAGAAATAACCGAATTAATTGAAACTTCAAAATTAAACAGCTCTACAACTTTAGTTTATGGTACATAGCCGTCAGTTTTTAGAAACTTAGTTTAGATACTTATTTTTAAGGATTTGTGTTTTTTTGTCCATAATGGCATCACCGTCCATTATGGGGTATTTTACCTTATAGTATTTATTTAACGAGATATTTGTCATTTTTCAAATTCTGTGTGTCTGTATTCTTTTATAAATTTTATTAAAAAGGTATTTCGTGTTCAATCCTTCACACATTGTATTGACTGTTGTACCTATGTATAGTTTAAGTTTCTTTCAACCCCTTTTTGCCAAGTGGCACTGAAACTTAGTAGTTCACGTGCTCTGCCTGCCCCTTTATGGGATACAGGCGTGATTATAATGTATGTATGTATCAGGTATGTATGTACAGTTTACATGTGTGGAGTTCATCCATAAAATAAACAAGATAACCGATTACAATCTGGGAGATCCTAGAGTACTCCACTATAAATTCTTATAAGTCTCGTCGACGTCTTAATTAACCCTTGGAGTGTCTGCCGGCTCCCGACCGATTACGTCAATCAAATTTGAAATTTGATTAATTAGAATAAAATTTTAATTCCAATGACTCAAAAATCAATCTGGCACCCGAGGAGTTAACACGTTCACTGCGAAACAGGTCATTCTGACCCTGTTCTGGACTTCCCCCTGGTGCGGCGACAGAAATGCGCAACTCTACTCTAGTGCGAAGCCCATATCGTTGTGATATTTTATAATTTTTATATAGTCAAGTATACGTTTATATTTGTCATTTTACACTCTATTTGACAGCATATAAATTAATAAACAGGTCACATAGGTATGTCCTGTTCGCACCAGTCTTAAACTTTTGTTATTCAGTGCGGAACAGGGCCTATAATGACCTGTTACGCACGACCTTGTATAGCACTGGAGCAAAGTGCAAAATGCATTAGTGTTGTTACCATATTATCAATCCACACGTTATTTTGTGGTGAAAAAATGTGTTTCGATTGTTTTAAATGAAATTCGTTAAATACAATATAACGCTTTTATACACAAAACGCTTACAATTTTGCTAAATATTATTACGTAAAAATATATTGTAAAAAGTTTAAATTGCTTGATGCAAAATATTTACTAAAATTTCTAAAAATCGTTTTTTAAATAATGTTAAGAGCAAAGTTAAAAGTTTTGGTTGTATATAAAAATTTGGTTACATTAAAGGTAAAGAAAGTAAGAATTGGATCGATATATTAGTTCGTTTACTTTCCTCATCACTACTAAATCATCGAAATTTTTACCTGTGCCCGTTCTGGCTGTGCGGTACAAGTCAATTTTGACCTGTTAATTAATTCGTCTATAAAATCTAAACGAACAGTCATCAACTTCGGCGAAGACAGTATTTTGTAGATTAGTTATTAAACATTGTTTCAATAAAATTTACTAAATGTGTATCTGGTAAAGGTATTTTAGGTAAAATATGAAACCCTCCTTACAAGCTGTAATTGACTTGTACCGCACAGAGAGAAAGCTCAATACAGGACTCTCATGGGTTGTAACGCACTGAGAGCGACTTCACAAAATCCGGCTCCGCAGTGAACGTGTTAAGCCTGTCAACCCTATTCAGGGCGGCGACGTTGTCGCTATGCAATTGCCCCAACGTAGCGTCGATCAGCAGCCCTAAAGTTGGTTGTCTTCAACGTTCGGGTGTTGTCGCTAAAAATACTAAAATACTCACTCAACATTATCAATCACCAGCTTCCTGAAGCCCGTCATTTTCCATTGTACATGGAAGCCTTGAGCCCGGGCAGCGGCAGCGACAGCTTCTCTATAGTGAACGGGTCCAGGGTCGGCACCCCCATGTCGGGGAGCCCCTTCACGAACTCGGGGAGGGCGTCTATAGTCGACTGTAATATGCACGCGTTGTTGTCTGCAGTGCAGGGGTGTATGAAATCCGCTGGAAAATTTTACACCACATTCACGTCGACAGGTCACAAATGTTTGTCAACCTCGGGTTTGCTTCAGTCAACAAAAACAATTTTCAAAGGGTACTTTTCTTCCTTGCTATGATAGCAAAGTGACCCTTTTCTGTTCATAGACACATTTTTGTATGTATGAAAACAATTATTTAATAAATGTATTTATTAATTGTTTTTACATAATTTTTAATTTTTTTTTATAACATGTACATTTCCTCAGGTGATGTGAAAAAAGCACTGGTGGCCTAGCGGTAAGAGCGTACGACTTTCAATCCGGAGATCGCGGGGAACCCCGGCTCGTACAAATGAGTTTTTCGGAACTTGTGTGCGAAATGTCATTTGATATTTGCCAGTCACTTTTCGGTGAAGGAAAACATCGTGAGGAAACCGGGCTAATTCTAATAAGGGCTAGTTACCCATTGGGTCGGAAGATCAGATGCCAGTCACTATCCTAATATTTTTTTTTTCATTTATTGAGAACACAAACAGTAAAAATAATAAATAAATAAAATATAACTTAAAATAGGTACTTACGAATCTTTGCAAGTCCCTTGTCAAGCACAAAAACTGTTATAAAGCATAACGTGTACAGATTCCACATTTTTAAAATGCAATTTTTATAAATATCTACAAAGAAAATAGGCAGCTGTAAATCGTGAAACGTATATACTTGGACTAAGACAATAGCATAACCTTACTCTGTTGTTAAATACAGATTTCTTACGACGTCATATTTTTAAGTGATAGAAACCTGTTTGTCATAAAAATAATAAGCAAGGATACAAAATATGTGACATGACCAGACGCCTTAGGGCAAATAGTTCAGGGCCGTACACTCTGCTAATTGAAAATTTATTAGTAGGTATTCCTTTCGCTTAATCTCCTACAGCCGAACAAGATTGTTTACACCAATGTGATAATTAAGTAGTAATTGTGTTTCGTACGTAAGAGTAAAAGGGCCAGGGTACGTAGCCGAATGGCACAAACGCTCACGAAACGAAACGCTAATAAATATCTATCTCTATCGCTCTTGCGTATTGGCGCGACAGAGCCAGACTACCTTTCGCGGCGTTTCGTTTTCGTTTCGCGTGGCAGAAATGCCATTCGGCTATGGCACTAGTAATTGTATCAACCACATTAAATTTGATATTAGAAACATCATCGTCACGCAACAGACGTCTATTGAACTTCCCATACAATAAAATTTAACGAACGCTTTAACGATGACAGATGGTTGATGCAACCAGCCCTAAACCTTAAAATGAATCGGTTTACTTCATCGATCCATGGTGAGTACTGTCTCTTTTTTTTTCTGGAAATGTATGTGACAAAACTGTCGTTTTCGTTACTTAAAATTGCAAAAGTGACAAAAGTGGTCGCGATTGGATAGCTACAATCACCTATCAAAATTAGACATTTGCAATCCACAGAGAGGTGAGAACCAAACTACCGTATAATAGGTACTTAGTAATAAAACAAAGTATGTTTTTGTTATATTATTTTTTTTAAATTAAGGTTTATAGGTAGGTAATACAATTGTTGGAATCAAAACTTGATAAAATCAATATGAGATTTATCTACGATTGATTTTTAAATAATGTGACTTTGACTGCTAAACTAAGCCGAATAAGGCCTGCCTTGATCCGATCGGTGGGCGAAAGCTGCATGAAAAGTTTTAGGCAAATTAAGTTCGCGCGTTTTTTTCAATGATCATCGAGTGCATAATTGTATCATTGTTAACAAGTAGCATAGAGGAATAAGTAACGGAAGAGTTGCAATTCCATACGTCAGTTAATGCGGGTTATTTGTATAGGCATAGTTAAGTGACATCTAGCGACAATCACGCATCAATCACGCGTCAAATAGCGTCAATTATCAGTACCACTACTCGATACTAGGTGGCAACTGTATTATCTCGTCGACGAAAAATGTAATGTTAGAACAGTTTACAACTTATATTACAAGCAGAAGGAATTGAAAACAGAATACTGATTAATACTATTCTAATATTAGCTAAAAATTGGTGAGCATTAGACTCTTCGTTCGTTGCAACATCTATCGACAAGTAGCAGTACTGATAATTTACGCTAGTTGACGCGTGATTGTCGCTAGATGTCACTTAACTATGCCTATAAAAACAACTCGCTTTTACTGTTGTACGGAGTTACAACTCTTCCCTTACTTATTCGTCTATGCAAGTAGGTACATTCAGATTGGGAAAATAAATAAAACATAAAACTTCAAATCGTCGTACGTGTACACGCTGCATTAGAACCTACTCCAGTAAATATAGGTATGGTTTGCACAATTGGCAAGTGACAGTGATTGGCGTATGTCATGTCAATTATACATTGGGAGGAGTTGTGCACCAGAGTGATTCAGGAGACGTGAGCGGGATTAAAAGTATTAAAACTGTGCACTTTGTTAGCTAGGTACGTGCCAGAGTTTGTAACACTATTATTAAGGTTACTTTATTTTTAAGACATATTAACACGTGCTGAGTGCTTAGTTAAGTTATACTAGCCCCGATGCATATGTTTTCGTCTAGTCAGACCATTTTTTGAGGTTCTCCTTTTTGTACAAAAATAATGTCTTAGTTCAAAAATCATTAACGTTTAATACTAATACTAATCTAGTTTATTTTTTATGGCAGTATTGTAACTTAACTAAATCTAAATACAAGAAATATCATTGATACTGAAAGGAAGAAAATCACTATTTTTATTTTACGTTTTATCAATGGGTATTATAATTCATGACTGATGTAAGGCGGCCCAAGGACAAAATTCTGCTAATAAACTAAAAACAAATCT
Organism: Leguminivora glycinivorella; assembly: GCF_023078275.1. Lineage (NCBI taxonomy): Eukaryota > Metazoa > Arthropoda > Insecta > Lepidoptera > Tortricidae > Leguminivora > Leguminivora glycinivorella. Next base: position 3,045,320 of record NC_062987.1, on the reverse strand, counting down.
TAAAGCCTATGCATGCAGAACTGCTATAGGAGAGGAGAACGTGATTAAGACATTTTTTTAAAGTTCTTTTTTTTAACAATATAAGTCACATGCAACTTTATTTACAATCAAAATAAACTTTTGAGTACTTTTACAACTCTCACTACTGACTCTACTGAGTCGTGATTATTAGAATATAAACAAAATATTTCTGTATTATTAGACGACCTCTTCTGCATGTTTCATGAATTACCCTGTGTTTATAGATACACTACACGTACTTAATGGGGCATTTCACTATGTTATATATTTTGCAATGCTGTCAGTATCGGCAAACACCTAGCTTAAGTATATCTAAGTTTCAATGGACGCCATATTATATGTATGTAGAAAATAACACTAATGACACGATACGAGTGTTTATTTTGCTATATTACAAAATATGATTTCACGTATGAGTAAGAAAGTGGTCAGGGAAAGTGGTGACGCTATGTGTATGTAGTCACGCTTATCCACTTATCACCAGTTACTAATATAAAGTGATAATACGGCGAGTCGTAAAAGTACTGTGTACCTACCAAACACCTATACCTATATCTATATCACAACTGTATGTAACAATTCCACATACAGCTTTTAAAGTATGGTTAAGACTAATTGGTTTATTTGTATAACATCAATTCATTATATCATTAGTATAAAGAAACTTACAATAAGAATTAACCTAAAATTATGACAAAGTACAAAAGTAAAACTAATAAATATTAAAAAAATATATGAAAATAAATTTAAAGTACCTATTAACTAGGCAAGGTCACCGAGGTCTGAACCCGTCGGTAAGGTTTATTAGCTGCGAACCCGCTGGTAAGGTTAGCTGTGTTCCCCCTTTAGATTGCAATGCCAATTCGTTGGGCAAGGACAGTATCGATAATAGGTATAGGTATAGGTACACATTCAACAATATTTTATTGACTGACACAGGTAGATTTTAAAATGAAAATACATTACAGTAAATGTATATAAGTATGTACCTACAGTCAAAAAATTAACCAGAAAATATACCTTCATTAATCAAATATGCTACTTGCCTCCTAGTCAAATCAACGAATTTGAACAGTGGAGCTGAGGAACTTATACTGGACGACGCCATTGCCGTCGGCAACCGTATTAACTATAATTCACTTTTTGTCGCTCAAAATTTGATTTTTATTGGAAGAGCGCAGGCCCATGACCTGATAGAAGGAAACGATGACTTGGTTATGAAGATGGTTTATTACTTGAACGGAGAACGGAAGACACTGATACAATTTAGGATGTTAATAGTAGTAGGATCGAAACAAGAATGAATTCCCAACGCACCAGAACATTCATCTGACTTTTTATTCAAACATTTAAATTATGTTCTAAGTGCGTTTATGTGGCTACCTAACATTTTCTTTGGTTTACAAAGCATGCTGATTTTTCCAACACTTGCTAATATGGAATTTATATGAAATGGAATTCAGTGACGTCACAGTCAACTCAGTTACTTTATATATTTCTACCTGACTTATTAAATAGAAATTGAATTTAAAAATAATTTCTGTGAATGGTTTTCTTATAATTATCCGATGCTTTATTTCGTGCATGGTATAAAATATTTTATTTTAACTACAGTCAAGTTCCCTATTAAACAACTCTCATCTCGTAACTATGCTCCATGCTTACTGGCGGGAGACATTTTTTCAGTATTTGAGGCTCCTGAGGACACCAGAGCCGTTAAGTTTTAAAATATAGTCCTCAAAAGTGATGTAACCAAATGTAATCTATATCTATATACATATATAAAATGCTAACGCTAATGTACGTATGTCCGGGGTTTTCTCTATCACTATAAATTCCAATCAACCCCCTGTTGGGGTGGTAAATACGCCTTGGTCTCTAGATGAAAGTAAGGGAGTTTGGTCGCGGTGGGTGGAAGTGGGTGGCTGTGGGTAGTGTGGGTGGCGAAAATGTTAAAAAAATATATATCTGTCCTTCTTCTGTACTGTACATCTCTACTTCTGTATCACGCAATATAATTTTAAATGTGTCACGCAATATAAAAAATGTGGGTAAGTGCATCTGTACTTCTGGAAAGTTCTAAAAATTTCTGGAATGATCTATAAAAGTCCAGAATTTGTGTAAATGTTTCAATCGATCTGGAATGTTCTAGAAAGTTCTAGATACTTCTGGAAAGTTCTAATATTTTCTAGAATAATCTAGAACGTTCCAAAATCTGCAAAACTGAATGTAGTTGATATAGAATGTTCTGGAAAGTTCTGATATTTTCTAGAATGATCTAAAACGTTCCAAAATGTGTAAAACTGAATGTATTTGATATAGAATGTCCTGGAAAGTTCTAATATTTTCTAGAATGTTCTAGAACGTTCCAAAATGTGTAAAACTGAATGTAGTTGATATATAATGTTCTGGAAAGTTCTAATATTTTCTAGAATGTTCTAGAACGTTCCAAAACGTGCAAAACTGAATGTAATTGATATAGAATATTCTGGAAAGTTCTGATATTTTCTAGAATGATCTAGAACGTTCCCAAATGTGCAAAACTGAATACAGTTGATATAGAATGCTCTGGAAAATTTTAATATTTTCTAGAATGTTCTAGAACGTTCCAAAATGTGTTAAACTGAATTAAGTTTTACATATTTATGAAATTTCTAGATTATTCCATAAGTTTTCAGAACTTTCTAGAACATTCCATATCGATTGAAACATTTACACACATTCTGGACTTTTATAGATCATTTCAGAAATTTTTAGAACAGGCCAGAACATTCTTATGAACAACATTAAGTTTTACACGTTTTGAAACGTTCTAGAACATTCTAGAAAATATAAGAACTTTCCCGAACATTCTAAATCTAAATATATAAAAGAAGAAACTGACTGACTGACTGACTGACTGGCTGACTAACATATTAACGCACAGCCGAAACCGCTGGTCCTAGAGATTCCAAATTTGGCATGTAGGTTCCTTATATAATGTAGTCGCTACGGGACGAGACGGGACGGGCCGGGACAGGAATAAGGTTAGGGATAAGGATAGGGATAGGGATAGGGACAGGGACAGCGACAGGGACAGGGACAGGGACAGGGACAGGGACAGGGATAGGGATAGGGATAATATGGGTATCGTTAGAGGGATATGCAGGCAGTGTAAAACGCAGTGCAAAAAGCAGGCGGCTCAGTGGGAAGGGATCGTTGTTGTCAGGGTTGGGCAAAATACTGGCCAATAGTATTTCAAATACAAAATACTAATTACATTTGGAAATGTATTTCAAATATAAAATACTAAATACTTTGGTGACGGGTATTTCAAATACAAAATACAAAATATTGTTATTAAAAAAATGTATTTCAAATACCAAATACAAAATATAGCGTTTCTAAAAATGTATTTAAAATACAAAATACTTTTGACCACACCATCTGGTAAAGGTTTACGGATGAGAAAGTTGTATGATTTTGCAGTTCAAAAGTATAATAATTTCATATAAATTTTAACCTGATATCCAGGATATCATATCCTAAGTTAGATGGTATTAATATTATGATTTGATATCATGTTTAATAAAAAATATTTCATTTATGGGTAAATTCTACCAGCAAGCTTAAGACATCAAAATTTGTATGAAATTGCAATTTTGCTATCTGTTTTCGAAGAACAAAGAGAGTCTTCAACAGTTGGTGTGGTGAAAAAAAAAACATTCAATGTAAAAACAATATCAACGCGCCAAAATAACAGGGTCTACTTATGAAATTAACGGACAATACTTATAGGTAGGCATGTACAGAATTTAAAAATAAACTTAAACGTTTCTTTTAATGTCACCCCTTCTATTTAATCAATGAATTTACTGATGAAAAATAATGTACATACTTCTTATATGAATATTTTAATTATAACATGTTGCATGACTAGGTTTAGCAATGACCTGTAATTAGGCATTTTCAAAAATTGGGACCCAAAATTAGTAAGTTGTTAACAAAAATTAATTCGATGTCAGTTTTGTGACGACAATTAAGCATGAAATTTAAAAAAAATGGCTTTTCTGTTAATTACATAAACTATGAGCAATAATCTACATTCAAAACATGAAAAAAAGTTGGTTTTTAGACGAATTTTATTCTTAATTGTTGTCACAAAACTGACATCGAGTTAATTTTTGTTAACAACTTTCACTAATTTTGGGTCCCAATTTTTGAAAATGCCCAATTGACTTGCTAGATGTAATGTAACGTGTTTTGTTACTGAAACTTGAAAAGCTTGAAACTTGGTTTTTATGAATTGAATAAAGAATTCCCTTTCATAAAAACCAAATTTCTAAAAGTATTGTCCGATAAGTTCCGTCTAGTTGGCGAGTAAATGTATCCAGAGTAGTGGCAGTAGTAACAAAAATGTCATGAACACAGTACCGCGAAATCAACTACCAAAGTGATGTGACACTTGTCGCTGACAGTAGTGACAGTGACATTTGACGTTGACACTTGACAGTGTTGCCGTTTTTAATATATCACAGTCTCTTAAAGGGACTATCAGACTATCACACAGTTAAAAACTATTCAGAAATGTATTTTGTGCAAATGTATTTTACAGCCTTGAGTATTTCAAATACAAAATACTAAATACATGTGTCTAGGTATTTGAAATATCAAATACAAAATACTTAACCAAGCAGTATTTGAAATACAAATACAAAATACGTATTTGTATTTTAAACGAGTATTTCAAATACATGTATTTGAAATACTGCCCAACCCTGGTTGTTGTAAGGGATAATGCAAGAAAGTACTTTTTACCCACCGACCATTAGTGTCGAAATACGGGCTATGTGGGTTGTTTATAAAGGTTTCCCCAGCGTATATAGAATACATACCTACTCATACCTACTACCTACGCTGTGGTAACATTTCTACAATCATTGCAAGCATTTCTTTAAAAACAATAGTATTATGTATAATCGAAATAATCGCAGACAAATGTACCTACAGAGAAACCTACGGATCCAAATGAAAATCTTAATTTTTGTATACGTTTGAATAAAAATACTTTTAGTACGCGGGCGAAGCAGCGGGTAAAAGCTAGTTACTTACATTTTTTCAGAATTACCCTAATACATCAGAAGTAGGGATTGCAATCCGGTCCGGCGGATCCGGTAATCCGGCCGGATCCGGTGCTTTTTTGATGCTACCGGATCCGGTGAAATTCGTCGGATCCGGTACCGGATCCGTCAATGTAATTTAATATTTTAAAATAGTGCAAAAAAAAACATTTACGCTAACATTTGAACGTAGCTCAACAGGGGATTGCAATCCGGTCTGATTTCCAAGCAAAACATAATTTAATACGCACGTTTTTTGCATTACTAGGCCGTTTGGAAGTAAAATAATGTGCTCAAGTGACGCGTCAAACTTTCCGTCTTTGAATCTGTAGCGAAATTTGTGCAATTGTTTGCGTGACAAAGGGCCATACGACAAAACTTTTCGGTCGATCATTCGCGTTTTCTGGCCAAACACTATCCGAAATCAAGACCTATTAAGTATATGCCAGCAAACACCCATTAGTGAGGAAACCGCGACACAAAAAGTACATTGGTAACACACAATTCCAAGAGTTCCCTCTAACAATAAACGCAACCATTTCTTTCGGCTGAAAATCGCCTGCCGCTGGAAGGAGCCTTGGCTTCGGGCGCCCTGTAAACTCATGGAAGCGGTCCGTTGAGGATGAACTACAAGCGACCGGGTCGAGCTGGAGCGAGGCCACGAGGGTAGCCGAAGATAGGAAGGCATGGCGCGAGCTTGAGAAGGCCCTTTGCATCTCTGTGGAGACGTAGGACTACAAGAACAACCACGTTTTCAGCATGATATAAGAAGTATGAGGGCACATTGCTACGAGAATCATAAAAAAAAACAATTCAAAGCTTAAATATCAACATTTTTAAAAGGTAAGTTCCAGTAAGATTGTGGTTTCAGCAATAGCAAATAATACTAAGGTCAATTACTCTTGATGACTTTAATTTAGCTACTGTAGTATTTTTTAGTTCTTCTTTGCATGTGAGAAAAGTTAACTGTAAAATAACACAAAACATAATTATCTTTTTTTAAATAGTTATCTCATAATGCATGTAGGTAATGTTATAATGTCCGTTCTTAATTGTATCTTAAAATAGGTATTACTGTAAAACAATACAGTAAAATAATTTTGTTATCTTATGAAAGTTTAAAAAGAACGAAGGAATTTTATTTGCGACTGATTATTTTAGTAAAATTTAAAAATAAAAAAAAATAAAAATCATTTATTGTCGCAAATAATTTTAAGGTACAATTACTTAAGTATTTATTTCTATCATGCAACTAAGAGTAAGCTACGCTATGATACAGTACAATCATGTCTATGTTCTATATTAGCTATGATCACAACTTTGAGGACTAAAATAACTAAGTAACTACCAACAGTTAAATACTAGGTGCGACAATAGGCTCGAAACTCAGCTTGTGCCGCGAGTCTAGTGACTGCACAGCGCTGTTTTTCAGCCCGTACCTATTTCTTTGAGTGTATGAAAAAAAAAGAATTGCTAGCTATCAGGGGTAATGACTTCTAACCCGCGTTAACATTTGAATAGCTGCTCACAGGAGTTAAAATAACAATGTATAATAAGTACTAATAGCAATTTAAATTTTAAATTTTTGCCCATAAAGTTTTACATTGTGTGAATAGTACTAGTATTAGTATTAACCCTTAAATGCATGATTCTTCTTTTAATGAGAAATTAATGTATGTGATAGACAATGTTTTTTTAACACTAGGAAAAATTTTACTACAGTTAGAATGTACAAATATATGATGCATAATATACATCACTATACATTTAAGGGCCAAGTAATACATATTTAATAATTTACTTGTTACCTGGTAAAAATGTTGATTTCTAAGCTTTCAACTTTTGGTTTATTAACCGTGAAGCAAAATACCATCATATTTCTCATATTATTCTGAAAACATACAAAAAAAGTTACTATTTGGGTACTTTTAATCCTCAAGGCCAATCCGGCCGGATCCGGCCGGATCCGCCGGATTGGGACCAAAATCCGGCCGGATGCGGCCGGATTGGATATCAGACCGGATTGCAATCCCTAATCAGAAGTGAGTATCAAATTCCTTGTTAATAGTTATTTGTTATACAGTCAGCAGCAGAAGTTGCTATACACCCAGGGTGCTCAAAGAGCGGTTAGCGTTTAAATTGTCAAAAAGTTGTTGACTGTCATGGTAGCATTTATTTGTGAGCGCTCAGCATGGCACAAATATCTTAACAGTCGCTATTCATTAATTGCTATACTTACAACAAGTCATTCTTACCTGAGCTGTCAAAAAACCATTGGTATCTAAGCGGTTAACGTGTCAAATATACCTGAACAATCTGGCAAAATAGACGTTTAGCGCATACAAATATGGTCAAATATTGAATGAATAATAGTTCCGGGCAAGCGTTTTGACAGCCATCGAAAGCAGTGCAGTCTTGTCATCCCATACATCCGTCTCACGTTTTTCTCTTCAATAATTTGACAGGTGCAATTTACTAACGTTAAGTATTTAATTTACTTTTCAGCATGAACATTGAAACGCCTGACATATAGCGAAAGCTAAATGATGCCGAATTTCGGGACAGTTGTCAAGGCACGTTATGGTCTCATTTAAAGTTCGTTTGCTTTTCAAACCTGAGGTCACTGGTTCAAGTCTCGGCGGAGACACACGTAAAGATAATAGTTTTTTTGGGTTTTATTTTTATTTTGTTTTTTTATTTGTTTTGAGTTTTTTTTTTGCATAAGTTTTAACGATAGTTCTAAATTATCTTGAACGTACATTCCAGAACCAGAATAGGCAAAATATGCTACATAAAATATTACCGATATCAGATGAATGGCTTAAATATACGGCTGAAATATATCGGTATCGGTCCTACATCGGATATCGGATCGGATAATGTGAAAACGCACTAAGACGGAAGTATTACTTTCAGATTATTTTATTTTTGTTAGTTTAAAAATGTTTTACCACAAACAGCTAAGGTACAGCGGGACAAATCTCGACTGAGGGGTTAATGTAACTGGTCCATGTTTTACAATGTTTGCATTATTAAATAGAGTGTCCATCGGTTATAGGCGTGTTCAGTGTTTTACCGACATAGTAATTAAGACTCCAAAGCGGGTTCTTCGTGCTATTTATTATTATTTTACGAAGCGTCACAGAAACAAAGCTCACTTCTTCACAATAATTTGTGAAGTTATGAGATTCTTAACAAGTGGATACATGTAGAGCTCAACATCGTAGTGTAATAATAAAAAAAATGGATTAGTTACAATTGCCCCCCAGTCGAAATTTGCCCCGCTGTACCTTACATATATATCAGCACGACAGATTCAGATGGCACTATGATCAGAATGAGACAAAAGTTGTCAAACGATTTACGGCTAATTTATCGAGCATTACTTAACCCCACACTCAGCTTGGATTTTTAAAAATATCGTATATTCTTAATGGGGAATAAAACAATAAATTTATAGGCCAATTTTATTCATCAAATTCTTTGAAAAGTTTCTTGATTATCATGCTAAGCGTTGGTACCTCCTGCCAATTGCAAAGTATGCGTTATAGCAAAATAGTTTAATGTTTTGTAAAGATTATAGGAAACATTGTTTGTTGATAACTATGACGGGAACTATTCCTTTCACTTCTTGTCACCAATAAAATTATCACTGCATTTAGTTTTCGGTGCCTTGGCGAGCTATCAATACTGAAACAGAAACGAAAAGAGATAATTCAAATTACATTTTGATTTAGATTACTATAAAATACATTATTTAAATAAGGCTTTGTTCTTACTTTCTTTTGACTGCAACTATCTATTTTTTTATTTCCTGCAATTTTCAACTAACTTCTGGAAAGCAATAAATAAATAAATATTCGAAATATTGCTATTTACAGCACAATAACTATCGTGAACCGTTTTTATTAAAGAATACGGCGATTGATGAAAATGGTAAAATAATATGTATGAATATTTATCATATTTGTCAATTTTGACATTTTTGGGATTTTTTTTAATTAAGTTGGAGCATAAGCAACTAGGCTATCGTCCACGAGCTCGAAAATAAATAAATAATTATACGCAATATAAACGCACTACGCTCAATTAAAATTATTACATCAACTCGCTAGCAAACCGCAGCAGCTAATAAACGGCTGCAGGATTTTTTTGGTTAATCACATCACATGAAATGTTGATGCTTAGTTACCACTGAAATAACAACTGCTTAGCAACTGGTGGCACCCTGGCTGCTGACGTGCATGATTGACAGGGCGTGTAGGTATTAAATTAATACCTACACGCCCTGTCAATCACGCACGTCAGCAGCCAGGGTGCCACTAATTATAATATACACTAATTAATACTATTAATGACAGCGGCTTGTATTCGACTGCTTAGTGCTTAGTTACCACTGACATTCTAACCGTTATTGTCATTGTGATTAAAGAAGAGTGTATGTGTTAAAGAAAAACTCAGGTGTTAAGATATATGTGACGAACTGAAAGCCTACGTGAAAATGACAACTTAGAAGTCACTATTTTTGTGACGATTGAAGAGTATAGGTTTTCTTGGACACCCTGCCCGCTCAGGTATATCTGCTGCTGACTGTACAAGGGAGCAAAGTTGTATTTTAACCGAGTGTGGAATTGCAACACGAACTAGCGAATGGATTCTAGGGTTGAACTACGAGCTAGCGAATGGATTCTATGGTTGAAAATAGAATCCTGAGCGAAGCGAGTAGTTCAAAAATAGAATCCTGAGCGTAGAAAGTGTTGCAATACATACGAGGTAAAATAACTTTGCATCCCGTGTGTAACACATAACTTTTCACCTCACTAAAGCGAGGAAACACGCAATAAAAACAACTGGAACATAATTGCACAGAAATAAGTCAATTTGCGTTTATTACAATTTCCACGATGCACCAACCGACACCACAAGTTTCAAATTAAGAATCAAGATGAAAAATATATTTAGGTGCGTTCCGTTTCACGCATTTTGAGATTACAATGTTACTTAAGGTGCGTTCTGAATAAGTACAAAGGAAGAGTCAAAAATACAATTTCTTGTACGATTTCAAGTGTTTTATGGTAAAATCATGTTATAAAATTGTTTCAATTGCTGTTCTAACATGATGGTGATAACAAATTAGGACATACTGATGAAAATAAAACAAAATATTAAACAAGTCAGAAATATATACCTTATATTTTTTCTTAACTCCCTTAGAATGTAATCTTAAACTAATTTGATTAGAACGCGCGCTTCTTATTCGTGATTCTATTCGAGAGGAACAGTCCAAAGATCATGGCCACCAACTGAAATAAAGACATGCATGCTAATTAACCAAAACAAATTGCAATGACACTTTAGTAGAAACAATGTTTATTATTTATTATTTATTTATTGGAAAACCAACAGCACATGTTCCGTAAACATTCATGTTAATTTAACTTTGTTGTATTTATAAATTCACAAAGTAACTGACATCATGTCACTCATGTTGCAGGATGCAGTAGCAAAAGCATCCATTTTAATTTAGAAAATATGACCCCGTGTGGTGATGAGTTAAGAATTTCACCACCCCCTTTCTTCCCGTGGGTGTCGTAGAAGTTGACTGCGGGATATGGGTTAAATTGTGCATGGCGTAGGCGAGAGGCTGGCAACCTGTCACTGCAATGTCACAATTTGGATTTCTTTCAACCCTTTTTTGCCGAGAGTGGCACTGAAACTTAGTGGTTCATGTGCTCTGCCTACCCCTTTGTGGGATACAGGCGTAATTATATGTAGTAGTAGCAGTAGTAGTAGTAGTAAACACTTTATATGTATGTGTATGTACACATTTTAGTAGGTATGGGGAATTAGATGTTTGACCTACAGCCTGGAAATTAAAAAGAAGCAACATCGTAGTGTCTCTTTCAAATCAATATGTGTACCTAAGAGCACGAACGGGATGGCACTATGTTGTTGCCACTTTTTAATTTCTATGCTTTTTTATTTTATTTTATTTTATTACAAGGAGATAAAACAGAAACATACAAGTGAAGAATTGAAGAGTTTTGCCAAGCTGTACTCATATACTTGCTGTCAAAATGGAAATTTCGTCGAACTCGTAGGTGACGGCGCAGGAGGCTGCTCATGCCATAGCATTGGAACCAACAATCATGGTAATATCTGCTAAGTACCTCAACAACGATTTAATACCAGTGATGATCACGATGTCGACGCGACGGCAACGCCGCGTTGAAACAGGCGGCGGCGATGTTGTCTCGCCACGCCTCAGCTTTAGATCCTTAAAACAATAATGCAAGTGCTAACCTCAACAACGATGACTAGCGGATGTTGGCACACACTCGCCCACTCACGCCACGCCGCAACAACCGCGGTGAGTACTATCTTCAACGACGATGACAGTGATGAGCACGATGCCGACGGCGTCACCGAACATGTTGAACCAGGCGGCGACGATGTTGTCACGCCGCCACAGCATTGGAACTTACAACCACGGTGAGTACTAACCTCAACGACGATGACAGTGATGAGCACGATGCCGACGGCGTCACCGAACATGTTGAACCAGGCGGCGACGATGTTGTCACGCCACTCCACAGCATTGGAACTTACAACCGCGGTGAGTACTATCTTCAACGACGATGACAGTGATGAGCACGATGCCGACGGCGTCACCGAACATGTTGAACCAGGCGGCGACGATGTTGTCACGCCGCCACAGCATTGGAACTTACAACCACGGTGAGTACTAACCTCAACGACGATGACAGTGATGAGCACGATGCCGACGGCGTCACCGAACATGTTGAACCAGGCGGCAACGATGTTGTCACGCCGCCACAGCATTGGAACTTACAACCACGGTGAGTACTAACCTCAACGACGATGACAGTGATGAGCACGATGCCGACGGCGTCACCGAACATGTTGAACCAGGCGGCGACGATGTTGTCACGCCACGCCACAGCATTGGAACTTACAACCACGGTGAGTACTAACCTCAACGACGATGACAATGATGAGCACGATGCCGACGGCATCGCCAAACGTGTTGAACCAGGCGGCGACGATGTTGGCGCACCCGCCGAACGCGTCGGCGGCGGCGCACGTGCCCGCGTCGGCGCTCGCGCAGCACGTCGGCGGTAGCGCCGGGTACACGCCGTCGTACGAGCTGGGACCGCTCACGCCGCAGCATTGGAACTGAACGAACAAAAATATGATAGCCTGTCAACCGACTGCCGTCACAAGGAAAAAGGAAAAAAAATTTGGTACCAATATGTATATCAATCACGCCGACAAAGAGGTAAAATAAAAAGTTTTGTTATGGTACTCCCCTACATGTAAGGGGGACTGTTTTTTTTTTCATTACAACCCCAATGTGTGATTTGTTGGATAGGCATTTAGAAATGAATAAGGACTTACTGAAATCGTTTTTTGATAAAATTAATATTTTCGGAAATAATCGCTCCTAAAGTAAAAAAAGTGTGTCTAAACTAGTCTAAAGAGGGGGGGGGCTCTAACTCTCAAAGGAAAATAAATAATAAAACTAGACGGTGAGCCGACTTTTTTGTGTTATTTACCTATCTTATATCTAGTGTATAAATACCAATATGACTTGTAATATTTATGATAACTTTTTGGGTTTTTAGTAGAAATCCAGGGTGTTTTTTGACATTGACTCAATGAGGGAAGATCAGATTCCGTGCTGCTACGCAAAACGGTCAATAGGTACTTGACGAAGACCTTCCCTGGATTTCAAATTAATGAAGATTGTCGTTAACATATTTTGGAAAAAATATATAATAGGTTGCGAGTAAAAAATTCGTATGCCAATCGATAACAATCAATATAGGAATATTAACTCTGTATGGTTTATAATTCAATTACATCTATATCTAACAACGGATATAAAACGCGTCACTTTTATGATACTCACGATAAGAGGATTATAGGAAAAATACTTCCCGACAGATAAATTTCACGTAATTTTTAATTAGATTGTTTATTTTTCATTTCGACGAAGAAACAGATAATTATGATAGTTAGGGTTTTCCCTAACATGACGCCCGTCTATGTGCCTCACTCACATATTCACATACCTACTTATATATAAGTAGGTACCTACATATAATAGATAGAGCGCGTAAAATACCTAAATTCGATTGGTGTCAGAAGTTCGTCCTCCTTTAACAGTGGTAAACTAAGGGAACGGTTATAATTATAATAATTAAAATTCAAAAGAAAATATAAGGTCAGGTGCTGTAGCCGAATGGCATTTCTGCGACGCGAAACGAAAACGAAACGCCGCGAAATGCCGCTCTGTCGCGCCATTACGCAAGATCGATAGAGATAGATATCTACGAGCATTTCGTTTCGTGTCGTGAGCGTTTCGTGAGCGTTTGTACTATTTGGCTATGCACACTGGTCAGGAACATAATACTCACAGCAGCCTCAACGACGTGGAAAGCCTCCCTCAAGTTGGGGTTGTTGAAGGCGTCGCGAATCCAGCCCTCGACCACGTTGTAGATGTCGCTCAGGTTCTGGAAGATCACCACCGCCAGGTAGATCTTCACCGCTGCCAGGATCATCATGCATACGGCGTACTGGAATTAGAGTAAGGGGTTTTATAGTTTAGTTTAGTTATATCAGCAAACTTTGCATTCTGAGTAATGGCTACTTTTCTCTGTACGCTTGTATACATATGAAGTATTATAGGTTTTATATAGTTAAGTACACAGACACACATATATTATATATCGTGCCATAACACTTTTCGTTTCATCCGGTTTTCGACCTGCTGGTTCACCTGATGTTTCACGTCAAAGAAATTGCTTTTATTCGGTATTAAATAAGGTGCAATTTGTGGCGCGGTAAGCGGCCGCCGTAATTCAAACCAGCACGGGAAGCATGGTCGCGCGATAGACGATAAAATAGCAGTCCCTATCGCACTATTTGTAAATGCGATAGGGACGGCCTGATATTTTATCGTCTATCGCGCGACCATGCTTCCCGTGCAGGACCATACAATTTTATACATTTTGATCGTGCCGAGCAAGCCAACGCTTGCCGCGTCGCGCACCGCCCGACTCCAAGCGACGTGCGTACAGTTCTCGGCCCGAGTTTTAATTTATAGGATCTTGCCTTTATTAATTGTGGTGACTCAACAGATCTAGATCCTTCTGAACAGTCTATGCCTATGAAGGAATTCATCTCTTAATTTCAAAGGTCTTCTAGCCAATAGTACTTACTTGACGCTCCGTAGCGCAAACGTATCGTAAAGCCAGTTGCGTTTCGGTCGCTACGGAGTGTGAACTATTGTCACTTCGGCTCGGCTAGGCCTGCATCATACACGTAGGTACGGCACACTCGCCAAATTTAAAAATCTTTTAAAGTAAAAATCTATAATTTTTATAAAACTATAGGTACTTATACTGATAACTTACTGCATGTTCCAGGAAACCTGTTTTAGTAGGCACAATCTAATTATACCTAAGTTATTATCTCATATCTAGATACTTATCTATTTATGCGCCTACATTGCTCGATAAGGGTGAGATCCGATCGATAAATAATTAATTCAACTAAGTGGTTAGAAGTGCTCTTACAATATTTAAACGATTGTGATTCGTCATTAAAATAGTGCCCGACCGGGACAATCTCACTCAATCGCACTCTAATGCCCAACCACTACTGGCTGTATAACCATCTGTTATTCGACTCACCATGATAAGCAGACATCTGGACTCCCTAATAGCTCCACAGCACTCGAAGACAGCGATGAGGAACACGACAGCCGATGGCCACGGGCACCAGTTGTACCTGATCTTCGAAGTGGACCAGCTCTAGACCTGATCGGAACAGTGTCCAACCACTGGCTCATAAGTTATAAACTTCTGTAGTTAGCTCACCATGATAAGCAGACATCTGGACTCCCTAATAGCTCCACAGCACTTGAAGACAGCGATGAGGAACACGACAGCCGATGGCCACGGGCACCAGCTGTACCAGATCTTCGAACTGGACCAGCTCTCGACCTGGTCGAACATTGACCGACCACTGGCTTATAAGTTACTAGCTTTTGCCCGCGGCTTCGCTCGCGTTAGAAAGAGACAAAAAGTAGCCTATGTCACTCTCCATCTCTTCAACTATCTGGCGACCTGTCTGCTCGTTTGCCTCCTATCCCATAAAAAAATGCTCACGATAATATATCTTTCTAGTATCTATCTCTATCGCTCTTGCGTATTGGTACGACAGAGCCAGACTATACATTTCTGCGGCGTTTCGATGGCGTTTCGTTTCGCAGAAATGCCATTCGACTACGGGGTCTGTTGTTGGCTCACCATGATAAGCAGACATCTAGACTCCCTGATGGCGCCGCAGCACCCGAAGACAGCGATGAGGAACACGACCGCGCCCACCACCAGCACGGCGATGGGGATGGAGTTGATGGCCGCCGGCACCACCTCCACCAGGTCCCCGAACTGCACCAGCACTGCTATGCCCACGCCGACCAGTGCTAGCCCGGCTATCTGATGATAAAATAGTACATTACGATACAAGTGCGTAAAAAAGGAAGCTCGAAACGAGTGGTGATAAATTAAAACACGACCGAAGGGAGTGTTTTAAATCGACAAGAGTTACGAATTTCCTTTTCGCACGTGTATCGTACGACGTTTTTCAGTACAGATGAGCCTCCGAAGTTTCGACCTGGCATATAATGAACCACTTCTCGCACTAGTGCGTAAAAAAAACATCTGTACTGAAAAGAATATTATAAGACATCCTTACACAGATTGACCTTCTTGAGCTTACCGTGGGACTCACGGTAAGCTCAAGAAGGTTTGTGTTGTGGGTAAATACTCAGACAACGATATACCTATGATGATCAATCAATTCTTAAGTGATGGCGCCATCGATGTCGAAGATGCTAACGTCATCTGCAATCTTTTACGATTCCGATAAATGTAATTTCATGAGATAATAGTTGTTTTATTAATAAAATATTCTCATCTGAATTGAAAAGTCGATAATTTTCGTGAAAATGGAGAAAATGGAGGTTCGTGCCGTTATAAAGTTTTATGTTTTAAAAGGAAAAACAGCAACTCATATTAAAACAAAGCTGGATCGTGTGTTAGGGGATTCTTCGCCATCGTTGAGCACTGTTCACACATGGGTCGTGGATTTCAAACGAGGACGACAGAGCTGCAATGATGCTCCCCGTAGTGGAAGACCAAATGAGGTAACAACCCCAAAAATGGTCTCTAAAATAAAAAACATTGTATTGAGGGACCGTCGATTAGAACTTCGGGAGATAGCAGAGATTGTAAATATTTCGTTAGAACGTGTTTTTAATATACTGCATAAGCATTTGTCTATGAAAAAGCTTTGTGCTAAATGGGTGCCGCGGTTTTCGAATGACCAGCTAATGAAATATGTTAAATGAAGGGAAATTGACAGACTTAAAAATTACGTTTCTTGTTGAGGAAAGGTTTTGATTCGAACAGAGAGAATAAGCCAAATATAAGATCTCTAGACAGCAATATTTTCTACATATATTATGACACTTTAATTTCTCGCGTTTTGTAAGTACACAATTTCCATATGATAATAGCTTGCACCGCTCCTAGGTATCTAGAAATGTGGCAAATGCTCATTTTTATTTGGATTTTTTCTAGCCATACTTAAGGCTAGCTATAGGGTATTAACGCCTACGGTCGCTGAAAGGGTACATGATTATTATTTACTAGATTTTACCCGCGGCTTCGCCCGCGTAATAAAAGTATTCATTAAGATTTTCATTTGGATCCTTAGGTTTCTCTGGTATATTTATCTGCGATTATTTCGATTGCACATAATACTTTTGCTTGCAATGATTGTAGAAATATTACACATCGACCACAGCGTAGGTAATTCTATATACGCTGGGGAAACCTTTATAAACATCCCACATAGCCCGTATTTCGACACTATATGATCGGTGGGTAAAAAGTACTTTTTTCTATTATCCCTTACAATTTTTTACATTTTGCTTATACTTATCGCAAACGTAATCTTCAAGCAAGCAAACAACGATCGTCTTAGAGCACTTTGATTGTAAGAGACCGCCGACCGATTATCCGTATCCCTCTAACGATACCCATATTATCCGTATCCTTATCCGTATCCGTTTCCGTATCCGTATCCGTATCCCTATCTCTATCCCTATCGCTATCGCTATCGCTAACGCTATGGCTATCGCTATCCCTATCGCTATCGCTATCCCTATCGCTATCCCTATCGCTATCCCTATCGCTATCCCTATCGCTATCCCTATCGCTATCCCTATCCCTATCAAGATAACACTAAGTTCTCGCGCTTTGTACATATATTTAAAGTCACATACAGGTCGAATGCGATTAATTAACATTATTTTTACCTTTTTTCCCCAACGTTTCGGCCAGGTTGCACTGGCGGTCGCGGAAGACTGACGTCCCAGCAAAATGTCACCGGAGATGTAAACAACACAAAACTACCCGATATTAATTTATATAAATGTTCGGGGTAGACAAATAAATATAATCTACCCGCATGTAATTATTTACGACATCACATTAGAAACCTCAAAAATAACAGTACTTCTCCACTATTTAATGGATGTTATTATACATATAAACCTTCCTCTTGAATCACTCTATCTATTAAAAAAAACCGCATCAAAATCCGTTGCGTAGTTTCAAAGATTTAAGCATACAAAGGGACATAGGGACAGAGAAAGCGACTTTGTTTTATACTATGTAGTGATTTATTTAATTATTCTATCCAGGCTATCTGCTGGTAGGCGACGTGAGATGTGACGGAAATTCTTGACATATATGTAGTTGACAACCGATTTACATGAACTTAAACATCATCTTCATTGTCTCCACCATCATTTCAGTCTCTACTCTTCTATGAGCCACCCTTCATGTGTGCCACTTGTCCCGGTCCTGGCATTCATATTACTCGTAGTACATCACAACACGAATCATTATTAAAGAGAAATACTGTTGTGGACTATGCAGGTCTTCTTCAAACGTCAACGATGATTTCCGCGCTTCGTACAAACAATTAACGTTGAGGTCTGAAGTCGCGCACTATCGGGTCTGGGATCGATATCCCATACATTAGAGGCGCTTCCATAGAAATCCTTCCGACGTCCGATATCGGATCGGATAGTGTGAAAACGCACTAAGACCTGTATTGCGACCTAACGCCGGCTTGATTCCGTACCTGGTACTAGAGGCGATTCGGTTAGCGCCGTAAACTAATGGTTTCGCGAACCGTTTATCTAAGCTAAGTAAACTATTACTTCTGTTCTGTTCCACTTTAGATAGTGCCAAGGATAACACCGATAGTATTTTGGTATTTCCTTGTTGTAAAGAGGATTTAGGACTAACATGAGGTTCTCTTAGATTCATTGTACAAGTATTTACGGTCGGAATTAATACATGCATGACAGCTACGTACAGTTAGCTGGTACATAACGAACAGTGAGCATGAAAAGAAAGGTATATCGCTTACCAACAGTGAAACGTTTGTCCCTTGAGGTTACATTTACTTACAAACTTAAGTATTACAAAAAATCATGAACAAAGTTGGCATGCCGTATACCATAACTTACTCGTATTAATTTCAGGCACCATAAAAGACGACTACTACTGAAGGCGTATGGGAGCCGACCTGCGAAGGGTCTTCCATAGAAAATTTTAATTTCACACGTTTTATCTGCTGTGAAATTAGTTTCATAACGGATGGAAAGGAAATTCACCGAATTTTAAATTTGTTAACTGACTATAGGGAGTGTACAAGTTTGTAATGGGTCGGCAACGCGCATGTGACACCCCATTGAATTGCAGGCGTCCATAGGTTACGTTGACCGCTTTCATATTTCAATTTAAGATACCTACTAGTATAACTTTATTTATTGTAACCTATTGTTCTCGAGTTATAGGACTAAGTGCCCGGATAAATTTACGTCAGTAATAAAGTTAAACTTACGGCAAATATTGCATTTGCGAAAAACAGCACATATTTCACCACAAACGCAGCGAGACACATTTTTTAAATATTTTTTAACTAAAAAATCCGCAAAACTGTACCCCGAGAACTACCGAGTATAACTAACAGTAACACCACCTGTATTATATTTATCAGGACAAACAAACACTGGGTTTTAGCTTATCTGATATCTGTAACAATGAAATTGTTAAGGAAGGCAATTCAAACTTACATTTGACTCCAAAATAAGAACTAATTTAGCTATCAGTCGCGCGTACGTCTCGCTCATACTTGGCTGTACGTGAAGTGGCGCGAGCGAGATACACAAGCCAAAATGTCAGTAAAATATATTTTTTATGTCAAATTGAATTTTGAATTAGCCTCAAGGCCATGACGTGGAAGATACAAATAACAATATTGTGACATAAAGTCATGCCCAATCATTTGCGTGATTTAAAATATATTTTCACCACACCAACTGGTAAAGGCTTACTTTGCTCTTCGAAAACAGATAGCAAAATTATATTTTATCCACAAGAGTGCAAAGTAACTTCACTTAAATCTAACTTGACGTTTTAAGCTGGCTGGTCGAATTTACCTATAAATGATGATTTTGAATCATAAAATATTGATTAAATTGATGAATTCGATGAAAAATTTTGTGTTTCACTCAGTGGCAAAGTTTGTTTAACCTACGTGCCTTGAAACCCTCGCAACGCTCAAGATTCCACATTCTGAACCACTCGCTACGCTCGCGGTTCAATATTGGAATCTTTCGCTTGCTCTGGATATCAATCAATATTGGCACGTGCGGTTAAACAAAAACTTTCCCCCTTCTAAAACAAATAACTATTATTTGCATCAATATCATAAGTTCTCTATAATATGCTAAGGAGAGTAAGAGGCGATAAAAATATTCTTCTATTTGAAAATAACTTGATTTGCGGAACACTAATTGAAGACCGGCCTGGCTCAGTCGGTAGTGACCCTGCCTGCTGAGCGGCGGTCCTGGGTTCG
Source organism: Leguminivora glycinivorella (assembly GCF_023078275.1). Classification (NCBI taxonomy): domain Eukaryota; kingdom Metazoa; phylum Arthropoda; class Insecta; order Lepidoptera; family Tortricidae; genus Leguminivora; species Leguminivora glycinivorella. The sequence continues at coordinate 3,025,170 of NC_062987.1, read as the reverse complement.
AATCCTGGTAAGGGCATTTATTGTGTCCGTCAGGATGGCGTGAGAGATGTCTGAATCGTCACAACATTTGCACCAAATAACTGTACCTAAACTGTACATATAGCGAAGAAAACTGTACCTCAAGCAATCACGCATTAAATAGATAGTTATATAGACACGCCATTCTGACGTCAGGTTGGCGCGCATAGCCGTGTATCGCCCCAACGTGTGGGAATTATATTCTGGATCATATATCAATAAACTGTACCTAAACTGTACTTCATAAAACTGCCAATAATAATATTTAAATCACACGTGATATCGGTCAAATCAACAACAAAAAATTATATTGCTCATTTGTATGTTTTGCCTACCAATTTGCAACAGGCGCTTGTTTTCTCGTAATACATGTAATTAATAAATGCACATAAATTATTAATTACTTCTGCCTTAGTGCGTTTTCACATTATAAGGGTGTGGTATTTCGGCGGTTCCGGGGCAACCTGCCGAATCCTACGCCGAGTCAGACGACGCAACGGAGCCACGCTGTTACGTCGTCGCCCAAATCTAATGTTTAATTTGTTTATTTTTTGTATGTCTTTTGTATAAATTTTTTTTGTAAGTCTTGTTTTGTATTTTGTAGTTTCACAGTGCCTTGGTGTAAACTGTAATGCTGTGTTACTTTTTGATTAAATAAATAAATAAATAAATAAATTATCCGATCCGATATCGGATGTCGGAAGGATTTCAATAGAAAAAATCCAAGATGGCGCCTGTTAGGATGGGATAACGGTCCAACATCCGATATCGGATCGGATAATGTGAAAACGCACTAAGGCAGAAGTAATGAATAATTTATGTGCATTTATTACATGTATTACGAGAAAACAAGCGCCTGTTGCAAAGTGGAAGGCAAAACATACAAATGAGCAATATAATTTTTTGTTGTTGATTTGACCGATATCACGTGTGATTTAAATATTATTATTGGCAGTTTTATGAAGTACAGTTTAGGTACAGTTTATTGATATATGATCCAGAACATAATTCCCAATCGTTGGGGCGATACACAGCTATGCGCGCCAATCTGACGTCAGAATGGCGTGTCTATGTAACTATCTATTTAATGCGTGATTGCTTGAGGTACAGTTTTCTTAGCTATAGGTACAGTTTAGTACAGTTTAGGTACAGTTATTTGATGCAAATGTTGTGACGATTCAGACATCTTTCACGCCATCCTGACGGTCACCATTTATTTGTGTGATGAGCACAGATATTTGTTCCTGAGTCATAGATGTTTTCTATGTATATAAGTATGTATTTATCTATTTAAGTATGTATATCGTCGCTTAGTACCCATATTACAAGCGTTGCTTAGTTTGGGGCTAAGTTGATCTGTGTAAGATGTCCCCAATATTTATTGAATATGACAGAAAAGGACAACAAATAATGTTTTATTTTTGTACCTACGGCTCGTCTTTATCTCCTGTGACGGTCCAGTACATGACTAAGATCGTCCGAGCAAGCTGATTAGTCGATAGCGATAAGTTATCACTTATCGGCGAGTGCCCGGAAATTACTACGATTCATAAATACGTAAGGTCATTACCTATTATTAAAGACTATTATTAGTTATTACACCTCTTCTGTGCTAATTACGTACTTTCCTTATTACAATTCGAGAGCTATTTGTTGAGGATCATGATTTCTTCGAAGTGTCTTTGATTTAAAAATAATGAAATAATAAGCATTCTGCGATTAACTACGTTCGATTAAAATGAACACAGTAATGATGTCACAGTATGTATAAATATTTACATTTAATATAAATTAAATAAATAAATAAATATTGGGGACACCTTACACAGATCAACTTAGCCCCAGACTAAGCCAAGCTTGTACTATGAGTGTTAAGCGACGATATACAATACATACTTAAATAGATAAATACATACTTATATACATAGAAAACATTCATGACTAAGGAACAAATATCTGTGTTTATCATAAAAATAAATGCCCTTCGAACCCAGGACCGCGGTTTAGCAAGCAGGGTCACTACCGACTGAGCCAGACCGGTCATCCAATGACAATATGACATCATACTGTTTGATTTTGACTTCGAAAATTTTTCGGTATGCGATAAAAAGTCCTAACCATAAGTTATAATAAAGTACCGAATATTCACCTCATAATGATAATGAGGTATCGAGACAAACCTTATTGGTTTAACGATACTGTGTAATTAATTAGAGATTTTTGTTTGTAATTACCTGAATAAAATAATAAATAAATAAAATATCCTCCTTTCGTTATCCCGGCATTTTGCCACGGCTCATGGGATCCTGGGGTCCGTTGTAACAACGAATCCCAAGATTTGGAATAGGCACTAATTTTACTAAAAGCGACTGCCATCTGACCTTCCAACCCAAGGGGTAACCTAGGCCTTATTGGAATTAGTCCGGTTTCCTCACGATCTTTTCCTTCACCGAAAAGCGACTGGCATACTGGCAAATGCCAAATGTTCACGTATACCTAGTCAATAAATATCTTGTAATAAATGATTATTTCTATCTCCTTGCCTCTATGTTATAGCTACTTGATACAGTTGATAAGGAAAAGTACGGATTATTTAATTATTCATTTTATTTGTGTAAAACCCCGAATAACCCTTAAAGATAAGCTAATAACCCACAAATAAAGCTAATATTGTTATTCATTAGTATCTTAAATAACTATACCTGTTCACCTGTTCACGTGCAGTGAACATACCTATTACCTACTGACATCAGCAGCATCAATCTGGGACAAGAAACTGCATCGGCTCACGTGCTTGCAAAAACTACGTTTGCACTTAAAATATGAAGAAACTGCATCGTGGCATTACGCAAACATAGGAATAATTTAGTATAAATAGCCTGTAAAAAGTGTAAATCTCTTTGATCCTGGACATCGTGGCTGTATCATTTCAGTATAAGGTTTTCCTCTCACTGTTGGTAGCAGTGAGAAAATACTTTCCATTACCCATTTCCTTCCCTGTCTGTACCTTAGGTCTCATTATGCAGATAACCCGTACTTGTTAAATAGGTAAGTGTACTTTTTATTAATTTATGGTTAGGGCTAGGGCTGTAGGGATGTGTAGGGTTGTTTAGGGTGCTACCCTACCTCCTATACCCTCCTACGGATTACTATATTTCTTAGAGAAATTAACTATATTTTCCCATAGCTTGGAAACACGTGTTTTGTCCTTTAATACCAGCGGGTAATAACGCATTTTATCCACTAGTGGGTAAAGTAATTTGACCTTGAATAAAGTCAAATTAACTGCTTTAAAATTGATACGAGTAGGTGAATCTAGTAATAAAGATGATTTACCACCTGTGGAGCTACTGAAAGCAGTGATAAACGCATTTTTTACGTTGTAGTTTCCTCGCTATAGTGAGGAAAAGTTTTGTGTTACACTCGAGTGCAAATGTATTCAATGGAATCCTTTCACTTGCTCGTTTTTCAATTCCACACTCGGTGTTAAAATACAACTTTGCCCCTTGTATAACAAATAACTATTATTTAACCTTTTAAAGTTCAACTGAATTTTAACGGAAACAATAAAAAATTGTTTTATATTATATGGCAATGTTTTATTAGCTGTAATTAAATAGCCTATAAATAAGGCAGATATTTTAATGAAATATAAAACTTGTGGAGAACGTCAAAAAACCATCCATTGAAATATGCCTACTAAGTTTGTTAACCTACATTTTTCGCAAATTCTATTGATTGATTTACAACACACAGGCGTGACTTTCCAAAGGCATATAGCATGTTCAAACACATTAAATTAATTTTTAGGTGTGTACAAAGCCACTGGTGGGTTCAGCAATGACCTATGGCTCGCCGCGCACTACAGGGTGTAATTTTTATAACCGGCAATATTTAATATGATCTTATAGCTGATACCAGACCCAAAACTATAATAAAATCTTGGAGGAAACTTTGACATAATTGACCGATTTTTTGACGAATCAGAGATGGCTAAGAACACTCGCGACTAATTCAGCTTTCAAATAAAAAGAAACGAAATCTAAATCAGTCTATCAGTTCGAGAGCTACGATGCCACAGACAGACACACACACACATAGACAGACAGACTCGTCAAACTTATAACACCACGTCGTTTTTTCGTCGGGGGTAAAAACTTATTTTTATTTTCCCACATATTTTTTGACACAATATATAATATTTTTGAGACAAAATGGAAAGGGATAAAATTTGTCAAAATTAAACGAAACATTAATGTTTTGACCCATCATATCCAAACAAAATATCGTTGATTATAAAAGTTAACCCCGTATAGGCGTGGCATATGTATAAAAGGCTAGCATGTTCAGACATATTAATTTATATGTTAGGCGTGTACGGAGTAGGTGGCGGGCTCAGCACGCAGCCCTGGTCGCCCCTGCGTGTCAGACCCGCCAGGATCACCGCCAATGACAATGCCAGTATCTGAAAAAAATTGTATGAAATTGATTTGAAATCACATATAAATGTCCCATCATATATGTAAGAAGAACGTAAATTAAGCAATAATGATTCGTCTGTTCATTTAGAATTGTATCTGATTCGAAATCAGATTCCCGAGTTTCTTGCCGGTCCCATAGTGGATACCCCCACCCAACTTTCTTCTCGAGGCTGAGGCGTGGGTTTGTAGCGACGTATCCTACATTTTCATTTTTTTCATTTTCAAATCACATATAAATGCCAATATGTACGTAAATACTGATTCGGTTTAACAAAATCAATCAAACGAAAAAATCGAGCAATGACTGATTATTTATTCTCAAAGAATGTCAAATCACACCAATGCAGCTTTGCTAGATATCATAGAAGAATAAGTAAGGGAAGAGTTGCAACTCCCTACATCATTAAATGCGGGTTATTTGTATAGGCATAGTTAAGTGACATCTAGCGACAATCACGCGTCAAAAAGCGTGAATTATCAGGACCACTACTCGATACTAGGTGGCAACTCTGCCAAAATTTAATATTAGAACAGTTTACAACCTATGTTACAAGCAGAAGGAATTGAAAACAGAATACTGATTAATACTATTGTAATATTAGTTGACGACCGGTCTGGCCTAGCGGATAGTGACCCTGCCTGCTACGCAGCGGTCCCGGGTTCATTCCATTTATTTGTGTGATGAGCACAGATATTTGTTCCTGAGTCATGGATGTTTTCTATGTATATAAGTATTTGTATATTATATATATTGTTGTCTGAGTACCCGCAACACAAGCCTTCTTGAGCTTACCGTGGGACTCGATCAATCTGTGTAAGATTGTCCTATAATATTTATGTATTTATTATTATTTATTTATTTAGTTAAAAATTGGTGAGCATTAGACTCTTCGTTCGTCGCGACATCTATTGACAAGTAGCAGTACTGATAATTTACGCTAGTTGACGCGTGATTGTCGCTAGATGTCACTTAACTATGCCTATATAAACACCCCCAGTTTCTGATGGAGTTACATACAACTCTTCCTTACTTATTCCTCTATGCTACATACCCACATAAGATGTCATATTTTACAAGAAGGCAAAGTTTTTGTTTAACCACACGTGCCAATATTGATACCCGTGCGAAAGATTTTAATATAGAACCGCGAACGTAGCGAGTGATTCAAAAAGTGGACTCTTAGCGTTGCGAGGGTTTCAAGGCACGATGGTTAAACATTTGCCACCGAGTGAAAACCAAAATTGATTTTTCACCTCACTAGCTCGGAAAGGACTTTTTTATTCTTTAAAAACAGATAGCAAAATTGCGTTTTATCCACAAGAGTGCAAAGAATATTTGAAATCCGAACGTGTCATTAGTTACTTTTTTAAATATAATTTCTTTTAAAGGCATCTCCCAGACAGGGCAATTTTCTCCCAGTGCTTAAATTGTCTTAACAAATCATGTGATGCGAACGTAAAAATATTTTCATATCGAATTGTATCCGACTAAAAACATAAAATTCACCAATTTTATAACATGATTTTACCATAAGACACTTGAAATCGTACAAGAAATTGTATTTTTGACTCTTCCATTGTACTTATTCAGAACGCACCTTGAGTAACATTGCAATCTCAAAACGCGTGAAACGGAACGCACCCAAATAGATTTTTTTTCTTGATTCTTAATTTGAATCTTTTGTTGTGTCGGTCGGTGCTTTGTGGAAATTGTAATAAATGCAAATTTACTTATTTCTGTGCAATTATGTTCCAGTTGTTTTTGTTGCGTGTTTCCTCGCTTTAGTGAGGTGAAAAGTTATGTGTTACACACGGGATGCAAAGTTATTTTAACTCGTGTGTATTGCAACACTCTCTACGCTCAGGATTCAATTTTTGAACTACTCGCTTCGCTCATGATTCTATTTTCAAACCACTCGCTTCGCTCGTCGTTCAACCATCCATTCGCTAGTTCGTGTTGCAATTCCACACTCGGTTAAAATACAACTTTGCTCCCTTTTATAACAAATAACTATTTGTCTTCCAAGCTAAAATCGAGTTATATTTACCGCTCCGAAAATATTAAGGACCGGTCCGACAGCCACTGTCATATCGCTTCGCTCGACCAGACACAATGACACCAGGTTTATTACTGCTGACACCGCCATGATACCGGAATACTGTAAAAAAATACAAGTTTGAATATAATTCGAGTGGTTCCTGATGCAAAATCTCTCAATAGTGATCCAACGCGGAAATGTTGTAAGCGTCATGGGCAGTTTTACATCGGAAACGGCCGGGAGCGATTTATTGGTTTAAGCAATTAGGTAGGTACTGTTTTTAATATTTTTTTAGCTATACCGTACCGTAACGGTACCAATTACGTAACGGTATGTGTAAATTGTGTAAGTATTAATGTAATTTTAGTTTGGTACACGTACCTACTTTTGAAATTGATGAATGAATAAAATTATTCAATTAAGGCGACGGGTAAAGCGACAGCAGCGCCACTTTAGATATTTTCAAAATTAAATATTTTATAAAACACTATACACCGTGGGCCCGAATGACCCGAAAGATTATTCCTGACCACATTTAGAGACTATAATCCTCATTGATAGATGTCAAAAAGTGAGAAGTAAAACCTTTCAAAAATTAGGTTTCTCTACTCATTTTAAGTGCCAGTATTTATTCATAATACTGGCACTTAAAATTTACGTTTTAAATGAAAATACATTCAAAAATGGTAAAAAAAATACAAAATGCGTGGTTAAAACATTCGGGTTATTCAGGCCCATGGTGTAGGTACCTATAGTGTTTTATAAAATATTACCTAAAGATGTTTTGTTAGCGACTGATGTAGAAATATTACTGAGAAAATATTTAATTTTGAAAATGTCTAAAGTGGCGCTGCTGTCGTTTTGTAGTTATCCTAAAAAACGCGTATGAAAAAAGTGGAAACTTTTACCTATTTGGGGATAACTATACAGGGAAAAAATACCTACAGTGTTTTACAAAATTATTTTGTATGGATACAAATTTCTTCTGTCCTATACCACAACCATGCACCGTCAATAGATTCGCCTGTATTAGATTTACACACTGTGTACTATATTTTCTACACCTTGTATACATAATATGGCCATGTCTTGTGGTAGGACAATACTTACTACGTACAGCATGATCCTATTTTCCTTGATAGCCCCACAATAGCCCAGAGCAGTCACGGTGAGGTATAAGACGCCAATCACGAAGTACACGACAATGTAAACATGGCCGTATCTCGAGCCATAGGTGATTGCATACGACAAGCCAAAAGACAGTGACAGGAACCCAGGAAGTAACTGCAAATGGTAATGGTTTATGATATGACTTGAGTTTAAAACTAAGAGTAGATATAGATTTCCATCAGTGGCATATTTACACTAAGGGCCGGTTGCATCAAACCCTCTGTCATCGTTAAAGCGTTCGTTAATTTTTTATTGTATGGGAAGTTTCATAGACGCCTGCTGCGTGACGATGATGTGTCTGTCAAATGTGGTTGATGCAACTGGCCCTAAGACTAGTAGCCAAATACTTATTAGAGCCGCAGTCTATCTAATCTCTTTCGGGGTTGTACCACCTAACACGGTGGTAGCCTCACATCCTACGCGTTAATGCTCGTAGAGGGGCTTAGGAGAAATTTCCTCCTGCGAACACGACGGCTGTGGAATGAGCTCCCTTCCTAGGTTGCCCAGAGGGATGATTGCATGGGGTTCTTCAAAATATGAGTGAACAGATTTCTAAAGAATCAGCAACGCGTATCTAACACTCGACTACTATGAAACTGAAAACTTACTTCAATAGGTATTTTAGCACTAATTTAATTATTACTTTAAAATAACTTCTGCAAACTGTAATATTTTGGGCAATAGAATCAATGTTTAATAATTGTTCAAACAGTATTTTAATTATACAGTTAAAATGTTTTTCCCTTCACTACCTTGGAAACACGTGTTTTATCCTTTAATGCCAGCGGGTAAAAACGCATTTTATCCACTAGTGGTTTGACCTTGAATATAGTTAAATTAACTGCTTTAAAATTTATAAAAGTAGGTGAATCTAGTAACGAATATCTTTTACCATCTGTGGAACTACTGGAAGCAGTGATAAACGCATTTTTTCCGTTATAGTTTCCTCGCTATAGTGAGGGGAAAAGTTTTGTGACTTTTGTGTTACACTCGGGTGCAAATGTATTTTACTTCTCGTGTATTGAAAAATCTCACTCTCTCTCACTTCGCTCGTGGTTCAACTATAGAATCCTTTGACTTGCTCGTTTTTCAATTCCACACTCGGCGTTAAAATACAACTTTGCCCCCTTGTATAACAAATAACTATTTTCTAACTTTCAGGACACACAAATGCAATACTTCCAATCATATTAATATAATATATTATGTGCCAATGTCTTTGGCGTCAAAAAGGGTTAAACAGTAGGTTCGTTTCTAAAAATACAAATCATGACTATTTTTTAAGCGTCACTTACCCCAACAAGTGTAATGATAATAAGGAATAATGTTTTAACATCGTTTTTAACCCCGGCCAAGCCCATGTTGCCGGTATAAACAGAGCACACGCGATCTCGCTATGGTGGGCTATTTTGGACTGAAGCCACAGTTTTAGGGTTAGCGTAATGTTTTTCATTCTAATAAAGCTAGTCGCCTCACGGCAGCGATAATCCTGTGTTAGAAGATTAATGTAGGTAGGTATATTTTATGGCGCCTGTCGAGGATCGAAGCCACGACTCCTGAACCGTCTTCTTACACCAGTTAGTATCATGTAGGGCTAGCACATGATTGCCGCGAGAGTATGTCGCCGTGAGATAGACTACCCGTCCCGTCCTTATGACATTATTCCAAAGACAAAGATCTGTCTCACGGCGACATACTCTCGCCTCGCAGCAATCATGTCCTAGGCCTACTGAGCCGTAATGTGCCTAACCTAATCTGCTCTGTTATAGGTACACAGTCAGCATTAAAATCCAGGCCGTAGCAGGATAAGGGAAAAAAGGGCCCTTTATAATTAGGAGCTGGTGTTTTTTTTAATCGTCGCCTCATCTCTCAAGAAGGACGGTTATCAAGTCGTCGGTATGTTTTTTTTTTAATTTTTTATGTTTGTTCCTCAATATCTCCGTCGTTACTGGACCGATTTTGAAAATTTTTTTTTTGATTGAATGTATATGCATACAGATTGGTCCCATTTTTCTCAGAACCCAGTTCTGATGATGGGATCCTGGAGAAATCGAGGGAACTCCTCGAATCTGAAAGGCATACAGTGACATTTGGTGCAGTGGAACTGCTGATGATGGCCAGAACCGAACTCCTCAAATCTGAACGGCACGCTTATAGTAACTTTGGTATTTTTATAAGAACAGCATGCACTTTCGTCCAGAACAGTGACATTTGGTGCAGTGGAACTGCTGATGATGGCCAGAACCAAACTCCTCAAATCTGAACGGCACGCTCATAGTGACTTTGGTATTTTTGTAAGAAAAACATGCATTTAAGTCCAGAACAGTGACATTTATTTAGTTATGTTTGTTAAGCATATTGAGTTTTCAAGTCAAAGTTTGTCAAGCTTCGATTTCTTATAATATAATCGGAAACTCCTCAAACCTTAACGTTATACGTATATTCATTTGTGTTGCCATCTAATAATTAAAGCATTAAAAGCAGTTAGCTTTCTTAGGAAAGAAGCATTTAGTTTAGCCGGATGTTTGTAAACAACCTGGGTGCGCATCTGTACCTACTTGGCAACAATAGGTTTTTTATAATTGTTTTTGTCTTGTGTATATTATTAATTATGTTACGATTTACATCATTAGGCCATGAGTTTCGAGTATTAGATAACATGAATTGCCATATTCTTTTCCCATATAGGTATTCTGGTAAGTAGTGTAACGTTACGCGTTTGCTCCGTCACATGAAGTTTTTATTCCAATATTTACAATGAAAACCTAGGTAGGTATACTGCCAATTTGGCAAATAACTGAATTTGTTTATTATAATAGATGTCTTAAGTCAAACCTTGTATATAAAATGTAAAAAGTATAAATAAACTTATTTTGTTATAAGAGATTTTTTATTACTCAACGTGCCTAATATTATTTATGCGACTCCATGCATCCGATATTCTGATGACTTGTAGTTTTGACATTGATTGTTTTTCTAATGACGTTTCAGTAGTTGCCAGTATCGCGGTGATCGGACGAAAACGGTTTATATGTTACTTATTTGAAAACTCGTATCGAACGGTTCACGAATTTGATTCTTACGGCTTACATAACAAATTCGGTTTTCAAAAAACAGATATATTTTGAATTTAGGTTTAATTCAGCGTTATTTGCACCTATCTGAATAAAGTTGAAATGTCATTTGAGGCCATTTTTTTCGACTTTTTTGTTCGGGACTGTGCGTCTATATATTTTTATTCTAAGTGGCTATTACTATTTTTGATCTGTCAAAATGACAGTTTTTTTTTCTTGGCTATCGCCACGAAGGCATTTGCCAGCATCACGTCAATGATTTTGGAAAATTAGTTGAAGAAAATTAAAGTTGAAATATTAATGAGCAGTCATAATTTAAGGTGAAAAATGACAGATATATCATAGATGGTAGAAACCCTAGATAACAGGAATGTGATAGCAGATAGGTATTGGCAGGGTGCAAAGCGGGTGGACGGGGTAGCTAAAACGATCACAGCGCTCACTACGGCCAAAATTGACATCTTAGTCGCTGACTTACGCTGTCAAAACCATATTGCAGTAAACATTTTCATATCGTTTTTGAGATAAATTTGATATGGGCCTAGTAAAATTTGTTATGGTGAATTGTAATAACTTCAAGAAAAATATCGACTAAATTTTAGCTATTTCCAAGACCGTGGTGGAAAGGAAACCACCGTTTAAGTGAATAGTTGCCGTAAGAAGAAAAGTGTCGTCCAACATCTGAAGTTTTACTTAAAAGTGCGTAATCTTTTGATACAAGTATTGAATTGAATTTACGGTGAATTTATAGTGCAAATTTTATTGGAGTTATAAAAGCCGACGTGGAGGCCAATCCCAGTTATGTTCCAAAATCATTTTATTTGTTTCCTTAAGTGTGCTCCTGTGTACAAATCGAAACGGATTGACGAAAATGCGTAAATATCGAGGTTTCAATCGGACGAAGGAGCACGAGAACAATAAAAGCAGAAGTAGTCCATCCGCTGAAGGCTTATCACATTTTAAATAAAATTCTTGAAAACTTATTTCATCGCATTGATGAATACATATTTGATGTGATATCTGCTAAACCTCCAATATTTTCAAGTAAATGAAACAAGTTTTCGTAATGTATACTATACCTAATTAAAAGTTATAATAGCTAGTTTGTTTTTATTTTACAATAAACCCTGTACCCTGTAAATGATATTTATAATCATATTTATAGCAGTGAACTGATCAACAATTTCAAAAGCCAATGATTTATTAATACTTTATTGCACATAGGTACAAATGGTGGAAAAAATTCTTCAATCTCTAGCAAATGCCCAGCTGGTACCAATTTCTTGTCTTTATTCATCGTCTTAGGTTGGAAAATGATTTCGTGAGCGATGGCACGAAACCCCGTTTTAGTCACCAGTTTGTTAATTTCTCACTGAAAACAACAATTTTAATGTTATTGGCGGATAATGTTGTAACCACTATCGTCCAAAATTGTCTAATGTAGTAAAATAACACAAGATTTCATTAATTTTTTCACAATGTTTACTTACTTCTCGCTTGAGAGCGGCGACAATATTGTCCATAATGGTCACCTGTCACGTGGCGTGTCGTCGCGCACGGTCCCAACTGTCATGGCATCACTTAAGGTAAAATACCCCATAATGGACGGTGATGCCATTATGGACAAAAAACACAAATCCTTAAAAATAAGTCTCTAAAATAAGTTTCTAAAAACTGACGGCTATGTACCATAAACTAGAGTTGTAGAGCTGTTTAATTTTAAAGTTTCAATTAATTCGGTTATTTTTGAAGGATTTCGAGACAAGATAAAATTCACCAGTTTACTGAAAAAAATATCAAGACGAATTCTTAGTAATGTTGCTAAGAGAGATGAGTTCATGTATAAAATAATAAAAAAATAACGCACGGTGTAATCTTGAATGCGTTTTACTTACTGCATTAAGCATGAGATAAGGTATAAAACATACTAGTTTGTTGCTCCAAAGATATAAAGAAATGACGTTATTTTGCGAGTGTCCATTACTGGACCCGAAAAACTGCCACAAGGAACAATTTACAAAACCAAAATTTACAAGAAACAATCCTATGTTAAAATAACCCAAACTAATTGTATTTATGGTGTATAAAATTGACTCATTGCGTATCAGTTGGCTTTAAAAGTAAAATTTTAAACTTATTTCACTGTCCATAATGGGGGATCCATTACTGGAGAACTGCCGTCCATAATTAGAGAAAAAACACCTAGTTTTAATTTATTAACTATGAAGAAACCAATAGGAGTATCTATTCTGCAATACGCTTGAAATGTAGAAGAAGGATAGGACATTCAAAATTTAACACGCTTGGCGGTATAATTTTTACATTTATCAGTGAAATATCAAAAACAGGCGAATTTTTTTCTTAAACTGTCCATGATTGGGTCCGTCACCTTACCTATATGGTACAATTACACAATAGGCTACTTTCTTTCTAGTCAATGTATAAAGCATGAGCTAATGTTATTTAGACCTTGCTTAAACCTACTATCTGTATTTTCTGTTACTGGATAATAGTAACTCAGTATTAGAACCCTTTAGTATAGAACAAAAGAAGATGAAATGTCATAAAAACTCTTGTCTCCTACTTTCTATGGACTGTTTAGAGTTATCAAAATTCAAGTACTCTTATTTTATGAGTAAATGAGTACTCATAAGTTGTGCATATACTGATGATAGTCAGAGCAATGTTAACCCAAAGAGCTGAGTTCAACCAAAGCAAACGGATTCTCACCACTGCACCAGTAATATTTCACCACTGATTTATTTATTTATTTATTAAAAATATGTTTACATGACCTTACAGTATAACCAATACGTCACGAAACTTAGATATTAAAAAGAAAGAATGAAAAATACAAAAAAGAGGACAAGAAAAAAAAAATCAATTCATTTGGGCGATGACGTCACAGCGTGGCTCCGTTGCGTTGTTTATATGTTTCTAACATCTTACCTGACCTGAAGCCATTTCCTTAATTTTAAGGATTTACCTGTCTTTTAAAGGGACTTATGATGTCTTGACATCTAATCCGGCCCGAAGCCGTTTCCTTAATTTTAAGGATTTTCCCGTCTTTTAAAGGGATTTATGATGTACTTGACATCTTATCCGGCCCGAAGCCTTTTCCTTAATTTTAAGGTCTTTCCCGTCTTTTAAAGGGATTTATGATGTACTTGACATCTTATCCGGCCCGAAGCCGTTTCCTTAATAGGCTTCCAGTAATTTCTGACTTTTTATTGTTTTCACAATTTTCACAACATTTGAGGGATATGCAATTTCTGCTATGCTTATAATAACATTATATACTTTTATACAACGTGTTTCCGGTATCACTCAAAACCTCAGACACCCCAACTGATTTTTAGTTTTTTAAGCTCATCTAGAGTATTTATCTTTTAATCTGATGGTTACTTTTTTTTTAATTTGAATTTTTAATTTTCTGTACAGCTCTACTTGACTTTTAGCTCTACACTCAATAAAATAATTGCTAACTACCATCATAAACCATAAAACTATTTATTTGTGTACGTTACTGCAACAACATAAGGTTTACCAATAGACAGCTAAGACGTCACTTTAAAACACTTTAAAGCTTTGTCACAGTAAACTTCAAATTGGACAAGTAATCGCAGTAAGCAAATTTAAACCCAATATTCAAAATGACAAGGTTGAAATTAAGTACGAGTTCAATTTGTTATGACTTATGATAAACATTAAGATTAAACTGACAAACAACGTCAAACTCGTAGCGGAAAAAATTATCGTCCAAGTAACCAGCCAGTATTAATACCCCTAAATACTGAAAAAGGTAAACAACCTCTAGCAATGCGATATACTTACACAATGTTGTATTACGAGTACAATAGAACGGGCACGTAAAAAATAACTAATAATACTAATTTAAATAAAAATATTACCCCCATTAAGATATAGCTCAATCGATTCTACTCTCGATTCTGAACAAACTGTTTTCAGGTTTTTAGTGTTAGGTGAAACACGGTGTATAATTTTCTAATCTAATCTTGTAGGTATTACAGTTTTGAAATTATGTCAATTCCATACATTGATTTGTAAACTGGAATACTGTATAGTGAGAAGATAAATAATAGAACGTTATCTATCCTTTCCCTTTATAAAAATTGAAAAACATAAACCTTAAGTTCCAATACAACTTTGTACTTTACAAAGTATATACAATTCATTTTTCACCTCACTATACCCCAATTGCTAATTCGAGTCCAAAAAAACTACGACAGATACGTCAATGTCACAGCTGTCAATTTCACTTATGTCACTGTCAAAATACTTTTCAGGTTTCGCCAACCTTCTACATTCTTTATTTGGCACGTAAGAAATCCAAGAATACTTGATGATAAAATTGTGGAGGAAATTCGTTTTAGTTTTTTTGTTTTAATTCTCATACGTCAAATTAGTTCCACCGGTCGCCACTAATGATAAATGTTGGTAATTCGCATTATATTACGTGTATATCTGACAATCAACATCAACTTCATTCACGTTGCTAATAATAATAAAACTTAAACCAGACAAATGTATGCACTAAAGCTGCCCTATCTCAGTCAGGTGCAATTTTCGCCAATGTTTATTAAATTAGTCATTGGAGTCTAACAACCCATTACCAATATTAGAATGTTATTGCTGAAGGGTAGCACCTGAACTGGCTCTCAGAATGGCGCGTGGCGAAGTCAGGGGCTCACGAAAGGTATTTCCTTAGCGTATTGAACGAGTGCCCAATGTATCTCTGAGACTCCTCAGGAGATTTGGAACCATAAATTGAAGAACATTACTTAAACTTACTTACATACTCTCTTTAAGGTAAAACAATAGATCATTACATGTGCCATTTTTTATCTAAAAGGTTTATAAGTGTCGGTTGTCAATAAAGCGCTACTTGCATATTAACGTCTGTCTATCATATATCAGAGATATTGTAGTCTAGTAGACAGACCATGGTGTCATGGCCGCTTCCAAAACAATGGCGGCCGTGGCAACCATAAAGCCCACTATACACTATTTCGCTGATTAGCTAATTGTAAAATATATGTATAAAAAATTGGTCACAATATCTATATCATCAATAGTTTGTTCTATACCGCAAAATATAGCACCAAATGTTATTGATACCTGAAGTGATACAAGCGCAATACCAACTTTACAACTAAAAATCACGGAAAAAAAGAAAAAAAATCGAGCGTCCTAGTATTTATGTAAATAATAAAAGACTATTAAATATATAAATCAAAGGATTGAAATAAATAATAAATAATTTATCTTGGCGTGTGTTTTTATAAAAAAGGATTATACTATTTTACAAACATTTTACTGCAGTGGCAACATCGTAGTAGTTTTTTTGGACTCGAATTAGCAATTGGGGTATAGCTCGGAAAGGACTTTTTTATTCTTTAAAAACAGATAGCAAAATCGCATTTTATCCACAAGAGTGCAAAGAATATTTGAAATCCGAACGTGTCATTAGTTACTTTTTTAAATATAATTTCTTGTAAAGGCATGTCCCAGACAGGACAATTTTCTCCCTGTGCTTAAATTCATGTGATGCGAACGTAAAAATAATTTCATATCGAATTGTATCCGACTAAAAACATTAAATTCAAACAATTTTATAACATGATTTTACCATAAAACACTTGAAATCGTACAAGAAATTGTATTTTTGACTCTTCCGTTGTACTTATTCAGAACGCACCTTAAGTAACATTGCAATCTCAAAACGCGTGAAACGGAACGCACCCAAATAGATTTTTCTTCTTGATTCTTAATTTGAAAGTTTCGTGGTGTCGGTCGGTGCATCGTGGAAATTGTGATACCTAAACGCAAATTGACTTATTTGCAGTTGTTTTTATTGCCTGTTTCCTCGCTTTAGTGAGGTGAAAAGTTATGTGTTACACACGGGATGCAAAGTTATTTTACCTCGTGTGTATTGCAACACTCTCTGCGCTCAGGATTCTATTTTTGAACTACTCGCTTCGCTCAGGATTCTATTTTCGAACCACTCGCTTTGCTCGTGGTTCAACCATAGAATCCATTCGCTAGCTCGTAGTTCAACCCAAGAATCCATTCGCTAGTTCGTGTTGCAATTCCACACTCGGTTAAAATACAACTTTGCTCCCTTGTATAACAAATAACTATTGTTTATTTACTCAGCAATGTATCTATTTCACTCCACTGTTTTATGCCTGTAAAATCTTAACATTTGTCATCTGACTAATAGTTGAATTGCACACAAATGCAATTTTCCAGGTCCATTTCAATGGAGCCAATTTAGTAACAAACAAACAGAACTTCAAGTTCTGTAAATCACTAATTTATTTCTTTTCTTTCACATGACTTAATTGTTTTGTACTTTTTTGCTCAATCGAAATAGTTCTTGATCGAAATACTTACCTATTTCGTTTTACATCGCCGGCTGTTTGCATTTGCATTTGCAACAAAACCGTAATGGCGCCAAATTTTATTTGTGAAATTTATGTACTTACCGTATAGTTATGTGTTGTGACAATCGACAAGTATTTACTACACTCAGGGAGACTACTTGGAAGAATTACGAGAAAGAGGGATAATATGGGTTCGTCGGAGTTACAGAAAACTCAACTACAATGGCTTCGGATACAGACAATCAATCTCAACATTTAAAATAAACCGGGAAACAGTTTAACCGCAGTCGCCATCCCTTCGTATATATTTACACACATATATATTCATCTTCCCTACACTGGGCACGATGCTAGTATTCGGTCTGGTTCTTGTACTCCCGTCGATCCCCACCCTGACTGCAAACGCTCCACACTCCCCACCCGTATTATTGGCTCACCGGTGTCTCGGGCAGGAGGGTCAGCTGGACATGCCAGGGCGGCAGACGACGGGCGGAATACACGAGTAGGCCCGAAGGCGCGTCCTGAATCGGTACACGCTCGCCAGGACGGAGGTTGTTAGCACACCCAGCATACGCCTCTAACCGGCGGCCTGTATCGTGCCCGTACGTGCATTTGAGCAAGCTCGAGGAGCCTCCCGTCCCTCCCTCTCTGTTAGGACCAGCGCCTCTGCGTCCTTGCAGCAGTAACTGCTGGCTGGTGTAGTCACAGTACAGTACAGTACAGTACAGAAATAACTTGCACGCATTCTATTGCGAATATTGAAATATTCACTTACGTTTTCATCCTCATCGCCACTTGTGCTGTCCTCCTTTGATATATTATATCAAAGGAGGAATTCTGTTATAAATAAAACAACTATTTCTCCGTACGGCATTATCCGACCTCACACACTTGGTGCCATCTTTTTTTTTTTTTTGTAATTTTATGGCCTGGTATCTAAGACCTTTAAGCCAAGTCTTTATTTTTGATGGTGATGAGTCAGTTCTTTGTTCACTTCACAGTTCATATTTTAATATCACTAGTTTCACTAAAGCTGTCTTTATTTTAATGGTAATGCGTTTGTACGGTTTTTTAAGTTGGTTCACTTCACATTTCACACATTTAAAACTCACTTTCGTTGCATACTGTCAAACCGGTGTAACGTCAAACTGAACCAAAAGTGTTTTTAACGAACTTATAAATTGGTTGATAATAGTCCACATTTTGCAACAACACTTTTAGGCGGCGGGAGGGGTCGTCTGTGACTTCAAGCACTTCCTTTTCAGTTACCTCAGTGGCCAGAATGAGACGAGCCATGGAATATGCTGGACACGAAAAGACTATATGTTGTACATCACAGATGTTACCACAGTTGGTGCATTTGTCATCACCAATGATCCCAAGTTTGGCTAGGTGTGCAGGTGTTTTAGTGTGACCAAAACGGAGGCGGTTTAAAGTTGTGATGAAGTCGCGACTTGCTGTTCTTAACTTGTGGTACCATGGCTTAACTGGTAAGTTTGCTTGGATACTTCCATACCATTTTCCTTTAATTTCCTGATCTTTTTTCCAAAACTCCTTCCACAAACTTCTTATTTCATTATTTATTGTCGAATAACAATCTGTCATTGGTATATTTATCATTAATGATACATCTAATGGGTTAAGTCCTTCATTTGCAGCCTTATCAGCTATCTCATTTCCGGATATTCCTTTATGTGAAGGGATCCACATAAAGGAAATTTCAATTCCCTTTTTCTTATAAATAGTAATCATTTCTTTTATCTTAAAAATTATATACAAACTTTTGAAATGTATCTTAAAACTTTCTAAAGCTTTAATTAAACTTAAAGAGTCGGTGAGAATAAGAAACTTTTGATGACTATTTACATGACTTATAATTTTAATGGCCTCTAAGACTGCATATGCCTCTGCAGAGAAAATACTAAAGTTACCGTTCAGAACAAAGCTTTGGACAAATTTGGTTTGAGGATTATAAACAGCACTACGTACATGGTGATCTCCTTTACTACCACCAGTATAAAGTTTATAGACTTCTTCATTTTTACTTAAAAACTCTAACATTTCCTCATTATTATTGACTAAATCCTTAATTACTGAAACCTCACAAAACAAACAATCATATGTATGAGAATAGCATGGCCAAGGTGAAATACAGTATATTGATGGGTAATTTTTCTTTAATTCCAGCAAAATGCGAGACAGTTCGGGAGGATGGCCATTGAGAAGATCAGCACCTGTTGTTAGAGGCTCCCTACAGTTTAATTCGCAAGGTATGATTTTCTTCATTATATGTTGATTACTTGAAGCTAGTAGCTTCACACCGAATCTTTCTGCAAGTAGTAACCTTCTCAATGTAAGTGGCATAATATTAGTTTCTATCTCCATTGCCCTTATAGGGGTGGAGCACATAGCTCCTGAAATTATCCTCAAAGCCTTGTTCTGAATAATATCTAATCTTTGTACACACTTACTATCTAAATACGCTAAACAACTATAATCAAAATGACTCCTAACTATGGCTTTATACAAAATAGTGAGTATTTTTGGGTCTGCCCCCCAAGATACTCCTGCCAAACATCTCATTATGTTTAGACCCTTTGCTGAGTTTTGTGAAATATATTTAATGTGCTTTTCAAAAGACAGATTACTTTCAATAACTATACCCAAAAATTTATGGTGATCAACATGGGGAATTATTTCATTGTTAAATAAAATATGAAAAGATGGTAAATCTTTGCTAAAAATCATAGCGGAACTTTTAGAGGGATTTATTTGTAGTAGTAATTTATTTGAGTAATATGAATGAAGTTCCTCAAGAGCATAGTTTACCCTATTTATGGCAATGTCTACACTATGATGCACTGAGTATAATACAAGGTCATCTGCAAATTGCAAAATATTTACAAACTGTGTATTTACATATTTACAAATCTCACTAGTGTACAGATTATATAGCAATGGGGATAAAATTGCACCTTGCATAGTACCCTTAGATACAGATCTTGGTCCATGTAACATGTTATTATGTTTCACATATAGAATACGGTTACTTAGGAATTCATATATCCATTTTGCAAGTAGACCGGGTATCCCCAAGCCAGTCAAGACTTTAACTAGAACACTAGGCTGGACATTATCAAATGCCCCTTTTACATCTAAGAAAGCACATACAGCACTAGAATGACTATTTTTTGCATATTTCAGGTCAGATATGAGAGAAAGGAAGCTGTCTGCGCAGCTCCTACCCTTCCTGAAGCCATATTGCACATGAGGAATGATGCCGTTAGATTCAACAAACCAGTCAAGTCGACACTTAATAATATTTTCAAATATTTTGCCTATACATGAAGACAAGGATATAGGTCGATATGAATCGGCGTTATTTGGAGGTTTACCAGGCTTAAGGACTGGGATCACACATTGCGTTTTCCAAGACTGCGGAATTATTTGTTTCGACCATAATGCATTGAAGATGGCTAATAAAATATCTAGTACTGTTGAATCCAAATTTTTTATTAATATATAGGGAAAATCGTCTAAGCCAGGGCTAGTATTTTTACGTGATAAAAGACTTGATAAGAATTCAGTTCTTGAAAATGGTTGCAAAAGAAATTTTGTATTTTCGTTGTTATTATTGAGATTGTAGTAAACATCAAGATTATCTAACAAAACTGTGCTGTCATCAGACAACTTATCTAAAAAGGAGGGGACAAATTCATCACTATATGATTTATTTTTATTTGTATTCATACCTTTAAACCTTTTTATGTAGTTCCAAATGATGCTTATTGGCGTAGTTCTATTGAAATAATTACAAAGTCTTTTCCAGCCATTACTTTTTTCCTCTGCAATAGTTCGTTTTTTTAATGCATCAAGTCTTTTGTATTTTATATAATTATCTATAGTAGGATTAGCTCTATAGTATTTTAAAGCTTGATAAGAGTTGATGACACTCTGCTCACATTTTTCATTCCACCACGGAGCGGGAGGTTTGCTTTTAAAAGTTGATGTTTTAGTAAATTTTGGAATACATTGTTGTTTAAGAGTATCAAGACCTATGCAAAATTGATTGTATGACTCTAAAGGATTTTCATAATCAACAGTAAAATTTTCAAAGACGCTACTTGATAACTGATGAAACTTTGTCCAGTCTGCTTTGCTGTATAAATATTTATCAATAGGAGAGTTTACTTGATATCTATCAACTGAAAGTGTAATGTCGGTTATGGTCGGGAAGTGATAGCTTCCCATGTTGTTATCATTTACCAACCATTCGCAAAGAGGGGCAACACTAGGACTAATTAAACTAACATCTATGGCAGAAGGATTACGATTTGGATAATTAAGAGTTGTAAAGCTACCATCATTCAAAATGCATAAATCACACTCTTCTATCATGTCAAATAATTGCCGGCCACGCGGTTTGGTGGACGCACAGCCAAATGCTATATGATGAGCGTTGAAGTCGCCTGATACGAATATAGGTTTAGGTAGATCAAGAATTATTTTCTTTAATTTATTAATTTCTAAAAGACCGCCTGTTGGAGGGCAGTAAACACATAAGATTGTCAACTTACCTGTTTCAACCGACAGTGATAAAGCAATTGTCTGTACATCCTCATAGAAATCTGTTTGTAGTATTTTGTACTTTAAAAATGGTTTAATACTCGTAAGTATGGCTACACCACCATGTCTATTTTTTGCATTTTTATTATAGAAATTGTATCCAGGAATATTAAAATTATAACCATCTGTGAGCCACGTTTCGTTAAGTAAACAAATATCTATGTTATTTTCTTTTAAAAACTGAATAAGTAAAGGTTTTTTATTTTTAACACTTTGAATATTATGTAAAGCAATTCTTAACTGTGAAATATGAGAGGGACAAGAATCCATGTTATGACAAATTCTTTAAGAGCATATCCTTAATTATTTTGGTGTTAATTGGAGAGTCGTCAACTTTATTTGCTAAATCTACTAAAGTTTGAACAACAGCTGAGGCCAGAACATCGTTGCTCAGTAACTGCGCCTTAACATCGGCAACAGTGGGCAGTGCCGGTGGGGTCTGTGACTTATTTATAGTTACAGGTTTATTTACATTGGTATTTACATTATTAGTATTTACATTTTGCGCTGCTTGCAGCGGAGCCTTTAAGGCTGGGAAATTAGTCAGGTGTTCAGTATTTACAACAGTATTTACAGTGGAGGCGTAAGTGATTTTACTCCTTTTTTCATTAATTTTCTGCATTTTAATTGGGCATGACCTGGAAATCGCCATATGAGGTCCGCTGCAATTAACACAATTAAGTTCCGTTGGGGTTTCACAGTCCTTGTAGTGATGCTCACCAGCGCAACAGCTGCAGCGCTGTTTGCCGCTGCAGATCTTGGCCGAGTGATTAAATTTAAAACATCTGTAACATTGCTGCAGAGGAGGAACATAGTCAAAGACTCTGTACGAGAACAGGTCGTATTGGACATTATCCGGTAATGTGTTCGACAAGAATGTGATGCTTACAGTTTGTAAAGGCACTCGGTCTTGACCTACTTTTTTTGTGAATCGTCGAATTGAAATGATTTCGTAAATCGACGACAGCTTCGAATACAAATCCTTGTTAGAAATGGTCGTTGGAACAAATCGTATGATACCAGTTTTTTCTATATGCGCCGCAGGAATGAATGCTCGCAAGCCATTTTTTTCAAGAAAAGCGGAGTTATTTATGAAATTGTTCGCCGTGTTAAATTGCTTAAAGGCCACTACAATTTTATTTGCATTAACTCTGCGAATAGCCTGCACACCTTTGATTCCATTTGTGAATATATGATTCAGGTAAATCGGGCTTTTATTTCCAATTTTGTCCGTGCCAGTTGACTCAACAAAAACTTTAAATTCACTGTTGAGTGAGTTTTCTGGGTAAAGTCTTTTGTAATTAGGCTTGAAGTAAGGTAAATAAGAATTTTCCTCACCGCCGCCGACGCCATTACCATTTTCCTTGTCTAGGTCCACTGTCTTACTCCTTTTATTCTTTTTGTTCCTGGAGGCCGGGGGTTTCTCACCCCCGCCCTCGCCGTCACTCATTTTCTATCAGTATATTACACTAATACTATATTACAGACAAAATTACAATATATATATATACAGAATTTTGAAAAGTTTGAAAAATATTTGAAATTTTCCGCCCTCTCAGTTCAAATTCCCGCCAAAGAATCTGGTGCCATCTTGACAGCAACTGAGTGTTGCCAGCACACCGCCATTTATTGGAATACCACAGTACCTATAGGGTGTAGCAAAGGTCCCGAGTGATACTTTAACAGCTGATAGGGTTACTAATGACCCTAAGTGCGATACAAGTAAAAAAAATTCGTAGTTCGAAAAAAAATGAGTTTCGATTTTTTCCGCTTAAATGGCAATCAGGGTATTGACCTTGTCGGCTGTTGAAGTAGGGTGCATTGGGGTAATTTCTAACGTCGTCTAATTTCGAAAGTCACATAAAAATCACCATTATTTCCATCATATCAAGATTCCCCTTTCGAAATTACCCGAGCATTTCTGTATGTCGAAATTATCTGAATGCACCCTATTGACTTTTGTTACATGCTATATAGTTTCAGGGCATATTTAAACTTTTTTATTTATTTATTTAAACTTTATTGCACAATACATAAGTATAAATAGCGAACTTAATGCTTTGAGACATTCTCTACCAGTCAACCAATGGGCTATACCAGAAAGATTAAGTAGGTCTTTAGTGTTAAACGGTATTTGGTTTATTTGGTAATTTTTATGTGATTTCTTCAAAGAACCGCGGACTCTTTGAATCCTGATAGCCTGATAGGAGAAAGGAACTGTCCCAAGATTTATTTTCCACTCCGTTTATCGGTATCGTATATCGGTAATGGGATGGACAATCCCAAAAATGTCTGGAAATCTTGGGACAATTTTTTTCTCCTATTAGGACCAAAAAAAAGTACCCATGTTAAAAAAAGATTCCAGGGATATAAACTTGACTTCCTAAAATGTTGAAATCCCGAAATGTTGAAAGTATACATTTTGAGAATTCAACTTTTTAATATTTCAACGTTATAAGAATTCAACATTCTGGGAAAGTCAACATTTCGGGATTCCAACATTTTAGGAATTCAACTTGGTGGTCCTTGAGGGTCTATGTATATTGCTATACATGTACATATATCACAGCTAGAAATATTTTAGGTATATCATTGACATCATTGTATTGAGTTTCGTGTTAAAATTCAAACTAGGCATTTTATTACTAATTATTTAATTTGTGGGGTGTCTTTGATCACCTGCATGGGGTAACATTGACCATACTTATTATATAGTATATATACAAAGTTGATTATTGTGTATTATGTCAAGGTACTTATTGAGGCTGATTATTTGATCTCTTTTTGTGATAAATATTGAGACAATCTTACATAAAGTTGATTTTTCGAAGATGGTTATTTATATGTTTGATCAAAGTAACCACAAAATAGCATTAAACAGTGGTAACTTTTGTACCGATTTTTATGTTTCCTTGAGATGAAATACTTCTGTAAGGGGTTACATTCGTTTACCAAAAAAACCTAGTTTTAGTTTTTTTTCTCCGCACATTATTTTATTAGCATTTCTAGATTTTTAGCAGCGAAAGACTAAAAAAAAGTTGATGTTAGAGAAGTTTAAACTTTGAAACTGATCAATGTAACCCCAGTTTACGGTGCATCGGACCATTTCTCTACTATTTACAGTCTAGCCAAAATTTGTTAGATGAGATTTAAACAAAAATAAAATACTACCCTACTAATTTTCTATATTTACAAATTTTACAATACATAAACTAATCTGTGTGCCTACGGCTGTGTAACCCTGCCTTACCACCTTTCGGTTCTGTGGTCCTGGTACTACAGCTGATAGGAAATATGGATATTTGCAGGAAAATTTCTATTATTTCGCCTTCCGGTTCTGCGGCCCTGGTACTACAGGTGATCAAAAATATGGTGTAGCTGGGAAAAATTATAAATGAAAATGTTTATACAGACAGACACGTTGCTACAGATGTAGTGCGAAAGCCGAAAGGCTTTTTCTTCGTATTTTTACGGAAACGTTCGTATTTGCCATGCTAGTTCAGACATTGTCAGTACGTCTTATACTGAGACTGGCTGAAATAGCATCACGCGCTCGTACATTTCCGTAAAAGTACGAAGAAATTCTTTTCGCACTAAATTTGTTATCTGTGAGTAGCCTCATTTCTTAAATTATTTCTTAATTAATTTAAAAAAAAACAATTTGAGATGCCTATAATTCTAGTATAAGAAGCTGTTGGATGTGATATGTAAAATAAACTTTCATTTAAAAATCTTTAATTTTTAATTTTTACATTACCTAAAGTGACCCCTATGTTAGAAATGTATTAATGTAAGTTACATATCCGTCTTTGGGTCATACATAAGGTTAAATACGTCTATCAAATTTCAAGTTATTCGAATCCGTATTTTCGGAGAAAATTGGCTTTGCCTGTGACAGACGGACGGTGATCCTATAAGGGTTCTGTTTTTCCATTTGGAGGTACGGAACCCTAATACAACAAATTAAAACTAATTTAACAATTTTTTGTTATATTTTCACCATATTATTCCTTAAAATTATGATTCATTGCAACTTTCATATCATACTACTATAGAAATATTACCAGTAAGATTGGTAAAATACTCGGTAGTATTGGGAATATTACTGGTAATATTGGTAGTTCACTAAATGACGTTACGTAGGTATTATTCTTTGTTATAATACAGTGCAACATGTCTCCTTTGTATCAATAAACACAAAAGGAATATTTTTTATCTATTTTTATGTCTATATTTCTCTAAATTACCGCTAAGTGGTAATATTACTAGTAACATTACTGGTAAAATACTCGTTTTAGTAATATTACCGGTAACGACGGTTACCTATCAAAAAGTCGAAAATTGTAATGTCGAATATTAGTAGCCCGAAAACGCTTCCCATTTTATTAATTGGCCTAAGTTTCGTTTGCCCGAAAGTACTTTTCCCCTATTATTATTTTACCCATTCTTGTTTCGCTGTTATTTTGTTTCGCTTATGATTCGAATCAACACTTATTAAAATTCCTAAGTATCATCTGACAACTATCTTTTGTGGCGTAAAGTCTTTAATCCGAAATATTATTTAGCCGCTATATCAAAAGTTAGAAATTCGAATTAACACTTATTAAAATTCCTAAGTATCATTTTACAGCTATTTTATATGGCGTATAGTTTTATAAATCGAAATATTATTAAGCCGCTACATCAAAAGTTCGAAATTGACTGAAGATGCAAATCATCAATGGATTGATTTGCTATTTATTTTACGTAGGCGTTAATAAAAATTGCTTTACCCTTTGTGTGGGTATGAAGATAAATTTTAATTATTTATGATCATAGTCATGAGAAGTGTTTACCGTTTGCAGCAAGAAGTTAATACTCGTATTTCAGTGTTTGTTAATAGAAAATGGTGAAATATTTCATACATAAATTCGGTGAAATATTTAAATCTAACAAGGGGGGGTTAAAAATATATTACGGGGGGCTATACTTTCGACAGAAATAAAGTGAATAATGATCGTTTTTACTGGGTTTGTGAATTGAGACGGGATAAGATTTATAAGTGCACAGTTTCAGTGATAAGTACACCTAATGAGATGAATGACAAAATGCATGATATTAAAAAGTTTCCGGGCGAACACAACCACGAACCAAATCCCTTACGCAAGGAAATAGCAGATTTTACACAAAGCCTTAAGGAAGACGCAAAGAAAACGGGATTAAAAGTATGCCAAATACTACATAACCAACAAAGTTCACGTAGTGACGAAGTTTTGAACAATTTACCATCAAAATCAGCTATGAAACAAGTGATTTACAGAGCTAAGGCAAAACTTCCGAAAATAAAAGAACCAACCGATATTTTATTTGAAATGGACGTTCAAAATACTCAAATTAGAGTCGAAAATTTTGTTATAAAAGATAAAATTTATGACGGGAACCGCCGTATTGTACTATTATCAACTTATAATTTGATGAAGATATTGCAAGACGCAGATTTTTGGATTATGGACGGTACATTCAAAATTGTGCCTTCAATTTTTCAGCAATTATACACCATCCATGGGAACTTATCAATTACAAACAACAAATCCAAAACATTTCCTTTATTGTTTGCATTATGCACTAACAAAGACAAAAAGTCATACGATATATTGTTTGAATTATTAAATGAATATGCCATGGAAAACTACTTGACTTTTAACCCAAAATTATGTATACTGGACTTTGAGAAAGCGGCTATCCGAAGCTTACGATCCAATTATGAACATGTTGAACTGCACGGATGCCATTTCCATCTCGGTCAAATAATATACCGCCAAGTACAAGATAGAGGACTAACTGAACGATACGCAAGAGACATCAGTTTAAAAAATGATGTAAAATGTTTACTTGCATTAAGGCTGCTTTCAAAAAAAACGTCAAAAGAATGTAAAATTGATAGTTTTAGTCGGTGAAATACTACACTTTCCGTTATCCAATAGATTTATTGAATTCAAGTTCCAGTTAGAGCATCTTATTATCTTGATTTTTATAAGACTGGATTTTTGAAAACTAACTCACTAAATTAATTATGAATTTTTCTCTAATGCACGTTTAGAAAAACGCACGTATAGAGCTGAATCAGTCGATCTTATTTGTAAAATTTGGACAATTTTGAATATTAAAACGGGTAAATTTATAATTCGTATATCCTGTACCACAATCATTTCAGACTAGATTTTTATTTTAAGTTTTTGAAATAGGCTAGTTTACCTAAGGCGAATTCAATTTTTTTCAGAAATTACCTAAAATTAAGTGACAATTTCTTTGAAAATCTACATCACATCGAAGTAAGTTTTATACTAAATTAATCTGCAACGTTTACTTAAATTGCTGTTATGCCTTAGTGATTATAAATTGCTATTATTGATTTTTGCCAATTTTTTGAAAACGAGCCTTCACCGGTACAATTATTACCACTTTTGGACATTTTCTCATATTTTGTTAGACCAAGTAGAAAAAGTCCTATAATGTGATATATATTTATAAACTACTCGCAAAGCCCTTTAATTTGATACCACACACGGTATGATCGAGCGCTCGGCTGCGATTTCACTATTTTTAACACGAAAGCCCTCAAGGAAATTCCTTTGTACTTTTACAAGCTTTTGGAAACGTTAAAAGGTTAGTATGTATTTAAAATGTGTTTGTTTGTTTTTTCTTATTTATTTATTATATTTTATCTAATGAAATGTTTTGTTACAGGTGACGCCAAAGACATAGCCACTTGGTTTGAGGAAAACTACGTAAGTGGTACTTGCACTCAACAGGCAAAGTACCTGCTAGAATATTGGAGCTGCGATGTCGTCAATCAATTAGGATTTCCAAGGACACAAAACTCAGCTGAAGCTTGGCATCACCATATAAATCAAATCATAGACAAAAAGAAACCCGGTTTTTATTTACTTGTCAGTGAATTAGCAAAAGAAACTATAATTAATACCTCCGACATGGATAAAATGATATGCGGAAGCCCCCCAGTTACAGGCCCCACTCTGTAAATGTTTTGTATTTGTACGACTATGTTATGTTATAATTAACTTGAATCGATCTGATCAATCGATTCTGCTGTGTTAAACTACATAATTCGACGCTGGAACGGTTAATTGACTAACAGACCATTTTTGGGCATATGGAGTTATATACATCATTGGAATCAGCGATTTTTTCTGCGTCTAACGATCCGGGTTTCAAAACGATCTGAAGACTTTTTTTGGCTTGTTAGCAAATTGGAAAAAGGCATTTTTACTAAAAACATTTTCTCTAACAAGCCACTTTTTTGACAAATTATTGAGATACTGGATATATGCTAAAGCCAAAAACACTTGTTTGGATGTTAGTCAATTACGTTTAGTGAAATTTTATATGTTTTAGTTTATAAGTCATTTTACCGGAATCAAAAAATGTTATGATTATACGTTAACCATTTTTCTAGAACCGCGGTAGTAAAGAACTGCACGTTAGCCGTTTATCCAGAACCGCGGCAGTCAAAAACTGCACGTTAGTCGTTTATCCCAACCGGCGAAATAGTGGTTTAGGTGGTTTACCTAAACACTTTTCTAATTTTATATTTTTTTAATAAACAATTTGAATGTATGACACAATGCTGTTTTTTTAAGTGAAGTTATTGTATTATGTTTAAAACACTACAATATCTTGCACAAATAAGTTTAACTTAATTAAAGATTCTTTCATAACAAATACAATAGTTTTCAGTATGACAGTTTCTAAAAACAGGTGTTAGTTTTTGGTGAATTGCCTTTTAAGCTGTTATACCAGTATTTCATAATTTCCTCTTTCGTCCAAACCAGCGCCAAGACCAGACGTGCGCTCAATTATTTCCCGAATATTTAATATTAACTGGATCGTAATCTCACCCTTATTTGTGTATATTTTGTGTGGATTTTGGTGTGCATTAGATAAATAAATAATCTAGTGCATCGTTGTGTCGTGACGTATACGTGCTGCTAGCGGCCCCGCGCTCCACCTCGCGAAAACGAGACAGCGTCGATAATTTGCCTCTTGCTCTAATTCACCGCACGGCCCAACGCCTCACAGTGGATCGAAATGAATAAAAAATGGACATTCGCATTTTTTTCCAAAAATCCTATTTTAAAAAATGCTCTTCGGTTGAAAATGATATGAGAAATAAAAAATGTTATATAAAATTTTTCAAAATGAGGCTTATTTTAAGCAGAAAAAAATAAAATGTGTTTTTTTTGTATGAAACTGAAAAATAGGTATCTTATTGTAAGAAAACCGTAACCGATCCCGCTTTCAAACCTTTACAGTGTCATTGTCCTACTTTAGAACAGTAGAAAATAGTAAAAACCTTATCTGAGTAGGTGCCCGTTATTTTTTGTAGTCCAATCAAAAGTCAGTAAATACAACATTTTTCTTAGTGCTTTATTTTTTTATTTTCATAAAAAAACGGTATATTCATGACAATTTAGTATAAAAATAAAATATATATGACATTTTGATACAGATAAATACAAGTTTTTACAAGGAAATGGTTAAAAATTACATTGAAATCGAAACATTTATTGCGATGTTTTTAGTAACTATGATAGTAACAAAAAGTTAAAATTTACTTGAAATCAACAATAACAATATAAGTTATAAAAAAAATACATTGTATAGATCTATTTTATTCACCACCTTCTTCTACACTTTCAAACATTTCTATATTTTCAGTATCATCAGTGCTTATGTTTTCTATTATTAATAATTCCAAAGCTTTAGAAGAGAGGGTCTTTTTAGTCGCTTTACTTAGCGGTGGCCTCAAAAAAGACAATCTTGGATCAGATGACACCAAAAAATTGTTATTGTTGATTTCAAGTATATTTTAGCTATTTGTGTACTATCAATAAAAACACCGCAATAATTGTTTCTCTTTCAATGCAATTTTCTTGTAAAAAATTGTATTTATCCTTAATAAAATGTCATATATATTTTGTTTTTATACTAAATTGTCATGAATACACCGTTTTTTTAATATAAATAAAAAAATAAAGCACTAAGAAAAATGTTGTATTTACTGACATTTGATTGGACTACAAAAAAAAACGGGCACCTACTCAGATAAGGTTTTTACTATTTTCTACTGTTCTAAAGTAGGACAATGACATTGTAAAGGTTTGAAAGCGGGATCGGTTACGGTTTTCTTACAATAAGATACCTATTTTTCAGTTTCATACAAAAAAAACACATTTTATTTTTTTCTGCTTAAAATAAGCCTCATTTTGAAAATTTTTATATAATATTTTTTATTTCTCATATCATTTTCAACCGAAGAGCATTTTTAGGGTTCCGTACCTCAAAGAGGAAAAACGGAACCCTTATAGGATCACTCGTGTGTCTGTCTGTCCCTCTGTTACAGCCGATTTCTCCGAAACTACTGGACCGATTTACTTGAAATTTGGCACACGTATGTAAACCTGTGGCCCAAAGACGGACATGTAATTTAATTAAATGAAATTTAATCATAGGGGTCACTTTTGGGGGGTAAACTTGAAAATTAAAAATCAAAGTTATTAAAACTATATTGTGTTATATATCAAATGAAAGAGCATTTTATGAGCATTTGAAATATATTTTTTTTTAATTTTTAGTTTTGGTATTTTAGAAGTAATTTAAGAAAATAGACAAAAAATGACCATTCCCCCCCCCTTATCTCCGAAACTACTTAGCGTAAAATTTTCAAAAAAATACACGAGATAGCCCTCTACCTGTAGATTAAAGGAAAACCTATTAGAAATCTACAGTCAAGCGTAAGTCGGACTTACGAGAAAAAAACTCAAATTAAGATTTTCACCCACTGACGCTGCAAGCAGTTACTAAACGTCTTAAAATTTTGTAAGCGTGATGGACAGGTAGAAAGAAATTCATTTCTGTCTTATTCTTTTTAGAAATTGTTCAATTTTTTTTTTCGTTTGCCAAAATGACTTAAGTTCCTACTAAAAAGGAGGCGCTTAAGACCGTTTGTAAGTGGACTGAGCAAAATTTTGTTCAAATCGGTCCAAAAAAAGGTCTCTGTTGACGAAAACATAGAATTTGTGCCAACGACAGCCCAAATCTGAAGTCCAATTTGCTCTATCTCTTATCGTTTCCGAGATATATACGTAAAGTCTTGAAAGTGCGAAAAGTTAAATTTGCCATCAGAGTCGTTCAGGCGCTCATGAGTTCTTTGTATGGAAAAGTCGAAAACCGACTCGCACTTGACCAATGTTCATAGAACGTGTTGTGGTTTTTTACGCGGGTCCGCGACTGACGACGTTCGAATGTTTTGTTCGGAAATGTTTGAGGGTGGTTTCTTTGAAACGTTGCCGGCGGCGGGTGGTTCGACGGGCGAAGGTCGGACGACACGCCGCACGCGACGGTCTGTATTCGTTTTGTACAATAGCAACGGACGGCGGGTGGCGTCTTGATATGTATGAGGTGTATGAGGTAATACTAGAGAGGACACTGCGAGCAAAACGTTTGCGCTACAAACATAAGTCCATTGGACTTATGTTTCTGCCTGCACACAAATAAAATGTAAAAATGCCTTCCTGCGCAACAAGATGCTGTTTAAGCCATACGAGAAAATCGAATAAAACTGACGTGTCACATTTAATCGGTTAGTATACACGCTATGTTAATCGATCTTTATTTAAGTAATTATTTCAATGAAGGGACGCGCTCGACGCTCCTCAAACGCGAAGCTATCGCTGCCATTTTGTTGAACGAAATCATAGATTCTATACATAGATTAATCGCATCATAATCGCACAGACTTGACATGTAGGTAATGAAGTATAGTAATTGTGATTATATTCTGTTTGTAATATATAAAAGAGAAATGTTAAATTTATTTCACGTTATACTTATGAATACTACACAGTTCTAACACGAGTTGTAATCGATATTTTCATACAATAATAACCTATGATTTTCTTCAAGGGCAATTAAAGTAGGTATATGAAAAAAATCAATAATGTATTTTTGTTTCACTTAGTAGAACTTAAACATAGCACAATGTATGATAGTGCTAAAATTAAACTACTTACCCCCTTATTCATAATTTAACATAATCACATTTCTATCACACCAATACGCCGAAAAGGGACAAACGAACTTTATCGGCTTGATAACTTTAGTGTGCGTTTATGAATAAGGGGGTTAGTATTTTACAAAAAGTATAAAAAAAGGTCTACACTAAGAGTGTCGCGTCTAGGTGGTCATTGGTCGTCTTACTCTAATTTTAATTTTAATTTTAATATACCATATAATAATTATGTACCTAAATCAATTGTGACGTGTAATATGTAACAATATTATAAATAAATGAGTATGAGTATAAGTATGACACGGTACCTCCCCACGCATGCGCCGCGCGGTGCCGGCCGGAGCTCAGACTTTGTTTGGGGTGTAATTTCTAGTATGTTAAGTACATAGTAATTCAATGGATGAATTGTACTTCTGTGAACTGTTTTCGATATACTTAATCGAATATATGATGTAAATTTTTCTTTACTACAATGCAAGTGTTTGAGTACCAAGTTAAAAATTTCACTTTCTTTTTGCCGGTTTCATACAAAAATATCGTTTGACTGTCTCTTTTTTGGGTAATATCAATATTTATATGGAAACGGATTAAGTCGCGTATAATCTTCTTCCTCTAAGAATTACAATGTAAGTATTTTTGCATTCATTTTGATCAGAGCACAACACAACAGTTCAAAAATCAGTCTACCAGAGCTTCTGAGTTCCGTCGCCGACGACGGGTGACCAAGGGTCAGAAAACCCACGCACCCGCGACCGACAGCGTGTGGCACAGCGGCACACGCGGCTCACATCCAAACGCCGCCGGGCGCGTGTGACGGGCCAGAGAAACCAGGGCCTTAGGGCTAGGTGGGGGGGGGGGGAGGGCGGTGCCTACAGCAGTTGTAGTTGTATGCATACCTAGCTCACGCACACAGACGCGTCCGCTGGCGCCGCCAGGGGCGGCTCACTCCGCTATCCTATCGCCGCGCTACAAGTATATCCTGGCGGCCGCGAGCTGTGGCCGCGAGTTCGCGGCCTACTCAGGGGTGGCGCACATTCTCACGGAATGCACGTTCGCACTTTCTATTGTTACTTTACGTCGCGAGGTTTTTTAAGCGATGTCCGCGGGTGGAATGGCTAATAATACTTAATTAAATAGACATATTGAATAAAATTAATACCAAAAGATATTCTTATACAGATCTACTACTGATTAAGTCCCACGGAAAAGTTCAATAAGGCTTGTGATGTTGGAACCTTGAACAAAAATATATAAATACAGCGTATATACCTAGAAAGTACTCAAGACTTGAATATAATAATAAAACATTTAATGTGAGTATTAATTCGTTTGGATCCATTGGTAACCCTATCACCGGACGCCGCGCACGTGCGGCTCGTTTCTTTGTAAGAATGTTGTAGGTATTTAAAAAGGCGGCATTTCGGAAACATCAAAGCAGTGGGCCTTCTTTACTTGTGCTATTATATATTCTGTGGCGCCGCGCCGGTGTCCACGTGCGCTCTCTGCAGTGTGCGCTGCCGCTTAGGGAATGCAGAACCGGTACCAGTCCCAGAACCGGGACTGAGATTTCCGGTACTGGGAAAGAACCGGGAAATCCCGGTTCTTCGGTACTTTTCGGTACTGAGGGTTTACTAGTACATTTGTTGTAAAATTACGAATAAAACATAAAATGGAA
Organism: Leguminivora glycinivorella; assembly: GCF_023078275.1. Classification (NCBI taxonomy): domain Eukaryota; kingdom Metazoa; phylum Arthropoda; class Insecta; order Lepidoptera; family Tortricidae; genus Leguminivora; species Leguminivora glycinivorella. The sequence goes on along the minus strand of NC_062987.1, from coordinate 2,990,609 downwards.
GTCGTCGATAAGTTTTGCTACCTTAGGTCGACCGTATCCAACAATCTCTCGCTTGATGCAGAGATTGTTGGATACGTATTGGCCTGATTGGCCAAGCGGCGACCATGTTCGGGAGGCTACGTTCAAGAGTATGGTGTAACAAACATCTCATTATGTTTTATTATTATTAAGAGCCTGCGATGTCCCACTGCTGGGCAAAGCCCTCCCCCCGCTTTTTCCATTCCTCCCGATTTTGTGCAGTCCTCGGCCATTCTTTCAAAAAGGAGTCCAACTCGTTCCGCCATCGCATACGTGGTCTGCCGGGTCCCCGTTTTGGCCTGGGCTGCCCTCTGTGGTAATCTTGGCCCATAGCTCGTTCGGCATTCGGCAGACATGACCAGCCCAGTCCCACTTCAGCTTTGCCGCTTTCCGAACTACGTCGACTATTTTTGTTTTGGAGCGCAGCGTGGTGTCCCATGTCCATGAGTTTTCGTTTAAATGACAGTGGCAAATCGCTTTTTATGAGATGTTTCATGGACCAATAGCTTCTCCAGGCGTTTTCAGTCCGTCTTTAGACTTCTTTCTCTTGTCGTGCCTGGAAAGAAATTAGTTGGCCCAAGTAGATGTACTCCTGGACATATGCAACCCATTCTCCTTTTATCTCAATCCTACATGCGGTGCTATTATTGGTCCATGAACGACATGTTCATCTGAAGTCCAATTGGCTATTGTTAGATTTATTCCGGTCGCCTATTAGGACCAAAATTATAGTATACCAGACTGCGTTCTAAGCATACTTTCAAAAACCAGCAGGGTTAGCACATGATTGCTGCGAGAGTATGTCGCCGGGAGATAGACTACCCGTCCTTATGTCATTAATACAGTTAGAAGAAGACGTGTCATCTATCTCGCGGCCATCATGTGCTAGGCCTACTGGACAACATGTGCAAGAAATCATTACAGACCTCAACTAATTCTAACATTAGCAAAGTTAGTTTGGTTTACCCTCTAAGCATAACCAACGCCGAGGTCCCGATCATAGCCGATGATGAATACCGAGCGGGACGAGTCTAACGCGTTTGAAACTATTTTCATTACATTTGTACACCATTAAATGGATATTCCGTCATTTACGTTCAAATTTTTGAAGTGATTAGGCGTTTTAGTTTGTAATTTTTGTCCATTTTTCAGTACCGAAAAGTACCGAAGAACCGGGATTTTATAACATCAGTACCGGTACCCAAAGAGTTCAAAAATCCCGGGATTTCCCGGTACTTTCGGTACCGGGAATTCCCGGGAGCATGCCGCTGCCACGAAACGTTTACCTACTCCGTGTAATATTACTGATAAAAGAAAGTATTGACATGAATTCACACGTTTCGGAAATGACTGTAGGTATTTTAAATATTTTAGCACAATATGTTTTTTGCCTCTTGTTGCCTATTATACAATATATACATACCTACTATGGCAACTCTATCACAGCGCAGAATATGCAGAAGCCACATGGTGGTCTGCGACAGAAACTCAATAGACATTTTTAGAGTTTTTAAAATAAGTACCTAAGTAGGTACGTGAAGTAACATGGTAAATTAAAAAAATATCATTAGATACTTATTGCGAAGGTGTAAACAATTTCCTTCGTTTTGCCACATATCAATAATTACCTATCTATATTAAATTCATTAATCCGTATACATTACATTTTTACAGTACGGTAATACTCACCCCGTTATTCATAAACGTACACTAAGTTATCAAGCCGATAAAGTTCGGTTGTCCCTTTCCGACGTATTGGTGTGATAGAAAGGGACAAACGAACTTTATCGGCTGGGTAACTTTAGTGTACGAAATTTTACATAAAACACCTACTTTAAAATAAAATAAAAAATGTTGAATTTGGTTAACATTATAAAAGACCTCACGCAAGCTGTGCTAATTAGTTCGCGAATTCGTCGAGAGGTGGCGCTAAACACAATTATGCTCATTAGAGAACCTATACTTCTAGCCTAGCCCAGTCTTTAGACTTATGTGAGTAACGTAAAAGTACCTAATAGTTTTGTAGGTATTTAAAATAGGATTTTTGAAAAAAAATGCGAATGTCCATTTTTTATTCATTTCGATCCAATGTGCGCCTCCCGATTACACCCGACACGCTACAATACCGCGCCTACGTCGCTGCAGACCTACCTGTGCTACGCTGTGCTACGAATCCGGCCTACGTTACTGTACAAAATAATAAACAAGCAACACACAATGTCTTCACCGACCCGTAACTCAGAAACAGACGAAACCACCGACAGTCGTGTAACAGGAGTAACGCTGCGACAAAAAAGAAAAAGGCTCCAAAAAAACTGGAGTGTCGAATTGAGTGAGTTACGCGACGAAATGAAAGAGTTATTTAAAGAATCTACTACCAGACTTGCAAATCAGTTGAATAAAATATTCCCTACACTCGATGCAATCAAGGAATCAAATAACAAAATTGAGGCCTCCATTAACGTACTAACTGCTGCTCGATGCTCGCTCCGCTGGAAGATGCTCTTAAATCAAAGTCAGAACAGGTGACCTTATTAGAAGAAAGGCTTGAAGACACCTTAAGGACATCCAACAACAAATGTGTTGAAATTAAAAATGTTCCCATAGGTGATAAAGTACCTCAAGACACTCTGATAGGTATGGTCAACTCATTGGCAAATAACTTAAAAATTGCCTTATCTAACTCGGACATTTGTGACATCTACGCTCTTAAAGGTAAAACAGACAAAAAATCTATTGTTGTCGAGTTTAACTCAACGATGACTAAGGATAAGGTTCTTAAAACGGCGAAAACCTTTAATACGGCGAGCCAGCAGTCCAGACTACGAGCTACACATCTAGGACTTGTACACAACCCCGATACACCCATATTTATCAATGAACGCCTGACACAAAAAGCCTCGAGGCTCTATTTCCTCGCCAGAGACCTCAAGAGATCGAAAGAATATAAATATTGTTGGACCTCGTTTGGCCGCGTCTACGTACGTAAGACTGACAACTCCCCGGTAATCTGGATTACTAACGAATCGCAAGTCCAAAGACTTTTTAATGAATGACTATACACCTGTAATGTACATGTATCGCAGTCAAACACACTCAAGCATAGACTATTTCCATAGACTATATCTTGACATTCCAACATCCGCAGCCGTCATGCTGCGACAAACACATTAAGACCGATGAATACAAATTCACAATTAAATACAATAGTTACTACAGTGACAGCCTACTTTTGATATAGTTATGTTACATGATGATAAATTGAACGAGTTAGACAACCTGAGTAACAATCATAGTTTAACATGTAGCATCTCCGATCTGCCCTCTCACTTGCCAACAAAAAAGCCTACTTATTCCATCGTAACGCAAAACATTAGAAGTATTTATAAAAATATTGATGATTTAGATATTAACCTAACCTCATTACCAAGACAACCCGACATTCTTGTTCTTACGGAGTGTCGGCTGATAAAAGATAAGCCGCTGCCTATTAAATACAACTTTTCCTGTTACAATACTACCAAGCAAATAACTCAAAATGACGGAGTGGTCGTTTATATTAATAATACTATTTCTCACCAAATTAAGGAAGTTATTTTAGAGGATGCGTCATGTCTACAAATTTCTCTGTCTAGCCTTACAATTTTATGCATTTATCGCTCCCCGTCGAATACCAACATAAGTAATTTTGTTTCATCCCTGGATACGCACCTAAAAACCAGCAACCTAAGTAACAACGTTGTTATCACAGGCGACATAAACATAAACATCCTACTACAAAACAATTCCACAAATTGCTATATTCAAATGTTAGCTTCCCACGGTCTCTTACCGGCTCATAAACTAAACACGCGAATTGATAGTTGTCTAGATCATATTTTTTCAAACTTGAACCCTAATACATGTTTCTCGATCACCGCAGTACTAGAAACTACAGTAACGGACCACTTTATGACTCTTATTAATATATATTCAAATTCTAAAAATACTTCTAAAATAACCACTAAAGTAATAATAGACTATTCTTCCGCCGTATCCATGTTTAAGTCGAATAACTTAGATGACTTAATGAAAAATACTGACCCTAACCTACTAACATTTAATTTAATACAACTTATTCAACATGCTATAGATTCCAATACAAAAATTGTAAAAATACCCTGTAATAAACAAATTTTGAAACCATGGATTACACCTGGCGTATTAAGATGTATTCATCATAGAAACAAATTACAAACATATCTCAGACGTGACCCTACAAACGAAGTACAACAAATAATTTATAGACGTTATAGGAACTATTGTAATAATTTAATAAAAAAATTAAAACAAAAATATGAAAGGGAACTTCTTAATAACTCTAAAAACAACAATAAAAATTTATGGAACACAATAAAAACTATCACAAATCTAAAAAAAACCAAATGTAAAAACGATGAACTTTTAAACTTAACAGATTCTCCCTATCTTTCTGCTAACCTAGTTAACCAGCACTTCACCAATGTAGGCCAACAATTGGCCGAACAAATCCTACCACCAGGAGTTGCGAAACTTAACCTAATCACTTACCTTAATTCTTTACACTTCCACGTTTCCTCGATTGGTATCATAGAACCTGATCTCAAGGAGATTGAACTACTAATCCTGAATTTAAAACCTAAGTCGGCAGCAGGCTGGGAAAACATACCTAATATGTTTTTAAAATTGGCTAAAGACGAACTAGTCCCAATTATCAGACATCTCTGTTCGCTTTGTTTTTCACAAGGAATTTTTCCTGATGCCTTCAAGCGTGCTATTATTTATCCAATCTATAAGGATGGGGATAGAAAGGATGTCAATAATTTTAGGCCAATCTCGGTCCTACCCTCACTTTCTAAAATTATTGAGAAGTTAATAAACGTTAGATTATTAAATTTTCTAAACAAATATGACCTTCTTTCACCTCGGCAATTTGGATTTAGAAAAGAGAAAAGTACTGAAATGGCGGTATAAGAGTTAACTAATTCAATCACAAAATATTTAGATGATAAAAAGAAAACATTAGCCATATTTCTCGATCTAAAAAAAGCATTCGACACGGTCTCTATCCCCATCCTTATACGGAAGCTTGAAATAATGGGTATTCGTGGGCAATTTTTAGAACTGATTTCTAGCTACTTGAATAATAGGACACAACAAGTAAAGCTGAACAATGACGTATATAGCACTGACTTATTCTCTACGCAGTTTGGCATCCCTCAAGGGAGTGTCTTAGGACCAACCCTCTTTTTAACTTATATCAATGATCTCACTAATATAAAACTTGAAAATGGTATAGTAGTCTCCTACGCTGATGATACTGCGCTTTTATTCCAAGGGAATCATTGGGAAGAAGTGTACTCCTATGCTGAGGCCGGTCTGTCCAAAGTAATAGCCTGGTTACAAACTAATTTACTCACACTAAATATTAAGAAAACAAATTACATCACTTTTTCAATTTTGAACTCTTCTCAACCTGACAAAAACAGATTTCACTTAACTGCACATTCATGTAAAAGTCAAACTAATAATTGTTCCTGCCCCAGTCTCACCCCTGTTAGCTCCACCAAATACCAAGGTATACATATTGATCAGCTCCTTTCATGGAACCATCAAATTGAAACTACTGCTAATAGAATACGTAAGCTGATATGGTTATTTAAGTATCTCAGACAAATATCCGATAAAACACTACTAATTTATATATATAAAACCCTTGTGCAATCCATTGTTCTTTATTGTCTTCCTGCCTGGGGAGGCACTCACAAAAATAAACTTATAACTCTAGAACGAGCTCAAAGATCCATCCTCAAAGTTTTATTAGGTAAAAACATAAGACCAGCACTACTGATGTGTATAAAGAAGCTGATGTCCTAACTGTGAGACAGTTATATATATTAAACTGTATTCTGAAGGTTCACAAATCTATAAAACCAGACATTGGCATGTTACAAAAGCGTAACCCTTACTCAGTAATTAACCATCCAAGTATTGGTAGGACATATTTTGCTAAAAGACAATTTAATACAACATCGGTCTATCTATACAACAAAGTTAATAGAAATATAAGTATTTATGATAAATCTTATTATGAGTGTAAAAATAGAACTGCAAGATGGTTAAAAAACAAAAGTTACGAAGATACAGAGAACATAATACCTTGACTATTATTACTTAACATTTTTAGCTATTTCTATGCGTGTGATTCACTATAGGTAATACACTGTGCACACAAATTATGAAATGTGATAATTACTCTTACGTCAGTGTCCACATGTGTAATTGTGTTTATACATATAATGCATATAATACATATATATACAATATTAAATATATACCTACGATTGTTTATATATTCTTAATACACATATAAATATAATTATATATATATATATATATATATAGATATTGTCACAATTTCTTTTTATTAAACATCTTACTTAATATGTCAACCACGGCAACTATTGGGTATATTGCCCATCTCTTCTACCACTTTTTATGTACTCGGCAATAATGCTGAACTATAATCTAAGAGTTAAAATTATTTCTTTTTGTAAAACACATTTATTTATTTATTTTACCTACTGTTCATCTGAAACTTCAACCTTAATGTACTTAGCAATAATGCTGTTATAACTTAAGATTTGATTTTGTAAACAACTTTGTTACCTAAATGTTTATTTAACACCTTGTATGAAGGAGCGAATTCCTCCTAACACAAGTGTCAAACTTAAAAGGAGGATTCGACACCCTAAGAAACATTGTTTGATAAATAAACGAATTTTGAATTTTGAATTTCATAATGTTAGCTAGTGGCTGTTATGCATTTTCTTCGATTCTACTTTTGTTTGAAACGTCTTATTATATGTTTTTTTGGGTTGGGTTTTAAAGCTAATAGTTGCATAAGTTAAGTATCCGTTCCCTAAGAAACTATGAATATGGTGGTTAGAACTATCCTGGCTTTGAAAAAATGTCAATTGTCTAACGTGCACTTTATTTCGTAAATACGTACATATATCGGAATACAATCATATTGATCAAATAAACAACACAAAGACCTCCAACTTCGTAGTACGTCGTTTTATTGTATAATAGATAAATAAAAAGTTATGATTTTTTTTCAAAAAAAAAAAAAAGTTTATATTGGCTCTCCTGTAAAGTTTGCAAAATGCACGTTAGCCAATTAGCCTTTCCAGCGTCGATATGCATATGTGTTCTATGTTCTTAAATATGATACCATATAGGTAGCAAATGTAAAACAAGTTGGATTGTATTTTAGAAATAAGTTGATGACATGGCTGGTAAGGTTTTACTGGGTTTCCCTTACCTTCTTTGAACAAATGTTGGCCATAATGTTTCCCAGAAAAAGGCGGGTGATGCTGTTATTGTTTTGTATAATGATTTTAGTCATAGATTTATTTTTGAGGGGGCGTGTTGGAATTAACAAAACTAAATCTATCTTACTCTAACAAGTATATAGTTATACTGTCTCTCTCATACATGTAAACTATTGAATAAAAACAACAGCCCATAGTTCCTAATTTTAAGGACTTCGTTTGTATTTTAGTCCCTTGGTATCTATTCATAGGAGCACACCTTGCCTTACTATATTGCGATAATACATTTCAACTCTTATAAACCGCCATAGCTGGGCACCGTTAATCAAATAGTTAACTTCGTTAATCGCTAATCCGTTACTAGAAAAGTTAACTTCGTTAATCGTTAAAGCGATACATTTCGACAAATTTAACGTAAGTTAAAGTTAATCGTTAATCCGTTAACACGTGCAAAAAAATGAACTTTTCTTTCATATTACTCCCACATGTTATATGTTTGTAATATGTTTGCAATAAATGCTTTGTTTGTTTATTTGTTTGTTTAAATATTTAGTTGCATCAGTATCCACTATAACGTATTATATTTCTGTAAAAGGCCGAAGTACAGCTAGCCTATTGAACTCTAGGCTGCACGTGGAAGGCAGTGATCGCCTGAACTACTGCCAAGGGCTGTGTCAGGAGAGATGCTGGCGGTGACGGGACTGTTGTGGCACTTTGGGCGGTAGAGGCTAGGGAAGCGAATGTGGTCGTAAATAGGGCTCGAATTTGCTGCCCTATCACTACAACCGTCGCCATGGTAAAGCTTAGGATTCACCGAATCAAAGTTAGTAAAAGCAAATCCACGTGAAGAATACTTTTTTAGGTAATATTTCGGACTTTTAGCAATCGACATCGTTAAAACCTAGGATTTACCGGCAAATCATATTAGGATTTGCCGTACTTCGGGCTTTTATGGTAGCGTTCAGAACGTGTTTTTCGCAACGCAGATGGCGCCTGTGCCCTACTAGATTAACGATTAACGGACTCGGAGAAATTTAGCGGAAGTTAACAGAGTCCGTTAACATTTTTTCAAGTTAACTTAAAAGTTAATCCGTTAATCGAAATGTTAACTTCGTTAATTAACGATTAACGGATTAACGAGTTAATGCCCAGCTATGTAAACCATCATGTGTCTTTTAATTAATTGCCCTAAATCTATTAAAGCCCAGCGTCGTGCATCCGCTGCCAGCTCTCTGTCGTCCGTGCTGATACGTCGCGTCCCAGGCGGCTACGTGCGTCGCACAGCTTCGTTAACCGGTGATCTTTTTATTGATCTTAAACTGTATAACGTAGTAGATATTCAAAACGTTCCATCTGAAGCCCGTTGGGAGAAAGCGCTGGTTAATTTTAAGTATCATGTGGATTCCGATTTGGATATAGTAGATGGAATAAATAAGATTCTAAAGCGTTGTAAGGACGACTTTACAGATGAAGAAACCTTTTTCCCAGATAAAAAAAACCAATAATTTTTAACCTTTTTTACGTCTAATTTAGTCTATTCCTATGTCAATAGGCAAAATGCCTCATAATAGCTCCATATTTTGTTCAGTGTGTGACATGAGTATTCCAAGTAAAACCTTTTCTGCTCACTTGCGCACTAACTTGCATAAGAATAATAACTCTGTTCAATTAACTCCTGATATTGAAAAAATAAGCAGCGCTTTCCGTAGTAGAATAGCATCATACAGAGTGCGTGGACCAGAGAGTAGCTTCCATGAGTCACCGGTAAAGTTTCTGTGCGCTCTTCGTAGACATGTTCAACATATTCTCGAAGCGAGAAGGTTTGCTTTTGGATCTATAAAGGTTAACTTTGAACTGTTTGCTGAATTTGGTTTGCCGAAAAATGAAGCATGTGAAATTAAATCATTCGCTACCTACGCAAAATATCATTTTACATCAAAGTTACGAATTTAAAGAAATATTTTCAACCATTTTGAAGACATTGAGCACGAAAATTGATGAATTTCAAGAACGGGACAGTGGCTGGAGCTTTCTACGAATCTTATATAAATAAATAAATAAATTAAATAAATTAATTATAGGACATTCTTACACAGATTGACTGAGGCCCACGGTAAGCTCAAGAAGGCTTGTGTTGTGGGTACTCAGACAACGATACATATAATACATAAATACGTATACTTATATACATAGAAAACATCCATGACTCGGGAACAAAATATATCTGTACTCATCACACAAATAAATGCCCTTACCGGGATTCGAACCCGGGACCGCGGCGTAGCAGGCAGGGTCACTACCGACTGAGCCAGACCGGTCGTTATATCTCGAGATAAACATAAACAAATATAATCCTCTTAGAGCGTCTAGATTAATAGAATAACCAAAGTTAATAAAACATCGAAGAGCTTGTGTAATATTTAAAAAATTATAATTTGTTTTTTATGGAGCATAATTGCCGCATTATTTCCCGTACAAAACAATCAGGATCGTATAGCCTCTTATTCTCATTTCGATAACTTCCTCAACATAAAAAACATGACCTTTCCTGTTGGTCTCTCTGATATCAAAATATTGGAAAATAATAACCCAAATATAAGCTTTAATGTTTATGGATTAAGAAAAAATGAAGTTGTTGGACCATTATACAAAACTAAGACAAAACGCAAACATCATGTTAATTTTTTAATGCTGGAAAAGGGTAACCAATCACATTATTGCTTGATAAAAAAATTTGGTAGACTTTTAAAGACACAGTTAACGAAACATATTAAGACGATACGGTAGGGGTCAATTCTCCATACAAACGCTCTCGACTATTTCCTCCCTGGTTTTTGAAGATAGAGCAATGACTTTTTCAACACAGATTGTTATTATTTTTATCTGTGTCGGACCGTTTTGATTTTTTTGATATTCTGCTTTTTAAAGACTGAAAGAGCCAATCAAAAATTTCCAAAAACGGTCTTTTACATTGTGGCGCAAAAAAAGGTGTGATACTCAAGATTGGTAACAATTAACCAAAAAAGCTAAACGGTCCGACATAGATTATTTCATTGTTATTCAGAGTCTCAAATTTCGTTCCGATTGATTAAGTTTTGAAGGAGGAAAGAGTCGAGAGCGGAACCTCGATTTTAAAGATTTTTTTGATATATCTTTTGACTGAGTTGTTCTTAATGGACAATTTTTTTTCGATAAATCTAGTTAATAACACTTGTATATTTAACTAAAATTCCCAAGTTGAGAGGGGGGCTCCTTTCCATTTAAGCATTTTCGCTACCATATCCTCTTAATGGAAAAATAGATTTTTGTGATGAGTGTTTATTATTTTTTAACAACGAGGATAAATTTAATAAGCATGTTTGTGGTGGTGTTGCAACAGTATTACCCGATCCCGGCACTCACATCCAGTTCAAACATTTTGAACGAATGCAATTAAATCCGTTTGTGGTATATGCCGATTTTGAATGTATATTAATAAAGTAGCACTATCTTCGAATGATGATAAACGAGTAATATTAAAAGACAATATTCACACACTTGCGTGGGGGACATGCTTCATTTTTCTAAATATAGTTATATAGTGATATTTTAAAGGAAATTTTGAAATTTGTAAACACCTACTTTACTTTTTAAGTTAGCTATGCCAGTATGTATATTTTATTAAATAAACTTTTCTCAAACATGCATTGAAATATTGTCTTTACGTTCCTTAAAATGGACTGGGAAGTCGATCGCTCTACAGTCGGATCGCTTTTTGGGCGCAACAACTCGAGAGGACTGTAAAGGGATTTCTTATTATTTTTCAGGCCTAGGCCTGCAAAGTAACTTTTTTTAATAAAATATTGTCCTTTAGAGCATTTTTTTTTATTTCATTGTATGTTTGAGAAAAGCACTATACATGCCTCGGCGTGAAAACGGATTCCCGGCCTCGTATCCCTATCCGGCCTCGCTCGCACGCTCGCTCGGCCGTATATACCCACTTGGCCGGAAATCCTCATTTTCCCGGCCTCTGATGTAATGTACTATTTTAAAAAATAACATTTGTTTTTCTTCTTTAAACTCACCATGTTTATGTACAATGTTTAAATCAACTCAGGATACTTATGTTATGATCGTATACCTGTATTACGAGTACAATATCGTATCATGAGTTGATTTAAACATTGTAGATATTTAAGAGCTTTTGTTTTCAGGAGTATAATTTACAGGTTAATAAAACCTTTGCTGTGTACTTAACACAGCGAAAGGTAGTGTACAAGTTTCTAATAGGGTGGCACCGCGCTTGTGACACTGTTTGAGTTGAAATAAAAAAAAAAATGCTCTAAAGGACAATATTTTATTAAAAAAAGTTACTTTGCAGGCCTAGGCCTGAAAAATAATATGAAATCCCTTTACAGGCGGCCATAGGTTACGGTGACCGCTTTACATCAGGCGGGCCGTATGCTTGTTTGCCACCGACGTAATATAAAAAAAAATGCGTTTTATTTAGCACATTCATTTATTAAAAGAGGGACGTGATTTTCTAAATACCATTTTTTTATACATATTACATTTTTTAATGCACAAGTTTCTTTATGGTACACACAATTAAAAATACAATCATTAATACAATATTTTTATACAGTTTGCACTTAAATCTATAACAGTACAGTTTGAATATAATTCTTTAATCCATTTAATTTTTTCCATACCTTTAACGAATATTATCTTATCTTTAATATGATTATAAATAAGTCTTCTAAATTCTCTATAATCAACATAACCTTCATGCCACAAAATACCTAAATGTTTTTCAATCCATTTTGTCTGCCTCTCTTCACTTTCCGTCAATTTAGAAAATCGAAAAGGGGGTTTTATTAAGAAAACTTGAGTGTATTATAGCGTGCTGTATGCAAATTCTTTGATAATAAATTCGTTTTCTTTTGTTTTAAGCCCTTGAAGGTCTACAAATATATGCTGCATTACGTTACTTTTTTCGTAATATTATTTAAAGGCTTGTATTCAAATACACTATCATTTAAAATCAGACAGTACGCTGCAGTGTTCTTTGGTATATCAGATTCACAATCCAATTCAACTCTCACATCTACTGAACCGGTTTTTAAGGTTTGGTTTTGACGAGAAGAGTTGATCAGCAGTTCTCGAATAGTTTGTACAAAAATTAAGGAAAAAGTTAAATTTGTTTTTATTAGTTCCTAATTTGTTACCAAGATTTAGTTGATGAATTGAGATTTTATTAAGTTTTATTTCGTCATTAAGATTCTCTAGTATCTATATTTTCTTAATTATAACAATTATCCTGTATATATCTTACGAAAGTCGACTTATATTACTAAACGTTGGTAACAAAATAAGATCAATTAAAATTTGCTGACGTGGCTATGTACAAAGTTGACGGGAACTGCTGTGATAACAAATAAAGGAGCTTTATCTTTAAAATCTTGAGGGTTAAGCAAAGGCGCTTGTAAACGATTATAATAAGACTGTTGAAATTTCGCATACTGTTTGTATAATATAGCAAACTTTTCAGCCGAAAAACTAACATCAAAACTTTCGTACGGACCAACTCAATTCAATTCCGTAGGTATGTTCCTGGCCCTCATCTTCTGCCATAAAACATCCTAAGAAACTAAGTCGAAGGCTTTAGAGAGGTCCAGGAACTGTGTCCAGGAAGCATGTGTAGATGGTGGTGCTCCGTTCAGTGTAGTACCGAACAGCATGCTTAAGGCCCAAAATGGCGGTTTCAGTCGAGAGCTCAGGTCTAAATCCAAATTGTCCATCCTGAAACTGTAAATAGCGGTCAAGATGGGCGTTAAGAGCCTCCAGGACCACCAGATTGAATTCCTAAAATGTTGGATTTGCAAAAAGTTGAATTTGCAGGATGTTGAATGTTAAAATGTTGAATTTGCATTCTGTTGAGTTCTTTTTATATCCAAATTGCATAAAGTTGAATTTGCAGCTTGTTGAATCCTAAAATGTTGAATTTGCGGAAAGTTGATTTTGCGGTATGGTGAACCCTAAAATGTTGAATTTCCATAAGATTGAATTTACGGTAGGTACCTACAGGGTGTAGCAAAGGTCCCGAGTAATACTTTAACAGCTGATAGGGTTACTAATGACCCTAAGTGCGATACAAGTGAAAAAAATTCGTAGTTCGAAAAAAATGAGTTTCGATTTTTTCCGCTTAAATAGCAATCAGGGTATTGTATTGACCTTGTCGGCTGTTGAAGTAGGGTGCATTGGGGTAATTTCGAACGTCGTCTAATTTCAAAAGTCACATAAAAATCATCATTATTTCCATCATATCAAGATTCCCCTTTCGAAATTACCCGAGCATTTCTGTATGTCGAAATTATCTCAATGCATCCTATTGACTTTTGTTATATGCTATATAGTTTCAGGGCATATTTAAACTTTTTTATTTATTTATTTAAACTTTTTTGAACAATACAGAAGTATAAATGGCGAACTTAATACTTTGAGACATTCTTTACCAGTCAACCAATGGGCTATACCAGAAAGATTAAATAGGTCTTTAGTGTTAAACGGTATTTGGTTTATTTGGTAATTTTTATGTGATTTCTTCAAAGAATCGCGGACTCTTTTAATCCTGATAGCCTGATAGGAGAAAGGAACTGTCCCAAGATTTTTTTTCCATTCCGTTTACCATTTTTTCATAGCTATATCGGTAATGGGATGGACAATCCCAAAAATGTCTGGAAATCTTGGGACAATTTTTTTTTCTCCTATTAGGACCAAAAAAAGTACCCATGTTAAAAAAAGATTCCGGGAATATAAACTTGACTTCCTATTCTTCCTAAAATGTTGAAATCCCGAAATGTTGAAAGTATACCTTTTGAGAATTCAACTTTTTAATATTTCAACGTTATAAGAATTCAACATTTTGCGAAACTGAAAAAAATCAACATTCTGGGAAAGTCAACATTTCGGGATTTCAACATTTTAGGGATTCAACTTGGTGGTCCTGGAGGCATTTGATTACATCCAAACTCATACACGAATGCCATAAACGACTAATGGAGGTAAGTCATAAAAACGAGATCATCCTACAATGGATCAAAGGACACAGCGGATCCCGAGGTGATGACACTGCAGACGAGCTGACCAGGCAGGGGTCGAATGCGGGGGCCATCGGCCCAGAACCCATTCTCCCGATACCCTTCAGCAAGGTACGCTCAATGCTACTATCATATACAGGGAAACTACACACAGCATACTGGCTAAACCAGACTGGATGCAGACAGGCGAAACTAGCCATGCCTAGCATCAATGGAAAACTCACTAGGACGCTTCTTCAACTAAGGAAGGTCCGGCTGAGAATGGTAACCAGTGTCATAACAGGTCATGGACTATTTAACTAACATCTTTTCATAACAGGTGCTACGGACAGTCCCCTGTGCCGAGGGTGCATGGAGACAGAGAAAACAGCTGCTCACGTGGTGCTGGAGTGCAGCGGGGTGGCTTCATACAGGGCAAAATATCTCGGATCTCCGAGAGACCTCCCCGAGGTCCTACTCAACATCAAGGGTCTGGTAGGATTTCTCGAGGAGTATGGATGGCAGGATTAGCCAACCCACCCCCCCTCATCACGCAAAATAGGCGCAAGACGTCGAGTTGCGGAAAATCGCCCGTCTACAATACAATACAATACAAGGTACGAGAGTGAAAAGCTTAATTTTATTATATCACTATTGTATACAATACTTTTCTATGAGTCATCATCTTCATCATCATTGGACAGAAATATCATCATTCATGCAAGTTAAAACTAATGTTAATAGCGTCGTTCACCGTTGTATCAACATCGAATTACCTAGAAACCAATTGTTTGTAATAACCGTCTCTGATTGCCCGATAACGCGACAGATAAAAAAAAATGGGTTTCAGATGCAGAAAAATTTGCCAGGCATCGCAAATTAGTATAGAAATTGTATGAATTTCTATTTTTGAAATTATTATAGTTAACTAAAGTCAACTATAATGAGATTATTATAGTTGAGTCGGAACTGCCATAGAGTATCCATTACTGAAAAGTTAGCACTTATAGTTTAGTCTGTGGAGTCCTAATTGACAGATTACAGTCGACGAGTAGAAAAACCTTTTTTTACGTTAAAATTTCATTTAAATTAGAATAGTAGTAGAAAACTTTTAAAAGTTAGGACATAATTGTAACTTAAGCTGTTATTAGCAGTTTCTACCTCCGAAACTAAGTTAGTTGTATCAGTATTCCACATTTTTTTTATTTCCCTCCACTAAAACTGCACGGTGTACAGTGGTGTATGTGGCTTGTCTCAGTATACCTACACTGTTCGATATTAAAAAAATATGTTCTTAGTTGCATCAGCATAAGTTGTCAGTGGAAGGTATACCTAGTAAAATCGGAAAATTGTCACTTGTCTCAGTCTCAGTATACTTAGGAGTAGAGATGGGCCGAATATGGACTTTGCCGAATACGAATATTCGGTTACGCCATATTTTTAAAACTATTAAATGAATAATGAGGATCTCACGTATTCCGTTGGATAATAAGCTCCTTTTTAGTAGCTTTCTAAGGAACTATTAGTTAATTACCCATGCGTCAAAATGTAAATACAATCGTTTTGTAAAAAAGTTAAAAAACCGTAGTTTGAGAGTTGAGAAGAGTTCAGAGTTATTTTAACTAACTTTTATTTATCCGCTAAAGCATAATTAATAAGCACATCGTTGTAGTAACATATATGTATGTATAACCATTATCTCAATTTACTTTGTTTATTCGGTAAATATTTGGAAATGCAACCGAATTATTCGGCCGAATACGAACATTGAAAAACTTGCCGAATATGCCGAATACCGAATATTTACCGAATATTCGGCCCATCTCTACTTAGGAGGTATCGATATACTACTAACTGTCTTCTGGGCCTATTTCTTTTTTTTATGTATAGCTAATTGTATTGTTACCTGTTATGCAAACCTATTTATACAGCATCGTAATACAATCAAGTTCATTACATACATATTTTACACGTTTATAATATACATTTGTTGTTTCATTTCGTTCACTGAAAAAATTGCTAAAATTGACATTTTTTTTAAAGTCGTATAATTATTCAACGGTACATGACACAGAAGTATATGTACACATATTATGAAAGGTAATTGAACGGTCTACAAATTTTTTTCAGAAACTTTTGTCTAAGATAAATATTTTTCAAGATATAGAGCAATGTATAAAGCAAAAAGTGGGGGATGACGATTTTTTAAAAATGGACAGTTTTTAGGAGCTCATACCTAGATAATGGTTAAGAATCGAAAAAAAATTTCTAGATCAAAGTTATAGAGAATTTTATAAACTTTCAAAGTGTAGTAAACCAAAATTTCGTATGACTCATAGTTCTTGAAATATGAGCAAAAAACCAAAAAATGGGACCATTTTTATCCCCCCCCCCCTCTTCGATCTCACGTCCAAAATCCGAGGACTTTTAGTATGTATGTCTTCTGACTATCCTTAACAACATCCCGTAGTGAAACTTTCTGCTTTCGGCCATTCCACCTAGACCCCCCTTTTGAGCATTCATTGACTGGCACTGTTATGGCACAGCACAGCGGATATCGTCTCGCTCGAATCTAGGGCAGGGCCCAACTGGGGTAGTACCTCCGCCTTACAGAAGCCCGCAGCCAAATAGCACTAGACCCTACTCATAGTGTTGTGTTCCTGTCGGTGAGTAAGGCTGCCAGAGCTCAACGAGGGTGCGGTGAGCTGATGACGGGAGGACTTACGGAACTACCTTGTCCCGTCTATTGTCCTTTGAGTCGTCGGAGACCCGAACCCTTCTTAGAACTTGTACACTCCTTTTTGCTGTGTACTTAGAGAAATTAATTAACTGTATTTGATGTAATGAATCAATCATGAAAAGTGGCATGTGTGCGTTGTTGGCTCATTAGAAACTTGTACAAACTTATATAAGGTCAGGCGGGTTAACTGCGACTACTAAACTATAAAGCTACTACTTTAACTGCTTAAAACTACCTACTACCTACGGTAATATTACTGACAATTGATTGCCTTCATACTGTAGATTAAGGACTGTATCGTTAAGTATAAGGACAAAACAAACCTCGTCTAAATGTTGACATATTGTGCATAATTTTGTATTATTATGTTCCGAGAGTATGATCTTAAGGTATTGGTAAGTACTATTTGATATAAGAAGGTCTGATATTTTTTTATTTTAGGGACTTTATGGTACTTTCATTAAGGTCTAGCAAATAAATTTCGGACAACCCCTATCTGGCTTAATTTGAGAATATTTCAATGACTCTTTGTACGATTTCAACAAACAAAGGTTAATATGCTGCCAAAATATATTCTTTAAGAGTCCTCTTTATGGTTTTTCCAATTGGGTACTTGTAGAATAAATGCGGCGAATTTATATAATTTTAAAAAACGCAATTTTGAGCAACGTTCCGGATTGCCGTAAATTTTTGATGCTAGCAGGATGAGAGAAACAGATAAAAAAATTAGCCATAGGCCAAAGTCTAATTGACATTCATGGTGTTTGAACAGTGCTTAAACCAGATCGATATAAACAATGTATGATCGTCAAATTCGACATCAAAGTCGGAGTTAGAGTAAGCACCATGCCACATTCTCTAAATGGCCGCCATACACAGATCCTGAACTATATTTTTTTTAAATAATAGTGGCTAGACTATGTCCAGATATTCTGCTTTGTGGATCATGTGTCGTTGAGGTTCGCACCATACAATTTTTTTTCGCAATCGTATCGTCTTTTACGCACTTTGTGAATTTTCTAGTAGCATTTGTCCGGAATCGTAATTGGTACTCGGGAGGATTAAGTCAATACTGTCTAAACCATATGCTTTACGTCGAGTTTCTAGGACAAAATGTGTACCTTATTATGTGCCTTATTAAGCCCATGGCTTGTTATAAGAAAAAAATATAATAGCAAATAAATACGGCTACTCAAAGTTGTCTTCATACTTAACGATACAGTCTTTAGTTATCTAGGTTTTATTTTCTTTGACTCTCATCCAAAAATATAGATTCCGTATACTCTAAAATGCGATTTTTATAAGAGATGGCAGAAATAGTTATAGTTCGTCCGGCGGTGTAAGAGCCAAAAGCCATAAAGATAAGCTAATTAGTCATCTATTGTTAACCATTGTATGCCATTGTAACAAGTTTTATGGCTTTTAGCTCTTAAACCGTCGGACAGACTATATATTACCCCGCCGAGGGGGAATTCCAACTATTGATAATGTTTTGTTATGGTGAACTTACACTGATAAAACGGATATCATGTGGTTTGTCAAAGTACAATGAACTTAAATAAAACACTCATTTTTATGTAGGTCTGTCCGTTTGTGTAAAATAACACTTACAAGATCTCAGCGGGCTAATTAAAACTAGTCTCCATCCTAAGTAGTGACGGGAATCGTGCCTATTAGAAATCTGTTGATACTGTTTCTATAGAGGCATACCGTGTACCCGCGCACACCTTATTCTCTGTTCATAATCAGAACAATAGGGGGCTAAACGCTTAAAATAATCGATAGTACACAATGAAGTTCAATGAAATAAAAGTATAGCCCTTTCCAGAGCCAGTATCACTAAATGAGGTATTAATATCGATACAAAATCGAATCGAGTACATCACTATTGTTGTTGATTTTCATATAAAATATGTCGGGGCAATTAAGACTACCAAATAGTCGAAATTAGCCTGCAACGCAATCTGAGCGGGACAATTTAAACTATCGCTTAAATACTATTAAAACACGAAGATCAGAAGATTGAACAACATACAAACATAAAATAGTTTATAATTATGTAACTAACTGTAGAAAAAAATGTTAAATCACATTAAAACCATAATTTTTATTTATGGAATGTTTGAAAGCTTGTCTCTCACGCTCATACTATCAATTTTGTCGAAAACTACACGGTCGGTCGTGTAGATCAGAGATCGTTAGGTTTATCAACACCATCTACGGTGAAATGATGAAAGAGCATATCTGGACAATATATGGCACTTCAGTAAATGTTGTAAAATATGGAAGATATTTCGATTAGTTACAATTGCCCCGACTGACCTTATACTTATTTCTAAGGAGGGTTTAGTGTGCCGGCGACTCAAAGGACAATAGACAAAACAAATTAGTCCCGTTATCAGCACACCCTCGTTGAGCTCCGCCAGCCTTACGCCGTATCTTGCGTGGGCGACGGTCGCGCGACCGTCGCCGTCGCGTCTACTTCCACATCGATAAGGTTTGATTTCGTATGCGTCGCATCACCGTCGCGCGACCATAGCGCGACCGTCGCCCACGCAAGCCACGGCGTTACTCACCGGCAGGAACACACTATGAGTAGGGTTTAGTGTTGCTATTTGGCTGCGGTCTTCTGTATTTCCAAGACTCTGTATTGTCTATTTTATGTTCTCAATTTCATTTTATACAATCGTGATATAATACAAAGCTTTTCAGTCGAATACCATGTTTAGGCCACGAAGCTTGCTGAGTGGCCTAATAGTACGGTACGAGAGTGAAAAGCTTAATTATATCACTATTGTATAGGTACCATACTTTTTCTATGAGTTATCATCTTGAAATGAAATGAAATATTTATTTTCCAAGTAGGCATATTACAATGCGCTTATGAACGTCAAATAAAACTACGCCGGCTCTAACCCTACGCCTCAGCCTCGAGAAGATTTCAGTCCCCCCTCAGTTGGAGGAGGGTATCCACTATGGGACCGGCAAGAAACTCGGCGGGCCACTTCTTTTCAAAACATTACATCTTATAATTAACATGCATTAAAAAAAAACAAGATACAATTTAATAAGCAAAAGTATTCATAAAAAAAATATGAACACAAGAAATTATACAAAGTACAAAGCTATTATGATTATTAATAAGAGATGTTAGAGATGTATAGAGTCTCTAAGTGTCAAAGTACATCTAAAAAAATTATACATGAAGAAAAAAAACGAATAACTAAAATAACTTTAGAGTTGTAAAAGACTCTTGTTGTCTTAAGCAAAGGAAAAAAAAAATATATATATATATATATATATATATATATATATATATATATATATACACGGTGTTTCCGGTATCACTCAAAACCTCAGACACCCCAACTGATTTTTATTTTTTAAACTCATCTAGAGTATTCATCTTTTAATCTGATCGTTACTTTTTTTTTAATTGAATTTTTAATTTTCTGTTCAGCTCTACTTGACTTTTAGCTCTACACTCAATAAAGTAATTGCTAACTACCATCATAAACCATAACACTATTTATTTGTGTACGTTACTGTGTACGTTACTGCGACATAAGGTTTACCAATAGACAGCTAAGATGTCACTGTAAAACACTTTAAAGCTTTGTCACAGTAAACTTCAAATTGGACAGGTAATCGCAGTAAGCAAATAAACTCAATATTCAAAATGACAAGGTTGTAATTAGGTACGAGTTCAATTTGTTATGACTTATGATAAACATTAAAATTAAACTGACAAACAACGTCAAACTAGTAGCGGAAAAAATAATAGTCCAAGTAACCGGCCAGTATTAATACCCCTAAATACTGAAAAAAGGTAAACAACCTCTTAGCAATGCGATATACACAATGTTGTATTACGAGTACAATAGAATGGGCACGTAAAAAATAATTAATAATACTAATTTAAATAAAAATATTACCCCCATCAAGATATAGCTCAATCGATTCTACTCTCGATTCTGAACAAACTGTTTTCAGGTTTTTAGTGTTAAGTGAAACACGGTGTATATATACTTAATCTACTTTTTTCCTTGGAGATGTATATGGTCTCCAAGAGTCAGAAAGAAAAATAAACAAACAAGGACCGAACAGAGTGCCTCAACGTAATCTCATTCAAAATTAATGTTACATAGAATAGCATAGCCCCTATTAGCTGAAACAGACCGGTCTTCACAAACAGCACCCGTTCACGAATATGGCGCGCATTTCAGCCATCGCCTCCCTCAACCTTCATTCGGGAAGGTGGCGACCCGATCAACGACGTCACCGTAAGCAAAGACTTTTTAGCGAGCATGACATGTTCAAGCTGTCCGGGCTGTATTAAATATTCCAATAATAAGTGAATACGGTATACCTAGATGTAAGACACAACATTCCGTGCTTGTATGTTACATAGTTTAAATTGACTTAATTGAAAACAAGATCTTGGGAGATGTAAAAGGTCTCCACAGTCAATTATAATTAATGGGATATAATAAAAAATAAAAATTTGGAGGTGTAAAGGTTCTCCAAGTGTCAAAAGAACTAGAAATAGAAAAAAAAATGCGTATGAAATACAAATTTCACGTCAAGAGACTGTTAAGCTAGCAATCTCCAACTAATTCTACAGAATACATAACTAGTATGTACTCAACAAGTCAATATATATATATACCAAATTAAAATTATACAATAATAAGGATCAATAATTTAAACAGCCAGTAGCAACAGCGCCTTAAGCATGACACAATGTCTCCCCGGGACACTGCTAGCAAAACTATGACAGATTTTGAGCCTGGATAGTCGGCCATGGTGTAGTATCTCTCAGGTAATCATCAATTTTGTAGTACCCCTTTTTGAGAAGTGCACTTTTTATGTACTTCTTGAATGAAGTAAAGGGCAGATCCCATGCCTCTAAGGGTACTTTATTATAAAATGTTACACAGTTTCCCAGGAACGATTTCTTCACTTTCTGTAGTGAGTCACGTGACGCCATGTTGTATATAGATCGTATTGCCCGTTTCTGGAGAACGAAGATGGTTTGAATATCTGCTGCTTTTCCCCAGGCCAATATGCCGTAAGACATAACACTATGAAAGTAACTGAAATAAACTAGGCGAGCTGTCTCCACATCAGTTAATTGCCTAATTCTCCTTACGGCATACGCGGCAGAGCTCAACCTTTTTGCTAGGGCAGATATATGAGGACCCCATTGCAGATTGCAATCTAAAGTAAGACCAAGAAAGAGCGTATTCTCGACAAGGTCCAGGTTTTCGCCATTCAGCGTGATGGTAGTATCTGTCTTCCTTACATTGGGTAAAGAGAATTTAACACATTTCGTCTTCTTGGCATTAAGGAGCAAGTTATTTGCTGTAAACCATTCTAGAACCTCCTTCAAAGTTTCATTCACATGGCTATAGTCACTCAGTTGCCTATCAACTTTGAAAATTAGTGAAGTATCATCAGCAAATAAGACTATCTCACATTTGTTCTTTACAAGACACGGCAAATCATTTATATACACAAGGAAAAGAAAAGGTCCCAGAATAGAACCCTGTGGTACTCCAAGCTTTACAGTTGTACCGTTAGATTCAGTACCATTTACAACCACTTTCTGGGTTCTTTCGTTTAAGTAAGATTCAACAAGCTGTAAAGCTTTAGAGGATAGACCGTAGTGCTTCAGCTTGTGTAGTAGTGTGTCGTGCTCCACACAATCGAAAGCTTTGGAGAGATCGCAGAAAATACCGATAGCATCTAACGAGAGTTCCCAGGCATCGTATATGTGCTTGATTAGCACAGAGGCAGCATCTGTCGTCGAACGACCTCGTGTAAAACCAAATTGCTGATGCTGAAGTAATCCATTCGTGTTAAAATGTCGAAGCAACTGGTTCAATATAATTTTCTCAAACACTTTGCTGAGAACGGGAAGTATGGAAATTGGTCTAAAATTTCCAAGGTCATCCTTGCTGCCTGATTTAAACAGAGGAATAACCTTACTATACTTCATCAGATTGGGAAACACACATTCCCTAACACAAGCGTTAAACACATCGGCTAGATAAGGTGCCACGACGTCAATAATTGAATATACGACTTTCACAGATATCCCCCAAATGTCCTCACTGTTTTTAACTTTTAAGGACTTGAAGGTCTTAATAATCTCTTCGGGGTCAGTAAATTGGAAATATAATTCCATGCTGCATTTCTTAACATTGTAATTGTCCAAGTAGAGACCTGCCTTAACTACAGAGGAGATTAAATTCCGTGTAGTATCAGTGGCTATGTTGGTGAAAAAGTGTTGAAAGGCGCCAGCAACATCGTCGTCTGCAGACAATACTTAGTCTTGAACTTTTAGTGTGTAATGGCCATCACGGGGTTTCGTCTTCCCGGTTTCAGCGTTTATCATATTCCAGGTAGCTTTTATTTTATTGTCTGCCGACCTGACCTTCTTGCTTAAGAATGCAGACTTAGCCGCGGCGCAAACTTTTTTAAACACTTTTGAATACCTCCTTACATATTCAGTAAAATTTTCATCATGGTTAAAATTCCTCATTTCATACAGGTCATACAATCTCTTCCTGCTTCTGTGGATACCGACGGTGGCCCAGTCACTAAACTTTGACTTCAATTGGCCTTGCTGTACAGTCTTCGTCTTAAAAATATTCTTGTGGACGTCGTGGATGACACTCGACAGTTCCCCGTATAATGTATCAGGATCTTGCTTGCTTATAGGTACCTGTCAAAGTAGGTACCTGCGATATAATAGATTCTCTAAACTTATCCATTCGGCTAGCAGTGATAGCCCTATACGTAATCGCTTGCTGTTGTTTTACAATGTTGACTTGGAAATAAGCTTTCTGACCACAGTGATCAGAGCTGAAACAACTAAAGACATCTTTCTTTTCAACTTCACAATTACAGAATATATTATCCAAACAAGTCGCCGTACTGGCTGTAATTCTTGTGGGCTCGTGGAAAAGCGGAAACAAGTCAAAAGACTGAAAAAGATTTAAGAATCTAGCTGTGTGTCCATGCGTGGGATCTAGTATATTAACATTAAAGTCCCCACAAATTATTATCTTCTTACTGCTAACAAACACTCGTCTCAACGCATCTTCCATCACAGACTCAAAAACGCTAAAATCCGCCGAAGGTGGTCTGTAGACGCACATTATAATGTGATCCTCCAATTCTATACATGATATTTCTATAGTTCGCTCAGTAGAAAGTTTAACTATGTCATTTCTTTCTTTACATTCAAATTTATTTTTTACTATAATCAATGATCCCCCGTGAACGGCGGACTTTCTACTGAACGAGCTAATTATGTCATAATTACAGATATTAAATACTAATAATTCATATTCTTTGAGCCAGTGCTCCGTAACGCACATGACATCGATATCTTGTGATTCTAAGAAAAGAACCACCTCTAACTCTTTGCTGGAGAAGCCCTGTAGGTTTTGGTGAACTAACCTAAGCTCACGGGGCCTCTCCGCTGTCTCAGCCGTCAGTTTAAATGCTGTGGGCGGCCCGCGGGGGAGGCTGCGCACGCGCCGGCGCTCGCCGCGCGGCCGGCACCGTTGCCACTGGCCGAAATGTCAAAAAACCCCGGTTCTACGTTGTAAGCTAGTAATTTCGCTGTCGTCACTTTCGTGGTACATTCAAATAATTATCTCTTAGTCTAAAACGGTAATTATTTCTTTTATACATAATGTTCAGATCAATAAAATGGTAAGCGCTTTCGTAACAAGTCGCATTGTACAACATGGAATTTAACTCCGACACTCTAACGTTGAGCTCATGGGAAACAGAGTCGGAATACGGAAAAGAGCATAAAATAATTTTATAAATTCCATGTCGCTCAATGTCGGACAGCGTGCGTATGAGGGATCCCACGTGAGATCTCTTCACACCCACACTATCGCCGAGGTGTATAATCAGAGTGGTGCCACTGTCAAACTTGTCCTTCGCCAGGCGGCGCACGAACGATTCGACGGAGGCACCACGCAAACACACATTTGTTACACTTTGCCGGAGACATTCACCCAGCAGCACGCCGAGGCCGGCCCCGAGTGCGTCAGAATAGATGACCGTCGACCGCGGAGGGTCCCGGCTCCGCGCGCGCGGAGCGCCGGGCGCCGGGGCGGGCGCCGTGCTCGACGCGCGCGCCGGCGACGGGGCCGGCGGCCGAGGCTCAGGCTCGACGGTCAGCCGCTCCAGAGCCAGCCGCAGGAGGCTCGACGGTGTCGGGGCCGGCGACCGAGGCTCAGGCTCGACGGTCAGCCGCTCCAGAGCCAGCCGCAGGAGGCTCGACGGTGTCGGGGCCGGCGACCGAGGCTCAGGCTCAACGGTCAGCCGCTCGAGAGCCAGCCGCAGGAGGCTCGGTGGCGACGGAGCCGGCGCGGCGACGGCGGGGCTCGGCGGGACAGGGCGGCGGGCGGCGGGCTCGGGCTCGCGGCGCGGAGAGGGCGCGGGCGCGGGTCTCGGGCGCGGCGCGAACAAGGCACGCAGCGCGGGCGACCCCGGCGCCGCCAGCGCGGCACGGAGCGCCGGCGAGTGCGGCGCGGCGGGGCGCCGCCGAGCAGGCGCAGGCGAGTCCATGCACACCGGGTACCCGCTCGATGGATCTAGAACATTATTCATAAAAGATATGTACTCGTGTAATGCTTTACTTGTCAGTTCATATCTATTATTCAGGTCTTTCAGTTTGGATTCTAATTTGTACAATTCATCGGAGCGACTGTTCAACTCCTGTGCTGTCAGGTCGAGTCGGTGTTGACAATTTAGAAGTTCTTTAGAAGTTCTTCATCATCAATGGACGAAAAATATCGTCATTCAAGTTAAAATTAATGTTAATAGCATCGTTCACCGTTGTATCAACATCGAATTACCTGGCAACCAATTGTTTGTAATAAAGTTTCCATCTCTGATTGGTCGATAACGCGATAGATAGAAAAAACGTGTTTCAGATGCAGAACAATTTGCCAGGTATCGCAAATTAGTAAAGAACTTGTATGAAGTTCGCGAACTTCATTTTTGAAATTATTACAGTTAACTAAAAGTGAACTGTAATGAAATATTATAGTTGACTAAGTGTCAAAGACTATCTAACACTGAAAAGTCAGCACTTATAGTTTAGTCTGTGGTGTCCTAATTGACAGATTAATGTCGACGAGTAGAAAAACACAATTATGTATTGTTTAATGAAATGAAACTATAAGTTGTGCGGAAGTGACGACGTACTTACCGGTCGTGGACGCGAATATCTCATCATGTCGTGGTGGTAATGAATGCCGGTTCTGTCACACGCCTCACAGAGGTCGAAGGCGGCGCAGGTGGTGCAGCTGTACCTGAACCCCACTACCGGCCCCTCACAGTTGCTGCACACTACACCAACGTGCACCGTGGAAGGATCTGTCGAATACCACATAATTATGTCACGTACTTATACATACATATAATAATTATATCCCTGCATCCATATCATAAGTTCTCTAATTTTTCTATAATAAGCTTAGAAGAAATAACCAAAGTGGGAAATCTGTACCTGCTAGTGCATCATAATGTTTACTTTAAGATATGGGCAACCTATACTTTATAACATTCAAATTTAGAAAGTTCTATTCAGAACAAAGAATCATACTTGCGATCGTGTTTCGTTTCAACAGTCGATCGTTTTAAACGTGAATTGACAGTCAATCAGCAGCTCTTTCATGAATTTAGGCTTATTAAATGCATATGGGTAAAGTTATGTATGCAACTGTACATAATTAGGTATTAAAACACTCTTGTTATCTTATTATACATAAAACGACATCCACGTTTTGATGCCTTTCATTCTGCACAAGTCACATAAACAACTAATATAGTTTGTTTTATTATAATTTAAGTGCTGCTAAGGTGCTGTTACACGGGCAACACAATTGTTAGCAATTCACGTACTATTGCCGCGTTTGCTCCATAGTTAATCGGTGCGTATTGAACAAACGCTGGAAAGGTATGTGAATTGCTGGCAATTGTGTTTCCCGTGTAACAGCACACCGTTAGAACGCTTGTAGTACCATGCAAAAGAATTATACTATAGAAGATTTTACTGACGCTTTTATGTCCCACACATTTTTTGCACTAAAGTGCCTTCCACATTCGAGCGCGTATCGCGGCGCGACGCCGCGAATGCGAGTGTGGAGGGCGCTTAATAATGTGTCAAAGAAACTTTTATTGTAATAGTATCGTAAACAATATTAGAGGATCAATCTGCGCTACAAAAGGATTTAGTTTTTAAAAAGCTCTCTCAATGTCGCTATAAGGCTAGATTTCTGTAAATCATGAAAGTTTTTCTATACTGCTATATAGTTACCTGGTACGTTGATAAATAACTTAAAATCTAAATAGCTTTTATAAAAATCTAATTTTTTTTTTTTTTTTTTTGTTAGCCTATTTGAGTGTCCCACTGCTGGGCAAAGGCCTCTCCCCTGGCTCTCCATGACTCCCTGTTCTCTGTTTCCTCCGGCCAGTTCTTCAGAAAGGCGTCAAGATCGTTTCGCCATCTTTGCCTGGGCCTGCCCGGCCCTCGCTTCTTCGTCGGCATCCACTTGGTGGCTATGTTAGCCCACCTATCCGAATGCATGCGATAGACGTGGCCGGCCCAGTCCCATTTAAGCCTGGCGGTTTTTTTGCCAACATCAGCAATGCGAGTTTTGGAGCGCAGCGTAGTGTTTCGGACTCGATCGGTCCTTTTGACACCTAGAATGCTGCGCTCCATAGCGCGTTGGCAAACCTTCAGTTTGGACTTCTGAATCTCTGTGAGTGACCATGTTTGGGCGCCGTAGGTTAGGACAGGCAGAATACACATGTCGACGAGTTTTCGCTTGAGTGACAGTGGAAG
Organism: Leguminivora glycinivorella; assembly: GCF_023078275.1. NCBI lineage: Eukaryota > Metazoa > Arthropoda > Insecta > Lepidoptera > Tortricidae > Leguminivora > Leguminivora glycinivorella. The sequence goes on along the minus strand of NC_062987.1, from coordinate 2,962,556 downwards.
GTTTCCCTTCATAAGCTCCTTCATGGACCAGTAGCTCTTCCAAGCGTTGTCGACACGGCGTTCGACTTCTTTGTCTTGCCTGTTGCTGAAAGAGACTAGCTGGCCCAAGTAAATATACTCGTCGACATATTGTATATTCTGCCCATCTACCTCGACCCTACGTTTCTTGCTGTTGGTCATCACTTGTGTTTTTGCACGATTCATTCGAAGTCCAACCTGAAAGCTTGCGTTGCTCAGATCTTGGAGCATTTCTTGCAGTTCGGATTCCGAGGAGGCAAAGAGGACAATGTCGTCGGCGAAGCGAAGGTTTGATAACCTCTTGTCTCCGACGACTATTCCTCTATTCTCCCAGGAAACCGCCAGGCTTTTAAAAACTTCTTCAAGGGTGCTGGTGAATAATTTTGGAGATAGCGGATCACCCTGTTTGACACCTCGCTGTATAGGAAACGACGGGCCGGAGTACTGAAGTTTTATGTCTGCTGTACTATTCCTGTATATGTTTTGAATTAAGCTAATGTATCTGGGGTGGATATTTTGGTTTTGAAGTGCGGTTACTATGGCGGAATGTGTGATGCTATCAAATGCTTTGGTGTAGTCTACGAATGCTAGGTATAAGGGGAGTTTGAATTCCGTAGACTTTTCTATGACCTGGTTGATTGTGTGGAGGTGATCGGTGGTGGAGAACCCTGGACGAAAGCCAGCTTGATTGGGCGGTTGGTGTTGATCGAGTTGCCCGGCAATGCGACGCTCTATAATTTTAATAAATATTTTATATATGTGGGATACAAGACTGATTGGCCGATAGTTTCCTATGTCGGCTTTATCCCCTTTCTTGTGCAAAAGTATAATATTTGAATGAAGCAGTTTTTGAGGTATTTGTCCTGTATTTACTATGGTGTTAAACAATTTTGAAAGAGGAAGTAATAGACTTGTTTTCCCGAAAATCAGTGCTTCTGTGGTGATACCGTCAACTCCAGGGCTTTTGTCGAATTTCATTGTAGACAAGGCTTTGGCCACTTCCTCAGTTGTTATGGGAGAGATAGTTTCGCCGCAGGAGAGTTCCAGGGTGTTGTGTGCGTTAAGTGGGTCTGAGTATAAGGAAGAGTAAAACTTGGTGCATATATTCATTATCTGGTTTCTATCGCCGCATTTCTTGCCGTGTTCATCTTTTAAATTAGTTATCCACGATTTTCCTTTTGTTATCCCATTTTTTGCTGTTCTAAGTGACCTGTTGTTTACTATTGCTGCTGTAACTAAATCTGTATTGTATTTTCGGATGTCGGTTCGGATGCTGCGTTTAACTTTTCTGTCTGTCATTCGATATTCTGCGGAGCCTATTTCTAGATTAGTACGTTGTTCTATTAAGTTTTTGGTGTCCTTTGATAATATGGTGCGTTTATTTTTAGTGGTGGTTTTAATTTTTCTCTGTGTTGCATGAACCACTTTCAGAATGTTGTCATATTGGGTCTCAGTATCGGTGTCGTCTAAATTTAATATGTCAAATTGGTTTTGAAGTTCAAGGTTGTACTGGTCGTAGTTGGCTGTTAGTGTTGCTCTGTCTAGTTTTTTGCTGCGCACTGAAAATATATGTTTGCGGTGTAACTTGAAGTTGAATTTTAAGGTAGCACGAAGTGGTCTGTGGTCGGATTGGAATTGAATTTTATTTATAATACCTATTATAATCTAAAGTAGCTATAATAAATATCTATGTATAGATATACCATTAAATTTACCTATTTTAGAAAAAAAGCGTTTTTGAATCTTTTTTCGCGAGAATGCCCATACTTACGTGAGTTTGTGTTACTGCTACGAGACTTTAGCGTGACATAAACCGCTAAAGATTACAATTAAAGGACTACTCCTATCTACCTACCCACCTATTCGGTTTTCAAGTGTGGAATCCTTACTTCAATAAAGACATTGACATGATCGAGCAGCGCAGATTTAGTAAAATTCTCGCACAGCTAAAGTCAGTTCAAAGACATATATAACTCCGTATAGACAGATAAAGTCTAAGAAAAAAAACGTACCTCAGTACCATACAGAAACAGGTACGGTGGCCTAGATGGCATTACACCTTTGGGGTACGCTCAGCTAGATGGCGCTAATATTAATATTTTAATACATTTGAAAACATATCAAGCTAAGAATATGGGCCAAATTGTCAAAACTGAGGTTAAAAATTTTTAAGCCTGTGTCAAGAGATGGCAGTCTATGCACTGTGATTACACATTTTACTTCGACAGTTACTCTATAATACTCTATCCTCTTTGGTCAGTTCCTACGAAGAAAGATAAGTCAAGTTGAGCCTGACGGCTCTGGAAAAGAGGCGTGAACGTGGAGATTTGATCGAGACTTTTAAAATCATTTCAAGGATACTACGATTGTCCAGAACTAGTCGACCTGTTCACTCTAAACTAACACACGCACAAGAGGACACAACCTAAAACTCGTAACAACAAAGTAAGGTGCATTAGGGTAATTCCGAATGACAAAAATGCTCTGGTAATTCCGAAAGGGGAATCTTGATATGATGGAAATAGTGGTGATTTTTGTAAGACTTTCGAAATTAGACTACTTTCGGAATTACCCTAGTGCACCTTACAAAACTTCTTTGCAAACAGAATAGTGAAAGCTTGGAACAAATTACCCTCTGAGAGACGCTCCGGGCCTTCGGCCCTACGCGGAGCTCGGCCTTCGGCCTTCGCTGGGTTTTGAAGCTTCGCTTTTTAGGCACTTTTATTATTGTTCTGCTTCGGAGCACTTTCTGTCCGGGGCTCGGCATTCGGCCTCGCGTGCTTGTGCGCCTCTCAGACGCTCTGTAAGTAAGTGAGTAATTTATTTGCATAAAATAGTGTACAGTAAGATGGTCAAAAGGTACAATTTCGTTCAACTATTTTACCTATGCAAGGCGTGCAAATATGATTTAACTAATCTAGGAAACATACATATAGTATCAATTATTCTATATAGCTTTACAATGAACATGCATATCATACATTTAAGAGGATACTGTAGCGAAAATGCTAAAATGGAAAGGAGCCCCCCTTTCAACTTGGGAATTTTAGTTAAATATACAAGTGTTCGCAACTATGGGAAGAAATCAAATTATTTTAACAAATATTCTGATTTGTGTTTTTTATGTAGTCACACTACTATATATAAATTAAAAACCGGCCAAGAGCGTGTCGGGCCACGCTCAGTGTAGGGTTCCGTAGTTTTTCGTATTTTTCTCAAAAACTACTGAACCTATCAAGTTCAAAACAATTTTCCTAGAAAGTCTTTATAAAAAATTTTTTTTCATATTTTTTAAACATATGGTTCAAAAGTTAGAGGGGGGGGGGACGCACTTTTTTTTTCCTTTAGGAGCGATTATTTCCGAAAATATTAATATTATCAAAAAACGATCTTAGTAAACCCTTATTCATTTTTAAATACCTATCCAACAATATATCACACGTTGGGGTTGGAATGAAAAAAAATATCAGCCCCCACTTTACATGTAGGGGGTACCCTAACAAAACATTTTTTTCCATTTTTTATTTTTGCACTTTGTTGGCGTGATTGATATAAATATTGGTACCAAATTTCAGCTTTCTAGTGCTTACGGTTACTGAGATTATCCGCGGACGGACGGACGGACGGACGGACAGACAGACATGGCGAAACTATAAGGGTTCCTAGTTGACTACGGAACCCTAAAAATCGAAATAAGATGTCATATATTAAAGAAAAAACGACGAGCACCACCAGTGGTGAAGGCCGGATTCGAACCGGCGTCTTTTAGCAATCCGGGCCAAACGCCATCACCTCTAGGCCACCTCGCCACAGCGGAAGCCGTCGAAATTTCTCTTCTATATGTCATCTTTGTAAGACTAGGCGTCTTTGACCAACTCTAAGGGCAAGCAGTAGGTGCTTGCACCTCCTATACGAAACCTTTACAGGTTTGCGATATAGCTAGAGAGACTGGTGCTGCCATCCGGCCTTCACCACTGGTGGTGCTCGTCGTTTTTTCTTTAATATATGACATCTTATTTCGATTTTTTATTTATATATAGTAGTGTGACTACATAAAAAACACAAATCAGAATATTTGTTAAAATAATTTGATTTGTTCCCATAGTTGCGTATAGATGGCAGCACCAGTCTCTCTAGCTATATCGCAAACCTGTAAAGGTTTCGTGTAGGAGGTGCAAGCACCTACTGCTTGCCCTTAGAGTTGGTCAAAGACGCCTAGTCTTACAAAGATGACATATAGAAGAGAAATTTCGACGGCTTCCGCTGTGGCGAGGTGGCCTAGAGGTGATGGCGTTTGGCCCGGATTGCTAAAAGACGCCGGTTCGAATCCGGCCTTCACCACTGGTGGTGCTCGTCGTTTTTTCTTTAATATATGACATCTTATTTCGATTTTTAATTTATATATAGTAGTGTGACTACATAAAAAACACAAATCAGAATATTTGTTAAAATAATTTGATTTGTTCCCATAGTTGCGTATAGATGGCAGCACCAGTCTCTCTAGCTATATCGCAAACCTGTAAAGGTTTCGTATAGGAGGTGCAAGCACCTACTGCTTGCCCTTAGAGTTGGTCAAAGACGCCTAGTCTTACAAAGATGACATATAGAAGAGAAATTTCGACGGCTTCCGCTGTGGCGAGGTGGCCTAGAGGTGATGGCGTTTGGCCCGGATTGCTAAAAGACGCCGGTTCGAATCCGGCCTTCACCACTGGTGGTGCTCGTCGGTTTTTCTTTAATATATGACATCTTATTTCGATTTTTAATATACAAGTGTTATTAACTAGATTTATCGAAAAAAAATTATCCATTAAGAACAACTCAGTGAAAAGATATTTCAAAAAAATCTTTAAAATCGAGGTTCCGCTCTCGACTCTTTCCTCCTTCAAAACTTAATGAATCGGAACGAAATTTGAGAATCTGAATAACAATGAAATAATCTATGTCGGACCGTTTAGCTTTTTTGGTTAATTGTTACCAATCTTGAGTATTACACCTTTTTTTGCGCCACAATGAAAAAGGCCGTTTTTGGAATTTTTTGATTGGCTCTAGAATCTTTAAAAAGCAGAATATCAAAAAAATCAAAACGGTCCGACACAGATAAAAATAATAAGAATCTGTGTTGAAAAAATCATTGCTCTATCTTCAAAAACCAGGAGGAAATAGTCGAGAGCGTTTGTATGGAGAATTGACCCCTACAGTATCGTCTTAACTACGTTACTAATTATAATATTTAAATTAGAATAGTAAGAAAAATACAAACATTTCAAATTTAATAATTTACCTACACAATTCATACTTAATTAAAATGTCATAATTATAATAAAATTACAAGAAATAATTCATAAAATTTAAAGTAATAAGCCTATCTATTTTATGATGTCAAAAATTCATTAATTGAATGACTGGGCCTTCGGTCTTACGCGGAGCTTGGCCTTCGGCCTTCGCTGGGTTTTGAAGGTTAGCGTTGGGCCTCCGGTCCGCCGCTTCGTTTTTTAGACACTTTTATCATTGTTCGGCGTTGAAGCACTGTCTGTCCGGAGCTCGGCCTGCGGCCTCGCGTGCTTGGGAGCCTCGAGCCTCTCAGAGACGCTCCGGGCCTTCGGCCCTAATACGCGGAGCTCGGCCTTCGGTCTTCGCTTTTTTAGTTACTAACTATGCCCTCCTCAATAGCGATGGGCCACACAACGTTTCACGTTATCAATCGTGGCTGTGTCCCTGACGCAGCCTACCTTAATTAACACGCTTTTATTAGGTCGTCGTGTATGTAACTATGTAATGGAATCTGCGGAGGCTAATTTAACCATCTTCTAAGGATCGTAGCGTAATGAAAATTGGCAGCTGTATGTAGTTCCGATGACAATACAATAATATGGTACTGTTGAACTGATCTGATGATGGAGCCGGAAGATATGAAACGGAACTACATGACGGAACATCGTATCATAGCTGTTTTCGGGTTTCTTAGAAAAGTCTTGTAATGAACTTTGACTACGATTAGGATTCAAGGTCTGATGATGAAGCCGGAAGATATGAACTGGAACTATATGATGGAACATCGTATCATAGCTGTTTTTGGGCTTCTTAGGAAAGTCTTGTAATGAACTTCGACTACAATCAGGTTTCAAGGTCTGATGATGGAGCCGGAAGATATGAGCTGGAACTACATGATGGAACATCGTATCATAGCTATTTTTGGGTTTCTTAGAAAAGTCTTGTAATGAACTTTGACTACGATTAGGTTTCAAGGTCTGATGATGGAGCCGGAAGATATGAACTGGAACTACATGATGGAACACCGTATCATAGCTGTTTTTGGGCTTCTTAGAAAAGTCTTGTAATGATCTTTGACTACGATTAAGTTTCAAGGTCTGATGATGGAGCCGGAAGATATGAACTGGAACTACATGATGGAACGCCGTATCATAGTTGTTTTTGGGCTTCTTAGAAAAGTCTTGTAATGAACTATGACTACGATTAGGTTTCAAGGCCTGATGATGGTGCCGGAAGATAAGAACAGAAAAAAGGGGGGGGGGGGCTCGAGGGGGGAAGCAAGAAAGAAAGATCAACGTAGTATTTAAAATAAGTTGGCTTAGCGTTTTCTTGTGACCTGTAAGAGCAAACAAAGGGGGGCTCGGGGGGCTAAGCCCCCCGCATAAAAGAAAGATCAACGTTGTATTTAAAATAAGTTGGGTTAGCGTTTTCTTGTGACCTTTAAGAGCAAACAAAGGGGGGCTCGGGTGCGAAGCCCCCCGCATGAAAGAAAGATCAACCTTGTATTTAAAATAAGTTGGTTTAGGGGTTTTCTTGTGAACTTTCAGATCAAACAAAGGGGGGCTCGGGGGGCGAAGCCCCCGCATAAAAGAAAGATCAACGTTGTATTTAACATAAGTTGGGTTAAGATTTTCTTGTGATCCTTAAAAGAAAAGGGGGGCTCGGGGGGCGAAGCCCCCCGTATGAAAGAAAGATCAACGTAGTATTCAGAATAAGTTGGGTTAGCGTTTTCTTGTGATCTTTAAGAGCAAACAAAGGGGGGCTCGGGGGGCGAAGCCCCCGCATGAAAGAAAGATCAACGTAGTATTTAAAATAAGTTGGGTAAGCGTTTTCTTGTGATCTGTAATAGCAAACAAAGGGGGGCTCGGGGGGCGAAGCCCCCCGCATAAAAGAAAGATCAACGTTGTATTTAAAATAAGTTGGGTTAGCGTTTTCTTGTGACCTTTTAGAGCAAACAAAGGGGGGCTCGGGGGGCGAAGCCCCCCGCATGAATTAAAGATCAACGTTGTATTTAAAATAAGTTGGGTTAGCGTTTTCTTGTGACCTTTAAGAGCAAACAAAGGGGGGCTCGGGGGTCGAAGCCCCCCGCATGAAATAAAGATCAACGTTGTATTTAAATTAAGTTGGCTTAGGATTTTCTTGTGACCCTTAAGAGCAAACAAAGGGGGGCTCGGGGGGCGAAGCCCCCCGCATAAAAGGAAGATTAACGTAGTATTTAAAATAAGTTGGGTAAGCGTTTTCTTGTGACCTTTAAGAACAAACAAAGGGGGGCTCGGGGGGCGAAGCCCCCCCATAAAAGAAAGATCAACGTTGTATTTAAAATAAGTTGGGTTAGCGTTTTCTTGTGACCTTTAAGAGCAAACAAAGGCGGGCTCGGGGGGCGAAGCCCCTCGCATGAAAGAAAGATCAACGTAGTATTCAGAATAAGTTGGGTTAGCGTTTTCTTGTGACCTTTAAGAGTAAACAAAGGGGGGCTCGGGGGGCGAAGCCCCCCGCATAAAAGAAAGATCAACGTTGTATTTAAAATAAGTTGGGTTAGCGTTTTCTTGTGACCTTTCAGAGCAAACAAAGGGGGGCTCGGGGGGCGAAGCCCCCCGCATGAATGAAAGATCAACGTTGTATTTAAAATAAGTTGGGTTAGCGTTTTCTTGTGACCTTTAAGAGCAAACAAAGGGGGGCTCGGGGGGCGAAGCCCCTCGCATAAGAGAAAGAGTAACGTAGTATTTAAAATAAGTTGGGTTAGCGTTTTCTTGTGACCTGTAAGAGCAAACAAAGGGGGGCTCGGGGGCGAAGCGCCCCGCATAAAAGAAAGATCAACGTTGTATTTAAAATAAGTTGGGTTAGCGTTTTCTTGTGACCTTTAAGAGCAAACAAAGGGGGGCTCGGAGGGCGAAGCCCCCCGCATAAAAGAAAGATCAACGTTGTACTTAAAATAAGTTGGGTAATGGTTTTCCTGTGACCCTTAAGAGCAAATAAAGGGGGGCTCGGCAAAAAAGAAATACTTAAATTTTGTTTGAATTAGTTGAAATGTGACAATATTTTCTAATCGAGTCAAACAAAATCCCACTAGCTGAGAGCTTCAAAACAATGTATAGCGAAAGTATGTCTCTCTAATGTCTTCAAAAAGTCCGCGATGGCACATGTCTATATTGTCTATCTTTTACGGATAACTTACTAGGTATAAACATTTTTTTCTACTCCCGTACTGTTATTCGTGAGTTACAAGGTCGTGCATAGAACTTTAAAACCCTACATAAAAGATGTCAGGACAAGTCTATCTAGTCTATACCCTGAAAACATTTAGTAGCAGTAGCACGATATAGCTGTTACAGTTCAGTAAATACATTGCTACCAACTTAACAAACCAATTCGCAGAGTCGAGACTCCTTCGTTTTCTGCTGCGTTCATTGGCGACGCGTCGAATCGCATTCAAATGTATGAGAACTCGATTCAACTCGGCTCGATTCGTCTTAGTGGCCAGGCTTCAAAGAACCATACCATAGACAGTTTTATTTTCATGTTTGCACTCAAACTGCATATTCAAAATGGTAGGCGGTCCACTAGATAACTAAGATGACTGAAAGTAGGTATTTGTTGATTTATAATTTTCTTTCAAAATAAGTGCTTGGCCGTAGAAAAAGTATTGTATGCAACGGTGTTTAACTGAGTCAAAAAATGCTCGTGGCGTCTTTATTAACAATTTTCGGCTTCGCCTCAAATTGTTACCCACGCCACTCACCTTTTTTGACCTCTTTTAACCACCAGTTGCATAAAATACTATTATGATAATACCGTAATAAGAAGGTAGCTGCTAGTTATTATTAAGTAGCAATTAGCAATAAGTACACGTTAAGCCACAAATGGCATGTAAAATCCGCCTACTTGAAATAAATTTATGTATAAATTTTAAAAGTATTTCATTATTAATGACTAAAAAGTATAAAATAAATTAATAGTTTAAAAAACACTATAAGACACGCTTTTATAAATGCACGTAAAAGCCAAAAATAAATTATGGATCGTTCAAGTTGTCTCTATTTGTGAGCTGAAGTTTAAAAACTATGTGCTTTTAATTATAATATTTGATTGTAAAAGCGTGGGGCGCTGGAACAGGAAAGATTTTCTTGTAAACAAATACTAATCCGAACTTCCTGGCGAATGAAGTTGCATAAGAACATAACGTTTACATATGCCGCCTAAGGGTTACCAAAGAGAACCAAAGATATCTCGTCCACGAACAAGAACTCTGCATCCTGTCACTGTATACACTTTCCCCTTTTGTACTTTGATTACCGGAAAAAAGCGGCGTTCTAAGTGTCGGTGACTGTCGACTCTCCTCGCTACTAGCGCATATTTTGTTCTGAGTTCGACAAACTGGTACCTACTTTGAACACTGACTTTTAATTGATTTGACTGTTTAATGTAGAACCTACTAGTCATGCTGCAACTCCAGTTAGCGCGTCAATCTGTGTAACCTCCTTCCCGTAACATAGCATAATTTGATTTATCAGCAAGTTATACAAAAAGTCTTTCCTGTTCCAGCGCCCCACGCTTTTACAATCAAATATTATAATTAAAAGCACATAGTTTTTAAACTTCAGCTCACAAATAGAGATCACTTGAACGATCCATAATTTATTTTTGGCTTTTACGTGCATTTATAAAAGCGTGTCTTATAGTGTTTTTTAAACTATTAATTTATTTTTTATATAGAACAAAAACTTTGATCTTTGCTCTTAATATTATTTAAAAAACGATTTTTAGAAATCTTAGTAAATATTGTGCAGCAAGCAATTTAAACTTTTTACAATATAAACTACAACACTATTGTCCCAGATTTGTAAGAACCTCTTTTTGACACACGACAGTGTCCACAATACGTAAACACGCGCAACCTAATGAAATTTTAAATAAAATCCTGTAATAATATTTAAAAAAATCAAGTACTTAAAAACAATGTTTCGCTTACTTTAAACATAACCTAGCACATGTTACATTTTTGCGGATATTCGTTAGTGAGTATTTTACGATATTAATTTATCACGCAGGATTTACTTATTATGTCATTTATCATTCATTTTTATTTTTAAACTAGTGCTGTGGCAGTCTGTCATTTCGGTTCAAATGACATTTAAGTAAGTTGATAGAAATCGTATATTTGTTTAAGCGCCTCCTTGTACATATGGCCTAATCGATTCAACCAATTCGAAATTAATCGTTAGATTTGGCAAACGATACGTCTTAGCCACATCGCAACATACTTCAAAACAAATGTGTCAAAAATGTGAACTTACAAATCCGGGAAAATAATGTACTTTCCCCTTTGCTCCAGTGCTATACTTACAAGGTCGTGCGTAACAGGTCATATAGGCCCTGTTGTTCCGCACTGAATAACAAAAGTTTAAATCTGGTCTGCGAACAGGACATACGTGACCTGTTTATTAATTTATATGCTGTCAAATGGAGTGTAAAATGACAAGTATAAATGTATAAATACAAGTAAAAATAATAAAATATCACAACGTTATGGGCTTCGCACTAGTGTGGAGTTGCGCATTTATGTCGCCGCACCAGAGGGAAGTCCAGAACAGGGTCAGAATGACCTGTTTCGCAGTGAACGTGTTAAATTGTAGGTAAAATTCTGCTGGCCGAATATTCGGCCGAATATTCGGTATCCGGTATCCGGCCAAACAACTATCCATTGCAACTAAATATTCAGCACAGCACTCACAGCAGTATCTTTATTCGCCTTATACGCAGGTCTCCATCATGATGTTTACTGTAACAAAAAAGTGGGTTATTATTTTAAATCATTCACAGAGGATCGGCTAATCCCGGTACGGTACCCTTCCATACATACAATACCGGTATGAATTTAGCGGCTAAAAGTTGGCGGCGCCAACCAGCGGCCACCAACTTCACTTAAATTAATTTTAGTCTACTTGAAGATTACTAGAATTAATTATTTCCTTATTACACAACGCACAATAGGTACAGGCTATTCAATTCGGCTCTTAACTTAGTAGAGCTGTATGATCTACATATCTCATTTAGTGTAGATGCTGTCACTAAACGGATCAATATTTTTAAACCTTTTTTTATTTACTTCTGCCTACTATAATTCCCGAAGTACTAAAATAATTTTGAATAGACTTTATTATCTTATCTTATACCTTTAAACGAGCAATTCTTGTATATATATATACAGGGTGGCCCATTCAAATCGGTCAGTATGGGAAAGTCTGAAACTATAAGACATACGAAGATTTGTTCTTAGGAACCATGAATAAAATGCATTTTTTTCACATACTTTAATTTATCATAGTAGGTGTTCAAAGTGACCACCGTATTTTTCAATACAATATTCAACACGTCTAGGTAACGATCTTACTATTGCATTTTGTATCTTCATGTGGTGAATCTGCGTTAAAGTTGACTCTATGGCTACTTTTAGGTCTTCAACGGTGTTATAGCTATTTTTGTACACTGTTGTAAAGATGAAGTGAACTTGCTGAATATTGTAACGGTGGTCACTTTTAACACCTACTATAGAAAGAAAGAAAGAAGAAGAAAGAAGATTCGTTTATTGCCACAACACAGTGAATACAAAGATATGAGATAGGTAAAATCTATATCTAAACTTAATACCTAAGTAGGTATATTACTTAATCTAAATCTTAAATTACTGTAACTGTTTTGGTCATTGACGTAATTATACTATTTTTAACAAAACATTTGCTGTGGCAAATGGTTTGAGCGTCAGCATAATGCTGAACAGCATCAACATAACATGTGCGACACTGCAGCGCTGTTTTTCAGCCCAAACCAAACTACGAACTAAACATATTCGGATTAAATAAAACTAAATTAGCTCCGCACGATTTCAGGTTTAATACAGAATGAAAAATAAAAACCTATTCTTAAAATAAAAATAAAAAAAACAATTACGATAGCACTTCACCTTTTTTACTTAGGTTAGTTAGGTACGTACATTGGCCATTTCCTTTTGCTTATTAAATATAAAATTCTTGCAGTACTTTTTAAACGTACTCAAACAACGCTTATTTCTTATAGGTGGTGGTATATTGTTCCATACTTTTGATGCAGCGTACCTAAAACTACCCTTAAACCCTGCATAATTATGTTTAAATATTTTTAAATTTAACTTGAATGCCTCTCGTGTGGGATATCGATTTTGTTTGTGGTGGGATAGTTTCTCAAAAAGGTAAGTTGGTTTATTTGTATAACATATTCTATGGGTGAGGCATGCCATGTGAAGTTCCCTTCGTGATTCCATATTAAGTATCCCTTTCTCTGCCAGTATTGGAGATATGTGAGCCCTTTTGGGAACATTTACACAAAAACGGACACAAGCATTTTGAACCCTCTGGATGGCACGCTTAGTATACTTATGCAGTCTCGGCCCATACACTGTATCACAATAGTTAAAGGGAGATAAGACGAGTAAATCAGTAAGAATGACTCTTATTTTATATTCGAGATGTTTGCGAATATTATACAGCACCTTTAGTTTATAAAAAGCATTCCTTATTTTAATATTTATGTGGTCAATATATCTTTGCTGCTCATCCATAACTAGACCCAAATTTCTAGCCTCTGTAACTCTCTCAAGTACCTCATTGTTTATTAATATATTTAGATTCTGACTAATAACACTGCTTACTTGCTGTTTGGTGCCCATTACTAAATATTTAGTTTTGGCTGCATTCAAGACGAGAGAATTTTTATGTGACCACTCATTAATAGCTTTTAAGTCATTATTTAGTTCACTGACAGCAAGTTCTGAGTCCTTGGCGTAAAAAGATTTATAAATTTGCGTGTCATCTGCGTAAAGATGGACTTTGCTGTGTTTTAGTACGTTCACTATATCCGCGGTAAACGCTACAAACAAAAGAGGGCTGAGTATCGAACCCTGCGGCACACCTCGACTTAACTCCCTTATTTGTGACATTAAGGGGTTCCCATATTTATCCTCGGACACTACTCGCTGTTTCCTGTTAGTGAGAAATGATTTAAACCATTCTAGAGCATTTTTTGACAAGCCGTAATGCGATAGTTTTGCAAGAAGTAGTTTAGTGTTCAGACAATCGAAAGCTCTAGAGAAATCCAACAAAACAAGTATAGAGCTTCTACCTTCATCGGATGCTGCTAAAATGTCATCACTAACATGTGCCAAAGCCGTTGAAGTTCCATGTCCGACACGAAAACCGGATTGTATTTTAGGAAGGCAACTATTATTTTCTAGATACGTCTTTAATTGCTTTTCAACAACACGCTCTAAGAGTTTGGAAAGCACGGGTAACAGGCTGATTGGACGTAAGTCTTTAAATGTTCAACTTTTCCGCTTTTAGGTATCGGTTTAACTATAGCTAGCTTCCATGCGTCGGGAAAGGTATTAGACTCTATTGATGCATTTATGATGGCAGTAATTACGGTAAGTGTGTACTATGATAAATTAAAGTATGTGAAAAAAATGCATTTTATTCATTTTAGACATTATGTTTCTTAGAGATATTTACTGCTTAAGACCTACACAAACGATATCTGAATAGAAATAGTGTAAGTTTATTTTTTCAAAACAACCGGGTTCGATTCCCCAGCTGGGTACACTTTTTTTTTTAATTGTATGAATGCAGTTTTTCTTTTTATCAAAATCGGTGACATGGTTCCTAAGAACAAATCTTCGTATGTCTTACAGTTTCAGACTTTCCCATACTGACCGATTTGAATGGGCCACCCTGTATATATATATATATATATATATATATATATATAAAAGCCTGACAAGATTTTATTTGACCCTGAAAGAGTGTCGCTACAAACCGCTTTCATATGGCAATAATGTGCGGACGTCATACATAATGGGGACAGTAGTCATAGGGCTTACGGCGAAATTATGGTCAAAAGCTGCACTTTATGCAGAAAGCAAGCCACTTTGCACAGTGATACTAGGGACCAATACAAATGATTTCATCCGAGGAAACACGATTTTCATCCACTAGAATTCAAGATGGCGGACATTTTCCAAAATGGCGGCCTCATATTTTTAAAAATTTATAGAATCACAACGGCTGCACCGATTTTGATGGTTGGGATGTCTATCAGTTCGTATTGAAGCTTTTATTAATATAAAAAATTAAAAACATAAAAAAATTAAGATGGCGGCCGAATAATAAGAAAAATATGAAATTTTCAAACTTTTTTTTTTCATTCTCGTGAAATTTACCAATAAATTTTCTATGATATGGCCACATTTGTATATATATTAATTAAACCTGATAATATTATCAACATAATAAAGTAAAAGTTATGAAAATCCGTCGAGTAGTTTTTGAACTATACCCATTTCAAATGGAGCGCGCGGATTTGAAAGACGTTTTTGCACGTGATGTAAAAAAATTTAGAATCATAACGGCTGCACCGATTTTAATGGTTGGGGTGGCTATCAGTTTGTATTAAAACATTTATTCATATAAAAATTAAAATCATTTAAAAAAATTAAAGATGGCGGCCGAATAATAAGAAAAATATGAAATTTTCAATTTTTTTTATTCTCACTAAATTTACAAATAGTTTTTCTACGATATGGTCACATTTTTATTTATTGAAATAAAATCTGATAACATCATCTGCAAAATAAAACAAAAAACGTTAAAATCCGTTCAGTAGTTTTTGAACTATACGCATTGCAAATGAAGCGCGCGGGTTTGAAAGAAGTCTCGTACCGCTATACACGCTGATTATTTATTTTGGTCACCACTTACTATATTATTATTCAGAATCAATGTTTTTAGTATTTATTTTCATTATTAGTTTTTTATTCTGAGTTTAGGTATATTTATATAACCCCCGTAAACGTTGATGGTCATAATTTTTATTTTAATACGTAAAAGAACTTAAATAGGTACACATAACATTTGCATCACTTCTCCTTTTCAAGGCTAGAGATAATCTCCGACAACTTCTGTAGGGGGCTACGGAAACATATATTAAAACAAACTTATTTTTTGCTTCTCGTCTAGGTTATACTAAAAGATAGAAGAGTGATTCAAAATAATATCAAAATACAAGGAAATAATGAATAAATAATAATATATAATATCATTTTTGCAAAATACTTTTTATTTTGGCAGCTGCCTGTGCAAATGTTACATTGCATTATTTGCATTGCGCAGGGTAGACCCACAACACGTACAGCGTATTGTTTCGCAGCCTGTTTCACAACCGCAATTGTCCAAGTATTCCCATTCATACCATATCTCCCTGTTTTCAGACCACTGCAGCACCCAACTATCATTGTACGTCTTCCAACCCCAGGATGATGGCATAGGCACAGAAGTAATATCCAGAATATGGGGCGTTGTTATACGACACGGAGCGCAAGTGCTGCCGATGTTGGTTACTAATTTATTTTTGGTGGTAAACAGTTTCTTGCTCACCAAGTTCAGGTGAACTTTTCAAGCATGGCGATTATTCCTCCAGGAAGACTTTGTAGTTACTGCGATGTTTCTATCAAAGCTGGTATAACTTCAGGGTGTGCAAACAATGTTTTAGAACATGTTTTTTTTCTTTTGTATTTAAAAAAGAAGTGGTGTCAGACGTAAAGACGTGAAAGCCACGAAGAGCAGTCGGTCTTCCAGGATCCAAAGTGTTGGCTATTTTATAACTTATACTCTGGCAGGTTATTCTCATTTAAGAAAATATACTAGATAAGACTTGGAAATTTCCCAATATAATTAGCTCCATAGATCCCATGCTTAAATGCCAAATTGGGACCGTTCTTAACACATATTTTAGTGAGCAAGCATGGACTCAGGCCTGTTTTCCAGTATGGTTTGGCGGCTTAGGCACTCGTAAAGTGTCGTTTTGCCGACATTCCTGCCTCCATTTACATCACGTCAGATCTCGCAAGTAACATCTTGAAAGCCTCCACGGCTACAAACTGCGAGATAAACTCAAACAACAAAGGGCATGGGACACTAGTACCCGTTACCACCCTGAACTCACTCGAGGCCTCTTCATGAGGCAAAGACCTTTCGGGCTCTAAGCTAGGTCCAAATCCGAATCTGGCCACTGACTTTGCGTCTATCCTTCACCCGTACTTCAGACTCCAGTAGATTTTATTTAAATACCAAGACATTTGTATCGGAAGATCTGATGATACGCGCGACTCCCTGTTCCGCCATATCTTTTGCGCGAGGTACAATGAGACCATCAGCTTTTACCGGTTACGTTCCTATGGTTTACCCTGAAATAGCTGATAAATAAATGTTCTCTGAGGGAGTAAATTGTTTAGAAAAAAAAAATCACCACACTAATAATAACATCAACAGGCTACAGTTTCTGGAACAAGCCTTGTTGGTTGTCATACTAACATAACAGTGTCTTCCTCCAGGAATAATGGCCAAGCTTAAAAAGTTCACCTGCGGCCTATATATGATCCGCAGACTCCACATTTATCGGTGAACTTGGTGCGCAAGGAACTGTTTCCAACCAAAATTAATAACCAGCATCCCACCAACATCGTTAGCACTACAAAACATACGCTCCTTGTCGTATAACAAGCAAACCATCTCGAAACGTAGACTAAGTAGACGAGAAGCAGAAAATAAGTTATTTTATACATAGATATTTCTGTAACCCCCTACAGAAGTTGTCGAAAATTATCTTTGGAGTCCTCGGAAAGGACAATTGCTATTAATACAAATGTTATGTTATGTGCATTTAAGTTCTTTTACGTATTAACATAAAAATTATGACCATCAAAGTTTACGGGGTTATCTAAATATACCTAAACTCGGAATAAAATACTAATAATGTATATAAATACTAAAAACATTGATTCTGAATAGTAATATAATAGTAAGTTGTGACCAAAATAAATAATCAGTCTTGCGTGTATAGCGGTACGAGACTTCTTTCAAACCCGCGCGGTTCATTTGCAACGCGTATAGTTCAAAAACTACTGAACGGATTTTAACGTTTTTTGTTTTATTTTGCAGATGATATTATCAGATTTTATTTCAATAAATAAAAATGTGACCATATCGTAGAAAAACTATTTGTAAATTTCGTGAGAATTAAAAAAAAATGAAAATTTCATATTTTTCTTATTATTCGGCCGCCATCTTTAATTTTTTTAAATGATTTTAATTTTTATATGAATAAATGTTTTAATACAAACTGATAGCCACCCCAACCATTAAAATCGGTGCAGCCGTTATGATTACAATTTTTTTACATCATGTGCGAAAACGTCTTTCAAATCCGCGCGCTCCATTTGAAATGGGTATAGTTCAAAAACTACTCAACGGATTTTCATGATTTTTATTTTATTGTGTAGATAATATTATGAGGTTTAATTTAAATATACACAAATGTGGCCATATCATAGAAAAACTATTTGTAAATTTCGTGAGAATGAAAAAAAAAGTTTGATAATTTCATATTTTTCTTATTATTCGGCCGCCATCTTATTTTTTTATGATGTTATTTTTTTATATTGATAAGCACTTCAATACGAACTGAAAGACACCCCATCCATCAAAATCGGTGCAGCCGTTATGATTCTATAAATTTTTAAAAATATGCGGCCGCCATTTTGGAAAATGTCCGCCATCTTGAATTCTAGTGGATGAAAATCGTGTTTCCTCAGATGAAATCATTTGTATTGGTCCCTAGTATCGCTGTGCAAAGTGGCTTGCTTTCTGCATAAAATGCAGTTTTTTTCCGTAAGCCCTATGACTATAGATGGCGACACAGGTCAAGGCCCCGTATACAAAACAACAAACATTGAGTAACTTATGATTCGCGGGCATCAGTCATTTCATATTAATGAAAAGAATACTTAACACGAATAGAAAAATACACTATTTATTTTTTGTAGTATGGAGCGAGATGTAAATCAAACAGCTGATGGCATATGACTGATTTATTAACTATCGTGCATTTACCCAAGTACCCACATTATGTTTATAAGTATACCCACTACATATGACAAGCTTTTGTGGCGAAACGCGCGCCTTCTCGTGTGAAGTAGTTGTATTTTTAAGACTGAGAATTCTTTCGCTCGATGTAGGTACTATTTATTTTAAAATTAGATGGCGACACAGGTCAAGGATACGAAACAACCAACATTGTGTAACTTACAGTGGCGGAGCGTCGATACAACTCGATTCCCAACGGGTTCCCTAAAATTCTCTAGTATCTGTAGAAGTCCATACAAAACAGATTCCAGAAACCCCTCCGGCTTTACCAACGAAAATTTTCACGCCCCGCCACTTATGATTCGCGGGTGACAAAACTTGCGTATTCATTAAGTGCTTTAATTATTATTACGAATTTTAAGCTTCTTCCGTTATCTCAGTACTATTTTTAAAACTCAATACTTCAAAAAGAAGTGCTATTACATCTTATACCTTTAAACGAGCAATTCTTGTATAATTATTTATTTATTTATATATTATAATATTATTTATTTATTTTATATATTTAAATATTATGGTCGTTAATTTTGCCAACTGCGCGTCGGCTCCGCATAGCTCAGTCGTACGAGGTCGGTCTAATGTTCGACGACACATCGCAGGTGTCAGAGTTTCGAATCCCGGCCAGAAATTAAGCTTTTTTTATTGCATTTGTACGAGTTTTTTTTTATCTAAAGACGTGATATAATAAAATAGAACCGAGCGAAGCTTGGTCGTCCAGATATTCAAGTAAAATAAGGATGACAGCTGGTAACTAGTACTACCAAAAGCAACTCAGTGGCTAAACTAACCCAGGTTTAAACGGTTAACATCGGGTTAGTCTGCTAACCCTGGAACGTGCAAGTGGCCCTAAATCTCTCTAGGTCCTATCATGTGGCACCGTTTGGCCATCCACACTGAGAGAAATTTGCATTGTGAATTTAACAAGTTCGACTTGTTGCGGTTTATCCGTTTGAATCAGCCAAACATACATATGTTTAAAACAATATGTGTCAGGTTGTTTTTATAAAATCGACTTGTTGATTCAAATATATTGCCGATTCAAATGACAAGTAGCTTGTTGTTTGAACCAAAGAGCACGTAGGCGCTATTTTAACCAAAAAACTTGTTGAACGAACATGAAAACTGGTTGTATTTTCTCTCAGTGCATAAACCAACCTCGGCCAGGAACCGGGTCCGCCCCTGCGTCATCAGGAGCAACACCTGCTGGCGATGCGGGAACCTGGAAAACAAACATTTGCGCTAGATACTGAAAACGTGCTACACGTTACATTGTAAGCATAATGTATTTTATGTAGGGGAGAGTGGGGAGGACCCGTACATAGGGATCATTCGTATACAGTGGATAGGTATTTGTAATTATATTTAGCCTGCGGAGCGGGGAGACAGTGCGGCTGCTGGGTTTGATGGAACAAGTCGGTATGTGTTTTCGCTCTGCATAAGTATTTCTATGAATCTTCGAACACGCTTTATGGGATTAAGTACTTCTCAAATTATACAAGAAAATTATTATATTCTGTGCCTCATATTAAACATTTTCTTGTTGTTTAGTCGTGTTGGGGTACTTTCGTAGAGTTATAGTTTCGTAGATTCGTACTTAGTTAATTGGACAAAAAACTGTCAATTTTGTGTAGCTTAATTGGTTAATTATTTTTTAACATAGTAATGGTAATTTTTTTGAATATTGTATAACTAGCTAAACTAGCTTTATTAATAGTGTGTCAACCTGCCTTAAAAATCTATATTATTTGTAGTCATGGTTCGTTAATATTTCATGTATGTGGGTAGCTTTTGCACATTGTAATTTTTCCTCGGTCACCCGTTGACCACGAACGCTGTAAAGAGTTCGAAACGTCGGGATGAATTTTAAATTCATTATACGCGATTTAATCCGTTGCCATAGTTTTATTTCATGAGTAACTATCGCGGTAACCGAAAACAATATTAGTGACATAATATTTGTAAAATTTTGCTACAAGTGCTGTCTTATAAAACCTACAAATATGTGAAAAAACTTCAACTAAATAACTTACAATTTTGATGCCTGCAAACGCTGTTTAATGAACGTTTATAAATGTAAAAATTGCCTGTAGATTTTGATGACAATATTATTTTTACAAAATTGTAGTGTTTGGTAAAATACAATTTACAGAAAATGTAAGTTTTGCTTCTAGCTTGGTCAACGAGCGATTTTAGATGGAATGGCCGAAAGCAGAAAGTTTCACTACGGGATGTTGTTAGGGATAGTCAGGAGACATACATACTAAGAGTCCTCGGACTTTGGACGTGCGCTCGAAGAGGGGGGGGGGGGGTGAAAAAGGTCCCACTTTTTGTTTTTTTCTCATACTTCAATTTTCTATTCTTAACCATTAGGTATGAGCTCCTAAAACTGTCAATTTTTAAAAATTCGTCACCCCCAGGTCCCTATTTGTTGCTTCATCCATATCTTGAAAAATATTTATCTTAGACAAAAGTTTTTTTTAATCTTGTAGACCATTTAATTACCTTTTATAATATGTGTACATATGCTTATGTGTCATGTACCGTTGAATACGACTTTAAAAAGAAATGTCAATTTTAGCAATTTTTTCATTGAACGAAATGAAACAACAAATGTATGTGATAAACGTGTAAAATATGGTTGTCTATTGTTTGCCCGACAGTCATTTAACATATTATTCATATGCCCGAATCTAACTTGCCTGAATTTCATTTGCCCGAATGATTTGTTTACCATAAAAATTGTATGACATACTGGTTGTTTATCCGAACATTACCTTCCATAATCATACAATGCCATACCATTTGTTAGCCATATTATTAAGTGCAATAATATGGTTTAATATAATATTTAAACGCCATAAGCAATTATTGCCATATTAATTGTTGCCCATATTATTACCTAACCTACTTTCTGACAGCAGTTTCATTTTCCAGGGGGTCACAGTTCTAACCTAACCTAACCTACTTTCTGATAGCAGTTTCATTTTCCAGGGGGTCGCAGTTCGAACCTAACCTAACCTACTTTTCAAGCAGTTTAATTTTCCAGGGGGTCACAGTTCTAACCTAACCTAACCTACTTTCTGATAGCAGTTTCATTTTCCAGGGGGTCACAGTTCTAACCTAACCTAACCTACTTTCTGATAGCAGTTTTATTTTCCAGGGGGTCACAGTTCTAACCTAACCTAACCTACTTTCTGATAGCAGATTCATTCTCTAGTACTTCTAGTAGTGATAATTACGCATTTCGATGATTCTGCCAAATCACATTATGGAAATTGACTTTTCTGGTCGCTAATTTGGATGACAAATGATAGTATGGAATGTGGTAATTACTGATTTCGATGATTCTGACAAATGACATTATGGAAACTGACTTTATGGGAAACAAAGTTTCTGGCACTTGATTAATATAGTAAACAATGATTATGGCATAAGATGTTATGAGAAACAATATTATGATTGTTGAATAGGGTGGCAAATAAAATTATGGCAAATGAAATTCTGGCAAATGGGGGTATCCCGTAAAATATGTATGTAATGAACTTGATTGTATTACGATGCTGTATTAATAGTTATTTGTTATACAAGGGAGCAAAGTTGTATTTTAACCGAGTGTGGAATTGCAACACGAACTAGCGAATGGATTCTAGGGTTGAACTACGAGCGAGCGAATGAATTCTATGGTTGAACCACGAGCGAAGCGAGTGGGTCGAAAATAGAATCATGAGCGAAGCGAGTAGTTCAAAAATAGAATCCTGAGAGTGGAGAGTGTTGCAATAAACACGAGTTAAAATAACTTTGCATCCCGTGTGTAACACATAACTTTTCACCTCACTAAAGCGAGGAAACACGATATAAAACTGGAACATAATTGCACAGAAGTAAGTCAATTTGCGTTTATTACAATTTCCACGAAGCACCGACCGACACCACAAAAGTTTCAAATTAAGAATCAAGAAGAAAAATCTATTTGGGTGCGTTCCGTTTCACGCGTTTTGAAATTGCAATGTTACTTAAGGTGCGTTCTGAATAAGTACAATGGAAGAGTCAAAAATACAATTTCTTGTACGATTTCAAGTGTCTTATGGTAAAATCATGTTATAAAATTGTTTGAATTTTATGTTTTTAGTCGGATACAATTCGATATGAAATTATTTTTACGTTCGCATCACATGATTTGTTAAGACAATTTAAGCACAGGGACAAAATTGTCCTGTCTGGGAGATGCCTTTACAAGAAATTATATTTAAAAAGGTAACTAATGACACGTTCGGATTTCAAATATTCTTTGCACTCTTGTGGATAAAATGCGATTTTGCTATCTGTTTTTAAAGAATAAAAAAGTCCTTTCCGAGCTAGTGAGGTGAAAATGCATTTACACAACAGGTAAAAATACAATTAGCTGTACATAAAGGCCTTCTCACACCCACATCTACCACTACTACAATCTGTGGGGTGCGTATCGATCGATATAACTTTTTTTGATATATTTTTAGTCGTTATAACGATCATTTATATAATTATTGAATCATATAACAACAAATAATATAGTAGCAAATTGTATAATTCTTATTTAATATAATGATCATTTTGTCCAATAACATTTATTATAACAAACTTTGAGTATAATGCTTATTTCCGATAATAAACAAATTGTATAACACAAATTCCTTCTAAAGCACAGTTAGAATAACAAAAAAATGTACAATAAATTAAATCCATCACTTACCAGAAAAGTAAATTAGGTTAGAACTGTGACCCCTACATACAACGCGCTGCTACTAGAAAAATAGGTTAGGTTTGGTTTAGGTTAGAACTGTGACCCTTAAACATAGGTACTGCTATCAGAAAAGTAGGTTAGGTTAGGTTAGAACTGTGATCCCTTCAAAAAAGAATAAAATTAATTCATGAAATGTTTTATACTGTTTGCTAGTTATATTATACTAGTCGTATATCAATAGATAGTTATACCATATCGATACCTTTGGGTTCCATTGGCGTAAAAGCCATTTTGGCCAAAATGAGTTATATGTATACTTTTTCTTGGAATTTTGAGCTTTATCGATCTGTATATAAATTTCGTCAAAATTTATGATTTTGTGGTTTATACGACCAAGATTTTTACAAAAAATATCATCAAAAATTTCAATCTTCTGATGTAACCACCAAACACCTTTAGTATTTTGTAGTTCTAAGTTAGTTAGTTTTAAGTTAGTTAGGGGTATTTCTCTAAACAGATTAATGTAAGGCCCATTTAGACGATACGAGAACTCGCATACGAGTTTTATTACATTGCGGTATTTGATAGCTGTGCAAAATTGTATATACCCTCAATAGCTCGCAATGTAACTAAAATCGCATGCGAGTTCGCACACCGTCTAAATCAGGCCGTACCCGACCGGCACTTGATGTTATACCACAAATTGAGAAGTGCGTTTGTTTGTTTAAGTTGTTATTTACTCGTATATTGAGAGTAGTTTAATGTGAAATGGAAGAAAGCAGCAGAAAAACTTCTCTGGATGCTTTGTTTAAGCGAAGGGAGATGCTTAATTCACTACTTCAACGACGCCAGTTGGCTAGTTTGAAAAGGTGAGTACTTACATTTTAAGCAATTATAGACTTATTCATAAATTGTGTTACATACTTATATTTGCATATAAATATGAAAGTTACATATACAACCTGTTTTTATTGAATTCCGTTAGCTTTAAGGGAAGATTCTTTAGATCAAATACAATTAATTTCCCTAAGAAACTAGTGTCTTAACTCTTACGGTTATTATTATTATTATTTTTTATTATAAATGGGCTTACTCTTGACCACAGACTAGCCAAAGGCAAAGACGTGGCCTACAATGGAGTGAGCTCGCCCAGAAGATGCCTGTTCACTCTTGATTTGAAGGTTGCCGGGTTATATGAGCTCGGAAATAAAGCCGCCGGCAAGGAATTCCACTCCTTGGCATTGCGCATAAGAAAAAGAGTTGAGTTATTAAAAAAATAAAGATAATTAATGAACATGTATGTGACAGCTTTTACCAATTCCTAATGTTATTTGTTTTGACATGTGCCGTCAATCGCTTGACACTAAATTGAATGTTATTCTTAAAGGTCTCTCACACTAACAAATTAATTTATTATGTATGAAAATGATGAAATTTTTTTTTTAATTTAACTAAAAGTGATATACAGGGTGGTTCCTGATAATGAACCTAGCTACGTGTCGAATTTAACGGAAAACAAAAACAAAACACGGTGTATATTGCTAACATGGACTTGAAACTACTTAGGTACATTCACTTTTTTTAGTTTTATTCTTTGCATACTAGCCTACAATAAGTTTTGCGGCGTATTTAGCAGTAGGTAAATAATAATACTTATAGGTAACTTATTCCATAGAATTTTTGCAAAAATGGCACTATTCCGAAAATATATCATAAGAATTACTTGGATTTGCCTCATAACGGAAATGTTGTCGACGCCCTTACAATGACCGACGAAGAAGACGAAGTTGAAAGTGAATTAGATTAGTTAGTTGTCTTATACACTCGCGATTTTGCTTTATAATAAACTCACTTGCATTATAAAATTAGTTGTAATACCTACCTATATATAGTAAAATTTAATGTTGCTTTTTTGTTTTTTTTTTCAAAGGGTGCTCACTTAATTCACACGCACACCATAGTAAGTCCTTACTGAAACAGTTTAATTATCCTTTAATTACAATGTTAATTAGAGGACAAATTAAACACATGTTAATTATTACAATGTTAATTAAATACAATTGTTAACAAAATGTTACCCACTTTTTTGTATTCTTTTTCTCATTATATGTACAATATAACTTATAATTATGTACAACTAGGGAACAAATCAAATTATTTTATTGAATATTTTTCGATTTGTTCTTTTTTCAAGTAGTCACACTAATATATATAAATTATAAATTTAAACACACACAGACAGTTTCGTGTTCTGTCAACCCCTTATTTGCCAAGAGTAGCACTGAAACTTGAGTAGTTTCATGTGCTCTGCCTACCCCTTCATGGGATACAGGCGTGATTGTATGTATGTATGTATGTATAAATTTAAATAGATATCATACACGAAAGAAAAAACGACAAGGCCCACTGGTGGCCGAGCCGGGAATCGAACCCGGGTCTTCAGCTTACGCGGCTAACGTCTTCACCACTAGACCACCCACCCGCCCTCTAGTGGTGAAGACGTTAGCCGCGTAAGCTGAAGACCCGGGTTCGATTCCCGGCTCGGCCACCAGCTATTTAAATTTATAATTTATAATTATGTATTTTTGTACGTAAATTAAAAGATTATGGATATAAATAAACAATTTATATGGTTAATACGACACATATCTTCAAAGTTAGCGTAATTTACGCCAAAAGTTATTTATCTTTCGTTTAATGAGACTGGAAATACGTCGCAAAACATACTTCAATGACATTTTTTTACTGACGTAACTACCATAATGTGCAAATCTCTTGGGCGTAAATCCAATCTATATCCTAAACTAAGTGTGCCCAGTATATGCTGATAATTTATTATATTTCATGCTGAAATTTTAAGTATTTTTCCCATGGAACATTTTTCTGTACAGTTTATAGTGTAAAAGTTAAACGACATATATTATACGATTTCAAAAATGGTTTTTTCGCTCTCCTGTAAAGTCGCGTTTTGGCTTTTACGCCAATTGAACCCAAAGGTATTTCTAATAACCGATATATTATATTAACTAAAGTCAACTATAATGAGATTATTATAGTTGAGTCGGAACTGCCATAGAGTATCCATTACTGAAAAGTCAGCACTTATAGTTTAGTCTGTGGTGTCCTAATTGACAGATTAATGTCGACGAGTAGAAAAACACAATTATGTATTGTTTAATGAAATGAAACTATAAGTTGTGCGGAAGTGACGACGTACTTACCGGTCGTGGACGCGAATATCTCATCATGTCGTGGTGGTAATGAATGCCGGTTCTGTCACACGCCTCACAGAGGTCGAAGGCGGCGCAGGTGGTGCAGCTGTACCTGAACCCCACTACCGGCCCCTCACAGTTGCTGCACACTACACCAACGTGCACCGTGGAAGGATCTGTCGAATACCACATAATTATGTCACGTACTTATACATACATATAATAATTATATCCCTGCATCCATATCATAAGTTCTCTAATTTTTGTATAATAAGCTTAGAAGAAATAACCAAAGTGGCCTACATTAAGAAATCTGTACCTGCTAGTGCATCATAATGTTTACTTTAAGATATGGGCAACCGATACTTTATAACATTCAAATTTAGAACGTTCTATTCAGAACAAAGAATCATACTTGCGATCGTGTTTCGTTTCAACAGTCGATCGTTTTAAACGTGAATTGACAGTCAATCAGCAGCTTTTTCATGAATTTAGGCTTATTAAGCTTCAGTCAAATATACAAAAGATGGATGAAATATTCCGAAAATACAACCTCAAAGTAAACATCAAGAAGACCAAAGTCATGGTAACGAGCAAAAAGCAGTCTCCTAAAGTAAATATTACGCTCAATTCTGAGAAGCTGGAACAAGTCAAGTCATTCACCTACCTAGGAAGTATTGTCGAAGAGAAAGGGAGAAGCGAGAAGGAGATAAGAACAAGAATAGCAATGGCAAAAAAGGCATTTACCACAAATAGGCATGTGTACAACGGCAAGATACATATCAACATAAGGAAAAATTGATAAAAACCTATATCTGGAGCACGGTTCTGTACGGTTGTGAAAGCTGGAACATTACAAATAAGGACCGCCAGCGCTTGGAGGCATTTGAAATGTGGTGTTGGCGCAGGATGCTGAAGATCAGCTGGACGGAAAAACGTACCAACAAAGAGGTTCTAGATAAGGCCAAAGAGAAGAGAAACCTAATGTCCGTTATAGAAAAACGTAGAGCTAAATGCATAGGCCACATACTCAGACACGAAGGACTCAACACAACCATCCTGGAGGGAAAAATCGAGGCGAAGAGAGGCAGAGGAAGACCTAGAAAGCCATACATGGCGCAAGTTAAGGAATGGTGCTGTAGCCACACATACCAAGAAGTCAAGACGAAGGCCGAGAATAGGCACGATTGGAAAATGCTGCAACGACAGAGGGTGAGGCCCTCTTAATAATGATGATGATGAGGCTTATTAAATGCATATGGGTAAAGTTATGTATGCAACTGTACATAATTAGGTATTAAAACACTTTTGTTATCTTATTATACATAAAACGACACCCATGTTTTGATGCCTCTCATTCTGCACAAGTCACATAAACAACTAATATAGTTTGTTTTATTATAATTTAGCTGCTAAGGTGCTGTTACACGGGCAACACAATTGCCAGCAATTCACGTACTATTGCCGCGTTTGCTCCATAGTTAATCGGTGCGTATTGAACAAACGCTGCAAAGGTATGTGAATTGCTGGCAATTGTGTTTCCCGTGTAACAGCACACCGTTAGAACGCTTGTAGTACCATGCAAAAGAATTACTATAGAAGATTTTACTGACGCTTTTATGTCCCACACATTTTTTGCACTAAAGTGCCTTCCACATTCGAGCGCGTATCGCGGCGCGACGCCGCGAATGCGAGTGTGGAGGGCGCTTAATAATGTGTCAAAGAAACTTTTATTGTAATAGTATCGTAAACAATATTAGAGGATCAATCTGCGCTACAAAAGGATTTAGTTTTTTTTAAAAAGCTCTCTCAATGTCGCTATAAGGCTAGATTTCTGTAAAAGTCATGAAAGTTTTTCTATACTGCTATATAGTACCATAAAAGTTACCTGGTACGTTGCTAAATAACTTAAAATCTAAAATATCGTAAAAAATAGCTATAATAAAAATCTAAATAGCGACAATAAAAATCTAAATAGCTACAATAAAAATCTAAGTAGCTATAATAAATATCTGTGTATAGATATACCATTAAATTTACCTATTTTAGAAAAAAAAGCGTTTTTGAATCTTTTTTCGCGAGAATGCCCATACTTACGTGAGTTTGTGTTACTGCTACGAGACTTTAGCGTGACATAAACCGCTAAAGATTACATTTAATGGACTAATCCTATCTACCTACCCACCTATTCGGTTTTCAATCCTTACTTCAATAAAGACATTGGCATGATCGAGCAGCGCAGATTTAGTAAAATTCTCGCACAGCTAAAGTCAGTTCAAAGACATATATAACTCCGTATAGACAGATAAAGTCTAAGAAAAAAACGTACCTCAGTACCATACAGAAACAGGTACGGTGGCCTAGATGGCATTACACCTTTGGGGTACGCTCAGCTAGATGGCGCTAATATTAATATTTTAATACATTTGAAAACATATCAAGCTAAGAATATGGGCCAAATTGTCAAAACTGAGGTTCAAAATTTTTAAGCCTGTGTCAAGAGATGGCAGTCTATGCACTGTGATTACACATTTTACTTCGACAGTTACTCTATAAAACTCTATCCTCTTTGGTCAGTTCCTACGAAGAAAGATAAGTCAAGTTGAGCCTGACGGCTCTGGAAAAGAGGCGTGAACGTGGAGATTTGATCGAGACTTTTAAAATAATTTCAAGGATACTACGATTGTCCAGAACTAGTCGACCTGTTCACTCTAAACTAACACACGCACAAGAGGACACAACCTAAAACTCGTAACAACAAAGTACAAAACTTCATTGCAAACAGAATAGTGAAAGCTTGGAACAAATTACCCTCTGAAGTTGTGAGCTCTACCAGTACCAGTGGTGTCAATCCATTTAAAAACCGGCCAAGTGCGAGTCGGACTCGCCCACCGAGGGTTCCGTACAAACTTTCAATAGTTAAATCATCAATGTTATTCATATAACTGTGCAAACTTGACTAAATCCCTCAAGACTCAATTTCGAACAGCCATAACAACTAAGGTCAGTGCGGGCAAGACCGGCATAGTTTATTTGAAATAAAGTTTGAGTGAATAAAAATCTATAATTAATGCAGTCTGGCGTAATGCGCATGGTTCTATGGGATAGTAAATATTATATTTTACAAAGCTTTTACAGTACTTTGGTGAAGTAAGGTATTTTTAAGTGATAAAAATCACTTTTTTTAAGGCTCGGCGGGTTGACCGTTTTTGTTAGAAATTACAGGTACAATAAACACCCGCAAGGGTGGTTACTTAGAAAATGTAAATTTGACAAGTTTTTATAAATAAAAAAAGTGTTCAAGATACGTGTACGATTATTTTTCCTGATATAATGACAAACCCCACACACCGTGAAGCTCGCACAAACACATATAATATTATAGTACTAAATATATACCCACACACAAAATCACAAAAAGTTGCACATAGTAGAGCTGTACTGTACGTAAGAAAGGTACTTTATCTTAGCTATAAACGACCGCCCCCACCTCTTCCAGGACTAGTCTGAACATCAGCGCAGAGCCGTTTGGCGCTTCAAACGCTAAAGAGTCTAAAGACCATTGTCGTGGCTAGGCCGATAGACCATTGTCGTGGCTAGGCCGTAAGACTGGGACATTTTTCCTCATAATAGATATAAATAAACTATAGTTGCTAGATTAGGTTAATAAGTTAAGATCAGCATGCGGCATGGACCCAATAACGCTGGCCACGTTACCTCTCTGTACTGCCAGAAATATACGTTGGGCTCTCTCAGCGCTTACTTACCTTATTTCTGTAAATAAGTATAAAAATGTGTTGAAAGCATGTGTTCTAAAAATTGCTAAATTAAAAAAAATGTAACTCGGATTGTAATGTTGCCATTGTTGGTTAGAACCAGACCCATCAGTTATTATGTAGTTATTAAGTCTAGAAAGAATATGCATATGCATGTATCCTTAAATGCATAGTGATGTATGCATTTAAGCAGCGCCGGCCCGTGCACTCGATCAGGGTAGAGCGAGTTTGAGTTTCGGCGCCCCTTGGTAAGGTTTCACTACGTAGGAAAATTAATCGCGAGCGTAGCGAGCGCGAATTTTTTTTCATAGTAATGCCGTAATTTGAAGATTAACGTAATACAGAATTTATGGGTTTCGTAGGTTTCGGACATTCGTTCGTAGTCTCACCCTAGTATAGTTACGTGTGGCTGAACGTGAATATCATACATGTAAATACATAAAATGACAAACAAAATGGAGCACTATAGTGGTTAAGTCAGGAAAACAGATTCGGATTTTTTCATGAGGAACTAAAAGAGAACATGTTGGTAGTAAGCGCGAGCGTAGCGAGCGCGATTTTTTTTTACTCGATTTATTAAGACTCAACCCGCCAGCGGGGAATCCGCGAACTTTCAAGCTATTATGTTCTGGAGAGCTGCGGTCTTTGATATATTTTGGGGTATTTTGACTTCACAGGGCGCTTATGTTCCCGACTTTTAGGCCTTATTTTTCGCCATCACTATTATTTTTATAATACTAAGAGTTAATTAAGAGATTAACTGTGGACTCGATCGTTACCGTCGAGATGCCCATTTCGTTATTTTGCCAAGTGATCTTAGTGCTTTGATTGAAGTTCGCTCCACCATCTGCTGTGACTCACAAAATTGCGCCTCTCTGAAACGTTTTGCGCCTTTGGCTTTATGAGGAACTCCATAACTTTGTCGTTCACCACACAACAATGTGGTTCGTCAAGTCAAGGGCTAGCTAGAATCCTCCTTTTACGGCGCCCTAGCAACAGCGCCCTTATGAATGTTGGTATATGTTGGCAATGTGGTGCAACTTTCCACTTAATCTGAATTACCTACAAATCTAGATTTTCAATAGTGGATTCATTCCCGACTCCTCTCACCATTGTGTGATTTGTGCGCGCCCACGCAACATATAATTTTTTTGTATAGATTTTTCCATATTCTCGATTTTGGCGCCCCCTTACCATGTGGCGCCTAGAGCGGTCGCTCCACTCGCTCTACCCTTAATCCGGCCTAGTCGGGTAGCGATAACTTTTGAGGTTTCGATAATATTCATGTTGCTTATTTTTTGCATATAGTTTTTAGACTATTGATCAAATATAAAAATAATGTTTTGTGCGTTCCTAGGTACTTGCTTAGCACGAACTTTAGGTATTTCTCTTTTTAAGCAGTGTTCAGTCAAAAAAATATTCGAGAAGAAATTATTTGTATTTGTCTAAAAACAAAGTGGTTGCCGATGTATATATGCATTTTGTGCAATTTTCATCCATGGGTTTAATGATATTTAAAAAAATTCTAATATTGATCCTAAAACCCTTAAAAAAATATTAGAGTCAGTAAGGGCCTGGCCACATGGGCGCGTTGCGGCGACGCACCGCAAAAATTCTGCGTTGCGTTGCCGCGCCGCCAGTTTCTGCGGCAGGAAATCTGCGGCGCGGCACCGCGACGCAAGAACTCGCGGTGCGTCGACGCACCGCAAAAACTCGCGGCGCGGCACCGCAACGCAGAATTTTTGCGGCGCGTCGCCGCGCCGCCAAAACTGGCGGTGCGTTACCGCTGCTCGCAATTGTGAACTGTTGTGTTCGAATTAAACTTCGTGTCGTTTATATTTAACCCTTCTTTACTTGGTGATGGATTTTTTCCAAGCATCACGAAAATTGAATCAATAGTAGATTTAGTACAGTTTTTCACGATAAAATACTAAGCAATATTCGAATTTTTCAATATGCTATTAAAAATCATCTTTTTTAGTTACGTTGTTTCATATTTAAAAAATGGTGATAGATTTTTTTCATTATTTTTCCAGTGCTCAGCATATATACCACCATGGTGTCATATATCTGTAAGTTGTTAAAAAAGTAAAATCATGCAATTAAGGGTTTATTGACAATGGAGTGCCTCTCTAATTTATATTTCCGCAATGGGTACATCGATGGGTAGATTTAAATAATAACATTTTTAACCCCCGATGCAAAAAACGAAGGGGTGTTAAAAGTTTGACGTGTCTGTCTGTCTGTCTGTCTGTCTGTTTGTCTGTCTGTCTGTCTGTCTGTCTGTGTGTGTGTCTTTCTGTGGCATCGTAGCTCCCAAACGGATGAACCGATTTAGATTTTTTTTTTTTGTCTGAAAGCTGAGTTAGTCGGGAGTGTTCTTAGCAATGTTTCATGAAAATCGGTCCACTATGTCGGGGTCGGGGGTTTTTCAAAATTTAATTAAATAAATAATTTTATGACTTTTATATAATTCCCAAAAGATTTGACAATTTGTAAATACATAGGTAAAGAAAATATTCGTTCTATCTGAATATGACGATAGGTACCTACGTTAAAAATAGAGCGCTTTCGAACTACGTCCGAACCGAATCCGATAAATTCGTGAAAATAAAATTACGCACTATTATGGACTATGGACGGAAATCTGGCAGGATTTTGGAGTAGGCCCTTGAGGCAACCTGCTAAGATGCTTCTCTTATCATAGTCAACCTCAGGTCCGCAAGCTGGCAGCTGGGGAGCGGGGCTAAATCGACAATCGATTATATTTTTAAGACGATACAGGACGGTTCAATTTCCATACCAACGCTCTCGACTATTTGCTCCCTGGTTTTTGAAGGTAGACTGATTTTTTCAACACAGATTATTCTATAAATTGAAATAGACATCATACACGAAAGAAAAAAAACGACAAGGCCCAAGGCAACAATTAGTGCTTGCACCTCCTATATGAATCCATTTGCAGCATTACGATATAGCGAAAGACTATTTTTAACCCCCGACGCAAAAACGAAGGGGTGTTATAAGTTTGACGTGTCTGTCTGTCTATTTGTGTGTTTGTCTGTCTGTGTGTGTGTGTGTGTCTGTGGCATCGTAGTTCCCGAACGGATGAACCGATTTAAATTTAGTTTTTTTGTCTGAAAGCTGAGTTAGTCGGGAGTGTTCTTAGCCATGTTTCATGAAAATCGGTCCACTATGTCGCGGTCGGGAGTTTTTTCAAAAATTTAATTTTATTGTTAGGTTATTAAATAACAAATCAAAAAAATATTCAATAAAATAATTTGATTTGTTCCCAGTCAGATTGTTATTAATTATTAATCTTATCTGTGTTGGAACGTTTTGATATTTTTATTTTTAAAGACGCTCGAGTCAATCAAAAATTTCCAAAAACTGCCTTTTTCATTATGGCGCAAAAAAAGTGATACTCAAGATTGGTAACAATTAGCCAAAAAACCAAAACGGTACGATATAAATTTGATGAAAAACGTGTGACCTGTGCCTTTAAAAAGTAAAACAGAAAAACGTACGTCGTTTTCGTACGTGTTTTCACTACGATCAATATGCAAATGGATAATTTAGTAGGCAAGTTTTATTTAAATCGATTAAATCGTAAATAGTGGCTTGCAGCTAAAAATAATGTTCAACTGGAAAAACCTAGGTACGTTTTTTCGCTAGAATCTACA
This sequence comes from Leguminivora glycinivorella, assembly GCF_023078275.1. NCBI lineage: Eukaryota > Metazoa > Arthropoda > Insecta > Lepidoptera > Tortricidae > Leguminivora > Leguminivora glycinivorella. Next base: position 2,928,869 of record NC_062987.1, on the reverse strand, counting down.
TTTTAGTAGGAAATTTTCTTAAAAATAGATTAAAATTAAACTGGTACAGATTTTTTTAATTAGCCCGTTATAGTGCCCTACTGCTGGGCAAAGGCCTCTCCCCTTGATTTCCTCAACTCCCTCTGGTGTTATTTTTCCGGCCATGCAGTCACTCATAAAGGCGTCCAAGTCGTCTCACCATGCATGCGACAGACCAGACGTGGCATGCACAAATACACACTTCAGCATGGCGGTTTTCTTCCCTACTTACTTTAATATGTACAGATCATTTCTGTCGTAGATCAATTTTAGCTGTAGACCACCGTTAACGACTAACTTACGAAAAACTAAAAAATGTTTACAACATGTCGGTGTGTACCTTAAACAAACCATGAAAAAAAACCGCTTCCTAAAAACAAGCGCGTTAGAAAACACGGAGAAAAAAGAAAATATAATTTTACATTGCAATAATATTGATGATTAGATTTCCTACCTAAACCTTTGAAATCAGATTTCTTAAGACGATACGATACAGGTCAGTTCTCCATACAAACGCTCTCGACTATTTCCTCCTTGGTTTTTGAAGATAGAGCAATGATTTTTTCGACACAGATTATTATTATTTTTTCTGAGTCGGACCGTTTTGATATTTTTTGCTATTCTTATTTTAAAAGATGCTAGATCCAATCAAAAATTTCTAAAAACGGCATTTTTCAATATGGCTCGAAAAAGGGATACTCAAGATCGGTAACAATTGTCCAAAAAATCTAAACGGTCCGACACAGATTATTTCATTTTAAATTATTCAGATTCTCAAATTTCGTTCCGTTTAAATAAGTTTTGAAGGAGGAAAAGAGAGCGGAACCTCGATTTCAAAGATTTTTTCGCAATATCTTTTAACTGAGTTGTTCTTAATGGAAATTTTTTTTTCGATAAATCTAGTTAATAAAACTAGTATATTTAACTAAAATTCCCAAATTGAAAGGGGCTTTCCATTTTAGCATTTTCGCTCCCGTAGCGTCTTAATGTATTGCAATAATCTAAACATCCAAATTATAGACTAATCAATTATTTTTGTTAGTAATTAAATTCCGTTAGGCCGTTTTCACATTATCCGATCCGATATCGGATGTCATAAGGATTTCAATGGAAAAAATACAAGATGGCGCCTGTAATGTATGGGATATCGGTCCTACATCCGATATCGGATCGGATAATGTGAAAACGCACTTACGATTCATTAAGTTTTGAAGGAGGAAACAGTCGAGAGCGGAACCTCGATTTTAAAGAATTTTTTCGCAATATCTTTTAACTGAGTTGTTCTGAATGGACAATTTTTTTCGATAAATCTAGTTAATAACACTAGTATATTTAACTAAAATTCCCAAATTGAAAGGGCTCCCTTTCCTTTCCATTTTCGCTCCTGTAGCGTCTTAAATACCTAAAAGTACTTAAACACCTAAAAGTACTTAAATACCTAAAAGAACAACCAGCGAATCGTGTCATCACGCACGCACACAAGGGTAGCTTAGCTAACAACTGCGACACGGCCGGCCGCCGCGGCACGTTGCTGTATCGTGCAAATGCCACATTGAGCGGTGTAGGCCGTTTTCACATTATCCGATCCGATATCGGGTGTCGGACCGACATCCTACATCCGATAAACGCTTCCGATAGTGTCGGATGTCGGTCCGATAAAATGCATTGTTCCAAATCAATGAAGTATGATTTTGTATCAAAAAATATTTTTAAAAAGTTTTATATTTAATAATTATAAGCACTATATTTCAAATATTTTATTGTAAAATTAAAATAACGAGCATAAAAATACTCAAGAGCGGCAAGTAAAATAAATACTTATAATTTTACATTTAACTATATCTACTAAAAGATGAAAAAATTAGTATCCGCAATTCGGACCGATGAATTACAATCTTTTTGTTTTCAACAGAAATTCATCATTAACAGCAGCTGTTTAATAGACGCCATTTTTGTCACGCACACTACTAGTCATACTTGTTATGGAGAATTTTTTGCCAAAAGCTGCACTTTTGGATGGAAGCAAGCCGCTTTGCATGGTGATAGTAGACATCATAGTAAACGATTTTTCCCCTCACTAGCTCGGAAACACGTGTTTTGTCCTTTAATACCAGCGGGTAAAAACGCATTTTATCCACTAGTGGGTAAAGTAATTTGACCTTGAATAAAGTCAAATTAACTGCTTTTAAATTAATAGAAGTAGGTGAATCTAGTAATAAAGATAATTTACCACCTGTGGGACTACTGGAAGCAGTGATAAACGCATTTTTTGCGTTGTAGTTTCCTCGCTACAGTGAGGGGAAAAGTTTTGTGTTACACTCGGGTGCAAATGTATTTTACTCCTCGTGTGTTAAAAAACTCGCAAGTTCAGGATTCTATTTCTCGAACCACTCGCTTCGCTCGTGGTTCAACTATAGAATCCTTTCACTTGCTCGTTTTTCAATTCCACACTCGGCGTTAAAATACAACTTTGCCCCTTGTATAACAAATAACTATTTTCCGAGGATATCGAAATTTCATCCCTTAGGAAGCCGAGCGTAGCGAGGTGTTTTATGAAAATGAAAAAAATTCTATCTTTTTATTGTATCATCCGATTTTGACTAAACGTATCTCAAATAAAAGGCATTGATTTGTGTAATTAAAAAAAAAAAATACAAAGAAAAAAAATTTGAAAGAAAAATAAGAAAAAAATAAAAAAGTAAATTTACGTCTCGCACTGAATAACTTCAAAGAATGACAGACAAAATGTACAATGTCGATATACGAGTTTTTTTAATCGAAGACAGATAAATTTTTAGTTGAAAACTGAAGACCGCATCGAAATCGGATTAGCATTTTTTAAGATACAAGTTGCCAAAGTTGGGAAAGATCGCTTTATATGGCCACTTTGAAATTCCTTTGCCAGAAAGTCAGAAATAATATGTTTTTCTGACACAGAAAAATACATAGTAACAGTACACCTCAAAATAAAATTAAAAATTCCGAGGATATTATAATTTCATCCCTTAGAACGACGAGCGTAGCGAGGTCGGTTACGAAAACCGAAAAAAAATCTCATTTTTTTGTACGTCGTCCGATTTTGACAAAACATGTTTCATTTGAAAGGTATTGCTTTATGTAACTTAAAAAAAATATTGAAAAAAATTGGAAAAAAAATGTAAGATTTTAAAAAAAAACCTTAATTTTCGTATCACACTGAATAACCGCAAAAAACGGTAGACACGGTGTATAATTTCGATATATGATTTTTTTATATTAAAGACAAATAAATGCATGATTATAAACTAAAAACCGAATCGAAATCGAATCAGTAGTTTTTAAGATGCAAGTTGTCAAAGTTGGCTTAGTTTGTTTATATGGTCGCTTATAAATTCCTTAGGCAGAGAGTCAGAAACATTGTATTTTTCTTACAGTTACAAGTATGCATAGGTAATAGATGTCATTATAAACATTTTTTTACCAGGATATAAAAATTTCATTCCTTAGAAACCCTTAGAAAGACGATCCAATAAAAAAAACTGCCTTTTTTTTGTTTTTCGTAACAGACATCGCTACGCTCGGCTTTCCAAGGGATGAATTTTTTATATCCTCGTAAAAAATTGTTTATTATGATGTCTATTACCTATGCATACTTTTAACTGTAAGAAAAATACAATGTTTCTGACTTTCTGCCTAAGGAATTTATAAGCGACCATATAAACAAACTAAGCCAACTTTGACAACTTGCATCTTAAAAACTACTGATTCTATTTCGATTCGGTTTTTAGTTTATAATCATGCATTTGTTTGTCTTTAATTTTAAAAAATCATATATCGAAATTATACACCGTGTCCACCGTTTTTTGCGGTTATTCAGTGTGATACGAAAATTAAGGTTTTTTTTTAAAAAATCTTACATTTTTTTTCCAATTTTTTTCAATATTTTTTTTTAAGTTATATAAAGCAATACCTTTCAAATGAAACATTTTTTGTCAAAATCGGACGACGTACAAAACAATGAGATTTTTTTTTTCGGTTTTCGTAACTGACCTCGCTACGCTCGTCGTTCTAAGGGATGAAATTATAATATCCTCGGAATTTTTAATTTTATTTTGATGTGTACTGTTACTATGTATTTTTCTGTGTCAGAAAAACATATTATTTCTGACTTTCTGGCAAAGGAATTTCAAAGTGGCCATATAAAGCGATCTTTCCCAACTTTGGCAACTTGTATCTTAAAAAATGCTAATCCGATTTCGATGCGGTCTTCAGTTTTCAACTAAAAATTTATCTGTCTTCGATTAAAAAAAACTCGTATATCGACATTGTACATTTTGTCTGTCATTCTTTGAAGTTATTCAGTGCGAGACGTAAATTTACTTTTTTTATTTTTTTCTTACTTTTCTTTCAAATTTTTTTCTTTGTATTTTTTTTAAATTACACAAATCAATACCTTTCATTTGAGATACGTTTTGTCAAAATCGGACGATACAATATAGAATTTTTTCATTTTCATAAAAACACTCGCTACGCTCGGCTTCCTAAGGGATGAAATTTCGATATCCTCGGAAAAAATCGTTTACTATGATGTCTACTATCACCATGCAAAGCGGCTTGCTTCCATCCAAAAGTGCAGCTTTTTTTTTCATAACTAGTATGACTATACACTACAAACGTATACCTACATTATATACGCACACACACAAATATTATCGGCCAACAGCTGGCGGGGGGTCCGGCATGCCAAAAATGTCGGAAGCGTCCTGCCGATATCGGCAGTTCGGTGGTGCCTCGGACAAAAACTGTTCTAGGAGAGTGTCATCTGCATCAAATCCGCAATTTTTGCGTTTTATATCGTTTTTTAGTAATAATGATCTATTAAATACATAAATAAAAACCTGGAAGCGCATAAATCTTACATTTTACATCCTTCCTATATCCGATATCGGATCGGATAATGTGAAAACGGCCGTAGGGTTGCCAACCGTAGGTAGTATACACAAAGACAGGAAAAATGCTCTGAGGAAAATGATATGATATAATTATAGTATTGTAAGTAATATATTATTTTGGTTCAGCGTACTGTAATTATTTTTAATTTCTGTACCATTTTTTTTTGTAGGTACTGTACTGCACACAATTACACCGTCATATTTAAAATAGATACCTAACTTGGATAAGTACTCGACACCGATAGCAATTAGAAGTTGCAGGGCAATCATGGTCGCGCGATAAATGATAAAACATCGGGCCGTCCCTAGTCCCTATCGCACAATTACAAATAGTGCGATAGGGACGGCCTGATATTTTTATCATTTATCGCGCGACCATAATTGCCTGCCTGCTGTCTATAAGGCTGTCCTTTCGTCCTTGTCCACATTAGAGATGGGCCGAATATTCGGTAAATATTCGGTATTTGGCATATTTAGTTAACCTCAGCATCTCCAGAGGTCCGACAGGTTTTCTAAATATATATTGTTTTTTTATTCGAGGTGAGATTTTAAAGACCAGTTCTTCGAAACTTGCTATTGTCATTCTGAAATATTCTTTGAACTTCACTTCACTTGTCTTTAATGCCGCATATTTCCTTTCAAAATGAGTTCCGTCATTATTCATTTTATATATATATGGGTTGACCCAGCATCTTCTTTTCGTCTCCTTTTTTTTAAGCGCCTCCGTAATACGAGCAAGAGCAGAATGCGCGTAATGGGATCCATGTCTGGATAAAGACTGATCGTGAAGTTCTGCACTGTGTATAGTTATCGAGGCGCGGCTACGCACCGCCAGTTTTGGCGGCGCGGCGACGCGCCGCAAAAATTCTGCGTTGCGGTGCCGCGCCGCGAGTTTTTGCGGTGCGTCGACGCACCGCGAGTTCTTGCGTCGCGGTGCCGCGCCGCAGATTTCCAGCCGCAAAAACTGGCAGCGCGGCAACGCAACGCAGAATTTTTGCGGTGCGTCGCCGCAACGCGCCCATGTGGCCAGGCCCTAATACCGAAATTATCGAAATGTTCTCTTTCACTCTTAAAGCTCGGCCATACATGCGCGTTTTGAGCGCGCAGCGTTAATGGAGCGCAATGATGACCCAGCGGAGCGCAATGATGGCCCGGCGGAGCGCCGCCGGACGGAGCAGATTACGAGCGTATTCAAAGCGGATCCGCGCGCATTCTGCACATGGTAACTTGTAAGCCTATATTTTGCAACTGTAAACTTCTAATGAGTATTGAATGACACATAAGAAATCAAAACCTGATTCTTATGTACAATAAAGACTTTGAAACTTTGAAACAACATTTTGGAATAAAATCCGCTTCGCTTACGCTACGCTATCAAAACGCCCTATGTGTGGCCGAACCTTTATTAAGCAGTAATAAAAGTGAAACAGGAAGAAGCCCGCAATTCGCATATTTTGGAATTCACAGTAGTAGATCCTATGTTGTCAGGTTTCGATAGGTTAAAAATGTTGTTTAAACTCTCGTACTTACTGATAATAACACCTGACTAAGCATAAACTTTTTACCAAAAAATAAAACCGCCTTCAAAAATAAGCGCGTTACAAAACACGGAGAAACTAAAAAGCCAAAAATAATAAACCTTTCAATTCAGATTTCTTATCATATTGCAATAAGCTAAACATCCAAATTATAAACAAATCAATTATTTTTGTAGTCGGTACCAGACCTGTTCGTCGCCTTGCTATTGCCTGTTTGCCCCACCCAACCATACACAGGCTGGTACCGACTCCATTCTCGGAGATATCGAGTAACATACATACAAAAAAAAAAAAACATTCAGTCGAATTGAGAACCTCCTCCTTTTTTGAAGTCGGTTAAAAATACAGGCAAAGGGGCAGTTAGGTGCATTAGGTGAGAAATGTAGGTATAAATACTTACATTGCCTTTGATTATTAAAGTTGGGGTTCAAGTATTCGCTGATCATCATGACGTGACATTTTTCAATATATATAAAAACAATGATATTGAGTTGGATCATGTACGGATGGTAAACCCTGAAAAAAAAAATGAAAATACAATTCTACATTACGATATAAGTGCAGAAAAGAGGAAACTCGAAACCACACACACACACACATACAATCACGCCTGTATCCCATAAAGGGGTAGGCAGAGCACATGAAACTACTAAAGCTTCAGGGCCACTCTTGGCAAATAAGGGGTTAAAAGAAAACGAACTGTGGCATTGCAGTGACAGGTTGCCAGCCTCTCGCCTACGCCACAATTTAACCCATATCCCATAGTCGCCTTCTACGACACCCACGGGAAGAAAGGGGTACTCGAAACCAGTGGGTATAAATTTATTTATTTATTTAAACTTTATTGCACAAAAGACAAACTTAATGTACAAAAGGCGAACTTAATTCCATGTGGCATTCTCTACCAGTCAACCTTATAAATGTACAGGTTATAGGTTAAATAATATGTGTACGATATGACAAACAAAATTATTTTATCCTCAATGAAGGAAAGTAATTTTTCAACCCCTTGCAAGTCATCAGCACTGGAAAAGTAGAGGGCAAGTCCTCAGTCGTCGCATATTTAGTCAACTGTTGCCGCAGTTCTACAACCAGGTCGACAGGCTTTTCTTGTCTGATACCTATCTACTTATTTCGTAAATAAGTTCAGACTTATTTAACATATTTACATAAACGCTAGAAAAATCCATGTTTTTCCCCTATAAAACGACGTACACCAAAAGAAAATACACTTTTTACACGAAAAACATACAGACATACATACCTACGATTAAATAGTACATAACATGCACTATAATTTGTGCTATAACGTACTAACGTGGTGTGGTGTGGGGACTAAAGGACAAGTTGATTGTATGGAATATAAGTTTATTCTGCTTATGATTACAATGTGCGGCAACTTATGTAGCATGGTTAGGAGTAGTAGTGTGAGTGTGGCCTGTCACACTACATCTCCCTCCTCATGGAAAAAAACCGGTCAAGTGCGAGTCGTACTCGCTCAGAGAGGGTTCCGTACAAACTTTCAATAGTTGAATCATCTAAATGTTATTCATAGAACTCTACAGATTTGACTAAATCCCTCAAGACTCAATTTCCCACATAAGAAGTAATATTTTAATATACAATTTTATTGTTAGACAACGTCCAAATAAAATCAAGACTATTCGACTTTAATAGCCCATATAACCATAATCGGTCGTCGTTCCTACGCAAATCGTCCTATTTTGTGTACACACAGGTCTTCGGGTCTCAATGCTTAGTCGCAGTACGGTCGACGTTTAGTCGAGGCGACCCAAATGGGGACGATTGGTAACAGGCACAAATGGTCACAGAAGTGACAGAAGTGTGCACTACGCGTGCACACATTGTTACCGTTTGGCGACTACTTTCCCAAAATCATTCGTTCATTTCATTCTTTTCAAATGGCGACTGTCAAAGACGTCAAAGTAAAAAAGAAATAAAATCATTTGACATTAAAATGTAATGGCGTAAGAATTTGTTCAAGATAAATATTGTTTACATTTGTAATATAATGTGGGCTAATTACCATGGCCAATTAAATTGCTCGACTGATTTCATAAAATAAGTCTAAATTTATCAACGCGCCATCAATTTACCTCAGTTTAACCAGCAATAATATTATTGACTACTCGGTGTTTGTGTACATATACCGGTATTGATTGGTGAAGTTTTAGTGCTTCGGTGCACTGCCGTGTCATACCTATGTACTGTAAATTGAGTTACATGATATACGCGTAACAAGTTTAATTCGTGTTTTTTTGAAAGTCTCTTTACCTACCAAGTGAAAAAAAAATCATAAATCTCTTACCAATTCCCCGTACGAGCTTGTCACTAAACTACTGTACCTAACTCAGTTTTTGCCATAGTGAGTTGTGGCTATCTCCCGTAACTACAGTTACAGTAGATAGCCACGACACGCCTTTTACGCATCGAGCAATTTCGAACTCAGTAACAGTACTAAGGCACGACAGACTTTATCTTATATTATAGGCAGACATACAAGATTGGCAAAATTATTAAATTTTGACAAGTATATTATCGATATGATCAGAAGCTAGCTACCGTACAATATAATAAATATTCCATATCTTTTTATAAATGTATATCTTTTTGGCAGACATGAGTATAACCTACCTACCTTACTTATCTAATATATCTATCTACCTACCTACACCTACCACCGGGGCCATTTTTTTTTTTAAAGTTGTCTTCCCCACTTTTTTTGTAACATGGGTATTTTTTACGCGATTCATAGGCAAAAACTTTCTCAAAAAGATCTCTTTCGATCCTGTGATAGGAGAAAAAAAATGTCCCTGATGAGTGGAAAATACATAAAAATTTCCAAATCCAAAATAGTGGGGTGGACAACTTTGAAAAAAATGGCCCACCTACTACAGTTTATTTTTCAAGCATGTTTTTTTAGGGTTCCGTAACTCAAAAAGGAAAAACGGAACCCTTATAGGATCACTCGTGCGTCTGTCTGTCCGTCTGTCACAGCCATTTTCTCCGAAACTACTGAAGCGATTAACTTGAAATTTGGCACGCATATGTAAACCTGTGACTCAAAGACGGACATGTAGTTTAAATTAAGAAAATTTAATTATAGGGGCCACTTTTGGGGAGTATAAGAGGCAATTAAAAGTTTCTAGAACTATATTGAATTACATATCAAATGAAAAAAGATAAGTATTTCAAAAATATTTTTTTAATAATTTATAGTAAGGTAATTTTCAAGTTATTTAAGAAAATAGGCAAAAAATTACGTATTGTTATCTATGTAAGAGAAAATGCAAACAAAAACTAGAACAGGACAAAAAACGCAACCGCTCACGAGTCATTGCCCCTTTCTTAGTTATCTGTCCATCCCATTGTATTGTTTAATGTGGGTTACTAGGCCAGTAGTAATAAAGAGGTCACTAACCCATATTTCGCTAAACAATAGGACGGATAGATAACAAAAGATTTGGGTCAACCTGCTGACAAACAAACAGGTGCATTGTTTATCTAGAATTTAGGACAGTAGGACAATCCTTTGTTTAGTTTATGCCGTAATTTATAAGAACATAATAAATATAAATTTAATATCATATTAAGGCTAAATGTGATCTAGATTACGTACCTATATAGTTAACTGATCACATATTCAAATACTACATACAACGTGCTTTTATTGAATTCCGTCAACTTTAAGGCAAGGTTGTTTAGGTCAAACACATTTTTTTAAGAAACTGCTGCGTTAACTCTTATTCACCAAAAAAAAAATACTTAACACGGGTAGTTCAACCTTTAATACTTTCTAATGTTATTTGTTTTTGACCTGTGACGTCAGACACTTAACACTAATTATATCATTTATTATGTATGAATTTATTTTCGAATTTAACAAAAAGCAATATACTGCGTGTTTCCTTATATTCATGGACCTGTGTGTCGAATTTAACGGAAAACGAAAAAAACACGATGTATAGTTATTTATTGATTGAATTATACCATTATTACAACAATGAACTAGTATCTAAGCCAACTGAGAAAAACATTTTTAGTTAACGTGTCGTGCGTAACTATTGTAACTTGAGTTACAGTACGTCGCAAAACAGACTTTGTATAGGGAGCCTGTCATGCCTAACTACTATCAGGGGCGGCTCACTCCGCGTTTCTATCGCCGCGCTACAAGTACATCCTGGCGGCCGCGAGTTCGCGGCCTACTCAGGGTGGCTAGCCGAATGGCACAATCGCTCACGAAACGCTCACGAAACGAAGCGCTAGTAGATATCTATCTCTATCGCGCTTGCGTATTGGCGCGACAGAGCCAGCGGCGTATCGCTTTCGTTTGGCGTCGGAGAAATGCCATTCGGCTACGGGGCCAGGGGCGGCGCGCGTTCTCACGGAATGCACGTTCGCACTTTCTATTGTTACTTTACGTAGCGAGGTTTTTTTACGCAATGTCCGCGTGTGGAATGGCTAATAATACTTAGTTAAATAGACATATTGAATAAAATAAATACCATAAGACATTCTTACACAGATCTACTATTGATTAAGTCCCACGGAAAAGTTCAATAAGGCTTGTGATGTTGGAACTTGAACAAATATATATAAATACAGTATATATACCTAGAAAGTACCCAAGACATGAATATAATAGTATAATATTTTATATGAGTATTAATTCGTATGGATCCATAGGTAACCCTATCACCGGACGCCGCGCACGTGCGGCTCGTTTCTTTGTAATATATTTGTAGGTATTTAAAAAGGCGGCATTTCGGGAACATCAAAGCAGTGGGCCTTCTGTACTTGTATTCTGTGGGTATTCTGTGCTACTATATAGCCTATAATTTTAAATATATCCAAAAAATATGTTTTTTTGTGCATTTACATCAGTATTACACTTACTACAATGTAACTGTGTAGTTTTTTCACATAATGGCCGCGGGAGTATGTCGCCGCGAGATAGACTACCTGTCCTTATGTCATTAATACAATTAGACAAAGACGTGTCATCTATCTCGCGGCGACATACTCCCGCGACCATCATGTGCTAGGCCTACAGTATTTAATGCAGATCGAATTACCAAAAAAAACTTTAAACTATGATTTTCGAGTTACGGGAGATAGGCGTGACACGGCAGTGCATATTATACTATACTGAAATAATAAAAATAATGCCTAGAAAACCAATAAAATTGTTAAAATATCGATTAAGACTGGGTAATATTCCATGTAAAAAACAGTCTCCAAACGGTCACCAAACGGTCAACAAATGGTCGCAAAATGGTCGCAGTGTACACGCGTGACCGAAAGCAGTGAATATTTATCAGATTTGGCTTCTTGTATTCATTTTTTCCAGGTATCCTCAAACTTTATAAACAATCAAATATGCCGTCGTACTCAGTTGTCCTCACCTCAATAAAGAAGATTAAAAAAAAATTGTAACGTGCGTACCGAGCTGCTGGGTCGTAAAGGATCGGGGATCATATTATTATGGTCTTCTATAGAGCAACTAGTATTTTGCGGCATTTCACAATTGACACTTGTTGAAGTAGTCGTCATTAATATTACTATCAACATTGATTTCAGCGATCTGTACTTCTTTTGTCAAGATTTTTGTATAATTAAGTGTGTGTCCACAAATTTGTAATGTTAAAGAGACAGAAATAAAACGTAGTACTTAGAGTAAATAATGTGTTTTTTTTTGTAACCCAAACAAAATACTTGTAGATACGAGTGCGGAAAAGAGGAAAATCGATACGAGTGGCGACAAATTAATACACGAACGAAGGGAGTGTTTTAAATCGACACGAGTTGTGAATGTCCTTTTCGCACGTGTATCGTACGACGATTTTCAGTACCTAAATCTAAGCTAAGAGTTTCGACCAGACAAGAAATGAATCATTGCTTGATTTGCTCGCACTACTGCGTTAAAAAAAAGCAGCATCTGTACTGAAAAAAACTATAATTGCGCAACAGAAATTCTATTAATATCACAGTAAATACTCTATTTTATTTGATACCTGCTTTTATTGTGTAAAGCAACACTACACATCATTTTTATCAATAGGAATTAAAAATTATATATTTAATACATTAAGTCACTATAAAGTGCTTATCTATTTGTATTACCATTCTGCACTTTTCTTAACTTTCCCACATTTCTATAAAATGTCGAAGAGTGCTTAAATGGCCGTCGTTGTTTATTATTATTTAATTCGCTCATATTTAAATGATTCAAAGCAACCAGTCCACAACTTCACAAGACAGTTTGAGAAACTTTCGTATTTCAGATTGTCATTTGCGGTTACAGTGGTTTAGGAGCAGTTCGGTAATCAGACCTACAATACATGTATGTGTGTACAAATTCTGTCCATGACACTGTCAGAAACCGTTCTGACAGTGACAATGACAGCTACAAATTCGTCCACTTGTTGTTACCGTTATGTGTGCACACGTCGACTAATAAAGTGTCGTTAAAAATCGTTCTGACAGTGTCATTGACAGCCACAGATTCGTACACATTTTGTTACCGTAACAAGTGCACACGCCGACTACATTTTGTTATTGTATCAATACGGTCGCATTGTTTGCACGACATTACCACGCGTTATGTCACATTTGACAGTTAGTTACTGATTTGAAGATTTTGCGACCGAAATGGTTGTATGGGAGTTTACGACTTACGACATGTCGGAAGGACGCTCCTGACCCGACCTCATTATATCAGGAAAAACGCGAAGTAGGAAATGAGCGTTCAACGTACTGCGACATCTATCGGCAAATTGAGTAAACTAATGCGCGCGAGCTAGTATGGAAGATGATTTTTATGGAATAATTGTTTACTGCGTGAACCGATTTTAACCATTTTGTCTCTATTTGAAAGCAGATAATTTCGTTGTTATTTTGTTAAAAAATACAGGTACAATAAACACCCGCAAGGGTGTTGAAATTGAAAATGTATATATGAAAGGTTTTTTATAAATAAATAAAAAGTTTCAAGATACGTGTACGATTTTATTTTTCCTGTAATATTCATTATAATAGTGAAAATTTCATAAATGTACCTATGTTGGTATATAAACTTCGGAGTTAGTAGGAGGTAGGGCATAGCGAATGCCCATACAACCATTTCAGTCGCAAAATCTTCAAATCAGTAACTAACTGTCAAATGTGACATAACGCGTGGTAACGTCGTGCAAGCAATGCGACCGTATTGATACAATAACAAAATGTAGTCGTCGTGTGCACTCGTTACGGTAACAAAATGTGTACGAATTTGTGGCTGTCACTGTCTGTGAGCGACGCAATTAGTTTTAAGTTTTGAATACCTGTTTTACGTTTGTCAAAGCTAGGGGACGAACGGGGAGAACGCGCGGGGCGCGGGAGCGGTCCTGATAGTTAACCGTACTAGAGCAATTTTTAAACCAGTCGATATACGCTGTTACTCTCTCCGCACGTCCCTTATCGCTAGTATTTTGTGAATGTACCGCCTTCTACAAAAATATAAGTAATTTCCTAATTTTGACTTTTTCTTCATCGTGAATGAACCTACAAAGCCTTCAAAGTGGTCTTCAAACCGGATCTTGATGTTCTTCACGCCGCCGTCGAAGATAATGGTCAAAACTCGTAGAACTTTAAGAAAAGAAATGGAGAGAAAGGAAGCTTTCGAAGCCGTTCAAAGTGAGCCGAGTACAAGTGCAGCTAAAGATGGTGAAGTTAAAGTACAGGACGACAAGCTGTTGGAAGTACGAAGTGTGAAATCCGAGATGTTTAACCTTGAAGTGGTACCTGGCCGCCATAAACCTGTGTCCGAGAAATCTTATACAGCTTCTATGGATGCTTGCAGAAAGCTGGAATTAGAGTCTGCCGAAAAGAAATCACAAGTAGTGCAACCTGATAAAACAGTCGTCTTAAAAGCCCAGAGTACAAAGTCCAACATGTCTGGCTCACACAAGTCTTTGTTACGCAAGTCATCTACATCTACCATCGAGGCTCGTAGAAAAAGGTTAGAGCTTGAGGCGGCCGAAAAGAAAGTACAAATAGAAATGCAGCTTATCGATAAACGCTTGGAAGCGGAACTTGCCGAATTAGAAGATGAATACAGTCCCCCGTCAGAATCCGATAATCGAAGTGAGATTGCTAAGTGGGTAGAACACAGCAATTTAGAGTTGGAGTCGCAGCGCGCCGCCGATCAAGGTCAACCTTCAGGCTCGCTGCGCCCGCCGGCCGACGTGGAGCCCGGCACCGATGGTCCAATTCAACAATTAGCCTGTGTACTGAAGGATATGATGTCCACTTCTGTTTGCAATCAAAACAACAATTCTAATTTGTTAAGCCGCATCAGCACCCCTAAAGAGCTACCAATATTTACTGGAGACCCAATGGAGTGGCTTCAATTTAAATCTGCATTCGACGAGTCTACCCGAGTCTGCAAATTTAGCGATAGTGAGAACCTATGGCGCCTAAGGAAATGTCTTCGTGGACCCGCCAAGGACGCAGTGAATGCCCTACTTATCAGTACCACATCTCCAGAAGTACTTATGTCAACCTTGGAGCTACAGTTCGGGAACCCTGACGTCATATTATCCCGGATTGTCTACGAAATTAAAAAGTTAAACACAATGACCCCTGATTACCATAAAGAAATCATTGTGTTTTCAAACAAGATAAGAAATTACGTGGCCGCCGTACGTGCCCTAAAACGTGAAGAATACCTACAAGGAATGAGTCTAGTCACTATTGTGTTGTCCAAGCTGCCTACCATATTGTTATCAAAATGGGCCGACTACGGTTATCAACGCATCACCGATGGTACTACATCAAGATTCGACTTATTAGCTAACTTTCTTCACGAAGAAGCGCTCAAAGTGTCTACCTGTAGTGCTACTTTATTAAACACACGTGCGGACAATTTTAAACGTAATAAATATCAAGATAAGAATGACTTTAACGCGCAAACTGTATTAGTGCAAAGTGGACAGAGTGAACTAAATAACATGTGCCGTTACTGTAAAATAGCTAAACATGACCTGCCGCAGTGTAAAAAGTTCAAGAAGTCTTTACGCAAAGATCGCTGGCAATATGTTAAACGCCGCGGTTTATGTTACAAATGTTTGTTATCGCACCACGACCGAAACACTTGTCCGGCCGCCGCCTGTGACGTAAACAACTGTGGATTAGCGCATCACCGGTTATTGCATTATGTGCCTAATGATCAACATAATGAGGACAATAATAGTACAGTGCAAGTGACCGAGATCGAATCGGTGCCTAATTCGGAAGTAGTGGCGAACTTGAACTCATCCTCTACCTCTATTCGAAGGGGTATGTTAAAGGTAGTGCCTATAAATATCCATGGACCCTATGGCGTGATTAGCACCAGCTGTATGCTTGACGACGGCAGCTCGGTTACTATGATAAGCGCGGACCTCGCAAAACGGGTGGGGGCGCGCGGCCGCCGCGAGTGCATGCGTGTGCGTGGCGCATGGAAGAACTCTGAAGTTGTGTGCGAATCTTATCTCGTGGATATAACTATATCTAACAAAAATGGACAAAAGTTTACGCTGACCGCGCAAAGTGCTAATGACCTTGACCTACCGAACTATAAAATGAACTTAGTGAACTGTGATAAATATACTCATTTACAAAGACTCAAAAATAATTTCTGCAGTGAAAACTTAAAACCAGAAATACTGATAGGTCAAGACTACTACCACTTACAGTTACCGTTGGAGATTGTCATCGGTAGCCCCGAGGAGCCCTGCGCCACTCGTACGCCTCTTGGTTGGTGCATACATGGAAGAACTCCCGGCACGTCATCAGCTGCGCCCGCGGTGCACTCGACTCTGTTTATCTGCCATAGTGACGTCACCGATGACGACGCGAGCGAAACCAAACGGCTGGTGCAGGATCTGCATGAAGAAGTACGTCGTTCCTTCACGTATGACTCATTGGGAGTAACTAGTAAACCCCGTGAGAACTATAACGACGTATGCGCCGTGGAAAAACTTGACAAAACTGCCAAACTTATCGAAGGACGGTGGTATGTTGGACTCCCTTGGAAGAATGAGCAATGTGAATTACCTGACTCCTTCCCTCACGCCATGTCTCGTCTGAAGGGAGTGGAGCGCAAGATGGAAAAATGTGATGGCTATAGAGAGAGATACAACGAACGCGTCCAACACCTGTTTGACAATGACTACGCACAAGAGTTAAAGGATACAGCAGTAACCAGCAAAACATGGTACTTACCACATTTCGGAGTGGATAACAAAAATAAAAAACGCCTTAGGCTCGTTTTTGACTGCGCCGCTGAAACGAATGGATTGTCACTAAACCATTACCTACTTAAGGGCCCCGACCTACTGAGGTCACTGTTTGGAATTATGTTGCGGTTCCGAGAGCAGAGAATTGGTGTGACGGCGGACATAAAAGATATGTTCTTACGCATCAAAATCAGAGAAGAGGACCAGAATGCGCTACGATTTTTATACCGAAGCGACCCTAAGGGACCGGTAAATACCTACGTCATGACTTCGCTAATATTCGGAGCTAACTGTAGCCCTTTCGTAGCACAATATATAAAAAACTCTTGTTTTGTGTCGGGGGCGTTCTTACGCCCAGCGCTTCGAGCCTACGATGTTACCTGCCTGCGAAGCTATATACAATCAACACTGTGTGGACGATTATATAGACAGCCTGCCAGATGAGAAAACCGCTATTGAGTTGATAAGAGATATAAAGTCCATACATCAGCAAGGTGGCTTCGAGTTACGTAACTGGACTTCAAATAGTAAACAAGTTCTCGAGTCCATGCCAAAATCAACTCTCGGCGAAGCAGCTGTAAAGTTCAAAACCGGAGAACAATACGAAAGCGAGCGAACTCTGGGTTTAATCTGGTTTCCACATGAAGATGTACTGGGGTTCGATGTTTCATTTAAGAAGATTCCTGAAAACATAATCAACGGAACACAGAGACCGACAAAACGAGACATTCTACGTGTTGTGATGTCTATATTTGACGTTTATGGATTTTTATCTCCGTTTACTGTTCATGGGAAAATGATAATACAATTATGTTGGCAAGAAAACATAGATTGGGATATGGAAATACCTAACACAATATATGAGAAGTGGTGCAACTGGATAAGTTGCTTAAAGTCATTACGCAACATACGACTTCCCAGATTTTACCACATTATGCAGCGCATACGAAACCTACGGGAGCGAAAGAGACAGACTCGATCGCGACGGCGGCCGGCACCTCCAGCGCGCGAGACAAGGATGGCGCGCAAGATAAGGATGAGGCGCGCGCGCACGTGCACCCGCTGGACTTAGAGCCTCCACCCGTAGACTCCGCAACAGGCTACGCGAGCTTGGAATTGCACTTGTTTTGCGACTCGTCTAGTAAGGCTATGTGTGCCGTGGCGTACTGGCGCTGGGAAAGCAACGCGCATGTGTACGTTGCATTTGTGGCAAGCAAGTGCCGAATTGCTGCAAATAAAATTACGTCGATCCCGCGACTTGAATTGAACTCTGCTGTCCTGGCTGCTAGACTGGCTGACACTATAATAAAGGAACATAAAATTAAACCTATACGGAAAATATTCTGGAGTGACTCAACGACAACTTTACACTGGATAAGAAATAAGTGTCGCACCTATAAGCCGTACATCGCTAATCGCTTAGGCGAAATAGATGAACTTACCTGCAGTGATGAGTGGAGGTACGTCCCGACGAACCTTAACATAGCGGACGTGGGAACCAGAGAAACATATGAGGAGTCTATCCTACAAGGTCAATGGCTACATGGACCGGTATTCTTATGCGATAATGAGCGCACTTGGCCGAAGGATTGTTTACAACCTGTAATCAATGAAAATGAATTAGAGTGTGTTAACATTATACAAATGGTAAATGAGATACCTGTACCTGAGCCTGCGCGATTTTCATCGTGGCTGCGTCTGCTCCGAAGTACTCACGCTGTTTTGAAGTTTATAAAAGGATGTCGAAAACTTACCGATAATAATAATGAGACAATGGAGGAAGCCGAGCGCCTGCTGATAAGACAATCACAGGCCCAGTCGTTTAGTGATGAGATTAAAATCCTGAAAGAGGGAAAATACATAGAAAGAAATAGTAAGTTACTTACCTTATCACCTTACCTGGACGAGCACGGAGTCCTGCGCGTCGGGGGCCGAATCGATGACGCTGCCGACGTGTCACCTGAAACAAAAAGACCAATAATCCTAGATGGAAAAGATTACATAACTAGATTGATTGTGAAGTCTTACCATGTCAGCGCCGCTCATCAAAATCAAGAAACCGTGGTGAACAACCTAAAACAAAAATATTGGATTACTAAACTTCGCCCAACGGTTAAAAATATTGCTTCTAAATGTATGATCTGCAGAATAAAGAAAAGCAGACCTGAAATTCCCAGAATGGGAAACTTACCTGAAGCACGGATGGCTCATTACCAGCGCCCGTTCACCTTCTGTGGAATAGACCTGTTTGGGCCGCAAGAAGTCGCTATAGGGAGAAGACGAGAGAAGAGGGTATGGGGTCATTTTTACATGTTTAACCGTCAGGGCTATTCATTTAGAAACCGTCGCGTCCTTGACTACCGACGCCTTAATTATGGCCCTCAGACTCATGGCCGCGAGGAGGGGATGGCCTCAACAAATCTACTCTGATAACGGAACGAATCTTCGTGGGGCCGACGTCGAGCTGAAAAGGGCACTTCAGGAACTGAAAAATAATGATGAGGTACGCAACGCTGCCATGAATCACGGGACCAAATGGACGTTCATTCCCGCCGCTAGTCCACACTGGGCTGGGGCATGGGAGCGTATGATAAGAAGTGTAAAGGCCTCGCTGAAAATTGTCCTGAAGGAACGAGCGCCCAGAGAAGAGACCTATAACACGCTGCTAGCCGAGGTGGAAAATATCGTTAATAGCAGACCTCTAACACACGTGTCTGTGGAAGCTGGAAGTGCAGTGACCTTGACACCAAACCATTTTTTATTGGGCTCGTCGTCTAACTTACCTCAGATGGGCATCTTTGATAATTCCGAGTTTTTCCTGAGAAAACAATGGCGGATTGCACAGAGGCTTGCCGACCTATATTGGAAACGCTGGGTAAGAGAAGTTTTACCAGATTTGTTGCCTCGACAGAAATGGAATAAAGAGCAGAGGCCCTTGCAAGTGGGAGACCTAGTTCTCATAGTCGACCCTGATGGGCCCCGTAATGTCTGGCCACGAGGCATCATCGAACAGACCTTGCCAGGGCGAGACGGACGAACCAGAATGGTTAGAATAAGAACGAAAACGGGTGTCCTTACCCGGTCCGCCGCACGCGTCGCTCGAATACCTGTTGGAGAAGAGTGCTGCTAGGGGGCAGCACTGGGGTGGGGCATGTGAGCGACGCAATTAGTTTTAAGTTTTGAATACCTGTTTTACGTTTGTCAAAGCTAGGGGACGAACGGGGAGAACGCGCGGGGCGCGGGAGCGGTCCTTATAGTTAACCGTACTAGAGCAATTTTTAAACCAGTCGATATACGCTGTTACTCTCTCCGCACGTCCCTTATCGCTAGTATTTTGTGGATGTACCGCCTTCTACAAAAATATAAGTAATTTCCTAATTTTGACTTTTTCTTCATCGTGAATGAACCTACAAAGCCTTCACTGTCACTGTCAGAATGACTTTTAACGACACTTTATTAGTCGACGTTTGCACACATAACGGTAACAACATGTGGACGAATTTGTGGCTGTCATTGTCACTGTCAGAACGGTTTCTGACAGTGACATTGACAGAATTTGTACACACATGTGTAGGTCTGATTACCGAACTGCTCCTAAACCACTGTATCCGCAAATGACAATCTGAAATACGAAGGTTTCTCAAACTGTCTTGTGAAGTTGTGGACTGGTTGCTTTGAATCATTTAAATATG
The DNA here is from genome assembly GCF_023078275.1 of Leguminivora glycinivorella. Classification (NCBI taxonomy): domain Eukaryota; kingdom Metazoa; phylum Arthropoda; class Insecta; order Lepidoptera; family Tortricidae; genus Leguminivora; species Leguminivora glycinivorella. The sequence goes on along the minus strand of NC_062987.1, from coordinate 2,908,410 downwards.
AGCGAATTAAATATAATAAACGACGACGACCATTTAAGCACTCTTCGACATTTTATAGAAATGTGGGAATAGTATTTTATGCAACAGGCGTTTAAAGGTGGTCAAAAAAGACGAGTGGCGTGGGTAACAATTTGAGGCGAAGCCGAAAATTGTTATTGAGATGCCACGAGTATTTTTTGACTCAGTTTAAACACCGTTGCATACAATACTTTTTCTACGACCATGCACTTAGTTTTTAATAGTTTTCTTGAATAACTTTCGTGAAATTCAAACTGCTTCCTGTATTTTGACGCAAAGGTTTGCACTGTCAGCTCGGCTGCCCAAAGCGTTTCCGCGCACTCGCGCAGTGTCGTTATAAGGCGTTGCCATGGTTACAGAGCCAAACAATGCGTTTTCAGTTTTTTCGATACTGCGCGCATGCGCGGAAAGCCGGCGGACGCTGGCTTTGGGGAATAGACCTTTATGTAGGGTTTTAAAGATCTATGCACGGCCCTGTAAATGACGAATAACAGTTCGGGAGTAGAAAAAGTTAAGAAAAGTGCAGAATGATAATACAAATAGATAAGCACTTTATAGTTACTTAATGTATTAAATATATAATTTTTAATTCTTATTGATAAAAATGAAGTGTAGTGTTGCTTTACACAATAAAAGTAGGAATCAAATGAAATAGAGTATTTACTGTGATATTAATAGAATTTCTGTTGCGCAATGATAGTTTTTTTCAGTACAGATGCTGCTTTTTTTTAACGCAGTAGTGCGAGCAAATCAAGCAATGATTCATTTCTTGTCTGGTCGAAACTCTTAGCTTATATTTAGGTACTGAAAATCGTCGTACGATACACGTGCGAAAAGGACATTCACAACTCGTGTCGATTTAAAACACTCCCTTCGTTCGTGTATTTAATATATCGCTACTCGTATCGATTTTCCTCTTTTCCGCACTCGTATCTACAAGTATTTTGTTTGGGTTACAAAAAAAACACATTATTTACTCTACTACGTTTTATTTATGTCTCTTTAACATAACAAATTTGTAGACACTTATCTATACAAAAATCTTGATAAAAGAAGTACAGATCGCTGAAATTAATGTTGATAGTAATATTAATGACGACTACTTCAACAAGTGTCAATTGTGAAATGCCGCAAAATACTAGTTGCTCTATAGAAGACCATAATAATATGATCCCCGATCCTTTACAACCCAGCAGCTCGGTACGCACGTTACAATTTTTTTTAATCTTCTTTAGTGAGGGCAACTGAGTACGACGGCATATTTAATTGTTTATAAAATTTGAGGATACCTGGAAAAAATTAATACAAGAAGCCGTTTTGAAAATATAATAAATATTCACTGCTTTCGGTCACGCGTGTACGCTGCGACCATTTTGCGACCGTTTGTCGACCGTTTGGTGACCGTTTGGTGACTGTTTTTTACATGGAATATTACCGTCTTAATCCATATTTTAACAACTGTATTAGTTTTCTAGGCATTATTTTTATTATTTCAGTATAGTATATGCACCGGAGCACTAAAACTTCACCAATCAATATACATAACACGCAAACACCGAGTAGTCAATAATATTATATTACTGGTTAAACTGAGGTAAATTGATGGCGCGTTGATAAATTTAGACTTATTTTATGAAATCACTCGAGCAATTTAATTGGCCATGGTAATTAGCCCACATTATATTACAAATGCAAACAATATTTATCTTTAACAAATTCTTACGTTATTACATTTTAATGTCAAATTATTTTATTTCTTTTTTACTTTGACGTCTCTGACAGTCGCCATTTGAAAAGAATGAAATGAACGAATGATTTTGGGAAAGTAGTCGCCAAACGGTAACAATGTGTGCACGCGTAGTGCACACTTCTGTCACTTCTGTGACCATTTGTGCCTGTTACCAATCGTCCCCATTTGGGTCGCCGCGACTAAACGTCGACCGTACTGCGACTAAGCATTGAGACCCGAAGACCTGTGTGTACACAAAATAGGAGGATTTGCGTAGGAACGGCGACCGATTATGGTTATATGGGTGATATTCCGTTTTGTGTGGTAGGGCACAGCACAGCGGATATCGTGTTACGCTGGAGGGTGGGCGACGGGCTGGCAACCTGTCACTGTATCACAATGTCGTTTTCTTTTAACCTCTTAATTGCTTAGAAGAGTGGCCCTGACCATTGAGTAGTTTCATAAGCTCTGCCTACCCCGTTTGAGAATATAGGCGTGAGTTTATGTATGTATGTGGTGATACTGGTGACATAGGTACAAAAGGATGCACAAATTAAATAAAAATAACATAAGTACTCTTCTGCGCGTGCGAAGCCGCGGGAAAAAGCTAGTATGAAATAAATTATACGATTCGTTTTGAATGAAGCTATGCTCATCGCAAGGTCTACTGACCCCGTAGCCGAATGGCATTTCTGCGACGCCAAACGCCTCAGAAATGCAATCTATCTCTATTGCTCTTGCGTATTGGCGCGACAGAGTCAGACAGAATTTCTGCGGCATTTCGCGTCACAGAAATGCCATTCGGCTACGGGGCCCGCTCAGAAAGCCACTAGTTTATTTTCACTATTTGACTTACCCTTTTATGTACTGTGTTGTGCTGATTACTAAATATGTTAAAATTATAACATTAAGGATTAAAAATATTAGTGTTGTCCACACGCTGACCCTCTCCTCACCACTGCTGTCACCTGGACCTGCAATAAAATTGAGTGGTTAAACTCTGACTGACAGCCATTAAACTACTACTTTGAATAACTGTGTCGTATTATTTTATGCATCATCATAAGGCCTCTTACATCTTGACAGATGATTTAAGCAGCGCCTGAATGCAAGAGGCAACGCCTCGCGTGACTATACAACGTGTTACACCATGCACTGAAAACCAGAAAACAGTTTGTTCAGAATCAAGAGTAGAATCGATTACGCTATATTTTAATGCAGGTTATTTTTTGTATTTAGTTTTCATTTTTTGCGTGCCAGGTCTAAAAGTTACAAAAGCAAAAGTTACTACTGTATCTCTGATAGAGGATTGCATACTTGGTAATGTTTTAATACTGGCTGTTCTTTTTATTAAAGATTGAATTTTTAAAATTTCGCTCTTCAGGCTCAGTGATAAGGTTCAATTTATCATGGCGAAAATACGACAGGTCAGTCCCTGTTACTACAAAGCGAATGTCAGTTGCCAATGTCACTACCGCATTTCAGGCAATAAGGGCTGTTTTTCTTACAATTTGTAACAAACTATCGCCTTATCGACTTTTGTTCTAAACCCAGTTTGTATGACTGACAATTGATAAGATACCTAAAGCCTTATTTATTTATTTATTTATTTTTTATTACATACGTGGAAAACCAACAGCTGAAGTTATCAATACAATCCAAAATAAAATTACAAAGCCAATGCTTATGCCTTTGCAATAAGGATTACGAATTGCCAGTAATCTGTTTGGACCACGATGATACACTAACACGGCACGCATACGTAATCAACGAACGTATTAGAGATACTAATCAACTAGACTTACGAAAATAAAAGAAACAGCAATATCTTTGGAAATAATAGGCCGATTTAAGAATAAATTCTCTAGACTAACTCTAAATAATAAAAATCTGTTGGGGTGTCTGAGGTTTTCAGTGGTTGGTGTAACACGTTGTATAGACCTATCCGGGAGCGACGTGCCCGTCCGCATTTCGTACACGTAAATCGAGGCCCCACCGCCGAGGAGAGAGTATCGCGACTGTGTCTTTTTGAACGCTTTACGGCTAAGTCTTGAAACCAGGTGTTGTCGCGGGTTTCTCTACCTTTTGCGACGATACTTTTCCACTCATCGCGGTTCGATGCAAGTTCCTCCCACGTGTTACAGTCGATGCCGAACGCAACCAAGTCACGCTTTATGCAATCCTTAAATCGTAGTATGGGTCGACCTACGCTACGTTTCTCGAACGCGACTTGGCTTAATCCTAGCGTGGTCTGTGTCCTAGCGAAACCACTCGCGCTGAGCTCTGTAAATCTAAGGCATTGCTTCAGCGTACGTGTCGTCAGCTTGCTAACTCTTACTGGACAGAGTTGTGTCAAAGCATCGAAGACTGCGCTGCGAAAGGTAACTTTCGTGGTGTTTATGCTGGGATTAAGGTGGCTTTTGGCCCTGTCCAAAACAAGACAGCTCCTTTGAAGGAGATTTTATGCATACGTATTCAAAAATCAGAAGATCATACATAATAGTATATTGTGCAACAAGGGAGGTAAGAGGGATTTTGTCGACGAGTGTTAAAACTTGCGACAGCCGCAGGCTGGAGAGAGTTATAGACACGAATTTACAAAATCCTTACCTCCTGAGTTACACACAATATTTTTCATCACATTTGAGAGGAAAACACAAAGAAAAAAAATCATAAGGCAAAACCTTCAATGAATGGCGGTATTGTACTGCCCGTTGCTATGGCAACGCTATCAAGCGCAAATCGAGATGGCCGTCACAATTTTCTGCCAGATTGCAAATTATAACGATTTATCTACGTGAAATTTACAAAATAAATGTAAAATACACTGAAATAATTGTAAAACATAAATAAAATGCATATTTCATACCGTATAATATTTTTTTATTGCTTAATAGTAAAATTTTAGTTGTGCAAAAAAAAATCCTTGGCTGATTGAAACATCCTTTGCCTGAGGTATTGTACGGATAGTATTCATTTTTAAAACTAAATCCATAAAGCGCGCGGTTGTTTTATGCGATAAACGCCACGTTACACGCAATGCGATAGACGCTGATCATTTCAAATCAGGTAATAAAATTATAGACCATTGTTTTGCGCGGTTAACGCAGCGGCAAGCGCAGCGTGAGACGCAATGCGTCAAACGCACATATAACAATATTTTAGCTTCATAGTTTATGTAAGGAGCATCCTTGTTTATTGCGTGAAACGTGTCCGTTCAGCGCATGCGGTTAGCGCTAGCGCATATTCGTGTTGTTTTGTGCGTCTACCCGCATTTGATGGAGGAAGATTAGGAAGAATAATTCACTTAGCATTGCATCTTATGACATTAATTATTTATTAATTGCATCAATATGGCAAACTTAAAGAAACGTAAAATTATGACATTTACACAGGAGGATGATGAAATCCTGATTAATTTAATTAGAGATAGACCGGTCTATGATCTTTCACATGAACATTACAAAAACATCCAATATCGCAACCGAAATTGGATGGAAATAGGCGAAATAATCGAAAAGTCTGGCGAGATTTTTTAACTTTTTTATATATTTTTTCAAATGATCATAAAACTTATCTTTTTTGTTGATTAAATGATTTCGAATTTCTCTTGTTTTGTACATAGGGTCGACTTTACTGCGACATGATTGTAAAGAAATATAAAAATCTTCCTCTTCTTCTTCTAATAACAATAATGCTATTATTTTTCAGTCGGCCATTTTGTTTTCTCACAGGTTCACCTGCTTGAAAGACACTTTAAAACTAAATTCCAAATATACCTTCTCAAGTAATCGCTGCGGTAATCGCAAACAATTTAAAATATCGACTATACTGCGATATGATTGTAAAGAAATATAAAAATCTTTTTCTTCTAATAACAATAATGCTATTATTTTTCTTTTTCAGTCGGCCATTTTGTTTTCTCACAAGTTCACCTGCTTGAAAGACACTTTAAAACTAAATTCCAAATATACCTTCTCAAGTAATCGCTGCGGTAATCGCAAACAATTTAAAATATCGCTGCGAACGGAGCGTTAAACGCATAAAATAATATTTCACTATGTAGCTCCCACGTAGAAAAAATGACAATGCGCTCGCAGCAGCGTTTGCCGTAAAAAAAAAGAGTGCCTTGTTTTGGAACGCAGACGCGGCAGACGCATCCGTTGATCGCATTCGTCTGACGCTGCGATATCCGCATAAAACAACCGCGCGCTTTATTCCCTTGGGAATAAAATGGTACATTGGTAATGGTTGACGACCGGTCTGGCGCAGTCGTTAGTGACCCTGCCTGTTGCGCCGCGGTCCCGGGTTCGAATCCCGGTAAGGGCATTTATTTGTGTGATGACCACAGATATTTGTTCCTGAGTCATGGATGTTTTCTATGTATTTATATATATTATATATATCGTTGTCTGTGTACCTATAACACAAGCCTTCTTGAGCTTACCGTGGGGCTCAGTCAATCTGCTTAAGAATGTCCTATAATATGTATAAAAAAAAACTAATGTGACAACTTGGAAAGAGACTTCCGCTTGTAACTTGTAGCTTTCAGTTTTGAGAAATGGGCCACTGGCCTAGTCTTCAAGTCTAGTGACCCTGCCTGCTAAGCCGTGGTCTTGGGTTACGAATCCCGGTAAGCATTTATTTGTGTAATGAGCACAGATATTTGTTCCTGTCATGGATGGTTTCCATCTATTATATATACGTATTTGTTATTTGTATACGTTATAAAAGAAAAGAAACCTACGGATCCAAATGAAAATCTTATTTTTTGTAAACGTTTCAATAAGAATACTTTTATTACGCGGGCGAAGCCGCGGGTAAAAGCTAGTACTTATATACGTAGAAAACATCCATGACTCAGGAACAAATATCTGTGCTCATCACACAAATAAATGCCCTTACCGCGATTCGAACCCGGGACCGCGGCGTAGCAGGCAGGGTCACTACCGACTGCGCCAGACCGGTCGTCAAATGTATCTTATATTAGGTACTCACTGACAGATTTCACAAGGTGGACAAATATTGCTGTTGAGAGGTACACGCAAGTACTTATTCGCAGTATGATGTCAATGTTTATTAAGACACCTGCTAGAGATGCGGACAAGTCGGCGGCGTGTAGCTGAACGTGGAATCGAGTCGTTAAAAGCTAGAAAAGGAAAAAATAAATACATCAGATACTTATGTTCTTAACGATGCTGATTTTCACCACACTAAATGGTATAAGGGGGTGTGTAATGATTGGTATAACTTTTTTTGGTATAGTAACATTTGATATAACAACATTTGGTATATATTTAAAGGATATAATTACTCACTTGACATAATTAACATTTGGTATAACCACAAAATATCTACTTTTATTTTGTATAATCATTATTTCGTATAACACTTATTTATAATAACCGTTATATGGTATAACTATCTATTGATATACGACTAGTATAATATAACTAGCAAACAGTATAAAACATTTCATGAATTAATTTTATTCTTTTTTGAAGGGATCACAGTTCTAACCTAACCTACTTTTCTGATAGCAGTACCTATCGATGGCTGTGTGACTCAACCACGTATATGAAATTTTGGAGAAAATGAGATAATTATACAAAACTATTTAAAATGTTACGATTTACGTTACGACAAAAGCATTCAGCGTAAAAAAGATTTATTTCGTATTTATTTCGTCAAAACCCAAACACGTATTTGGTATTGAAATATTTGTTTATGGCACAGCCTCGTAAATTGTTATACAAGTTTGCGACACACATTTTTTAGTCATCAATGCAGAGTACCCAATACTATCACTTATATACAACTATTGATACGAATGATAAATGCCGATCAATAGTCATTAGGTACTCATATAGTATTAGAACACTCTAGATAGTAAAATGATTACATGAAAACAGAAATACATCCTTCATAGTAACTACTGGTAGGTATAGGTAAGTACATTATTTTAAGAAGTAGTGTCTTGACTTTAGCCGTCAATCGTAATGATTTATCGTTTTGAGAGTGGCACATTTATGCGAGAAAAAACAAATATATTTATTTCATTCAGTTTGTATTTAACGAGTTTTTCGTTTAATTAGTTGCTATGTCAACAAGTTCGAAAGACGGCCGAGATCACCTGGCATTGGATGATAGATCGGGATATTTCACAAAGGGTCACTCTTTGATCGATGAAGATTTTGTGGGAGACGTATTTACAGATTTTATTTTGGACGAGAAAACGGGAAATATGGTTCCCAACATGGAAATACTTGTTGAGTCTGATGACTCCTCAGATTTTTCTCAACCATCTCATGATGTTGAAGGTATATCAGGGATTGCATGTCAAAATTTAGATGAAAAATCAGGAATTATTTCAAGAAAACGTAAACGAAAAGGATTAGGAGATAAAAACCAATGGAAACGAAAAAAGTAATTAAAGCAACAGAGCAAGGAAAGCCATATTACAGCATCGTAAGGAAGAAAAAAGAAACTTTGAAAGATTTGGAACTACGGAAAGCAAGGAGTTTGAAGAAGGGTTGTACGTCTTTAAGATGTTTAAAAAATGCTTCCAAAAACTGTGCCATAATTACAGAATATGACAGAAAAAACATCTTTGACTCATTTTGGAGCAATAATATATGTCATGGGGACAACGAAAGGCTTATGTGTGTGCACTTGTAACAAAGACAACTGTTAATGCCAATGGCAAAAAATCGCGTAGAAAACATACATTAAAATATTTCCTGAAAGTTAAGGATCAAAACGTACAATTAAGTATGTAAAACAATGTTTTTGAATACTTTGGACATTGGTGAATGGTGTGTATTTAATTGGGTATAAAAAGCTAATAACCATGGTATAATAAAGAAAACCGTTGTAAAAAAAAAGACGCGAAGATTTGATACAAAAAAACATGACCATATTAAGAAGTTTTTAAATAACACACCTAAAATGCCCTCCCATTACTGTCGAAATGATTCCACTAAAGAATATTTAGAAATGACTTACTCGTCAGGTCGAGATGTGTATCGCACACTTAAAACTTATCTAAAAGATCAAAATGTGCCACGTAAAGAAATACCTAGTTACGAACTCTTTATGAAGCTAATGCACGAGATGAACATTGGGTTATTTAAGCCCCGCAAAGATCAATGTGACTTATGCTATTCATTTAAAAATGATACTTTGTCACTGGAATCTTACAATAATCATGTGATTCAAAAGGAGAAAACACAAGACAAAGCTCTGGCTATCGAAGGAAAACTAAAAGTATATAACTATGGACGTACAAGCAGTACAGTTAATTCCTCAATTACCCGCTGGATCTCTGTATTTCAAACAAAAACTGGCTTGTCATCAATTCACTATATACGAGTTAAGTACTAAAAAAGTATCATGCTATGTGTGGCACGAATGCGATGGAGCCATGGATAGTGAAGTATTTTCTTCTTGTATCATAGATTTTTTGGAAAAGCACTGTTTAGATGCGAACGTGCCTATTGTCCTTTATAGCGATGGGTGTTGTGCTCAAAATCGGAACGTCACTTTGTCCAATTCATTGTTACATTTTGCAAAATTACATGATGTAACAATCTTTCAAAAATATCTCGTTAAAGGGCATACACAAATGGAAGCAGATTCTGTCCACGCAACTATTGAAAGGCAAAAAAAGAACAAAAAAATATACGTACCCGCAAACTATACATGTACAGCTTATAAGAGAATCCAGAATAAGAGAGTCTTACACTGTCAATTACGTAGACTATCGGGTTTTTAAAAAGTATTCAATTTTGAAATACTATAAATCTATACGACCTGGCAATCGAACTGGTGACCCGTGCGTAAATGACCTGCGTGCCTTGAAATATACCACAGAGGGCATTTTATATAAATTATCGTTTGACGATAACTGGGAGGCTCTGCCCCGACGTATGATCCCAATCACGGTTTCAGCAGATAATGATATTCGACAGTTGTATCAAGCACAACTGCCTATAACGCGTCGAAAATTTAATGATTTACAATCATTAAAAATGGTGATACATAAAGATTACCACCCTTTTTTTGACAACCTTCCATGTGAATAGTAAGCTGACTTAGCTAAAAAATATATATATTAAAAAAGGAATCCTGTCATGTGTTTATGTCATTATCATAAAATCTCGCCAGAAGAATATCAATTGGAAGAAGTGTATTAATTTAATTAAAATGTGTTTTTCGGTTGTAGATTACCTGTTCAAAAGAGAACACGGACTTATTAACTCTCACATGTGTGATAAACTAAACAAATATAAAATAAAACTATGGAAACGGATTAAATCGCGTATAATGAATTTAAAATACATCCCGACGTTTCGAACTCTTTACAGCGTTCGTGGTCAACGGGTGACTGAGGAAAAATTAAAAAGTGCAAAAGCTACCCACTTACAAGAAATATTAACGAACCATGACCACAAATAATATAGACTTCTAAGGCAGGTTCACACACTATTAATAAAGCTAGTTATACAATATTCAAAAAAATTTACCATTACTCTGTTAAAAAATAATTAACCAATTAATCTACACAAAATTGACAAAGAAACAAACTGCAAATGCTTAGGTCGCACTGTGTATAGAAAACCTACTCATACTGATAGGTACTTAAATGGCAAATCCCACCACCATCCCAGTCATCTAGCTACTGTAGGCAAATCTTTGTTTCAGAGAGCCCAAAGGATATGTGACGACCAACATTTGACCGCGGAGCTTCGACATGCCAGGCAGGCGCTGTTGGCGAACGAGCTCAAGATACCGCGTGTCAAGCAGAAGGCCCGTTTGAAGATCCCTACAGTCGAGCGCCGGCCTGCCATTCTCCCTTTTGTTAGAGGGGTCACAGATAGGATCAGCCACATCTTGAAACGGGCTTCTATTAAAACTTATTTCAAGCCTATGAAGAAGATGTCCCAATTCCTGAGGCCTGTGAAATGTCAAACTCCTCTACAAAGCGCGGGAGTGTACAGGCTAGACTGTGAGTGCGGCCTGTCATATGTGGGACAGACGAAACGAAGCATTTCCACACGGGTGAAGGAACACATAGCGGATGTCAAGCACCGTCGGCAAAGGTCTGCAGTCTCTGAACATGTCATGGATAAAGTCAATCATGCTATAAAGTTTGACAAGCCTCTGGTTCTCGCTAAGGAGAAGCGATATATACCCAGAATGTTGCGAGAGGCCATTGAGATCAAGAAATATCCAAACTTTAATAGAGAGGATGGCTTTACTTTACCACCGGCTTGGGATCCAGTAGTACATCTGATAATGGAACAAGCACGACGAAGGCTGTGAGGCATTTGTGTTGTATGGTGTTGGACATTTGCAGTTTGTTTCTTTGTCAATTTTGTGTAGATTAATTGGTTAATTATTTTTTAACAGAGTAATGGTAAAATTTTTTGAATATTGTATAACTAGCTTTATTAATAGTGTGTGAACCTGCCTTAGAAGTCTATGTTATTTGTGGTCATGGTTCGTTAATATTTCTTGTAAGTGGGTAGCTTTTGCACATTTTAATTTTTCCTCAGTCACCCGTTGACCACGAACGCTGTAAAGAGTTCGAAACGTCGGGATGTATTTTAAATTCATTAAGGTCAGTGTGGGTAAGACCGTCTACCCGGAAAGACCGTCTATTGACTATAACTTTTTTGTTTATATATCTACGCCTCTCACACCTCCGAAGGTATACCAGTTTTTTATCCTCAAGCCATTGGTCTTCAGTACGTATCCCTAAGACGAACACTAATTAACAATAATCTTGATTTGTGTTTCGAACTCTAACATCGAGTTCAACATGGTTCCGCAAAAAATTAAAATAAAATAGAAGCAGTCGGAATATTTGTATATTGTATATGTAACGTAGTCATTTAATAACCGTTCTTTCTGACTAGTACTATTAATTTACTCAAAACGAGCTCAATTTCTAGTTTTATGTTCTGAAATATGTAACCTAGAAATTGTGCCTACTCAGAAAGTCCGGCATAAAAGAGAAAGGCAAGACCGGCATATGATAAACAAGGAGTTGCCAACCTTTTTTAGGCTTTATTGGAAATAAGTCGGGTGTAAACAATATCAATATATAGGTACGTTTTTGGCTTATGATAGTTGTACCGTTTTTGATTTTAACTTCGAAATACAGTTTTGATAATGATTCGTATGGTGTTACTAAAATCATTCGAAAGTATTAAGTAAAAATAAAATATATGTGACATGGTTGTGAAGAATGATAAGAGGTGAACAGAAGTAAGCCTACACTGCATTATTCATCATCATATTTAAGTTGGTAGAATTATCGTAAGCTCTAACCGTTTTTTATTATTTTTGTTTAAGTATATTTAGATTGTGCAACATGCGGTGACAAATATTTGAAAAGAGAGTAGGGTTTTAAGTTGGTTATTATTTTTATAATCAGCATTACCCAACAGGGACCGTATGGGTACCCTTTAAAACGGTTTTGACACTTTTGACCGACTATTTTACGGCTACCCGACCGTTAATTGACATTGCTGGCTGTCACTATGACAAAAAGTCGTCATGGGTGTCGTCAATAGGTTTTCGGGGGTGGTAGCTCAGGTAGGTGGTAACTCTGGTAGTAACTATAGAAAAACCAAGCATTGCTAAGAAATGTTACCAAACCAATTCACGACATCTTAATATCCTATTACCTTTTCTTAATAAAAAAGTTTCAAAAACAGATAAGTAGTTGGATTTATATGAGTCTGTAATATCGTGACTAAATTGTATCGCAGGTGTTCGTTGTAAAAACAGTATTATGCAATATCTGTACCTGAAAAGAAAAGGTTATGAACCCCATCTACGGGACTTATGCCGGTCTTGCCTTATAAATAGAAAAATGCTTATATGTTCAAAATTTTAACATTATTTTATTAATTATCTAGCACATTCTGCCCTGTTATTACGTAAAATAACAATGATCATGATTTTGGAACCTAGTCTCATAGGAAATTACGCGACAACAAGCACTAGACGGTCTTTCTGTACTCATCGCGGGAGGACGGTCAACCCGCCGAGCCTTATAAAATGTGATTTTTATGAATTAAAAGTACCTTATTTCACCAAAATATTATAAAAGCTTTGTAAAATATAATATTTGCTATCTCATAGGACCATGCGCATTACGCTAGACTACATTAATTATAGAGTTTTATCCACTCAAACTTAATTTCAAATAAACTATGCCGGTCTTGCCCGCACTGACCTTATACGCGATTTAATCCGTTTCCATAGTTTTATTTCATGAGTAACTATCGCGGTAACCGAAGACAATATTATAAACAAATATAGCAAAAAAAAGGAGACCTTTGAAGTACAATGGTTTGGGAAAGATATAGAAATCATCAATGGCCAGCCACTATGGGAATACATGGCGATACATTACAACTATTCCTATAATGTAAAATAAGCGCGTTACAAAACACGGAGAAACTAAAAAGCCAAAAATAATAAACCTTTCAATTCAGATTTCTTATCGTATTGCAATAAGCTAAACATCCAAATTATAAACAAATCAATTATTTTTGGAGTCGGTACCAGCCTGTGTATGGTTGGGTGGGGCAAACAGGCAATAGCAAGGCGACGAACAGGTCTGGTACCGACTACAAAAATAATTGATTTGTTTATAATTTGGATGTTTAGATTATTGCAATCCGATAAGAAATCTGAATTCGAAGGTTTATTATTTTTGGCTTTTTAGTTTCTCCGTGTTTTGTAACACGCTTTTTTTTAAGGCGGTTTTTTTTTGAAGTTGGTTAAAAATGCAAGTTTCTAATCCATTTCGAACAATCAAAAGAGCCTGAAACTACAACGCAAATTAAAAAAGGTAGAGTGGCCAGAGGGTCTCGGAAAAAGTTGATGTGACTGGAGAGTATACTGATGACAAGTGGTATCGTTGTGATCGGTAGACTTTACTGAGTACGAAAAAATGACTTGTCGCAATCTCAGACTGTGGGGGGGGGGGGGTAACTATGACGTCACAAAGATCGCGGTCCCGGGTTTAAATTTGACTAAGAACCCCTTATTCGATTTTGTCAAATGATGTGATGTCATTTGAAAGCGTATACAGTGCCCTTTAAGATTTGGTGTCACGTTAAAAGTAAATTTTTGTAGTTAACTTTTTATTAATAATAATGCAAAAATATATTTTGGCTGTCTTTTTTTACTTTTGTCACACAAAAAAGGCAATAAAAAGGACTCTTAGATAAAAAATGTGTTATCAAAACCATGTAGCAACATTATTAAGCTATCCGTTACTTTTTAAATTTCTTCGATCGGATAATAAACAAGCAAACTACAAGCATAAATCCGTACGGTAGGCGGCAAGTACCGGTTGACACGCGTTCCCACACATTCGGCGTCCAACAAATTACACCTCGCGCAAAATTCGTTTCAAGCATATATACCTCTAATCTTATTCATCGTAACCTATCAATAATTAGTATAATTGGAAAGTTCAATTAAAATCCGTTAAGAAAATTGTTTCTTAACGGATTTTAATTGAACTTTTAGATATTGATCTACCATTTGATTTTATTCAATAATCGCCAATCTACGGTAGTTACAAAGAAAAAAGTGGTGATGCGATTTGAGTGCTTCCTTAGGTGTGTCAACCCTAGACGAGTTTAAAAGGGGAGGTAAAGGTGACATATAGCTCGTGCTCTCACCTGAAAGCCACACGGAGAGTCAGAGGAGGAGAAACTAGGGTTTTAGTTTAGTTTTAAGTTATTTTTTCCTTTATTTGTTGATTTTATTGTATTTAATTATTTTGTAATTTTACCCAGAACATGCCAAAGAACAACCCATATGTCACCTTTACCTCCCCTTTTAAACTCGTCTAGGGTATCAAAGCTAGGGAACCACTCAAATCGCATCCCCGCTTTTTTTCTTTGTAACCACCGTAGACGAGTGATTTTTGATTTTAAGAAAATGGTAGATATTGTTTCTTAAAGGACTTTAATTGTACTTTGAAATGATACCAATATTGGTAGGCTACGATGAATAAGATTAGAGGTATATATGCTTGAAACGAATTTTGCGCGAGGTGTAATTTGTTGGACGCCGAATGTGTGGGAACGCGTGTCAACCGGTACTTGCTGCCTAACGTACGGATTTGTGATTGTAGTTTGCTTGTTTATTATCCGATCGAAGAAATTTAAAAAGTAACGGATAGCTGAAAATTCCCTCTTTTATGAAAAATGTGATGAATTTTATGGCATTTTCTGATAGAAACTAAAATTAACTTCCAAATAAGGCTACATAGTCATTACTTTTACTTATACAGTATAATACTAAGGGTAATACCGCTTGAACTCAAACGACTGAGAGGTGCGGTTTTTTGACCTAGTAGTAAAAAGTAATCGTAAAATCAAAACGATTGGACTTCGGTCGTTATACACATTAAGTTACTAGAATGAAGTTATCTATAATGTTTATCGGAAAATGCTATGAAATCCATCACATTTCTCATAAAAAAGGGAATTTTCAGCAAAAAAAAACCAACGTGTGTACTTGATAAAATTACAAATAAAGTAAACAAAATAAAATCAACAAATAAAAGAATAAACTTTTTAACAAAAAATAAAACCGCCTTCAAAAATAAGCGCGTTACAAAACACGGAGAAACTAAAAAGCCAAAAATAATAAACCTTTCAATTCAGATTTCTTATCGTATTGCAATAAGCTAAACATCCAAATTATAAACAAATCAATTATTTTTGGAGTCGGTACCAGACCTGTTCGTCGCCTTGCTATTGCCTGTTTGCCCCACCCAACCATACACAGGCTGGTACCGACTCCAAAAATAATTGATTTGTTTATAATTTGGATGTTTAGCTTCTTTGTAACCACCGTAGACGAGTGATTATTGATTTTAAGATAAAATGGTACATATTGTTTCTTAAAGGACTTTAATTGTACTTTGAAATGATACCAATATTGATAGGCTACGATGAATAAGATTAGAGATGTATTTGCTTGAAACGAATATTTGCGCGAGGTGTATTAAATTTGTTTGACGCTGAATGTATGGGAACGCGTGTCAAACGGTGTACCTCGAATGCGGTTATATGCTTGTAGTTTGATTATTTATTATCCGATTAAAGAAATTTAAAAAGTAACGGATAGCTTAATAATGTAGCTAAATGATTTATATAACATATTGTTTAGCTAAGTGGCCGTTTTCATTACTTTTTTGAGTCACAAAAGTCAAAAAAGAGAGTCAAATAAACTTTTTAACAAAAAATAAAACCGCCTTCAAAAATAAGCGCGTTACAAAACACGGAGAAACTAAAAAGCCAAAAATAATAAACCTTTCAATTCAGATTTCTTATCGTATTGCAATAAGCTAAACATCCAAATTATAAACAAATCAATTATTTTTGTAGTCGGTACCAGACCTGTTCGTCGCCTTGCTATTGCCTGTTTGCCCCACCCAACCATACACAGGCTGGTACCGACTCCAAAAATAATTGATTTGTTTATAATTTGGATGTTTAGCTTATTGCAATACGATAAGAAATCTGAATTGAAAGGTTTATTATTTTTGGCTTTTTAGTTTCTCCGTGTTTTGTAACGCGCTTATTTTTGAAGGCGGTTTTATTTTTTGTTAAAAAGTTTATTTATTTGTTGATTTTTAGTGGTTCCTAGTGATATTATATGTATCAGTCTGAATACATGTACAGTAGTGTAAGAATTATCCTTTAACTCCTAACCATTGAGGAGTTGACCTTCCATCATCAGCTCAGTTGATTTTTAGTGGTTCCTAGTGATATTATATGTATCAGTCCGAATACATGTACAGTAGTGAAAGAATTATCCTTTAACTCCTAACCATTGAGGAGTTGACCTTCCATCATCAGCTCAGCCACATAAAATTATTACCATCAGACGTAAATACTGGTGTACCTTTGAAAAATAGACTAAAAATATTACATGTGTGCCTATAACATTTGAAGAGTTCCCTCGATTTCTCCAGAATCCCATCATCAGACCCTGACTTGGTGCCAATGGGACCATCTCGGGGTTATACCGGTTCGATCAAAAAAAAAATTTTGAAAATCGGTCCACGATTCTCGGAGATATCGAATAACATACATACAAAAAAAAAAAAACATTCAGTCGAATTGAGAACCTCCTCCTTTTTTGAAGTCGGTTAAAAATGGTGTGTTAATTTTAACACTTTACATATAGTCCTATTTCCCCATAGACCTTTGTCACCGGGCGAAGAATCATGCTATATATTATTATAATTAATAACATGTAGGTGTGCATTTTTTGTCATATATGGCAGTATTAGTTTGAGGAGAAGACCAGTTTTGTTCTGTTACTGTACAAAGATGTACATTTTTTGCAACTATGCATATGCACTCTGACCCAAAACAACATCTTAATGCAACTGATGCATCTGGACTTTGTCCAAAAGTAGACCGTCATTTTGCATACGCATGAAAATCTCCCACACAACCTAGTTGTAATTAAACATAAGAATTTGTGTATTCGCATTACATTTTTTACCGTGACAGTAAACACAACTATTCAGATTTTATGCATTTTTGCTGATACCCTGGCGCCCGTACCTTGACATTCTCTTACATAAAGTTTTTGGCCCTTCGATAAAGAGACCTTCGGTTCGGTGTTGTCGCCGTCGTCGCGAGATTCAGTGCCAGAGGTCTTGGAATAGAATCAGTGACATATTTGACATTATACGCGAGTGCTACGTATCAGCATTGACATCAAGCATCCAGCATCAGCATTGACATCAAGCATCCAGCATCAGCATTGACATCAAGCATCCAGCATCAGCATTGACATTAAGAATCCAGCATCAGCATTGACATCCTGTATCTGGTACCAGAGTACGAAGAAGTAGCTGCCTTTCAAGTAAGATCTTTCCATATTTATTCTTTGTACGACTACCATCATGTCTAATGAGTTAATCGCGAGGCAAGCCGTGATTTTGGAGGAGATTAAACGGATACAGGGGAATTTCAAGAAGGACTCCGCGGTCAGGAAGACTTCTAAATATCTGACAGATAGATTACGAAAGTTGGAAGAGTTGTGGTTAGAGTGTGTAGATAATAACGCTCAATTGCAGAAAGAGCATGACAAAAGCCATCAATATTTTACTGAGAATATCTTCAACGTAATTTCGACGTGGTACGAGGGAACCCAGAAGGCCCTGCAGGCTAGCAACGTGCCCGCAACGTTGACTACGGAGACGGAAGTTGGTGACGTAAAGAAGACCGGCGTCGAAGAGGGGGTGTCAGCCGTGGGCAAGGATAGTCAAGAGGGGACGGCGGCAGACATTATTTTTGACACTAAGAAGTTTCTCGGAGATGACACGAAGTTGATGGAACATAAGCAGCTTCAAAATGCAAATTTCAGAGCTCTAAAAAGATACGTGGAAAGTATTAGCCTTGATACAATAAGTGAAAAATGGGAAATTGAGGATAAGCTTAAATTGTTGCAAACGCGCTGGACTGCCGTAGAGAATGCTCATTTGCAAATTGACAGTATTACAAACGGCACTGACATTGACTATTATGACAGTTATATGCTCTACGAATTGAAATATGAGCGATTAAAAAAGGGTCTTAACAGTAAGCTTTCATCGTCCATTCATCAACAGCTCACTTTGCCTAAGCTGGATCTTCCCCAATTTTTTGGAAACTACACCCAATGGCCTACTTTCAAAGAGTTGTACACCGTGGCTATTCATACCAATCCTGCCCTAACAAAGGCGCAGAAAATGCAGCATTTGAAAGGAAAGCTAAAAGGAGAGGCGGAAAAACTTGTACAGCATCTCCAAATAACCGCCGAAAATTATGATGTTTGCTGGGAGTTATTGACACATAGATACAATAACAAGCAAGTTTTATTTACGAAGCAATTCCAGACGTTTATGAGACAGCCTAGTATACAAAAACAAGCGTCGACAGATTTGAAGCGGTTATATGACACTAGCATGGAAACAATACATGCTATACATAACTTGGGCGTAGATACGGCAAGTTGCGACCCAATACTTGTCTATTTACTATGCGAAAAGTTGGACACTGACACATAGATTACATGGAAATGAGAGCGCATCCACGCGAATTACCCTCTCTTGATGAGTTCATGGGGTTCATAGAGGCAAAGTTTACAGCTCTAGAGCCTTTGACAAAGCGTAAACCTGACAGCAATGTGGCCAAACCTGTACAATCGGGTCACCGACAAGCGTATACTTTTAATAAGTTCACAAAATCAACAAACCAATCAGCAAGAGGCCCGATTAACTCGAAATATTCTAACTATCACGCATCTACCATTAAATTTAAATGTCCATTATGCAATGACGAGCATGCGTTATTTCAATGCCAGCGTTTTCTCGGCATGACACCGAGTGAGCAACTAAAGTATGTCACTAAGGCCAACATATGCAAAAATTGTTTATACGTACATACCAAGAATTATTGCAAGTCTGAGAAACGTTGTAAAGAGTGCGACGGAGCGCACAATATGGTCATACATAAGGCCTTTGAAAACCAACCGTCGTCTTCGTCCGCTAGCGTACCGCAGAGAGAGCAGAGACAGGGACAAAACAGCTTCGTCGTGGGCAGTGATGCGGATTCGCTGCTACCCACGGCATTGATATACGTGGCCGACAACCACGGGACTTATCACACCCTTCGAGCGCTGATAGACCAAGGGAGCGAAGTTTCATTAGTCTCCGAAAATGCAGTACAGACTCTAGGCTTACAAAGACAAGCGTTAGCCGGGAATATCACAGGGGTCGGAACCCTATCCAACAAAAGTAGGGGAAAGGTACATTTGCAATGTAAATCGTTGCATAATGAGTTCGAGTTCTTCACAGATGCACTAATATTATCACGTGTGGTCCGCGATTTACCCAGTGTAAGCTTTGCAAAAAGAAACTGGGGACATATTGACAACCTTACGTTAGCAGACCCACAATACAACATTTCCCGGAAAATAGATCTTTTATTGAACGTTCAAGTTTACTCGCAGATAGTAATGAACGGCCTCGTGAAGGGTGAAACAGGACCCATAAGTCAGCAGACGCAAGTAGGATGGATACTTTCAGGCGCCATCAAATCTTACAATTGCCATGTGGTTATAAATGACACAGAAGATTTACAAATGGGCTCATGACCTAGGTTTGTCTATAAATTTCTCTAAAACAAAACTTATGTATATACATTCACCTTATAAAAAAGTAAACTTCACACCACAAATCGTGGCCCACGACCACAAATGTATGCACATGACCCACGCAGCCTGTAATTGTGCGCAGCTAGAAATTGTTAACGAGCACACTTACCTTGGATTAAAAATAGACCATAAGTTCAACTGGAATCCACATATAAACAATGTTTGTAACAAACTAAGATCTATACTGTCAAAACTATCCATACTAAAAAACAAATTGCCCTACAATACTCTAAGGCTCCTGTACATGGCACTGGCCGACTCTGTTATAAGCTATGGCTTAGAAAGCTACGGCAGAACATATAAAACATATCTAAACGACATATTTAACCTACAACTACGTATACTCAAGACAATTGTACCTACTAAAATTAAATATAAATACAAAGATAACTATGAAAATCTATTCAAATACTGCAAAGTATTAACTGTATTTGAAAAAATTGATCTAGCAATAATAACTCAATACTATCACAATATAACAGATTTAAAGAAAAAAACACGACCCGCGCGATTACGTAACCTAGCCAACCTTCCAACATTTGAAGTAACAAAAAGTAACAATGTGTACGGGCAAAGGTTAGGGAAGTGTATGCTACCGCATATTTTGAATAGATTTTCAAACGAACTATTAAATTCGTTGGAGGGACGAACGAATAAGCAGGTAAGGTAAGAAATATTGTAAAGAAATATTTGTTTAAGATAAGGCAGTCTAACGACGCCAATTAATTGAATACTTAACCCTCAAATAAATATGTAAAAATGCATGCAATCATTAGTATAATTACTTAGCCATAAAAGATAGGACTCCTTAACTCAAAAAATCTTTATTAGTTAAGATTAGTAGTTAAGAAAAAACATGTTATTTGTAATTATTTATAGAAATAAACAGTTTAAATTAAAAAAAAAAATTTTACAGTTGAACGACATCGTATGCATCCGAAGCAATCAACCTGTCGGACGATGGGCATTAGGTCGAGTAATTGACACCCACCCTGGAAAGGATGGACACACAAGAGTGGTAACCCTAAAAACAGAAAATGGCATCATGAAACGGCCAATTGTACAACTAGTACCACTGGTTCATAATTCAACCACTAACACAAAAAATGACAACGAAGTTAACCACTCATCATTCACTACCACCCATACCAAACCTTCCTCGCAAACACGCAAGATGTCCTGGATGACGCTCTTATGTTACATCCTTCTGCTCCTCATGACACTATTCACGCCGGGCACTCAAGCCGAACTCAAAACCTTTAAATTAACTCCGTTAGAGACGGACCGAACACTGTACTTTGACAAGATATCTGACATGCAAGAAATCAAAGATGATTGGAAAATAGTTTTATACTATAACATGACAAACTATTGGCAAAATATAAATGCATTGAATACTTATGTGACACAGATAAAACGTTCGGCACGACCCGAAATGTTAGAACAATTCCACATTATTATCAACCAACTCGACCAAGACATGCAAGAGTTGCGTTATTACAATACATTACTTAAAAATCAACCCATGGAAACTCATCGATATCGACGAGGGCTAGCCGATGGGGTGGGATATCTTGCAAATTCCCTGTTTGGGGTACTGGACCAGCGTTTCGCCGAAAAATATGAAACAGACATCCGAATGACACAACATAATGAACAACATTTATTACAATTAATAAAGAATCAAACTAGCATAATCGAAGCCGAGGGCAACATTCTAAAGCGCAACGAGCACACTATGAACAAACAATTTCGGATTCTTACTGACCACTTAAACAGACTAACAAAGGAAGCAACCCAAGAATATACTCAACACGAAAATGCATTGCACATTATGACTTCCTCTATGGCAGCGAACGGAATCCTTCAACATCTGAAAAACATACAACAAACCGTTATAAATACGTTGACCAACATGTATCATGGTCACATCGACGTCCATCTCTTATCGCCCAAACAATTGCAAACTGAGCTAAACACAATAGCTCGCCATCTGGCCAGCAAACTGGCTCTTCCGGAGATTAATGACAATATACGCAACTTATACAAGTTACTCCAAATCCAAGCTCGCTTAACTGACCAATATCTTATAATAGAAGTAAAAATCCCTCTGCTAAGCGATGAAATATACGAAATTGACCGCTTAATAAGCATTCCGCAGCACGTATCACCCGACAACGTCATACAGGTTATTCCCGGAACCGATCTAATCGCATTCAACATTAACCAAGATACATTCATACCAATGGAAAGCACTGATATCAACAGGTGTACCCAAATGAACGGAAAAAACCGGCCAAGAGCGTGTCGGGCCACGCTCAGTGTAGGGTTCCGTAGTTTTTCGTATTTTTCTCAAAAACTACTGAACCTATCAAGTTCAAAACAATTTTCCTAGAAAGTCTTTATAAAGTTCTACTTTTTTGATTTTTTTCATATTTTTTAAACATATGGTTCAAAAGTTAGAGGGGGGGGACGCACTTTTTTTTCCTTTAGGAGCGATTATTTCCGAAAATATTAATATTATCAAAAAACGATCTTAGTAAACCCTTATTCATTTTTAAATACCTATCCAACAATATATCACACGTTGGGGTTGGAATGAAAAAAAATATCAGCCCCCACTTTACATGTAGGGGGGGTACCCTAATAAAACATTTTTTTCCATTTTTTATTTCTGCACTTTGTTGGCGTGATTGACATACATATTGGTACCAAATTTCAGCTTTCTAGTGCTTACGGTTACTGAGATTATCCGCGGACGGACGGACGGACGAACAGACAGACATGGCGAAACTATAAGGGTTCCTAGTTGACTACGGAACCCTAAAAAGGTATTATGTCACTTGAACAATCCCATTTATGACATACAACAAGGCAAATCCATTTGCAACACAGAAATACTAAATCATCAAAAGAAGCATGACTCGTACTGCCATACGGAAACAAAACCCTGCGCCGACAAGTGGTACAAATTGCATAAACAAAACACATGGCTATTCGCCTGTTGCGAAGAATGCTTAGTTCGCATCTTATGCCCAAACGGTCTGGCGACAAAAGTACTTCATAGCAACGGACTGATTCAGCTCGACCAAGGTTGTGTCTTGAAAGGCGACACATTTATGCTATACGCCAACAAAGATTACATCGAAGAAGCATTTACTGATTTAGATCCTCACAATTTATTACTCGAAGTGTCTCCATTAAATAATGTACTGAACACATCCCTCGCTCAGATGACTTTCCACAATGAAACACACGAACAAGAGTTTCAACAGCTCCATCGGGATATACAAATTCTTAAATCCCAGTCCCAAATTGAGGAGATGTCCACTCATGATCGATATCAATATATTACAATCGGAACATCCTTGAGCGTCAGCATTCCCGTACTGGTCATCCTGTTGTACACATACCACAAATATCGAACGGGGATCTGGAAATTTGAACGGCAACCCCCGCTTGACAAAACGAACCAAAGTGATAGTGATAGTGAATGTGTTTATACTAAGCCAAAGCCAAGTGCGCGAAAACATACAACCCCTCCGACTGAGGTGGTTTTTGACTCAAGTACTAATCTCTAAGTACCTATAGTTCCTAAGTAAAACTTACTTTCTATTATGCTTCAACCTACTAGCACTACTAAATTCTAATAATTTTAAATGATTTTTCCCCTCACTAACTCGGAAACACGTGTTTTGGCATACCAGCGGGTAAAAACGCATTTTATCCACTAGTGGGTAAAGTAATTTGACCTTGAATAAAGTCAAATTAACTGCTTTAAAATTGATAAAAGTAGGTGAATCTAGTAATAAAGATGATTTACCACCTGTGGAACTACTGGAAGCAGCGATAAACGCATTTTTTGCGTTGTAGTTTCCTCGCTATAGTGAGGGGAAAAGTTTTGTGTTACACTCGGGTGCAAATGTATTTTACTTCTCGTGTGTTAAAAAACTCGCAAGTTCAGGATTCTATTCTCGAACCACTCGCGTCGCTCGTGGTTCAACTATAGAATCCTTTCACTTGCTCGTTTTTCAATTCCACACTCGGCGTTAAAATACAACTTTGCCCCCTTGTATAACAAATAACTATTAATGATTTGTAATGATTCTACCTGCACTTAATTTTATCATAGTTTACATTCATGTATTTTAGTCTACACTAGTTTTAACTAATTCAAATTGTCAACAATTCTGCGTCCCTTTCCGAGGCGGCAGTATGTACAAAGATGTACATTTTTTGCAACTATGCATATGCACTCTGACCCAAAACAACATCTTAATGCAACTGATGCATCTGGACTTTGTCCAAAAGTAGACCGTCATTTTGCATACGCATGAAAATCTCCCACACAACCTAGTTGTAATTAAACATAAGAATTTGTGTATTCGCATTACATTTTTTACCGTGACAGTAAACACAACTATTCAGATTTTATGCATTTTTGCTGATACCCTGGCGCCCGTACCTTGACATTCTCTTACAGTTACATTATATTAAAAATATATAAACCTTGCACATTACTGTTTTATTAAGTATTATACTGAACCTTGATCTGGCCCGATCACTTTTCTCATGTACTATTCCAGTTCTAAATATATATATATATATATATATATACATATATATATATATAGTAGAGTTACTACTTAAAAATCGCAAATCAAAAAAATACAAAAAGAAAATAATTTGATTTGCTAATTTCACGTGTATATAAGAAGTTAGAGCGGTTGCTAGTCGTTTATTTAATAAAAATTACACTTAACAGATATCTTGACACAAACACCTATAACATGTTAAAGTAACTTACATGTATAACACAAACTCGTAGAGACATATAATGGGCATACACGACTTCAATACTTATAAATTGACTATTGTCAGTTTGGTACACATTACATCGTCGAATCACTTATCTAATTATTAAAAAATATTTTACTTGTTCAGTACAATAAAATGAAATAAAATAGTTTTTACGTGTTCCCCTGAAGTAGTTATTTTTCATATACGAGGTTGAGTCACACAGCCATCGCTATGTTTCTCATTTAGTGACTCTGGCTCTGGAAAGGGCTAAAAGTATATTTTATTGAACGTCAGTGTGTATTATCGATTATTTTAAGCATTCAGTCCCTTATAAACTAAAATACCTAGATACCATATACTAAAGAAAAAGCGATCAAGCCCACCGGTGGCGAAGCCGGGAATCGAACCCGGGTCTCCAGCTATCGCGGCTGACGTGCTCAAACCACTACGCCACCCCGACCGCCACCAGTGGGCTTGATCGCTTTTACTTTGGTGGAAAAAACTCAAACTAAGTACTTAAGTACTAAGTACTAAGTACAATCTACTATATTTTGAATACCAATACAATCAACAAATGAAAAAAAAATACCTACAACATTACAAATATTATTAAGTAGGGTAGGATGTCTACCTGTACCCGATGGAAACTGATTGCAAACTTACCAGTGGTGAGGAACAATACACCACATAATTCATCCAGGTCGCGGTTAAAAACACAAAATTTGAGTTAATAACTGGGCTGCCACGGATGTGACGGACCCTGTAAAAAAAAAGAAAGTTTATTAAATAAATACATTAACAATTTCAGAAAATCAACACCCTGTATCCCGACGTGTTACTAAACCCAGTTTCACTGCACTAAGTTATATAGATTAGATTAGATTTCTTTATTTCATGATAAAAATAACACTAAGTATAATTGTAATTGTATTACAGCAATTCCCGTTTAGTTTGTACATTTAGATCACGTTTCCGATTTGGATAAAAATTGGTAGACTGATAGAGTCCATGATGCTGAGCAAGATCCACTAGGTTTCCCAAAATGTCCTATGTAGTTTGTATGAAACCTTCCTTTTTTGTTACCAGATTTCTATACATTTTCGGTAACGAAAAAGGAAAGTGTAATAAAACACGTCATGGTAGAACAACAACTATTTATTCGATATCAATGTGGGTACCATGTACAAATATTAACTACCCACAACATCTCCTCCAAAAAGATTAAAACCCAACACCAAATAGTTACACATATCAAGAAGTCTAATTGTACAGTAATTCATACACTTGGGCATTTATAAACAACTTACGATATTGAATACGTAAAGAGGACTGATGGTGAAGTGACTCTTAAATACAACATAAATGCACATTTTCCAAACCTGACCACTGCGTCATCCTTCCCCTTAAAATATCGTTACATAATATTTCATACTTATAAATCTATTCTTTAACTATAGTATTTCCTACCACTATTGTTAAACTAAATGTTACTTAATTACATATGATAACGTACCTTGAAGATCATGAGAAGACTTTATTTCGAAGCAATAAGGTTCACAGACCATTAAATATGAGGAATTACGATGGTAAATATTAAGTAAGGCAAACTTTGTAATGATTTTATTTCTTTTGCTATTTATCAGCATGTTAGATTTTTGTTTGTGAGCCAAAGATTTAACATGCCTACTTCACTTAATTAGGTACCTACCCCACAGTTATACATTTACGATTTATTTTTAGTTTTAGACTAATTTTGTTGACATTAAGCTTAATTACATGTTTTACTTAAATATAGGTTTTTTTTTTATTATTTTTTTTTATAAGAGAATTAAATGTGCCTATTAGATAATACAGACTTTCAGAATATTAATTAGGAACAATGTTTAAACGATACTTAGGCATATATATTATATATACTAGTTACAGATTTATATAGTTATTTTTTGTATCAAAAATTCAAAATGCACCACCCTATACGTAACAAAATGTTTAAAATTGAACCTTAAATTATTGGTATACAAATGTGTAAGTACTTCAAAATTATTACTGTTACATGAAGTAAAGGGTCAAACAATAGGAATGAAACATTTTGATAGCTATATAATTTTAAGCTTTGACCTAGTTTAGCTACTAAATAATGTATACCTATTTATTTCAATTATTTTTGGTTACCAGTTTAGCGCGACTACGAGTCATTATAACAGTGGACCTACCGCCATTGTCAACGTTATTTTCTGCAACATTGGGTTCAGTTTTACATTCTCGTGTTTGACCTACATCTTTACACTCGCCCTTGAACTCTGCGTCAGCTGTCGCAGACAGCTGTGAGTCCGGGGACAGTGCACTATTAGGAGTTTCGCACTTAATTAAATGGCGTCGATTGCGCCTAAACCTACTACCTAACTTATTTTCTATGATGTATGAGCGAGGAGTTTCGGCTTTACCTATAACAGTAGCTCGAGTTCTCGTCTTTCCGTCTATACATACAACTTCATCACCTAGCTTGAGTGACGGAAGTGTCCTTGCATGTTTATCGAAATAGTCTTTTGCTTTTATTTGATTACGCAACATTGTCGAATATTCTGATGGGTCGATTGGCCGCGGGGTCAATAACTTGGGGTGCACCGGGAGTTTACATTTGAGTTGACGACCCATCAGAAGCTGTGCAGGAGAGCTCAACCCGTCCCTAGGAGTATTACGATAATTTAATAATGCTAAATGAAAATCCCCCCCTGTGTTAATCGCTTTTTTAAGAAAGGATTTCACTGTCTGCACTGCGCGTTCACTTTTGCCGTTCGACTGTGAATAGTTCGGCGATGAGGTAACATGATCAAACCCCCATTGACTAGCAAATATTTTAAATTCACGACTGCTATATTGCGTTCCATTGTCACTAATGACAGTTTCTGGAATGCCATGGCGCGAGAAAACTTCTTTCATGTTTTGTATTACTATGTTAGATGTTATATTTGGTAAATTACATACTTCTATATAGTTTGAATAGTAGTCTACTATTATCAGAAAGTACTTCTTTTTATATTCAAATATATCGGACCCGATTTTTTGCCATGGCAGCTCAGGAATCTCAATCGGGATGAGTGGCTCTCTGGCGGGAGCGTTTAAACTCTCCTGACAGGTGCGACAGCGCTTCACAAACGCCTCGATGTCCTGCGTGATGCCGGGCCAGAACATGACCTGCCTCGCGCGCCGCTTGCACCGGTCTATACCCATGTGACCCTCGTGAATAGTTTTGAGCATCTCTGCTCTTAGCGCTCGCGGTATCAGAACCAAATTGCTTTTAAATATGACCCCATCCACTATAAACAAATCTTCTCTAAATGACCAGTACCATTTTAATTCACTAACCACCTCAGATTTGTGATCTGGCCATCCTTTCATTATGTATTCAGTCAATTTTAAAAACTCAGCATCCAAGTTGGTTTCTTTTTTAATATGAGAAAGTTTGTTATTCGACATTGGTAAATTACCCACGATTAATTTTACCTGACATATATTATTTTTGTGCACATCGTCACTGTAAAGATCCGGTAGCGAGGCACGAGACAAGGTGTCTGGAATATACATGTATTTTCCTGGCTTATACGTGACATGCAAGTCATAGTGCTGTAATCGCAACAACATGCGCTGCAAGCGTGCTGGGACAGACATCAACGGCTTCTTAAAAATACTCTCCAGGGGTTTATGGTCTGATTCTACTACCACCTTTTCTTTACCGAAAATGTACTGGTGAAAGCGCTCACACGCAAAAACGATAGCCAGAAGCTCTTTCTCTACCTGTGCGTACCGGCGCTGCGCGTCTGTGAGCGTGCGCGAGGCGAACTCCACCGGGCGGCCGCCCTGCATGAGCACGGCGCCCAGCGCGTCGCGCGACGCGTCCACCGACAGCAGCACCGGCGCGTCCACATCATACAAGGCCAGTACCCCC
Source organism: Leguminivora glycinivorella (assembly GCF_023078275.1). Classification (NCBI taxonomy): domain Eukaryota; kingdom Metazoa; phylum Arthropoda; class Insecta; order Lepidoptera; family Tortricidae; genus Leguminivora; species Leguminivora glycinivorella. The sequence continues at coordinate 2,879,659 of NC_062987.1, read as the reverse complement.
GCCCCACACACGACTTCTTTTAAGTCTTCGAATGATTTTTGTTCGCTCTGTTCCCATCGCCACTCATTATCTTTTTTTAACAAATTTGTTAACGGTGCCGCACGTTGCGAATGGTTAGGTATAAATTTAGATAGATAATTAACTGCTCCCAAAAATCTTTCTAAACTTTTCCTGTCGTGTGGTGTTGGCATCTCTTTTATCGCCCTAACTTTGTTATCGTCGGGCCGCATTCCGTTTGCGTCAAAAATGTGTCCTAAATATGTTACAGACTGCACCCCAATTTTACATTTTTGCTTATTAAATTTCAGGTTAATCTCTCTAGCTCTATTCAGAAGCGCGGCCAGTCTCTCGTCATGCTCGCGCCTAGTTTTACCCCATACGATTATGTCATCGATAAAACTATCTACTCCCTCTAAGTCTTCCAATAGTTGCCGCATCTTACCATGAAACACCTCACTGGCACAATTAATACCAAACGGTAAACGCAAAAACTGCCACCTACCGAATGGCGTGGCAAAGGTACACAGGTCGGCGCTCTCGTCGTCAAGCTGCACGACCCAGAAGCCCGAGTTGGCGTCCAGCACCGAGAAACAGGTGGCGCCCCGCAGGCGCGTGGCCAGCTCGGGCAGCGAGGGCAACTGGTAGTGCGCACGGCGCACCGCCACGTTTAGCTCACGCGGATCCAGACATATCCGTATGCCGCCATTCTTTTTTGCGACCAGAACTAAAGGGTGAACCCATTGAGTAGGATGTGTCACCCTCCTAATTACCCCCATCTTCTCCATATTTTTAAGCTCCTCGGATAGGCGATCTCTCAGACCTAATGGAATTTTTCTGGTAGCGCTTATGACTGGCGGGACCGACTTATCTACCACAATATGGTATTTACCTGGCAGACACCCTAAACCCGTGAAGAGATCTGAATAATCATTAAGTTGTATGGTATTGACTCTTTTTACTAAGCCCATATCTTCACATGAGTCACGACCCAACACGCTTGTAACTTTCATATCCGCAATCGCGAATGGCAAATTATAGCTTTTATTTTTATACCACCATACTAAGTTACAAATACCCTTTAAAGGAATTTCGTGATTAGTAAACGATTCAAAATTAACTTTCGGCATTTTTAGCATATTTACATCAAAACCTAGTGACACAAATCTCTCAAAAGACATAACATTGTAGTCTGCACCCGAGTCGAGTTTAAACTTTTCAGACCCGTGCTCACAAAACAGTGTTTCCATCCAGCGTCCCCGTCTAGTGCTCGAACACGAAACCATGTCTATATAAAATGGTTCACACTCTTCGGAATCACTAGTCATGGAGCCGTTTATTTCATAAACTCGTTTCACCCCATTTACATTGTCCACAAACCGCGATCTACACATACGAGCAAAATGTCCACGATGACCACAAGAAAAACATGTTACGTACTGTGCCGGACATTCTTGGTTGGCGCAACGCGTCCCGCCGCAACCAGCGCATTGACGCCGCGCCGCCGACGCCGAGCCAGCCAACGCGCGCGCGCCGCCGCCGCGCCCGCGCCGATCGCCGACCGCGCCGCCGCCGCCGCGCCGAGCGCCCCGAGCGCCACCGCGCGCTCGCCGCCGCTCCACAGCATGTACCTGTGCACTACCGGATCCCTCGCTCGGACCACTTAATTGTCTGCCACTTTCCTTGGAGGCTTCCTCGGCTTGACACAACTTGATCGCTTTGTCTAAATCCAAGTCGTCAGAGCGTAGAAGCCTATCCCGTACGGTAACGTTCCGAACGCCACACACTATGCGATCCTTAATCAAATCGTCACTAAGTTTGCCGAAATCACAGTTTTTACTCAACAGCCTCAGCGCTGTCACATACGCCTGAATTGATTCACCTTCCTCCTGATTACGCGTGAAAAATTTGTACCTCAGTAAAGTTGTGTTTGCCTTGGTACCAAAATACTCGTCAAACTTCTTAATAATGACGCTCACGTCATCTTTGTCTTTCTCGGCGTCAAATGTAAATGTCTGAAATACTAGCTTTTGCCCTAGCGGCTTCTCAGCATCACGCGCAGAAAAGTACTTTCGTTATTTTTATTTAATTTATGCGTCCTTTTGTACCTATAGCACCTCCACATACATACATAAACTCACGCCTGTATTCTCAAACAAGGTAGGCAGAGCACGTGAAACTGCTCAAGGGTCAGGGCCGCTCTTCTTAGCAATTAATGGTTTGAAAGAAAACATTAGGTACTGTGATATTAATGTTACAAGTTGCAGATCCAGAATTTTTGCCCTCCTTCATCGGATATTCTCGTAGGAGTCTGACTGACTTAAATAAACGCACAGCCCAAACCGCTGGAGTTAGAGATTCCAAATTTAGGACGTATGTTACTTTATTCAAAGAAGCCAAGTACTCTTTGGAGTACATTTTCAATGCTTAAATCAACTCTGAAAGTTAAGAAGAACATACACATTGAAAAGTATCCTAAGCTTATGGCGTTCTTAAAAACAACGTCTGCAGGTCATAAGCCAAAAAAATCAAAGATTTTTACACCAACAGATGTCGAAAGATTTCTAAATGAAGCTCCTGACTTAGATTATTTAGCAGCCAAAGTAAGTCAAATACCAACTTTATTCCTTTTGCTAAACTCTGACCAAATATTGCTCTAAGAATAAAAGAGAAAATGTTCCAGGCCTTGTAAAATCGTGGTTTAGTACAATCATTAAATTGAAGCCTTTCTTTCAGGTGGTGCTTATTATAGGAATAACCGGAGCCTGCAGGACACAGGAACTGACAAACCTTAAGACAAGCAATATCGAAAAACATTCAGATACATTGCTTTTATTTAAATTACCAGACACCAAGACCAATATACAAAGAAACTTTGTGGTCCGTGATGAGTATGTGCAAATCATAGAAAACTATCAAAAGTTACGACCAGTGAACACAAATTTTGATAGGTTTTTTCTTACTTACCGTAAAGGTAAATGTTCCCGACAACCTATGGGGCCAAATAAAATGGGCAGCCTACCCCGTGATATTGCCACTTTTCTTAAGCTTCCGTCACCAGAGCAATACACCGGGCATTGTTTCAGGAGAACCTCAGCTACTCTGTTGGTGGATTCCGGTGCTGATTTAAAAACCCTCAAGCGCCACGGCGGTTGGAAGTCAGACACAGTTGCTGAGGGGTATCTAGAAGACTCTCTTGCAAATAAGTCAAAAATTTACAAAGGAATTGTAAGCAGCATTACACTAAATAAGACATGTGCAGACCCTTTAAATCGTCCATCAACTTCAAAAGATGAATCATTACCAAGCTATTTTGAAGATCCACGGAGTCGTCCATCAAACTCCAAAGCTGCGTCATTACCAAGCTATTTTGAAGATCCATGGAGTCGTCCATCGAATTCCAAAGATGCCCGGTTTGAAAGTACTGATGCTACCAGTCCTACTGCTTGCTCTCCTACATTTACAGCAGAAAGTGATGATAATTTTGGAGTTCATAACACCCAAATTACTAATAATGCCATATCAGGACCAAAAAAAAAATATGTCTATTAATATGTCTAATTGTACTGTACATTTTCATTTGTAAACCGTAAACCTCTTCAAATTTATTTGGTGTAAGAAGTGAAAAATATTTTATTCTAAGCCTAGTTTTGCTTTAACTAAGTCTGCATAATTTGACCACATTTCTATATAAAATTCGATTATTTCACTAGTGTTAATTACTAAATTGCTCCTAATTTTTATGTATCCCAGGTACCAATAATGAGCCCAGGTACCAGTTCAATGGCTCCCTCTAGTTCCCAATCTATCAGGTTTTGTTACATTAGGTGTATCCGCATCCATAGTACATATTTATCTGAGATAAATTTAAAAAGTGTTTGGAGACCATTTATTGGACGCTGGCCAATTACTGGCAATTTACCCTATTACTTACATTACAAATTTATGTGTACTATGTGTCTTATTAGTTCAAAAGAAATAAAAGTAGATTTTACATTTTCAGTTGTTTTTTTGCATGTTTCCTCGCTTTAGTGAGGTGAAAAGTTATGTGTTACACACGGGATGCAAAGTTATTTTACCTCGTGTGTATTGCAACACTCTCTACGCTCAGGATTCTATTTTTGAACTACTCGCTTCGCTCAGGATTCTATTTTCGAACCACTCGCTTCGCTCGTGGTTCAACCATAGAATCCATTTGCTCGCTCGTAGTTCAACCCTAGAATCCATTCGCTAGTTCGTGTTGCAATTCTACACTCGGTTAAAATACAACTTTGCTCCCTTGTATAACAAATAACTATTTCCCCTCACTAGCTCGGAAACACGTGTTTTGTCCTTTAATACCAGCGGGTAAAAACGCATTTTATCCACTAGTGGGTAAAGTAATTTGACCTTGAATAAAGTCAAATTGACTGCTTTAAAATTGATGAAACTAGGTGAATCTAGTAATAAAGATGATTTACCACCTGTGGAACTACTGGAAACAGTGATAAATGTATTTTTTGCGTTGTAGTTTCCTCGCTATAGTGAGGGGAAAAGTTTTGTGTTACACTCGGGCGCAAATGTATTTTACTTCTCGTGTGTTAAAAAACTCGCAAGTTCAGGATTCTATTCTCGAACCACTCGCTTCGCTCGTGGTTCAACTATAGAATCCTTTCACTTGCTCGTTTTTCAATTCCACACTCGGCGTTAAAATACAACTTTGCCCCCTTGTATAACAAATAACTATTGTTGATATTTTTTACCTATGACTTAATTTTGGTATTACTATTTTTATCAAAATAAGAAATTTAAATTATTTTTACCAAAGGTTGGATTTGGTATTTTTGTTATTAATTAATGGGATTATTGTAATTTACAAATAACTAAAAACTATGTCCTTTTTGTCAATTAGAGTCAGTCCAAGATAAGTTGGCAAAGATTTTACCAGACCCGCATGTGTAAACGTAATAGTTTCATAGAATACCTATTTGAAATATCATTTGCACCGGCGGGGCTGTCAAAATCACTACCAGCTTATAGCTTGGTACGACTATCAAAATTTGAGTTCAAAATCGACACATTAGTCGTAACGCAAGATAACTAGACTACTATGACTACTATGAGTTAGGAAAAAAATACGGTTAAATACCACATACTTTTTATTATAATAAATTTTCGAAATGCGAGCCTTCATTTGCAACACAAAGAGCTAAACGTAATCTGATTTGATGATGTAATAAGAAATTACTATTTCTTATTCTGATCCAACCAATTTCGCACTTCACGGCCAAAGTGGGGTGGAGCGCCGTCATGCTGAAACCACATAGTGCGTCTGGTTTGCAAATCGATGTCTTCTAGCAAAACATTCAATTCATGCCTCAAAAAATTTAAATAATTTGCGGAATTCAAGCGCGGTGGAATCTCAATTGGGCCGATCAGAACATTATCAATGATCCCAGCCCACAAATTAATGGAAAATTTGTGCTGGTAAGAATGTACCCACTTTGCCTTTGGATTTTCTTCAAGCCACATATGCATATTATGCGAATTGAATATTCCTTCCCTGGTAAAGAGGGCTTCATCTGTCCATAGTATTTTTCTTGTAAAATCCGGATCTTCCAAAAGCTTTTGGTGTATTATTTGACAGTAAGCCACCCTGGCTAGCCCATCACCAGGTATTAGTCCTTGAACTTTTCTGTAGTGATATGGACGAAGGCCATACCTTTTCCATACAAGTAAGACAACTCTGTAGTTCACATTCACAATTCTCGCTACTGCTCTAGAAGACAACGTGGGATCTTCGACAATTAAATTCATGATCCGGTTTTCTGTACGCAAGTCTAAATTAATTGCTCTTTCTGCATGCCCCGCTTTTAAGCCCTTTTCACGAATTTGTCTATGAATACTTGCAAAAGTAGTATGGTGCGGAGTGCGACGATTAGGAAATCGTCTCCTATATTCGGCAACTGATCTGCGTCCATTTCCGTTACAGAATCCATATACAAAAAAACCGGCCAAGAGCGTGTCGGGCCACGCTCAGTGTAGGGTTCCGTAGTTTTCCGTATTTTTCTCAAAAACTACTGAACCTATCAAGTTCAAAACAATTTTCCTAGAAAGTCTTTATAAAGTTCTACTTTTGTGATTTTTTTCATATTTTTTAAACTTATGGTTCAAAAGTTAGAGGGGGGGGACGCACTTTTTTTTCCTTTAGGAGCGATTATTTCCGATAATATTAATATTATCAAAAAACGATCTGAGTAAACCCTTATTCATTTTTAATTACCTATCCAACAATATATCACACGTTGGGGTTAGAATGAAAAAAAATATCAGCCCCCACTTTACATGTAGGGGGGGTACCCTAATAAAACATTTTTTTCCATTTTTTATTTTTGCACTTTGTTGGCGTGATTGATATACATATTGGTACCAAATTTCAACTGTCTAGTGCGAACGGTTACTGAGATTATCCGCGGACGGACGGACGGACGGACGGACGGACGGACGGACGGACGGACGGACGGACGGACGGACAGACAGACATGGCGAAACTATAAGGGTTCCTAGTTGACTACGGAACCCTAAGAATATCCGCTATTAGGTTATTACAATAATGTTGCGGCATAATAACTTATTATTTTGACTTTGGTGACAATCGGTTATGATTTTATTGTCATAATATGTCAAGAACGTTTCCTAACTGATTAAAGGCCAGTAAACGTACACGACCAGAAAAGTCTGCATATCGTTCAGAACAGGTAGTAAAACATAAGACCAAACTAATAGTGATAATATTATTCTAGCATTTAAGGATATTTTGAGGACAGCTACGTTCATACAGAGCAATCGTTACGTTCGAGTGCTAAGTTATGGCAGCCATAAGTACTTAACACATAATCCTAAATAATTAAAACTCTTTGCTGTTGAAACTCAACTATTAACAAAAAGTTTCACAAAATTATTAGGACTGGCAGGCAAGTTTGCTATTACCGCATTTAAACTTCGTGTGTGCATCCTTGTGCGGATGGTTACGTCACATTATAAAGGCGTGTTACCATGGACATTTTTCAGCATGCGAATTATTGAAATATTTTAATATCTCGAAAACTAAGGCTTTAACTAGCAATGTTTATATCAACTTTTTGAGTCGAAATGGGCCCTAGAAGCGTTAGTTAAAATCTGTCGGTATACTCATTCCCACCGACAAAACTAAATCTATCTTACTCTAACAAGTATATTGTTATACTTTCTCTTTCATACATGTAAACTATTGAATAAAAAACAACAGCCCATAGTTCCTAATCTTAAGGACTTCGTTTGTACTTTAGTCCCTTGGTAGCTATTAATAGGAGCACACCTTGCCTTACTATATTGCGATAATATATTTCAACTCTTATAAATCGCCATGTGTCTTTTAATTAATTGCCCTAAATCTAATATGTATAGACCCTTTATTGGACAGATTTAGAAAATATTTATGACAGTCAACTTCTAAACGGTCTTAAGCGCCTCCTTTTTAGTAGGAACTTAAGTCATTTTGGCAAATGATTAAAATTTTTAACAATTTCTAACCAGAAATGAATTTTTTTCTACCTGTCCATGGCGCTCACAAAATTTCAAAACATTTAGTACGTACTTGCAGCGGCAGTGAGTGAAAATCTCAATTTGAGTTTTTTCTCTTAAGTCCGACTTACACTTGACTGTAGATTTCTAATAGGTTTTCCTGTAATCTACAGGTAGAGGAGGGCTATCTCGTTTATTATTTTGAAAATTTTACGCTAAGTAGTTTCGGAGATGAGGGGGGGGGGAATGGTAATTTTTTGCTTATTTTATTAAATGACTTCTAAATTACCAAAATAAAAACTATAAAAAAAACATATTTGAGATACTTATAAAATGCTCTTTCATTTGATATGTAGCACAATACAGTTCTAATAACTTTGATTTTTAATTTTCAATTTTATCCCCCAAAAGTGCCCCCTATGATTAAATTTCATTAAATTTCATTTAATTATATTACATTTCAGTCTTTGGGCCACAGGTTTACATATGTGTACCAAATTTCAAGTAAATCGGTCCAGTACTTTCGGAGAAATCGGCTGTGACAGAGGGACAGACAGACACACGAGTGATCCTATAAGGGTTCCGGTTTTCCTCATTGAGGTACGGAACCCTAATAAGGGTTCCAGTTTTCCTCATTCAGAATCAGAATCAGAATGCTTTATTTGTAAAACATAGGTACATAATTAGGTCTTAGGTCTATGAATGGTCTGAACAAACTATGTTTTGCCGGTTGGCATACAAATGTCAAAAAGGACGAGAGGCACGAGAGCAAATGAATAAGATAAAATTAATAAATTACAATTAGTCAGAATTAAAATTACAATTCAAATAAATAGACACAATTAAAATTAAATAAAGATTTACAATTAAATACAAAAAATAGTCATTATACATTACTTTCTAATTGATATTTTGTATGTCACAGTCATCTAGATATTCTTTTATGGAATAATAAGCCTTATTAACAAGAAAATTAAAAAGATCTTTTTTGAATATATTCACGTCCTGTAGTCTTCGTATGTTATCTGGTAAGTTATTATAAATTCGAGGTTCCATTCCAAATATACTTTTTGATAGAAGTGCTGTCTTATACAATTTGTTTTTTATATTGTCAACTTTACGAGCACTGTTAAATTTTGTGTATTGTGATTTTGTGTATAAATTGAGGTACGGAACCCTAAAAATATGAAAAAAATCACAAAAGTAAAACTTTATAAAGACTTTCTAGGAAAATTGTTTTGAACTTGATAAATTCAGTAGTTTTTGAGAAAAATACGGAAAACTACGGAACCCTACATTGAGCGTGGCCCGACACGCTCTTGGCCGGTTTTTGATTTTAACCTCGAAATACAGTTTTGGTAATGATTCGTATGGTGTTAATAAAATCATTCGAAAGTATTAAGTAAAAATACATAACAATGTGACATGGTTGTGAAGAATGATAAGAGGTGAACAGAAGTAAGCCTACGCTGCATTATTCATCATCATATTTAAGTTGGTAGAATTATCATAAGTTCTACCCGTTTTTAGGGTTCCGTAGTCAACTAGGAACCCTTATAGTTTCGCCATGTCTGTCTGTCCGTCCGTCCGTCCGTCCGCGGATAATCTCAGTAACCGTTAGCACTAGAAATCTGAGATTTGGTACCAATATGTATATCAATCACGCCAACAAAGTGCAAAAAGTAAAAAAATGAAAAAAAAAAATGATTTATAAGGGTACCCCCTACATGTAAAAAGGGGGCTGATATTTTTTTTCATTCCAACCCCAACGTCTGATATATTGTTGGATAGGTATTAAAAAACCGGCCAAGAGCGTGTCGGGCCACGCTCAGTGTAGGGTTCCGTTCATTGAGCGAGACATGCGCTCCAAGCGGAGAGATTTGTAAATGCAATTACAAGGCCTCAGCCGGTCATTTTTGCGATTGTTGTACTTCGACAGATATTTCTCCTTTATACCTCTATACTCCCTGATCTTAATGTTTATCATAAGTCATAATCATAACAAATTGAACTCGTACCTACCTAATTACAACCTTGTCATTTTGAATATTGGGTTTAAATTTGCTTACTGCGATTACCAGTCCAATTTGAAGTTTAACTGTGACAATAAGCTTTAAAGTGTTTTACAGTGACATCTTAGCTGTCTATTGGTAAACCTTATGTTGTTGCAGTAACGTACACAAATAAATAGTTTAACGGTTTATGATGGTAGTTAGCAATTATTCTATTGATTGTAGAGCTAAAAAGTCAAGTAGAGCTGTACAGAAAATCAAAAATTCAATTAAAAAAAAAAGTAACCATCAGATTAAAAGATGAATACTCTATATGAGTTTAAAAAACCGGCCAAGAGCGTGTCGGGCCACGCTCAGTGTAGGGTTCCGTAGTTTTTCGTATTTTTCTCAAAAACTACTAAACCTATCAAGTTCAAAACAATTTTCCTAGAAAGTCTTTATAAAGTTCTACATTTGTGATTTTTTTCATATTTTTTAAACATATGGTTCAAAAGTTAGAGGGGGGGGACGCACTTTTTTTTCCTTTAGGAGCGATTATTTCCGAAAATATTAATATTATCAAAAAACAATCTTAGTAAACCCTTATTGATTTTTAAATACCTATCCAACAATATATCACACGTTGGGGTTGGAATAAAAAAAAATATCAGCCCCCACTTTACATGTAGGGGGGTACCCTAATAAAACATTTTTTTGCATTTTTTATTTTTGCACTTTGTTGGCATGATTGATATACATATTGGTACCAAATTTCAGCTTTCTAGTGCTTACGGTTACTGAGATTATCCGCGGACGGACGGACGGACGGACGGACGGACGGACGGACGGACGGACAGACAGACAGACATGGCGAAACTATAAGGGATAGTTGACTACGGAACCCTAAAAAAAATCTGTTGGGGTGTCTGAGGTTTTGAGTGATACCGGAAACACGTTGTATATTCCATTGCATGCTTTAATAAACACAGGCCCCGTAGCCGAATGGCATTTCTCCGACGCCAAACGAAAGCGATACGCCGCTGGCTCTGTCGCGCCAATACGCAAGCGCGATAGAGATAGATATCTACTAGCGCTTCGTTTCGTGAGCGTTTCGTGAGCGATTGTGCCATTCGGCTAGCCACCCAGGTGTCAGTTAGTAAAAGACATTGACTTATGTAACTCCATGTAGACAGATAAAATCTAAGAAAAAAAATTACCTCAAAACCATACAGAAAAAGGTACGGTGAGCTAGATGGCGATACACCTTTGGGGTACGCTCAGCTAGATGGCGCTAATATTAATATTTTAACACATATCAAGCTGAGAATATCGTCAAAACGGAGGTTCAAAGGTTTTATTTTAAGCCTGTGTCGAGAGATGTCGGCAGTCTATGCACTTCTTACACATTTTACTTTGACAGTAATTTTCTATAATACTCGATCCTCTTTGGTAAAAGATAAGTTGTATAAGCCTGATGTTGCAACACTCGCCACGCTCAGGATTCTATTCTTGAACGGTTCAACCCTAGAATCCATTCGCTAGCTCGTATTTCCATTCCACACTCGCGGTTAAAATACAACTTTGCCCCCTTGTATAACATAACTATTTCCCAGTGGTTACCAGTGTTACCATCCCTAGGTTTGGAGGTGGGAAAAAAAAACCAGTACCTAGTTTACCACTGGTAAAAACTGTATCGTATTTGTGGCGTTCTTAGGAAAAGGCAGGTGCCGGACATCAGTAAGGTCGAGTAACTGCAGAGTGGCATAGCAATGGACCTTATTAATAAGAATAAATAATAATAATAATAAATATTATAGGACATTCTTACACAGATTGACTGAGGCCCACGGTAAGCTCAAGAAGGCTTGTGTTGTGGGTACTCAGACAACGGTATATATAATATATAAATACTTATATACATAGAAAAGATCCATGACTCAGGAACAAATATCTGTGCTCATCACACAAATAAATGCCCTTACCGGGATTCGAACCCGGGACCGCGGCGCAGCAGGCAGGGTCACTAATGACTGCGCCAGACCGGTCGTCGGTTATTGACGACTGACAAATTCATTGAGGTATATGTACGTAGTACATACACCGTGTTTCACTTAACACTAAAAACCTGAAAACAGTTTGTTCAGAATCAAGAGTAGAATCGATTGAGCTATATCTTGATGGGGGTAAAATTTTTTTTTAATTAGTACTATTAGTTATTTTTTACGTGCCCATTCTATTGTACTCGTAATACAACATTGTGTACATCGCATTGCTAGAGGTTGTTTACCTTTTTCAGTATTTCGGGGTATTAATACTGGCTGGTTACTTGGACGATTATTTTTTCCGCTACTATTTTGACGTTGTTTTGATACTTAAGGCTGCTTTCAAAAAAAACGTCAAAAGAATGTAAAATTGATAGTTTTAGTCGGTGAAATACTACACTTTCTGTTATCCAATAGATTTATTTAATTCAAGTTCCAGTTAGAGCATCTTATTATCTTGATTTTTATAAGACTGGATTTTTGAAAACTAACTCACTAAATTAATTATGAATTTTTCTCTAATGGACGTTTAGAAAAACGCACGTATAGAGCTGAATCAGTCGATCTTATTTGTAAAATTTGGACAATTTTGAATATTAAAACGGGTAAATTTATAATTTGTATATCCTGTACCACAATCATTTCAGACTAGATTTTTATTTTAAGTTTTTGAAAAAGAGTAAACTAGCCTAAGGCGAATTCAATTTTTTTCAGAAATTATCTAAAATTAAGTGACAATTTCTTTAAAAATCTACATCACATCGAAGTAAGTTTTACACTAAATTAATCTGCAACGTTTACTTAAATTGCTGTTATGCCTTAGTGATTATAAATTGCTATTATTGATTTTTGCCAATTTTTAGAAAACGAGCCTTCACCGGTACAATTATTACCACTTTTGGACATTTTCTCATATTTTATTAGACCAAGTAGAAAAAGTCCTATAATGTGATATATATTTATAAACTACTCGCAAAGCCCTTTAATTTGATACCACACACGGTATGATCGAGCGCTCGGCTTGCGATTTCACTATTTTTAACACGAAAGCGCCTTAATAAATTACTCGTAAAACAAAGGATACTATAGACTAGACAGACCAAATAATAATACCACTACCGAACGAGATGGTCACATACAAATTATAATAAGAGTGACAGAGAGCAAAATGTTATTTTTTGTCTTTGTCATAGTTTCACTTTTCCGCCGTTGCCACAAACGAGTTTGTGGCAAACAATAAGGACGTGACTTGTCAAGCTTATTATCCGCCCAAATTACGTAGGTTGTTTATGGTAAACTGTCAGCCATTTTTAAAGTGATTCTTAAATTTGCTCCATTATTCTATATCTGTCCCTTACGGGTGTACGCTTGCGTCAAGTCTATAGTATCCTTCGTCTGAGCTGCTAAAATGCATTTATGAATAACACCTCTCAACAACCGTGCAATAAGCCTAAACAGTTGTTTAACTAAAACGTAGATCATCAACGATTTAAGGATTTTTTATGAATAAGGCCGTTAATCTGCAACGTTTACTTAAGTTGCTGTTATGCCTTAGTGATTATAAATTGCTATTATTTATTTTTGGCAATTTTTTGAAAACGAGCCTTCACCGGTACAATTATTACCACTTTTGGACATTTTCTCATATTTTGTTAGACCAAGTAGAAAAAGTCCTATAATGTGATATATATTTGTAAACTACTTGCACACACGGTATGCTTAAGCGCTCGGTTGCGATTTCACTATTTTTCACATGAAAGCCCTCTTAAGCCATATCCGACAGTCGACTTTTACGATACCCACGGGAAGAAAGGGGGTGGTGAAATTATTAACCCGTCACCACACGGCCATTTAGGTACCTACCTACTTGAGGAAATCGCCGAACCCTCACATTTATTTTTGGTTTTGAACACTATACGGTAGATTTACGAACCTAATTGTCAAACACTAATTTGCATATCGACTTTGTTTAGCAAATTCCACGCATTTTTCGATTTATGATTAACAAAAAGTACTTCTACGAAGATCTGTAACAAATCTTGGTAATTTAATGCCTTGTAACGAAACCTGTGTAACGAAACCCCAAAAAGCTGTGACATGTTTATCAACATTAAAATATATTGGGACTGCGGTGGGGGTTCCCGGTCTGGCTCATACATGGTCCAGCAAATGGCAGGCGCGGCAGTGCAGCATGGTAATGAAGCCAGTATTTATGAGATTTTTGCACCGGGCACATGTCGTCTTGAGGATTAATGGGAGCGTGTAGGTATTGCTAATTAAGGTTTTTGGACAAAGCTTGTTACGAAGACTGGTGAATTATGATGTAGTTTGGACGAAGTTTGTTGCGGATGCTATTTTGTACCTACGCGTTTGAGGAAGCCTGCGCTGTGGATTTCGATGATGGTTTGTAGGTATCTTTTGAATATGGAATAAATTAATTTATTTTACGGGAGAATTAAGTAATGTTACCTACTCTGTTAAAGTAAGTATTTCATCGCCAGATACCTACAGTAATCCCCTGGCATTAAGCGAATATGGCAGCCTGCGAATCTGGTATTATGCGAATCTGGCATTCCGCGAATCCGACATTCTGAGAATCTGACTTTTTGCGAATCTGGCATCCTGCTAATCGCATAAAGCGTCAGAATCGTTTACTGCTTCCAGTAGTTCCACAGGTGGTAAATCATCTTTAGTACTAGATTCACCCACTTTTATCAGTTTTAAAGCAGTTAATTTGACTTTATTCAAGGTCAAATTACTTTACCCACTAGTGGATAAAATGCGTTTTTACCCGCTGGTATTAAAGGACAAAACACGTGTTTCCGAGCTAGTGGGGGGTCCGAACTTGAAATTTTCAGTTTGCCCCCCTTTCATTTTGGCCATTTTCTTGGTGCGGATTTAGTTGTGATATGGGAAAACTACAGTAACTGTCGAATCGGAAGATCCTTTGAAAGTAACCAGCAATAACCTGAGATGAGGTCATGTCGTAATACCTACCTACTTTATAGTTTTATGTCAGTTTTAAACATTAATTACTTGTCTGTTTGCTTCTAAATAATTCACAATTTACTTTAGGTGCATGGGTGACTACTTAAGTACTATGAGTTACCTTCTTATTGAAATATAAACTCCTGCTGTCGTCGTGAGGCTGTAGGCCGCCCCCGCCAGTAAGGGTTTAGCAAACCCAGTGACGAATCCTGGTATGGTCACGGACAACTGGAAAGAAAACGATAGTAGGTATAGTATATATCACATCGCGCGGTAGCAAAGTTACATATTTACGGCGAGAGCGAACATTGAATCCTGAACGAAGCAAAACATTCCTTTGCACACTGCACGTTCGGGATTGAATTATAAAATTCTGGGTATAATAAGAGACGCAAGTGTTAACGCGAAAGGTGCATAGGTATGACCACTCATTTCTTTTAACATCACTGTTCTTGTTTAGGCGTTGCGTATAGGTGAGAAGGTCAACTTTCTTGGATGGTGAAATAAAATTCCGAAATTACGTGCTTTTTCTTATAATGTTGAATGCTTAATCTTAATCTACGTGTACATGTATCGAGGATAGATGGGTAGCAGGGGACAATATATCGTGACGTAGGATGACGTCAGCGCATATCGCGCTTCGTATTGGCTGCGATTCGCGGCGTCACAGATCGCCCTAGCTGGCGATTTATCGCGTGATTTGCTTGGCCCTACATCATCAAGTGTCATTTTGGTTAAATTTAGTATGGAAACTTTGGACTTCGATGCAATTTCGCTCTGCGTGGCGGCGAAAACGGGTCCTTGTTACGGGTTGCGGAATGAATACTCGTCACAGGTTCACTGAAATTGATTAAGCACGGTATTTAGCAACTGAAGACAAAGGGAGTAGGTATAGGGTGGCTGGATGTCCGTACCGAAATATGCGCGTTTAAAATCGTCGGATGTCCAGTTCTCGTCCTATAGGTATCCGCAGTTTCCCAAATTGTGTGTCCTTGGGGGTCTTCCTGCTGCATACGCGCCTTCCCTCCAAGAAGAAAGTCGATGTGCGCTTTCTCTTCCAAGGGTGCTGGTTCTCAACGACCTCTCATCTCGTACTCGACGATTGGCGAAGAAATCGTTGATATATTTGGCAAAGAAGGATCAAATGCTTTTTTTTTGGGCGGTAGACATAAAAAAAGATACACATCACTCTTTGAAAATATATTAAAATAATTATAAAATACTTACATTTTATAATAGTAACCACTGTAAACTATAGTTCAGTCTCTAATTTCACTCATAAAATACTTGCAGCACTGTAAATGCAGTAAGTCATAGTATTTTGCACTGTTTAATCCTGCCCTTTCATACAACTGTCAAAAACACAACTTCTAACCTACACACACATCGAGTATGGTAAGCTACAGCGAAATTGCGGAGAAACAGAGATCCTTGGAGAGGTCAGTGAATAAGATGATGTCAAAGTTCGAGGCCAAACTTAAGTCACCAGCGGCCAGAGCAACCGTGAGTACCTTGAGTGAAGAATTTTCCAACTTTAAAGAATACACACTGGGCATATTGAAACTTCTGGGCAGCCAAATAAATTCTCTCAGTCGTTCTCAAGACATATTGGAAATGAGGCACAGAAGAAAGTATTTACTTTTCAAAGGCGTGCCGGAGGACTCCAGTGAAAACACATCTACTTCTATCACCAGTATTATCACAGACCAACTGAAGATCCCCGATGTCACAGCCGCTTCTCTTAGGGCCTGCCACAGGCTGGGCAAGCTGTCTGATGGCCGAGCAAGACCAATTCTTGTGCGCTTTGAAGACCTGAGTCTGAAATCCCTTATTTGGCAGAAAAAGACGGCTCTCAAAGGAACTTCTTTTGCCTTATCCGAGTTCCTTACTCCACATCGGCAAGAGCTGTTTAGTCAAGCACGAAGAGCTTTCGGCATGAAGTGCTGCTGGTCGCTCGAAGGGAATATTTTTGTTAGGTTGTCCACGGGGGTGCGTGAACGCATCGAGTCGGACGAAGATATTCAGCGTCTCAGAGAACATCACATCGTACGGCAACCACAAATTACATCGACCCCCGACGCTGAGGCAGCCGAGGAGCAGAGTAAACCCGTCACCGCTGACTCCGGCAACGGCAGTAACGCTGGCCGGTCTCGTCGTGAAAAGCCGATAGCCTAGGCCAGTAGTGTTGTTTTACGACACAATCGAGATTTAGCGCAATGTTTAGTTAGTTATTTACGGCAAGTCTCATGTAGTTTATCTTATGCAGCCGTCGTTGTTTACAATGTATAAATTCACTTTTTCAGTTTTGCAGGTAACTTAAAATTTTTGTTCATACCGTTTTAATCGTAATATTTAAAAACAATTTCTGGTTTTGCACTACTTTTATTATTTTAAGCAGGTATACGAGTTTACTTGATCTGACGTCTGTCACTGTCAGATTGACTGTGTTTAAGTCACTGTTATTACCGCCTGTGTGTTACTAAATGTAATTCTTAGTTCCTTTCATGGCTTCTGTGTGTAATTTTACTTCATTATTCTAAAATGTTTTTTTTTTTTTTCTCATACTAAGCAACCGGCAGGATTAGCAGAGTTAGGCGTAGTTTTACTTTTGAATTTTAGTTTATACATTTTATATTAAGTATATATTCGTATATTATTATTATATTTATGTCTGATGATGATGAAACTTTTTATTCTGCCAGCAATGATAGCTCGTCTTTTGTTTCACTTAACTCTCTCGACACTTCTTATAATTTGGGCACTTTGCTGTCACGTGAATTTCTCAACTCCAAATACTTTAACGTGTGCCATATCAATGCCCAAAGCATTCCCTCTCACTTCACAGACCTCTTAGACACCTTTCAGACTGACTTCATTCACGCGGTACTTGTATCGGAGAGCTGGCTGAAGCCCACCCTTGACTCTACTTCCTATGCTTTGCCCGGCTTTGTTCTAATTAGAAACGATCGCACGGGTAAGGGCGGCGGCGGTGTAGCCATTTACCTCAGAAGTAGCATTCCGTACAAAATTCTGAGCTTGTCTCCTTCTCTATACTCTGGATCTGCGGAATGGATACTTCTTGAGGTGAATGTCAAAGGAGTCAAGGCCGTACTGGGTGTAGTCTATTGCCCCCTACTATCGATTACTTTTCTGATCTAGAAAGAGTTTTAGAATCATTGAGCTCCGATTACACGCATCACGTCATTATGGGTGATCTTAACACAGATCTCTGCAAAGACACTCCAAAAAGTCGTAAACTGCAATTCTTAATTAAGTCTGTCAATTTTTCTATTTTGCCCCTAAGTCCAACTCACCATACTGCTTCCTCCGATACCTGGCTGGACGTCATTCTTACTTCTGCTCCTAATAATGTTATAAAGCACGGTCAGCTTCTTGCGCCCGGTTTCTCTCACCACGACTTAGTATTTGCATCTTATAATATCAAACCGGGAAAGTGTAAACCTGCCGTTATATACTTGCGTAATTTCGCTAAAGTCGACTCTGATGCGTTGCTCCGCGACGCCGCGGCAATCGATTGGTCCCCAGTGTTCAATACTACTAGTACTGAAACGAAAGTATCTCTTTTTAATGCTGCAATACTAGATATTTTTAACAAGCATGCGCCTTTGCACAGGGTTCGAGTCAAGCGGCCTCCGGCGCCGTGGATAACTGAAGGTGTACGCATGGCCATGCGAAAAAGAGACCGTGCTTTTAAAAATTTTAAGCGTAACCGGACTGACGGAAACTGGACACTTTATAAAACTGCCCGAAATAGGTGTAACCAACTGGTGCGTTCAGCAAAGCGGCAGTTTATCCATAAAAATGTAACTTCATCTTCCATGGCTGACACCTGGAAGTTTCTAAAGTCTCTCGGTCTGGGAAAACCTGTTAGTCACCTTGATAGTACTTCTTTCCCACTTTCGGACCTTAACAGGCATTTCTCGTCTGCCCTCTCCGTTGATGACAATGTCAAAATTAACACTCTCTTCGAAGTTTTGGCTCTACCTTCAGTTGGCACTGTCCCTTTCTCCTTTTCACTTACTAGCCAATCGGAGGTCAGGGCTATCATCAAGTCGATTCAGTCTAAGGCAGTTGGTTGTGATGATATCAGTCGGCATATGATAGTATCTGTTCTTGACTGTGTGCTTCCTATGCTGACTGATATCATCAACTCATCGCTTTCTAGTGGAGAATTTCCATCCATCTGGCGCAGAGCGTTCGTCATACCTCTTCCAAAAATAAATAGCCCATCTTTAGTTAGCCATTTCCGGCCAATCTCCATACTCCCATTTCTGTCGAAGATTGCTGAAGCCGTTGCTCACAAGCAGTTGTCAAATTTCATTTTTACACACGATCTGCTCAGCCCCTTTCAGTCAGGTTTTCGGCGGGGCCATAGCACCTGTACTGCGTTGCTCAAGGTGACCGAGGACATCAGGCGTGGCATGGAGAACCAAATGGTCACTGTACTTATCCTAGTAGATTTTTCTAACGCTTTTAACACCGTCGATCACCAGATTCTCCTTGCCCTTCTTGAACATCTCAACGTGACGTCTAGTGCCCTTAAGTGGTTTTCGACCTATCTCTGCGGGCGTCAGCAAGCGGTACGGGTGGATCGCACTCTGTCGGAATGGTGTGACCTGGCCACGGGAGTGCCTCAAGGAGGTATCCTCTCACCACTGCTCTTCTCCATCTTCATCAATTTCATTACTCCGGACTTTCGCTGCTCGCACCATCTCTACGCTGACGACCTGCAACTCTATGACCACTGTAGCATTACTGATCTACCTGCTACTATTGACAAATTAAACCTCGATCTTTTGCACATCCAGCGATGGTCTGAGAAGTTCGGTTTGTTTGTCAATCCATCCAAGTGTCAGGCCATAATAATAGGTAGTGAGCGCCAGCTCTCGAAAATAGAAGTTACACGCCCCGTTTATTTTAACGGTACTCCCATACCATACAGCCGGAGCGTAAAAGACTTGGGCGTGTATCTGGACAGTACCTTGAGTTGGAGAACACAGGTAGCTGAAATATGCCGTAAAGTTACTGGATCACTACATGCCCTTAATAGACTTAAGCACTTCTTACCCATCAAAACAAAAATACTGTTAGTGCAGACATTGATTCTACCCATAATTGACTACGGCGATGTGTGTTATCCCGACTTAACTGTAGAGCTCTTGAACAAGTTAGATCGTTTACTTAACAACTGCATTCGTTTCATTTTCTGTCTTCGTAAATACGACCATGTATCATCTTTCCGTGTTAAACTTGGCTGGTTCCCTATACGTGTACGTCGCAACATTCGCATGCTCTGCACGCTCTTTTCTATCATTAACGATCCTCAATCTCCAGAATATCTTAAATCCTTCTTCAACTACTACGGTGTTTCTCGGATTCGCCAACTGCGCTCTTCTGGCAACCTTTCCTTGTCAATACCATCTCACCGAACAGGTTTTATGTCCAATTCTTTCTCCGTTCAGGTGTCTCGTCTTTGGAATAGTCTCCCAGTCAAACTTAGACAATGTCCGAATAGATTTGCATTTAAAAAATCCCTGATTAAGTACTTTGCTGGTAGAATGACAAATCCTTAGTATTTCATTTTTGTAAGTTTCATCTGATGTCATATGTATGTATGTATTTTTTTATGTATTTAAATATATTGTATGTATGTATATTATTATCTGTGTGTAAGTATGTTTATTCTTTTATATATTACATATAGGTTAGCTTAATAATATTGTGCAAATAACTTAACTATTTTGTTCTTAATATAATTTAATGTTGCACCGCCTACAATTTCTCTGTTTTGCCCGAAGGTTGACTGGTAGAGAATGCCTTATAGCATTAAGTCCGCCTTGTGTACAATTGTATTTTCTTTGTGCAATAAAGATTAAATAAATAAATAAATAATGCTCTTGTTTAGGCGAGATATATGTAGGTGAAGAAGGTCAACTTTCTTGGATGGTGAAATAAAATTCCGAAATTACGTGCTTTTTCTTATAATGTTGAATGCTTAATCTTAATCTACGTGTACATGTATCGAGGATAGATGGGTAGCAGGGGACAATATATCGTGACGTAGGATGACGTCGGCGCATATCGCGCTCCGTATTGGCTGCGATAGGTATCACGCGATATGTGTGGTTACATCGCTTGGACAAGAGATGGCGTTATGAGTCTCGTACGGAACATCACATATGAGTTTCAAGCGACATAATACTCGTACTGTTATAAACAGCGCCAGCATTAGAATGTAGGTAACACGTGTAACATACTTACGACGCATCATTGACGTCAGTGCATTAGTTTATAAAAGTATGTATCTAAGTAAATTAGGCTTGTCTAGTGAGTAATGTCTTAGCTGTTTAATAAGCTCCTAAAAACCCTGTAAAGTGTGGTGGTGTTGGTGTTGAACAGTAATAAATAAGTGGTGTAAATTCAATTTCGAGTTTTGTCACAGAATATATAATAGTACAAGTGCAGAAGGCCCACGGTACTGCTTTGATGTTCCCGAAATGCCGCCTTTTTAAATACCTACAAATATATTACAAAGAAACGAGCCGCACGTGCGCGGCGTCCGGTGATAGGGTTACCTATGGATCCATACGAATTAATACTCATATAAAATATTATACTATTATATTCATGTCTTGGGTACTTTCTAGGTATATATACTGTATTTATATATACTATATTTATTTGTTCAAGTTCCAACATCACAAGCTTTATTGAACTTTTCCGTGGGACTTAATCAATAGTAGATCTGTGTAAGAATGTCTTATGGTATTTATTTTATTCAATATGTCTATTTAACTAAGCATTATTAGCCATTCCACACGCGGACATTGCGTAAAAAAACCTCGCTACGTAAAGTAACAATAGAAAGTGCGAACGTGCATTCCGTGAGAACGCGCGCCACCCCTGAGTAGGCCGCGAACTCGCGGCCGCCAGGATGTACTTGTAGCGCGGCGATAGAAACGCGGAGTGAGCCGCCCCTGATTTTGTTTAGAAAAGACTCCCCCGGAAGCTGCCCTATAACAAATTGGTGGCAGCGGTGGGATGACGCAAAGAGACAACTGGTAGAGTCGCGTTATTCCGAATCCAAGGCCAGCTTCCAGATCGACGGTTAGTCTCAGCCTCTCGCTGAGCCCGCATCATAACGAGATCGACGGTTAGCCTTAGCATCTCCGCCAAGCCCGCATCTCAGCCCCGGAGCGACAGTAAGCCTCAGCATCCTTGCTGAGCCCGCATTCGGAACACCCCTGTTCAGCCCACACCAGGTCGACGATCAGCCTCGTATACAGACGAACCCGTAAGTTCCAAAAGAAAACCAAGTTCAAGTGCACAAGTAATGCAGTAGACTATGGTGTGCACCTCCGCAATTATCCTTGTCGCACATAGCGGCGGAACAAGTCTCACGATCGTGACGTTGCGATATGCATTTGTAGCAAAGTCCATACGTCTTAACGTGGCGCCATCTGTCTTTACGTAAGGCGCGTTTAAACTTCTTGCAATCAGGCAACTTATGACTTTGAGTGCAGCAAAATGAGCACTTATCGTTCTTCTCTGTGTTGTCACGTTGGTCAGTTTGCAACAGTATTGCTTGCGCTTTTGGTGCAATTTTCGTAATAGTATCGTGTTGCTTTTGTTTATTTTGCTCAGGGCGATAATTTTGTACACACCCGTTAACAGTCGTAGCGATCTTGACAGCTTCGGTGTTCAGAAAATCGGACATAATAGACAATCATGACTTTCCTCCCTCCTTAGTCAATGTCAATGGGAAGATGTAGTCAGACCACTTAGAGACAAGGACTGGTGGTATCTTTGAAATTAGCAGTGGTACAATACTGAGACCTTGTACATACTCCTCGCGCCCCACTGCCTTCACAGACTCGACAAAGTTTTGAACTTTGACAGAAAAATTGACAATGTCTTTCTGGTACTCTTGGGACATGGGCTGAAGCTTCTCAATGTCGTGAATAAGTCTGCTTATTATACATTCGGGGTCGCCGTGACGAAGTTCAAGTGTCGCCATGATGCGAGCAGGCGAGGCGGCGGACAGTCATAAGCAGGGCTGACACGGTTTCTTTAGCTTGTCAATGTAAACATTTACGTAATCGCCATAAGTTTTCCTTCGGGGTAAATTTACATACGTCGGTTGACTCCTCAAACGCTTGTTTAAATTGTAAGGGTGCCCCCTATTTCGCCTATCATTAATTCGCATAATTTGAATTGGCATAACAGATTTGGCATAACATAATTGTTCATAACATTGAATAAGCATAATATTTAAAATGCATAATTCTTATTTCGCATAACAATGAATCTGCATAATTGGAATTTGCATACTATTATTTCGTATAACTTTAATTATCCTAAAATGAATTGCCATACTTACTAACTGTATGGAGCAAGCGATTGGATCAATCAGGGGCTGATTTTCCAATTTCGAGCGCACAATTTTGAGTGTTTAATTTTATACTGTCTCACTTATTAAGCATGAAAAAAAGTTGGGGTAAGTAAGGTACAGCGGGGCAAATCTCGAGTGGGGGGCAAATATAACTGGTCAATTTCTTCCATATTTTACAATGTTTGCATTATTAAAAAAAACTGTTTATTTTTAAGAAACATACATGCATTTATGAACTTAACTGCTAATCTTAAATTAAAAAGATTATTTGAGTGAAGGAGTCTTTATTTTATTTATAGGTACATTACTTATTAAGTTTTTTCGTTTTTCATAAGCGTTTTTCAGAAAATAGAGTGTCTACCAGTTATGTAGTAGGCGTGTTCAGTGGATACATGTAATAATGGAAATAGTGTAATAATGGAAAAAATGGATTAGTTACAATTGCCTTTTAGTCTAGATTTGCCCCGCTGTACCTTACTAAAGAAATGGAAAATGGATAGTATTTAAATAATATTATTACATCGTTCAGATTTTCGCAGATTGCACGTGCCAATACTGATACCCGAGCAAGCGGAAGATTCCAATATTGAACCGCGAGCGTAGTGAGTGGTTCAAAAAGTGGAATCTTGAGCGTTGCGAGGGTTTCAAGGCACATTAACCTTCGTACGGCACGTTAAACATTTCCAACGAGTTCAAACTTGAAACACAAAATTTTTCACCACCCCAACACAAACAAAATACTGACTATAAAACATCAAACTAAATCAAATCCATGGATATCTTCCATATTTATGTTGACGTAAACCTCCATGCTACCACATTCGCTCAGTTTGATGGCGAACAATGTGCGTAGCAGTCCGAGCCGTCGTGACAAGCCTCGGTCCTCGTATGCCTTTTGCAGGTTGCTCCACGCTTCGCGAGCCGTCTTGGCATTTCTAATTTGTGGAAAGGCGATTTTCGCGAGCGCCTTCTCCTGCTTCTTCGCGTCTTCATTTTTATTTTCAGGCGCGCTTATACAGTCCCAAAGATCATCGTGGATAAGAACCATCCGCATCATAAACTTCCAAGAGGAATAATTCTGTATTCAAGACAGTTTTTCGATGAAACCATTCTGACTGGCAGATGCCATCTTTTGTTTTTGTTGCGAAAATTTTTGAAAATAATTTGATGAAATTTCACGCGAACACTTCGGAAAATTATTACTATCGTAGCAAATTTACTGCATGATCTGCTACCAACTTGGAAATATCCGTGGACACAGTAAATAAAATACTAGATAGTTTTCCAATGTATATTTGTGCCGACCGCACAGGCAAACGAACTGAACCTAACTGACGTGTTTACATAATGTGACATTGTCTAGAAGACGATTCTATTCAACCAGTAGAGTTTATAATGGTACACATACGAACTTCATAGTTAATAAACTTACGTAGGTTCTAACAAGTTGAAGGGATGGAGAGTGACATAGGCTACTTTTTGTCTCTTTCTAACGCGAGCGAAGCCGCGGCCAAAAGCTAGTACTCCTGGACCAGATTATATTGATGATAATTATTATTTGTAACCATTTAGTTAATATTGTCTTCAGTTATCGCGATACGTACTAATGAAATAAAACTATGAAAACGGATAAAATCCCGTATAATGAATTTAAAATTCATCCCGACGTTTCGAACACTTTACAGCGTTGGTGGTCAACGGGTGACAGAGGAAAAATTACAATGTGCAAAAGCTACTCACATAGAATACACACAAATAAGTACATATTCTTGTAATTTCTCCTCTGTCACCCGTTGAGCACGAACGCTGTAAAGGGTTCGAAACATCGGCATGAATTTTAAATTCATTATACGCGATTTAATCCGTTTTCATAGTTTTATTTCATAACTAAATACAGCATAATATTACAAAATAAAAACTAAACTAAAATTACACTAAAAATAAACGACATACAAACTAATATTAAAAACAAACAACTTAAAAATATAAACAATTTAAACTAAAAAACCGCTCCCAGCCGTTCCTGATGCAAAAGTGCCCATAACGCTCACTGCATTCCCGCGTTGGATTAGAATGGAAAGCTTTTGCACCAGGACCGACTCGGAGCGGGGGTCCTCTCCTTTTTGTCTAAGTCGACGGCCCAGTTCGCGCACGGAACGCTTCGCGTCTGCACCCCAGCACCCTGCCGCCTCCACCGCAAAAGGGACAAAAATGTACCCAGGCCCAATGGGAATATACTTTTGCCTCTTTACGTTCGCCTGCGTTTCCGCCGCCGCACGGAATGGTAAATCACTAATCTGGGCGGCCAGAAGTCAATTTTTTAAAACTAATTGTGGGTAGAATAATGAGGTAGGTTCAGAAAGTCTACTTATTGACGCACTATAATCTGTCAATGTATTCGACCTTATCGCTAAACTTTCCTCGTATAGCTGGTTGCAATATCAAGTATTTGAAGTGCACTTACGACACATATCAAATCGGTGACTTTTAACAGTGAATTTGTATGTTTTTGCGGTAAAATATATAATTTATGTTATGGTGGCAGGTAAGGATGTTTCGTTTATATATGTTTTTAATAGGATTGATTATGTTATGAAGATATGGTAGTCATTCAAATGTAGGTACATTCTTTTAACGTTCTCATTTTGCTCGTACTTTGACTTATCGGAAACATTTAGTTGTGGTTCCCGAGGAGTCCCGGCAGAAATAATACATGTAGCACATACCTCATTTATTCTAGTTTACGATTAAGCTTTGATTTTTCACGGAAATACTCCGGAAAATGGAAAATTAGGCATCCAAACGTTATATGGGGGCATAATGTATGTTTTTATAAATTTATAATTTTTTGCTTATTTTGATTTTTTTATTGTTTCTAGGGCCATCTAATGTTAAGCTAATAAGTCGATCTAAGTTGTTCGAGTTGATGCAACAAACGAAATTGCCAAATTTACAAAAAAATTTTTTTTATAATTTCAACATAATTTCCTTACCGTATAGATAAAATAAATGAAATATTAGCTTAATATTACTAGAACTACCAATATAACCTCAAAAATAATATTGGCCGCCCGGATCAGTAAAATACCACACTGTGCGCCGCTCCGGCCGCGTGCGAGGTACGAGCGATATGGGAGGCGGCGAAGGTACTGACGCACGTAGCGTCCCATACCAAGCACCGCCCCCGTTCCCAAGGTACTAATGTCAGGCCATCAGGACGTTTCCCATCTGTGCGGCTAAGGCCTGGTGGCTCAAGCACCGACGGGATACCAGCTGACTTAAGGGCTCTCTGCACAGTCTCATTCAAGGCATGGTGCCGCGGATGTCTGCCTGTGCAGCGGCGGCAACTCAATGCATGGTGGCCATCAGCACCCACCATAGAGCCGCAGATGCATGGGTGAGGTTCGCAAACATTGCAGCCCAGGCGTAGTGCGACGGCCACCCGCAAAGAGTCCCCGTCGAGCAAGGTACCCAAATGCGGTGAAGGCACCGCGTGCAACCACGCCCCTGATTCCGGCTGAGACACTGCCAGCAGCCTTGCGCGGTCTACACCTAATGCGTTATCAATAAGACTGTCCAAAGTGGCCTTAGACCCTACTTCATCCCAAGCACGCTGAATTTTTGGTTTATCCGGAATAGAGGCATGTGGGTTGACAGCCAGCCATAGCCTCACAGCCTCGGCCACATGCGGTATACTTAACTCGTCGCCATTAATTGGACGGTGTTATGGAATAGCGAACTAAGCGCCAAAATCCGAAAAAAAAGTTATGAATGCAGTTCGGATATAAATGTGATAATCTGATAATCTATAGTATTGACTACTTCTTTGTTGAAAAATCATGCTTACAGCCTTATTTTAAGGGGTAGAATCAAGCGACACGTTAAAATTTGTATGGCCGTATGCACTAAGTCATTACGTAACAACGAATAGAACGCCAAATTTACTTTTACAAATTATAATAAGCGTATATTCTAAATCGCAAAATCGAGTTAAATGCCATAAAGATGTTATTAATTCGTTTTGGTTTAAAGTTTTGATGATTTATAAACGCAATATCGATTTAACCGCCCTATGGTGTCGTTTAATTCGTTGTTACATATTTGAAATTGCAGGATATTTCGCTTAATGAGAACTAAGTATCAAGCGGTTTTGTTATATCATAATATCTTGTGTGTAATCCTGGCTAATAATATTAATTTTTATTAGTTACAACGCCAATTTTGCCATTTATGCTGATTTTTTTGACATTTATTAAAAAAAGTTGATTGCAGAACAAAACTAAATTGTTAGACGAATAAAATTAGTCCTAATCATTGTGGAGGAAAATATTGTTGTTGATTTATTTACAATATAACTATTTACTCAAAAAATGGAATTTCATTTTATGCCATTATTCACTTTACCTCTAGCAATTTGCATTAAAGAATCAAGCAACAAAATATGTCTCATAGTGCGCTACGGCAAAATAAATTAACCTCATCGCAGTATTAGTTCAATAAAGAATCAAGCGGAAAAACGTTAATAACTTCGAAACTTGAATAGGTATGGTGTTTTTTTTTTTTTTTTTTTATTTATTTATTTAGAACACAAACAGTCACGTAAACAAATGAGTTGGTGTACTACAATGTAGGTACAAATTAATTTAGATAAAAAACACCTGGAGGTTCATTATTGAATATAAAGATTGTTAACATACTAACAAAATTAGGTATGTACGCTAATAGGTAAGCAAAAGAAATCATGAACAGT
Organism: Leguminivora glycinivorella; assembly: GCF_023078275.1. Classification (NCBI taxonomy): domain Eukaryota; kingdom Metazoa; phylum Arthropoda; class Insecta; order Lepidoptera; family Tortricidae; genus Leguminivora; species Leguminivora glycinivorella. Next base: position 2,851,936 of record NC_062987.1, on the reverse strand, counting down.
AGGTAAAAACTTAAGAAATGTTACAGTCATTAGACTAAATACATTTTCTTTACTACGATCGGATACAATTATAATTAATATAATTAGAGGAGGTAAATATTAGTTACTGATATTAAACCGAACAAAAATGTACACTTAGGTTTTTTATTTGTAAATACTAGTGTTGAATCTAAATCTAAAACACTCAAGACACACACTATTTTTATTTATTTAAATGATGAACACTTTTATAGGTTCAATGTCAAATTTAACTTTTTTGCTTTATAAATGAACTTACAATAACTGATTCCAATTTCAAATCTTTCTAGCTCATTTTCTCGATTTCAACTAACTGTCGCTTATTCGCTTATTCCATAACACTGTCCATTATTGAGAGTATGTTAGCAACCAGTTCAGTAACCCCATGGGCCGACGCCAAGAAGGCCGGCAAACTTACGTCTATCACACGACGTACGACGTACCCCAATGCCGCCATGACGGATAGGTGAACCCGCTTGTGTCCACTGGGTCTCATTTAGTGACACATTCACCACCGTCTCTATTGTACACTTAATAGCCAAGTCAAATGTTTGTTCATAACTATTTATTTGTCGAAGAAAAACATTCACACAACAATATCATAGGTCAACCAGCTCAGTGAATGCAAGGAGTACAGCACATTACTAATACTATGCCCACACTATGACCTGCTATGCACTAACGTGCAATATTTTATTTTATCAACAAAGGCATAATAAAGTATCTTATTGTATTTATGTATGAAAAAAAAAAAATAGGAAAGCAATATAGTAATAGTCAAATATTTCAATAAAAAAATTTAATAAATCCAAAAAAAGTTCAAATGATAAAAAAAAAATTCCGGGATGGAACTCGTGATCTCATGCTTCATAGGCGGTGCATTTGACCGAGACGCCATTTCGATTTACACTAGCAGTGTCGAAATATACGATATGTATCTTTATTGACAAAATGCGTCATTATTTCTGAGTCTGCTTGAGTTAACTAAACCAATATCTTTAATAATTACTTGTCAAGAGCCAAGTGTCACTGATGACAATGTCAACTAAAAATGCGCGAAATGTGACGGCTCTGTATCTGGACACAAAATTTGGCACGCATATTTACGTAAAATTAATAACAAATTCACATGGATTTGTCCATGATTTCCGTATGAAACAATGAATTTCATTCAGTACCGCGACGATGAATAATGTATAGTAGATATATGCGCATATTTTTATTTAGTTGTTGTTTGCGGTGACTAAATAAATGGTAGATGTTTTTTGTATGGAAAGCGAGCCACCTTTACCTACTTAGACCTATACCCAAGAATTATTCGTAAAGTGTAGATATTATAGCTGTCTCCATAAAACTCCTAAGGCGCATAATATGGAGTAGAAAAAACTCCATAAGCCATAATAACGTATAATAGTTTTGATAGGAACATTAAGAACCATTAAAATAAATAGTAAATAAATAAATAAATATTATAGGACATTCTCATTCATTCATTCGTTTTGTCATTTGACATTGGGCGTACGAATTTAATACAATACTAGTTACAACGCCATCTGTGAAGCGTGAAATTGTCTTATGTCATTTTGCCTTACTTTTTCCATGACTTTCTTTGGCGGACTACCGATAGTTGTAGTTTACATTCATGAAGCTAGATGGAGCTCTATTGCTCCGCGAATCGCATTTCGGCGCTTCTATGTGTGCGTGCTTGCGGGGGCTGAGGAAATTGACAAACGTGGCCTATGAGGTCTCAGTCGCTCCTTTAGTAGCCCCTTAAATAAACATAACAGATCGTAAAAAAACACTGCATTATATATATTTAATATGCCATTGAATTTTGTGCAGATTTCATTCCGCATACATTACCTTCGAAGACAGTACATAATATAGTAGAGAATTTTATGGAAAATATACCTACTTCTCCTAAACATCGTGATTGTAGCTTTCACGGTTTTCATGAAAATATAAAAAAATGTTTATAGTTTTTTTCTTATAAACTTATAAGCCACATACATGCCAAGTTTCACGCTTTCTGCCGCAACAGACTGTAGCTCCGGTTAGGAAGCCAGACTAAATGATAATAAATTATACATACCAGATATAATACTAACTGCGTGAACAGATCCATATGTCCGACATTCTTTGTAGATTGTTTAGGCATCGTTATTATGATGCCGATGAACATAACAATGATTAATATTTGGCTTAGCACGGCTTCCAACAGTTCCACCATGATGACGACCTGCAAAAAAAAGGCGTATAATTAACCAGGCAACTAAAATATTAAACGGGAAGTTAAGACGGGCATACAATAATATAATTTGGATGTGGGCGGTTCTCAGGGATGACGTTCGGTGCCTGATTTCGGTGCTGAATTTTATTTACTATTTTATTTATATGTCAGTCAATTTACTAAAATCTAGCCTAAATATAAAAAATATTGGTGTTGAAGGCCTCCATTAGAACCTTATATTTTGTAAGAAATCTGACATTTTAAAATCACCGAAATTATGTATGGGCACTGTAATCAATTTGCCCCACCGAATTCAATTTTTTACACATTATTCCACATTTGAACTTAATATATAACTAAATTTATTTTTAACAAGCAGAAATGTCTGCTAACGATTCTAAACATTTTTATATTAAAGAAAAAAATGGAAAAATTTACGCTTCCGGCGGGACTTGAACCCGCATCATTTGCAATCCGTGCAAGGCTCTTAACCAATTGAGCTACGGAAGCCACGCCGGACATCGCAAATCTTTCCATGCCTTTCCTTATGTACACACGTCTTGGGGTGACGTCTAGCGCCATCTACCGACAGACTATTACATCTTGTAACGGCACTGGAGTCTCAAGTTATATTGAGAATTCACCAGTAACAATGTGCTAACCCATACTAAATTTATTTTTAACAAGCAGAAACGTCTGCTAACGATTCTAAACATTTTTATATTAAAGGAAAAAAAACGTAGACGTAGACGTCACCCCAAGACGTGTGTACATAAGGAAAGGCATGGAAAGATTTGCGATGTCCGGCGTGGCTTCCGTAGCTCAATTGGTTAAGAGCCTTGCACGGATTGCAAATGATGCGGGTTCAAGTCCCGCCGGAAACGTAAATTTTTCCATTTTTTCCTTTAATATAAAAATGTTTAGAATCGTTAGCAGACGTTTCTGCTTGTTAAAAATAAATTTAGTATGGGTTAGCACATTGTTACTGGTGAATTCTCAATATAACTTGAGACTCCAGTGCCGTTACAAGATGTAATAGTCTGTCGGTAGATGGCGCTAGACGTCACCCCAAGACGTGTGTACATAAGGAAAGGCATGGAAAGATTTGCGATGTCCGGCGTGGCTTCCGTAGCTCAATTGGTTAAGAGCCTTGCACGGATTGCAAATGATGCGGGTTCAAGTCCCGCCGGAAGCGTAAATTTTTCCATTTTTTCCTTTAATATAAAAATGTTTAGAATCGTTAGCAGACGTTTCTGCTTGTTAAAAATAAATTTAGTATGGGTTAGCACATTGTTACTGGTGAATTCTCAATATAACTTGAGACTCCAGTGCCGTTACAAGATGTAATAGTCTGTCGGTAGATGGCGCTAGACGTCACCCCAAGACGTGTGTACATAAGGAAAGGCATGGAAAGATTTGCGATGTCCGGCGTGGCTTCCGTAGCTCAATTGGTTAAGAGCCTTGCACGGATTGCAAATGATGCGGGTTCAAGTCCCGCCGAAAGCGTAAATTTTTCCATTTTTTCCTTTAATATAAAAATGTTTAGAATCGTTAGCAGACGTTTCTGCTTGTTAAAAATAAATTTAGTATGGGTTAGCACATTGTTACTGGTGAATTCTCAATATAACTTGAGACTCCAGTGCCGTTACAAGATGTAATAGTCTGTCGGTAGATGGCGCTAGACGTCACCCCAAGACGTGTGTACATAAGGAAAGGCATGGAAAGATTTGCGATGTCCGGCGTGGCTTCCGTAGCTCAATTGGTTAAGAGCCTTGCACGGATTGCAAATGATGCGGGTTCAAGTCCCGCCGGAAGCGTAAATTTTTCCATTTTTTCCTTTAATATAAAAATGTTTAGAATCGTTAGCAGACGTTTCTGCTTGTTAAAAATAAATTTAGTATGGGTTAGCACATTGTTACTGGTGAATTCTCAATATAACTTGAGACTCCAGTGCCGTTACAAGATGTAATAGTCTGTCGGTAGATGGTGCTAGACGTCACCCCAAGACGTGTGTACATAAGGAAAGGCATGGAAAGATTTGCGATGTCCAGCGTGGCTTCCGTAGCTCAATTGGTTAAGAGCCTTGCACGGATTGCAAATGATGCGGGTTCAAGTCCCGCCGGAAGCGTAAATTTTTCCATTTTTTCCTTTAATATATTGTTTAGAATCGTTAGCAGACGTTTCTGCTTGTTAAAAATAAATTTAGTATGGGTTAGCGCATTGTTACTGGACTGGTGAATTCTCAATATAACTTGAGACTCCAGTGCCGTTACATACGTAGATGATTTGATTATTTGTTGGACGGGGAGTATGGACCTGCTGGATGAATTTGTTACTGGGCTTAATAGTAAACATCCAAAGATCAAGTTTAAGAAGGAACTAGAGCAAGACAAGTCATTGAATTTTCTAGATTTGACCATTACTAGAGTTAATAATAGCCATCAATTTCAAATTTACCGCAAGCCTACACATACTGATACAGTTATACCAGCTTCTTCTACACACCCTTGGCAGCATAGGTTGGCCGCTTTTCACTGTTATGTGCATAGGATGTTGTCTGTGCCTCTTTCTGAAGAACACTATCGAGCCGAATTGGACAATATTTACCACTTGGCAGTTTCGAACGGTTATGATAAATCAATCGTTGATGGCATCATCAGAAAGAAGCGAATGGTTATGGTTAACAATATGTTGTATGCGGCACGTCCTTCTGAATCGGTTAAGAGGTGTCAAGCGAGCATTACTTATGTTGGCAAAGTGTCAGAGGACATTTATAAGATTTTGAAGTCAAACGGCATTCCTGTGGCCTTTAGGACAAATAACACTTTGCACTCCAAGCTTTGTAACGGCAAAGATAGGATCGAGAAAGGGAAAAAATCAGGGGTTTATAAGTTGAGCTGTGATGTTTGTAACAAAGTGTACGTGGTCCAAACGGGCCGCAATTTCACTACTAGGTATAAGGAGCATATGGCATCATACAGGCACAACCATCCAGAGAGATCCAATTTTGCAAAGCATTTGATAGAGAGTGACCATACTGTATCAGAGAATCATTCTTTTGATGTTTTACATGTATGTGAGAAAGGGCTGCGTTTGGGGGTTCTGGAACAGTTGGAGATAATTAGGTACAACAATAGGGGTTAATCCTTAATGAGCAGTTGAATGTTGCGTCATCGCCGTTATTACGAATTTTTCCATCTAACTTGCTTGGTAGGGGGGGTGGACAAAGTATAAATATGGCCGACCATTCTGGGGACGATCAGTCAGTTGCGGAACTTCGGACCGTCAACATCAGCTCCTGAGGATGCCTCGTAGAGAGGCGAAACACGTGTCGAGTTTTGTATTTTTGGTGGTGGGTTGTTATATTTATTTGCGTATTTATTTTTATTTTTGCGGTGGGAGGGTGGGAAAATTAATTGCATGTAAAAAATACGCAAGTAATTATAACGGGTTAGCACTGATTGACTTTCACGTTATCTATTCGCGGATTAGCAAAGGAAAGTTCTAGTTTACGATTAACATGGATTTCCGCAAAGTAACGCCTGATTCCATCGATTAAATTATAGGACTCTAAAACGGTTTGATAATCTTCACGCATTTTATCCAAATTTAATGTACTAGTGTGAAATGCCCTATATTGAGATGGATCGGTTTCCGCCTTGTAAGCAAGTTCCAATATATTTTCGACGCGCTTGTAAATAACGTCGCGCCGAACTGTATAGAGGGCTAGCTGATTTTTGTTTGTGTTATAATCATCGCTAATAAAGCCCTCGCTGCCTTTTCTGGCTTTTGATGATTTAGTCATCTTGTTGAGAATTAATAAGTTTTACAATAAAACTAATAAATCGAACGTCGTAAATAAACTAATGTACCTACGAGGTATAAGTATAAAGGTGTAGTGTACTATTTAGTTTGACAATGCGGTCAAACATATAATTATTCGAATAAAATAAACAGTATGCCTAAGCGTTTTAAATAAACGAGTTCCCTAATAAATAGGTATACCTAACGAACACTAGCTGCGAGCCAACCGATAATAAGCGGAACAAATATTTTTCTACCTGTAATATTTCGGTAAGCGGTGCGGTGCGGTTTGGCTGACCGAGCAGTGCAATCATATATGGAATGAAACGATCGGAATGAACGAAAGTGAGCCGAACAATTCCGAAGATTCACGAATGAATATCTTGACTATTTCAAATATGGCTAACAATTTTGAAATGCGAACAAAGGAAAAATGGAACACGTGTATGAGTATTTTTGTCGTAAAAATAAAATATATAAAGAAATAACCTACGATCTATCGTACTTCGTAACGCGGAGCGGAAATATAATGAAATACCTGACGATGCGGGAGATATAATAGGATGAGTGACAGAGTATTTCAGTTACGTAGCACAATGACCATACAGTTAGCGGTATATTTAATGGAAAAGATTAACTATTCGGCGAGAAGTGACCAAAAAATATGTTAGCGCTTTCACAACATACTTATGCGGGAAATTAATTTATATGACAATAGCGAGCCTTCAAAGCGCTACGAAGGATATGATTTTAAATAATTTAGCTTCGAAATAAATGGACTGTATGAATTTGAATATTAAGTAAATTACGACACAAAATACTTGCTTGCACCTTGTTTAAAAGGAAAAGAGAAAATGCCAACGCCTACCTTTATATATATCTTTTCTTCTTCTTCTGCTGGCCAGCTTTTCCAAAACTCCTTTCAGCAATCGGCACAATAGTTCGATACACTTGTCCACAACAGTTTTTAGGTGCGCGTTAATATTTATTACATTTTTGATATTTAGCCATGCGCAGGCTGTTAGCCAAACGGAGCTTAGACGGGAACTGGTCGAGGCGAAAATTGCTTCTCGAATCGCGGCGAGTGAGGCAGATATACTCATCTCACGTGCGTTGGCAAAGGATAGGTGACTTGGAAGGGTGAGGTGATTCGCAAGTACCTACATTTGAAAATATTAATATAAAACTACCTTAAATGTAAAAATAATAAATTTGGAACTCAACAACCATGTTAAATTTAGTAAAATTGCGCGATTATGAGCCGTTTTGCATGACCTGTCATCGAATTAAAATAAAAAATATCAATAAATTGAATAATAAGTTATATTATTATTATCCTTTATTTATCTTTCTTTTTAAGTTAGGCTATTTATAATATGATTATAAAAGTAAAATACAAAACCACATACAAAACAATACAAAATATATAAACACATTATAAAAAAACCCAACCTAGGGTGCCGCCAGCAGCGGGGCAGGGCCCAAGCTGCCGGTGGTTAGGGCTGCAGAGAGAGGAACCGTCGGACTAATCGCGCCGTGTCCAAAATCACCGCCTTCTGCATCTGGCCCTTGATCCAACCACCGAGCGAGAGTGTCTTAAGATGTTGGTCGAGACTCTTCGCTATGAGACCGTTCGCTGAAACGACTATCGGGACAATGATCGTTGAATCAACATCCCACATGGTGGTTATCTCGTGAGCCAAGTCTAGGTACTTACTGGACTTATCCTTCTGGGCTTTCACGAGATTCTCATCATGGGGGATGGTGATGTCAACGAGCACGGCCCGGCGTTGCGGTCGATCTATTATCACTGAGAGGACTATTGTAGCCAATAAGCCTGACATTGTGATAATAGATCGACCGCAACGCCGGGCCGTGCTCGTTGACATCACCATCCCCCATGATGAGAATCTCGTGAAAGCCCAGAAGGATAAGTCCAGTAAGTACCTAGACTTGGCTCACGAGATAACCACCATGTGGGATGTTGATTCAACGATCATTGTCCCGATAGTCGTTTCAGCGAACGGTCTCATAGCGAAGAGTCTCGACCAACATCTTAAGACACTCTCGCTCGGTGGTTGGATCAAGGGCCAGATGCAGAAGGCGGTGATTTTGGACACGGCGCGATTAGTCCGACGGTTCCTCTCTGCAGCCCTAACCACCGGCAGCTTGGGCCCTGCCCCGCTGCTGGCGGCACCCTAGGTTAGGTTTTTTTATAATGTGTTTATATATTTTGTATTGTTTTGTATGTGGTTTTGTATTTTACTTTTATAATCATATTATAAATAGCCTAACTTAAAAAGAAAGATAAATAAAGGATAATAATAATATAACTTATTATTCAATTTATTGATATTTTTTATTTTAATTCGATGACAGGTCATGCAAAACGGCTCATAATCGCGCAATTTTACTAAATTTAACATGGTTGTTGAGTTCCAAATTTATTATTTTTACATTTAAGGTAGTTTTATATTAATATTTTCAAATGTAGGTACTTGCGAATCACCTCACCCTTCCAAGTCACCTATCCTTTGCCAACGCACGTGAGATGAATATATCTGTCTCACTCGCCGCGATTCGAGAAGCAATTTTCGCCTCGACCAGTTCCCGTCTAAGCTCCGTTTGGCTAACAGCCTGCGCATGGCTAAATATCAAAAATGTAATAAATATTAACGCGCACCTAAAAACTGTTGTGGACAAGTGTATCGAACTATTGTGCCGATTGCTGAAAGGAGTTTTGGAAAAGCTGGCCAGCAGAAGAAGAAGAAAAGATATATATAAAGGTAGGCGTTGGCATTTTCCTCTTTCCTTTTAAACAAGGTGCAAGCAAGTATTTTGTGTCGTAATTTACTTAATATTCAAATTCATACAGTCCATTTATTTCGAAGCTAAATTATTTAAAATCATATCCTTCGTAGCGCTTTGAAGGCTCGCTATTGTCATATAAATTAATTTCCCGCATAAGTATGTTGTGAAAGCGCTAACATATTTTTTGGTCACTTCTCGCCGAATAGTTAATCTTTTCCATTAAATATACCGCTAACTGTATGGTCATTGTGCTACGTAACTGAAATACTCTGTCACTCATCCTATTATATCTCCCGCATCGTCAGGTATTTCATTATATTTCCGCTCCGCGTTACGAAGTACGATAGATCGTAGGTTATTTCTTTATATATTTTATTTTTACGACAAAAATACTCATACACGTGTTCCATTTTTCCTTTGTTCGCATTTCAAAATTGTTAGCCATATTTGAAATAGTCAAGATATTCATTCGTGAATCTTCGGAATTGTTCGGCTCACTTTCGTTCATTCCGATCGTTTCATTCCATATATGATTGCACTGCTCGGTGAGCCAAACCGCACCGCACCGCTTACCGAAATATTACAGGTAGAAAAATATTTGTTCCGCTTATTATCGGTTGGCTCGCAGCTAGTGTTCGTTAGGTATACCTATTTATTAGGGAACTCGTTTATTTAAAACGCTTAGGTATACTGTTTATTTTATTCGAATAATTATATGTTTGACCGCATTGTCAAACTAAATAGTACACTACACCTTTATACTTATACCTCGTAGGTACATTAGTTTATTTACGACGTTCGATTTATTAGTTTTATTGTAAAACTTATTAATTCTCAACAAGATGACTAAATCATCAAAAGCCAGAAAAGGCAGCGAGGGCTTTATTAGCGATGATTATAACACAAACAAAAATCAGCTAGCCCTCTATACAGTTCGGCGCGACGTTATTTACAAGCGCGTCGAAAATATATTGGAACTTGCTTACAAGGCGGAAACCGATCCATCTCAATATAGGGCATTTCACACTAGTACATTAAATTTGGATAAAATGCGTGAAGATTATCAAACCGTTTTAGAGTCCTATAATTTAATCGATGGAATCAGGCGTTACTTTGCGGAAATCCATGTTAATCGTAAACTAGAACTTTCCTTTGCTAATCCGCGAATAGATAACGTGCAAGTCAATCAGTGCTAACCCGTTATAATTACTTGCGTATTCTAATGAACACAAGTTAAATTATAATCTATTGAAAATATTTCAACTTGTGCTGTCTTAAAGTAGTCCTTGCGTATTTTTTACATGCAATTAATTTTCCCACCCTCCCACCGCAAAAATAAAAATAAATACGCAAATAAATATAACAACCCACCACCAAAAATACAAAACTCGACACGTGTTTCGCCTCTCTACGAGGCATCCTCAGGAGCTGATGTTGACGGTCCGAAGTCCCGCAACTGACTGATCGTCCCCAGAATGGTCGGCCATATTTATACTTTGTCCACCCCCCCTACCAAGCAAGTTAGATGGAAAAATTCGTAATAACGGCGATGACGCAACATTCAACTGCTCATTAAGGATTAACCCCCTATTGTTGTACCTAATTATCTCCAACTGTTCCAGAACCCCCAAACGCAGCCCTTTCTCACATACATGTAAAACATCAAGAGAATGATTCTCTGATACAGTATGGTCACTCTCTATCAAATGCTTTGCAAAATTGGATCTCTCTGGATGGTTGTGCCTGTATGATGCCATATGCTCCTTATACCTAGTAGTGAAATTGCGGCCCGTTTGGACCACGTACACTTTGTTACAAACATCACAGCTCAACTTATAAACCCCTGATTTTTTCCCTTTCTCGATCCTATCTTTGCCGTTACAAAGCTTGGAGTGCAAAGTGTTATTTGTCCTAAAGGCCACAGGAATGCCGTTTGACTTCAAAATCTTATAAATGTCCTCTGACACTTTGCCAACATAAGTAATGCTCGCTTGACACCTCTTAACCGGTTCAGAAGGACGTGCCGCATACAACATATTGTTAACCATAACCATTCGCTTCTTTCTGATGATGCCATCAACGATTGATTTATCATAACCGTTCGAAACTGCCAAGTGGTAAATATTGTCCAATTCGGCTCGATAGTGTTCTTCAGAAAGAGGCACAGACAACATCCTATGCACATAACAGTGAAAAGCGGCCAACCTATGCTGCCAAGGGTGTGTAGAAGAAGCTGGTATAACTGTATCAGTATGTGTAGGCTTGCGGTAAATTTGAAATTGATGGCTATTATTAACTCTAGTAATGGTCAAATCTAGAAAATTCAATGACTTGTCTTGCTCTAGTTCCTTCTTAAACTTGATCTTTGGATGTTTACTATTAAGCCCAGTAACAAATTCATCCAGCAGGTCCATACTCCCCGTCCAACAAATAATCAAATCATCTACGTATCTGAAGTAATACAATATATTATTTATTTATTTATTTATTTAAACTTTATTGCACAAATTTACATAAAAAAGAGTACAAATGGCGGACTTAACGCCTTGAGGCATTCTCTACCAGTCAACCATTGGGCTAAACAGAAAGCTTAGTTTGGTGCAGGATTTTAAAAATTAAATAAGAAAACACAAGTCAGTATTCATACTTATCGCAATAAACCTACTTATATACATATAATAAATACATATTCCGAATAAAATAAAATATATATTAAACACAAATATATATTATACATACATATATATAATAATTTCGTACCTAGTGTGAGACATAATACAAATACTTAGTCACGAATGTTTTCAAATAGATGCTTACGCAACTTAGTTTTAAACGTAAGTTTGCTCTGAGATTGTCTGATAGGCAAAGGGAGAGCATTCCACAGACGAATCGCTTGACAGGTAAATGAGTCTGACAAGAAGCCAGTCCGATGTGGGAGTACAGCTAGCTTGAGAGTACGAGAGTCACGAAGTACACAACCGGGGCGGGCTCTTATAAACTCAAATTTGGAACTGAGATAAGTGAGTGCTGCTGGATCAAATAAAATTGAATACAGGGTACATAAGATTCGCAATGACCTGCGTTCACGAATTGGGAGCCATTGAAGTTTTTGGCGAAAGGGAGAGACGTGGTCATATTTGCGGAGGTTAAACACGAATCTGATGCAGTTGTTAAGAAGACGATCAAGTTTAGACAGTGAGGCTTGTGTAATGTTAGTGCAACACACATCAGCGTAGTCAATAATAGGAAGTATTAAGGACTGAACAAGTAAGGTTTTCGAACTAGCCGGCAAAAAGTTTTTATGTCTGTAAAGCGCCCGTAATGTATTAGTCACCTTGCGACTGACGTCAGCCACATGTGGCTCCCATGTCAAACCATTGTCCAAGATTAAGCCAAGATCCTTAACTTGCGATGACAAGGGAATCACGGTGTTCTCGTAAACAATGGGTGTGACCAGTAACAAATCAGTTGTTGAAATCAAACGGGGGCTTCCCAAAACAATGGCTTGACATTTGTCCGGATTAACAGCAATCCCGAAATCACGGGACCATACCGCGATACGGTTAAGGTCTTCATTTATTTTTGCAACAGCACATCCAACGTCTTTGGTACTCGTTTGCGTATAAAGCTGCAAGTCATCGGCATACAAATGGTAGGAGCAGCTAAGGTTGTTAGTGATCAAATTAATAAAAATAGAGAAGAGAAGGGGAGAAAGTATACCACCCTGTGGAACGCCTGAAGTAAGCTCTAGCCAGTCAGAAAAGGACTGATCGGCGCGAACTACCTGCCGACGATCCTGGAGGTAGGATGAAAACCACTCAGCGACTGATGACGAGATGTTTAAATGTTTTAGCGCAGCAAGTAAAATCTCATGGTTAACAGCATTAAAGGCATTGGAAAAATCGATTAAAACCAGTACAGTTAGCACAGAGTTCTCCATGCCCTGCCTCACATCCTCAACCACCTTCAGAAGAGCAGTCGAAGTACTGTGCCCAGGGCGAAAGCCAGACTGGAAAGGCGACAATAGTTGGTTAGAGTAAATGTGGGTAGATAGTTGTTTGTGAACTACAGCTTCTAGTATTTTTGACATGAATGGTAGAATGGAAATTGGCCGAAAGTCTTTAAGTAAAACGGGGTTAGAAATTTTGGGTAGTGGGATAACATAGGCATTCCGCCACACTGAAGGGAAAACCCCATTAAATAAGGACGAGTTAATCAAGGAAGTTATAACTGGGAGAATACATTCTAAAATGCAGACAATCATTAACCTACTTAAATCATCGTGACCAACTGCATTGGATTTAACAGACAAAATTATTTTGCGGATCTCATCATCAGTAGCAGGAGAAAAAGAAAATTTGTTAGATATAGAAGGTAAAGAGGAAATGTACGACATGCTCAAATCTTTGGTGTCAGGGTCTAAAGAAGAACTTCTCGCAAAATGTTGATTTAAGTCGTTTAGAGAAAATGTAGAAAAAGAATTACACTTGTTGTTAGATTTAACGACACCAATCGATTTAAGAAATTTCCAAGTGTCAGCTTGGGATGAAGAAATAATATTAACATATATATATTTACGCTTTGCCGCTCTCACCACTCGGTTACACCGATTCCTGGCAGCCCTATAATGTTGCCAGTCTTCGTCACACCGGTTGCGTTTGTACTTCCTGAATGCTCGATCACGTTGTGTCATGGCCACTCGGACATCTCTAGTAATCCAGGGCGCAGGAGGTCGTTTTACTTTTACAGTGCAAACCGGTGCGTGAGTGTCATATAGCTTTAAGACTTCTTTATTCAGAGAAGCTACTCCTTCATTATTATCATTCCCTGCAATATGCTGGTTCTCAAAGTGGTCCATAAAGATATCCGCCATTAAAGGACTCAGTGGAGAACCCATGGCTAAACCATCACTTTGCAAATAATACTCTATGCAAATAATATTCTTTATGGGCTACCTAAGATTCATAAGGATAACATTCCAGTTCGTCCAGTGGTCTCATATTTGGGTGCACCAACTTATAACCTAGCTAAGAGGTTGAATCACATTATTAGAGAAAAGTCTCAGTTCCGGCCGAAGTTTTGTTTGAGGAATAGTTTGCAGTTAATAGAAAAGATCAAAGATATTATTATTCCAGATAATGCTGTCTTGCTTTCGTTGGATGTAGATAGTCTGTTTACGAATGTGCCGTATGGGGAGACTTTGGATATTCTAAGGGACCTTTTTCAAAAGCAACGTTTACATCCAGGGGAGGTAGATGAGTTGATAGATCTAACTGCTATATGTATGAAACATAATTATTTTAGATTCGGGGGACAGTATTATTTGCAAAGTGATGGTTTAGCCATGGGTTCTCCACTGAGTCCTTTAATGGCGGATATCTTTATGGACCACTTTGAGAACCAGCATATTGTAGGGAATGATAATATATTGTATTACTTCAGATACGTAGATGATTTGATTATTTGTTGGACGGGGAGTATGGACCTGCTGGATGAATTTGTTACTGGGCTTAATAGTAAACATCCAAAGATCAAGTTTAAGAAGGAACTAGAGCAAGACAAGTCATTGAATTTTCTAGATTTGACCATTACTAGAGTTAATAATAGCCATCAATTTCAAATTTACCGCAAGCCTACACATACTGATACAGTTATACCAGCTTCTTCTACACACCCTTGGCAGCATAGGTTGGCCGCTTTTCACTGTTATGTGCATAGGATGTTGTCTGTGCCTCTTTCTGAAGAACACTATCGAGCCGAATTGGACAATATTTACCACTTGGCAGTTTCGAATGGTTATGATAAATCAATCGTTGATGGCATCATCAGAAAGAAGCGAATGGTTATGGTTAACAATATGTTGTATGCGGCACGTCCTTCTGAACCGGTTAAGAGGTGTCAAGCGAGCATTACTTATGTTGGCAAAGTGTCAGAGGACATTTATAAGATTTTGAAGTCAAACGGCATTCCTGTGGCCTTTAGGACAAATAACACTTTGCACTCCAAGCTTTGTAACGGCAAAGATAGGATCGAGAAAGGGAAAAAATCAGGGGTTTATAAGTTGAGCTGTGATGTTTGTAACAAAGTGTACGTGGGCCAAACGGGCCGCAATTTCACTACTAGGTATAAGGAGCATATGGCATCATACAGGCACAACCATCCAGAGAGATCCAATTTTGCAAAGCATTTGATAGAGAGTGACCATACTGTATCAGAGAATCATTCTTTTGATGTTTTACATGTATGTGAGAAAGGGCTGCGTTTGGGGGTTCTGGAACAGTTGGAGATAATTAGGTACAACAATAGGGGTTAATCCTTAATGAGCAGTTGAATGTTGCGTCATCGCCGTTATTACGAATTTTTCCATCTAACTTGCTTGATAGGGGGGGTGGACAAAGTATAAATATGGCCGACCATTCTGGGGACGATCAGTCAGTTGCGGGACTTCGGACCGTCAACATCAGCTCCTGAGGATGCCTCGTAGAGAGGCGAAACACGTGTCGAGTTTTGTATTTTTGGTGGTGGGTTGTTATATTTATTTGCGTATTTATTTTTATTTTTGTGGTGGGAGGGTGGGAAAATTAATTGCATGTAAAAAATACGCAAGTAATTATAACGGGTTAGCACTGATTGACTTGCACGTTATCTATTCGCGGATTAGCAAAGGAAAGTTCTAGTTTACGAGTCCTATAATTTATTGCAGTTGCAAATGCAGCCCGATGCTGAAGTAGATTAGGAGTCTTGGTCGGCATTCGAGGAAATGTTTTGTTACATTAAGCAAGTTCTAATCGACAACGAGTCTAAGGTTCCCTCTGAACCTGCGCACTCTTTAAAACCAATATGCCGCCTGCCTAAATTAGAATTACTTTCTTTTGACGGAGATGTAAAAAACTGGCCTTTGTTTTATCAACAGTTCAAAAGTGTTATTCATGAAAACTCGTCGCTGACTGACAGCGAGAAGGTGTACTATTTAGTTGGCAAATTAACCGGCAACGCCACAAGTGTTTGTTCCGGCTTGCCAGCAACCGCTGAAAATTACCATATTATTTGGAACGCATTGATACAAAAATATGATGACCCGCGTTCGTTGGCGTCAACATATTTTAATCAGTTGCTAACGTTCAAACAATTAACCGCAACCAATGCCGCCGGCTTGGATTCATTCTTAAATAAATTCAACTCGTCTGTGGAAGCCCTTAAGCAGTTAAACCTTGTCGATTTAACCGATTTCATGTTGTTACATTTAGCGCTGCAAAAGTTAGATGCCGATACAATTAAATTGTTTGAAATTACATATCGCAAAGAGAAAATACCTACTTATCAAAATTTAATTGAATTCGTCAAAGAACAAAATAAAGTGTTATCTCGTTCGCCAAATGCGGCAATTAGTAAGCCAGTTGAAATATCGGCTAAAAAGCATCTCTTGCAAAAAACTAAATCATTCGTAAACACGGATGCGGCCAATGACAAAGGCGCCAGCGATAAATGTTCTTTATGCAAAAATAAACAACATGAACATTTATATTCATGTCAATCTTTTAATAATATGACTCCGCATGACAGGTTCAATTTTATAAAATCTAACGCTTATTGTAATAACTGCTTAAGTGTGAAACATAAGACTTCCTCTTGTACTTCCAAGCGACATTGTTCTCATTGTTCGTTAAGACATCATACGATGTTGCATTTCAATATCAAAGAGAAATCTCACTGCAATGTAAGTGCAGTGGTATCCGCACCCGCTTCTAATAATTGTTTTCCCGCTGCAACAAATAATGTTGTTATTCCCGCACCCACTCCCGCTTATGACCCGACCACAGCCTTACCCAGTGCTGAGGTCAACCGCACCGCGCAAGCTAATATTATAGACCCGGCGATTGCTGCCGTTAAGGTCGAAAATGGCTTGATTTCTCGTCATGAGGAAAACACAGTTTCTTTGTGTACTTTTGCTGGCGAAGATAACAGTAACCAATGTTTAGTTACTGCTTTACTTGCGACCGCTAAAATTAAGGTTATTGATTCCTTAAACCGCACACATGTCCTGCGCGCATTGATTGACCCAGGATCCATGTCAGATTACATATCTGTCGCTTGTTGCAAGCGTCTCTAACCGTTGTTTCAGTTTAAACCCCAGACCTACTTTTCCGCTAATGTCTAGCTTACCTAAATGCCGCTTAGAGCAATGCAAAGCTTTTATGCATACGGGTATAGACTTTGCTGGCCCTTTGTACGCCACCCCTTATAGGAAACGAGGCGTGCGCAGCGTCAAGGTTTACATTTGCCTTTTTATTTGTCTTGTGACAAAAGCAGTTCATATAGAATTGGCTTCAAGTTTGACTGCTGCTTGTTTTATAGACGCTTTTAAGCGCTTTTTATCGCGACGAGGTCCGTGTGATTTTATTTATTCCGACAATGGAACAAATTTTGTATCCGCGAAAGCTTATTTCAAGGAGCTCCACGACCTTTTAGAATCTGACGATTATTATCAAACTTTCAGCAATGAGCTCGCGAAACATCGTATTACATGGAAAATGAATCCTCCCACCGCTAGCCACTTCGGAGGCATTTGGGAAGCTAATATAAAAAGTTCCAAGACTTTACTGTTTAGAGTAATTGGCAAGCAAACTTTAACTTTTCAGGAGTTAGAAACTGTTCTTGTTCAGTTAGAGGCCGTACTCAACAGTCGTCCTTTATACGTTTTAAGCTCTGATCCTTCTGAGCCGCTCGCGCTTACTCCTTCGCATTTTTTGACCATGTCGCCATTGGAATTTTTACCAGCGGCTGATCTGTCCAATGAAAATACGAATTTACTGTCGCGGTACTCATTATTGGACTCGCTCGTGCAATCGTATTGGAAGCGATTCAGAACGGAGTATTTGCATAATTTGCAACAACGCGAAAAATGGAATGCGCCTTCTAATCCAATAAAAATTGGTACCGTAGTAATATTAAAGGTAGATAACGCTCCGCCTCTGCAATGGCCTTTAGGTATTATTACTAATATCTATCCTAATAGCCAGGATGGAGTTATACGCGTAGCGGAAGTAAAAACGAAAACTGGCACGTATAAACGTCCAGTCATACGGCTATGCCCGTTACCGACTCAATAGGAGTCTTATTTAGTTTAGAAACTTAGTTTTATCCCGCGTCTAATGTAGACAAATTAAATATAGGTAGTTATATTTAAGTTATAATAAGTTACGTTTTTCTTTAAACTAACTTGCTTAGTGAATAAGCACAAATTTAATATTGTGTATTTTCAACCTTTTGCTGTTGTAGTGTTAGGTTATTCTCTCGTTTGTAATTTCGTCATAATGAACTTAGAAAGTAAGTAACTTGGCACAATGACCTTATACCGCGTTATATTTATGTGCAGTTGGCACTTAGCTCTTTCCTTCCTTTTCTTTTGAAGGGATCCTTCAAGGCCGGGGGGATGTTGAGTTCCAAATTTATTATTTTTACATTTAAGGTAGTTTTATATTAATATTTTCAAATGTAGGTACTTGCGAATCACCTCACCCTTCCAAGTCACCTATCCTTTGCCAACGCACGTGAGATGAGTATATCTGTCTCACTCGCTGCGATTCGAGAAGCAATTTTCGCCTCGACCAGTTCCCGTCTAAGCTCCGTTTGGCTAACAGCCTGCGCATGGCTAAATATCAAAAATGTAATAAATATTAACGCGCACCTAAAAACTGTTGTGGACAAGTGTATCGAACTATTGTGCCGATTGCTGAAAGGAGTTTTGGAAAAGCTGGCCAGCAGAAGAAGAAGAAAATATATATATAAAGGTAGGCGTTGGCATTTTCCTCTTTCCTTTTAAACAAGGTGCAAGCAAGTATTTTGTGTCGTAATTTACTTAATATTCAAATTCATACAGTCCATTTATTTCGAAGCTAAATTATTTAAAACCATATCCTTCGTGGCGCTTTGAGGGCTCGCAATTGTCATATAAATTAATTTCCCGCATAAGTATGTTGTGAAAGCGCTAACAATGGTAATATGCTAGTCATTATCGAGTAGAGAATTTTGTACCCATAGAGTGGCTTAATTTTCTTAGAAACATAGTTCTATGTTTTTACAAGGTATATCCTAGTATTTAAGTATGAAATATTAGAAAATAATGGACATTTAATCTGTTTACAACTATTTTTGATATCGGTGGTCAAAAAATCCACCGAAACCACGGAAATCAACTCCACTGATACCAAATTTTATAGCTTTTTTGGAGATAACTGCAATAGCATGCATGATACAGAGGATATGTCATAATGACGTAATAACATACTTTCAAGGATTTATTAGTACCTTACATAACGACAGATGGACCTAAAGTGTGGGAGTAAATTGATCCACCGAATCTTAAAAAACATGGGACCAAACCCAGCGAACGACTAAGAAACCTTCAAAAAGTCCCCTTTATAAAACGGTACTTCATCTCCTCTACACTGAATGGTTAAAACATAGCTAAAACTAACTATATTTGTGCCAATACGTCCCTGATCTACTAATTTGTAAGAGTACTATCATGTTTAAAAAATTACACCGAAATCAGTCACTAGCCCGGGACACATGGTAAATTTGTCTTTACTCGATTAGTTTAGCTAACTCATTATTTTTATACAGAAAATATGATAGGTTAACTAATACCTTATACGTGAATATCTATAACAACTGCGATCAACAACTCCATTTTGATGATGAGTTATGATTTTTTGTTTTGCAAATTCTGAGTGCGGGACACGCCCACCGACGGTCATTTTTCGCATTTAATATTTTTTTACTCGTATCATACAAATAATAAATAAATAATGTTAAGGTGTACCAAATAGAACAAAAGCTAAAGATTATGCCTGATTTAATTCAGATTTTTAGAACAGTCCGTTCTGACGTTTTTTGCCTCGGACACGTAAAAACGCGCCTCCTGAGAAATGCTTAATATTGTGGCGAGAAAAAAAAAATATGGGCATCAAATATGAAGCATCGTTATT
Source organism: Leguminivora glycinivorella (assembly GCF_023078275.1). Lineage (NCBI taxonomy): Eukaryota > Metazoa > Arthropoda > Insecta > Lepidoptera > Tortricidae > Leguminivora > Leguminivora glycinivorella. The sequence continues at coordinate 2,832,082 of NC_062987.1, read as the reverse complement.
ATTTAAAAAACGGCAGCAAATTCAAGCGATCAAAATATTGCTGAGGAACTTAAACAATTATACTTTGGCGACTAAAATAACAATTGGCAACGAAATATTGACGAAATATTAACGAAATATTCTGGCCGAAGGCGTGGTGTTTCGGCGGTTCCGGGGCAACCTGCCGAACCCTATAGGCCGAGTCAGACGACGCAACGGAGCCACGCTGTTTGTTACGTCATCGCCTAAATAGAATATTGTATTTTTTTTTCTTCTCTCTGTTTTGTATTTTTTTAATATGGGATATATATGTATTGTTTTTTTTTTATTTTTAGTTTCACAGTGCCTTAGTTTTTACTGTTATGCTGTGTAACTTAGTTGAATAATAAATAAATAAATAAATTGTAAAGCGTAAATTTTTTAATATTTGTAGGCATATAGATGTTAGCACCTAAATAATTATACTTACTTAGCTCATCGTTTAAAGTCGTATTTAAGTTCCGGAGCTGCTAAAAAAATAATTACAGTGACCGCTTTTCAGCAGGCAGATCGTATACTTGTTTCCGACCGACGACGTGTAATTAAAATCGTGGTAAAAGAATACAATGATAAGATAATCGTATAATATTAAAAGAGAAGAATGATTTTCTCCTAACAACAACTATAGCAAAAAGGAAATGAAATACAATCCCAGAGGCACCGTTAGGTACGACGACGAGCGAAGCGAGGAGGTGTGTTAGGTATCTTGCATCCCCAACACACATGACTTGCTATCAAACAGAAATAGGAAGAAGATGAACAACTTTATAACACCTAAATTGTGAGGAACGGAACTTTTCTCTTGGGTCTATCATGGTCTATGGTTCTAGACTTTCTAGAACGATGCGAACTGTCAACCGAACTCAACTGTTTTACATACACAGTTGTCATGTAGCTTGTTACAAAATGATATTGAATAAATATAGTTTATAAATTAATTACTAGTTTCAATATATTACATAAATATTATGCACACAAAAATCGTATTGTACCGTACAATTGTACTTACTCTTCATTTACTTAGAGGATTATTTTGCTAATCAACATTATGCCAGCATAAGATACGATATTATAAAAAAAAACATAATGATTTACGCCAATTTTGATCGGAGTAAGGTTTTTCTGCTAAATATATTTTTTTTAATAATAATTTTTAGAAGCGATTCGGGTTTGTGTGAGGTCACGGTTCTAATCTAACCTAACCTAAACCTACCTTTCTAACAGCGAATCGGTTCTGGGTAATGTCATTTTTGGGGCAGAATTTAAATTATGCCAAATGATCGTTAGGCCAAAAGAGCGTTAGGCATTTCATAATTCGGCCAAATGAGTTAGGCCAAGTGATTTTCGAACAAACGTCATTAGGAATGTAGAGGTAGTCCCAATATTTCTATGTCAAAAAAAAAGAGTTTTTCAGATTGATGTTAAGACTGTGTAAGGTCGGCCTTAGAGTCGATACAGTAAACGTCGTTAAAAGTTAAATTCATTCTATGAACGAAGTTGCCAGCGCCCCCAAACACCTAATTTTTTACCAATAAGTTTAATATTTCCTCGATCATTATATTTTATAGGAGTCCTTTTTAGGGTTCCGTACATAAAAGTACCGCTGACAATACCCAATGACCTTGACGCTAGCGTACTTTGTCTATTTGTATGGGAGTAAGTGAGAGCGCGATGTCACTAAAAGAGGGCGGTTAGGTATGAAAAGTACGGAAAAACATTAAAATAAAATAGAAAGATGCATTATTTGTGGAATATGTTTCGTTAGTATTTTAGGTATGTATATTTCTGTTATTGGAATTTTAATTAAAGACAAACTAAGTGAACAATTGAACGACATAGAACCGTTTAATGACGAACTCGAGGTCGAGACCAATCTTTGCAATTTTTTTCTATCGAGCCGATTTCATTAAATCGTGTATCCAGTTCGGCTATGTTCCTTGAAATATAATAAATAACAACATATACTTGCCTTACTAAAATTAATCGTTTGTCTTAAAAACCTGCGCAAGAAACATCAATTTTGCGCAATTGGGTGTTGTCAGCCCCTTTTGGTGCGACTCTGTCCGTCTGTCTGTCCGTCTGCCACATTGTTAAATATCTCGAGAACTACTTATGCTATCGATATGAAATTTGGAATAGTTATAAACATTGTGAACTTCTACAAGTTACAAGTATTTTTTTTATTAATTAATATAAATGATAGAAAATGGCCAAAATGAAAGGGGGCAAACTGAAAATTTCAAGTAACTAGGTCAAGTGGGATATCGTTAGAAAGAGTTAAAATTTTACATATCAAAACTATTTTGTATAATTTTTTGGTTGTGGAAAAAAAATGTGTTTTGATGGAAAATGTAAAAAAAAATGCCCCTCCCCCCCTTATCTCCGAAGTTTACCAACACAAATTTATGAAATTTTCACCAAACATGGCTATTATAATGAATATTACAGGAAAAATAAAATCGTACACGTATCTTGAAAACTTTTTTATTTATTTATAAAAAACCTCAGATTTTCAATTTCAACACCCTTGCGGGTGTTTATTGTACCTGTATTTTTTTTTAAATAACAATAAAATTACCTGCAAATAAAGGCAAAATGGTTAAAATCGGTTCACGCAATAAACAATTAAATATTCCATAAAAATCATCTTCCATACTATAGCCTGTCAACCAAATTTTGGCAGTAGCAATGTACATCAAACTAAATTATGGTATCCCTATGAAACGAACAAAAACCAGCAATGTACGTCGAAAAGTCACAGGGATTTTTTTCCAAGGGGCTCATTGGGCCTGCAGCATTGAAATGCCTCCCTAATAAAAAAAGCATATGAAACGCGTATACTCATCCTTTACTTCCTTATGAATTAGATAATGTAATATAAAGGGATGGATATATGCTAGTTATTTCTCTTTTTCGTAGGGTGGAGGTTTCCACAGATAAGATACAATATGACACGCCAATTTCCACCGATTTTCAAAACTAGTGTTGCTAGCTAAACTAGTGCTAGCTAATTTGCCGCCTTTTTTTAGTGACAAGATTTGGTTGACGGTCTATAGCTCGCGCGCATTAGTTTACTCAATTTGCCGATAGATGTCGCTGGACGTTGAACGCTCATTTCCTACATCGCATTTTTCCTGATATAATGAGGTTGGTTCAGGAGCGTCCTTGCGACATGTCGTAAGTCGTAAACTATGGAAGTCTTAACTGTGTGTGTGTGTATGTCTTAGGAACTGTGAATAGTCTTGATTTTATTTGGACGTTGTCTAACAATAAAATTGTATATTAAAATATTACTTGTTATGTGGGAAATCGAGTCTTGAGGGATTTAGTCAAATCTGTAGAGTTCTATGAATAACATTTTGATGATTCAACTATTGAAAGTTTGTACTGAACCCTCGGTGAGCGAGTCCGACTCACACTTGCCCGGTTTTTATTTTTTATTAAAATGACAGCCTAGGTGAGGAGTGCCACTCTATTAATTTTAAATGTAATTTTTATGTTAATTTGCTACATAATTGGGTCAAAAAGATTTAGTAAAAACGTCACTTCTGTGGACAATATTATAAAAGTTAACGACTCTGGTACATTCGTATCCCGTTTTTCCTATTTGAGTGTCAAGAACTAAAAAAATGTTTCCCGTCATTAGAATGTCGTCTAAAAATTAGCACTAGATTTTCTTAACTTTTGTAATGTCCACAGGAGAAAGAACTATATTTTTTAGATTGATAGATTCGTTTTCCGATTAAACTGTATCTCTTAAGTAGTTTCCAATATAATAATTCAGTTGCCAAATAAATAGTTGGTAGTTGCGTTGGAATAAACCGTAGCCGTAACGACATTAAAATGCTACCTATCATTGAAATATTTTAAGGCCCCATTTTAGTCGCCAAACTATTATTTTCAATACCCTTTTCTATTTTTTTGAACTGCCCAAATTTTAATATTTTTCATTACATTTGCTGTTTGAAGGTCTCATTGCTTCTACGTGTACTGAAGAATAATGTACTATTTTATTCCCCAGGGAGTAATGGATTTAGTTTTAAAAATTGATACAATCCGTACAATACCTCAAGCAAAGGATATTTCAATCAGCCAAGGAATTTTTTTGCACTTCGAAAATTTGACTATAAATAGTTTACAATTATTTCAGTGTATTTTACATTTATTTTGAAAATTTCACGTAGATAAATCGTTATAATTTGCAACCTGGCAGGAAATTGTGACGGCCATCTCGATTTGCGCTTGATCGTGTTGCCATAGCAACGGGCAGTACAACAGTATTCATTGAAGGTTTTGTCATATGATTTTTTAGGGTTCCGTATTCAACTAGGAACCCTTATAGTTTCACCATGTCTGTCTGTCCGTCCGTCAGTCCGTCCGCGGATAATCTCAGTAACCGTAAGCACTAGAAAGCTGAAATTAGGTACCAATATGTATAATTGTATATCAATCACGCCAACGAAGTGCAAAAATAAAAAATGGAAAAAAAATGTTTTATTAGGGTACCCCCCCTACATGTAAAGTGGGGGCTGATATATTTTTTCATTCCAACCCCAACGTGTGATATACAGTGTGTTTGGTTAGCGGTGTCGGAGCTTTTAAGGACGTAAACTACAATCAATTTTATCGATAAATTACCATGCGAATTTTTTTTTGTGCCAACGGTAATTAAATGGCGGCAATTTAAAAATTACAAAGAGCTGAACACGGGTGCACGTGGTATTTCTGGAATTATCTGTCTGTTATCGGTCCTATTGTTACAAAAAAAATCTCATTAGAGAGCTCATTAAATAGATAAACTAATTAAGCTAATTGTTTGACTCAATTATTTCAATAACAAGGCCAAAAAAATTATTAAACATAAATAATAGTAAGAAATTCACCTAAATTTTTCAATTAATTAAAATTTTAATGAAAACTAGGTCGTTAAGATAGGTTTTTGTTATTGTCATTTGTTAGTACAGGATGTATGCTAAAAAATAACACCATAACTACAGTTATACCTTAAGTACTTTAGGAATTAGAGGTCCTCAAACATGAACCAAAAAATGTAGATTTGTCGCAGGAGGGGAAAAAATTAAACAATGTGTTGCTAATAATAAAAAAAAATAACGTAACATACCTAATAAGTTAATTTAACTACTTAAGAAAACAAATAAAAGTAACAGTTCAAAGCGCCCCCCTCGATTTCGACCAGTAACCAGAGACCCTCGACTAAGTATCAGAAGGATAGTCAACCATATGAATTTAAATTTGTGGACAATATGGAGAATATTAAAAAGAGAAGGATTACATCCCTACCATTTTCAAAGAGTGCAGGACATCATCGAACCTGATTACACTGCAAGATCAGTTTTTGTGCCTGGATTGTCAGAAGAACACGCGGGGATGAAACGTTTTTGAAACGCATCATGTGGACAGACGAAGCCACTTTTACCCGGGCTTTACTAATCATCGCAACCAGCACCTGTGGCAAATGGAAAATCCTCATGCAGTGAGAGAAAGTTCGTTCCAGCATCAATTTTCCGTCAATGTTTGGGCAGGAATGATCGATGATATTTTAATTGGGCCAGTTGTTTTACCAGGAACAATGAACGGTCCGAGATTTTTAGAATTCCTGCAAACGCAGTTCCAGGATGCATTAATGGAACTACCCATTGCTTACAGATTGAGGATGATCTTGCAACTGGACGGAGCTCCCCCACACTTTGCAAGAGATGTGAGGAATTACTTAAATTAGCACCATGCCCCGTGAGTTGGACGAGATGGGCATATCGTCTGCATGGCCACCTCGTTCATCGGACTTAACACCACTCGATTTTTTTTATGGGGCACTCTGAAGCAAAGAGTATACATCGATATACCAGCGACTAAAGAAGAATTGATAAGGAGAATCGTCGAAGAAAGCAGCGTGTTAAGAGAAGACAATGAAATGATTCGACGATTCGAAGTTGCGATAAGAGCAACTGCTTGTCTTCAAAATCGAGGGGGGCACTTTGAACAGTTTAATTTGTTTTATTTTTTTTGTTAAGTTAACTTATTCGAATCGTTAAGTTATTACATTTTTAGTATTAGCAACACTTTGTTTATTTTTTTCCCTTCCTACAAAAAATCCGAATTTTATGGTGCATGTTTGACCTCCTGTAATTCCTAAAGTACTTAAGGTATTACTGTGATCATGGTGTTGTTTTTTAGCTTACATCCTGTTCTAACAAATAACAACAAAAAAAAACCTATCTTAACGACCTAGTTTTCATGCAAAATGAAATTAATTGAAAAATTTAGGTAAATTTATTGCTGTTATTTATTTTTCATATTTTTTTTGACCTCGTTGTTTAAACACTTGAGTCAAACAATTAGCTTAATTAGTTTGATTATTCAATGAGCTCTCTAATGAATTTTTTTTTGCGAAGATGGGACCGATAACAGACTGATAATTTCAGAAATACCACGAGCACCCGGTTTCAGCTCTTTGAAATTTTAAAATTGCCGCCATTTAATTACCGTTGACACAAAAAAAAATCGCATGGTAATTTATCGATAAAATTGTTTAGGTTTAAAGATCTTTATTTCTCAGAAGAATTACAATTCACTTGTGTGAGAAACATATCATTTAAAACAAAATACTTATTAACTAAGTGAGCGCTTAAACAGAAACATCACATTTACATTTTGTACATTTATACACAACGCAGGTAGAATCAAACATAACCACTTTGGAGTCCAAAGATGCGGTATCTGGTTCCGTACAATCAGGCCAAAGATGCGGTATCTGGTTCCGTACAGTGTTTTTCTAGAAATTAACTTTAAAAATACACATAGCGACCAATTGTAGTTTAGATTTGTCATACTAAAAAGAAAACAACATTTATTAATACTTTTTAAAAGATCTTTCTATAGTAAAACATTGAAAGCAAGTATTGTTTTCTATATAAAGAACTTATAAGTTAAACTGGATCATAGTTAAATTCTCATGCAACCCTAATTGAATCCACGATGGCGGGCTTATGGCAGTGAATGCGTATGATAAGTGATATAATCGAACTATAAAAGCGTATGTTTTACGTACGTTATTCTTGGATCCACAGTAGAAACTATGGTGCCAATAATTTTATTGTATTAAATTATATTTATTTATTTTATTCAAAACATGTATAAATCGAGGGCGCATTTAAAATACTCCATTAAACTAATATTCTTTTAACGGTAAAATTTCCATCGCATACCTTTTTGCAGTAATGATGATGATGATGATTCTAATGATGGAAGTATACGAAATCCAAATTATGTTAATTGACACTAAACTTCACAAGTTCACACGCCACTTTTCGTTAAGTTCCTCGTTTAGAACAGTTTTTGTTAAATATTACACACATTAAATTATTTTAGAAATTTCGCATTAAAAGAGACGGCAACTGCTATTATAGAACAAAATAACCTGTATAACGGAATCTCAAATGCTACTATAGCATAAATTGATACTATAATAGCGTTACTGTGTCCTCTATGTCAACAAATTAGCACAATAGTCATCATTACATCACCATTATAGACCTTAAACGTCACGGATGATACTGCTATAGGCCTATTATATCACTAAATGTCTGCATAATTGCGCCAAATCGGCTCTACAGTACCAATATAGACTATTTATAGGACCATTTAGTGTGATTTAATTTGGTGTCCTCGACCACTATAGGACCAGAAATTGTTACTTGAGAGGAACTATAATAAGCACACAAAATTTCATCCCCATCGGTTCAGCCGTTTAGGAGGAGGAGGTAACTAACACACAAGCATGTCAATGATATTTAACAAATTCCTTATTCAATACAAATACTTCGATATATGTTTATAGAACTATATTAATAAAATATAAATATATTATACAATACCAAGAAAACATTTTTTCACGATTAAATTCAATTTATGACCCATTTTATTACAATATTTATTTATACCCACCCATTAGGGTAGAAAAGGTAAATATCGGGTAGATTGGGTAAATACCCGGTAAATACCCGATATCTACCCCGGGTATTTTCCCGCCGCCCATCTCTACTTTGGACTATGCTCGTTGCGCGAGCGCACCAGGGTGGCTAGCCGAATGGCACAATCGCTCACGAAACGGTCACGAAACGAAGCGCTAGTAGATATCTATCTCTATCGCGCTTGCGTATTGGCGCGACAGAGCCAGCGGCGTATCGCTTTCGTTTGGCGTCGGAGAAATGCCATTCGGCTACAGGGCCTGGAGATAACAACTATACACGGATATAAAGTAAACCGTGGTGACCGTGGTGTCTTAAAGTCAAGTACGCTCACGCAATACAATATACAAATGCATGCCCAATCTTTTTTTTTTTTAATGTTATTTGTTACATCATCATTATTTTTACTTTTATTTATTAGCTTTGGTTAACGTGCATAGTGGCATTATTTCATAAGATAATGTATAATTATGAGTGTTATTATAGTTTTAATTATTTTTATATTTTAATTTATTCTATAAAATATTTTTATTGTATTATGTTGTATATATTATTCGAATATCATTTATATTATCTTATGACAATGAACCACTGTAAAGCATAGTTTATATGATATTAACATTTATTTTAAATGTCTTTTCAAAATATTTTATCATGCCTTATTTTATTACTTTTTAATATTATTTTCATAACTGTGCAGGCAACTTATTATTATCTAATAATGATAGTATTCGTTTTAAAATTTTAATTAACTTACTGACAGTTAATAATTATGTAGAGTTCAATTGTATTACAACCTTGAAAACACAAACATTATTTTACATTGGTATAAAATAAGTTGTTTATTTTTTAAATAATTTCATTTATAAATGCATGCATACATTATATTAATGAATTAGACTGATTTCAAGCTATTTTATTTCTATATTATTCAAAACATGCTGTCTTCATTTAGGCTTAAAACTAATGAAAGATTCTGTGTCTTTTATTGTCTTTGGTAAATTATTATAGATTCGGGCTTGTAAATTGATTGTAGTTTACGTCCTTAAAAGCTCCGACACCGCTAACCAAACACACTGTATTTTTGGATATCTATTTAAAAATAAATAAGGGTTTACTAAGATCGTTTTTTTATAATAGTAATATTTTCGGAAATAATCGCTGCTAAAGGAAAAAAAAAGTGAAGGGGGCCCTTTAACTTTTGAACCATGTGTTTAAAAAATATGAAATAAATCACAAAAGTAAAAAGTTATAAAGACTTTCTAGGAAATTTATTTTGAACTTGATAGGTTTAGTAATTTTTGAGACAAATACGGAACCCTACACTGAGCGTGGCCCGACACGCTCTTGGCCGGTTTTTATTCTCTGTGTTTTCCTCTCAAATTTGATGAAAAATATTGTGTGTAAGGATTTTCTCAGGAGGTAAGGATTTTGTAAACTCGTGTCTATAACTCTCTCCAGCCTGCGGCTGTCGCGAGTTATTAACCCTCGTCGACAAAATCCCACTTACCTCCCTTGTTGCACAATATACTATAGTCGACCGGTTAAATACGTGCCCTCATAAAATACTTATTATTATTCAATTCAATTTATTTATGTATATACTAACAAAATTATTGACATATTTGACTGAAATAAATAAATTGAATTGAATTAACGCGATAAAAGAATATAAATATTTTGTGTCCGAAGCTAGCCGGAATAGTCAATCAGGTTTTTTTTTATAATAGCCTATATGGTGTCCCACTGCTGGGCAAAGGCCTCCCCTTCCTTTCTCCAGTTCTCACGGTTTGATGTCCGCTCTTATCAGGATTAATAACATTAAAATGAGCCTTAATATATTCAACCTTAAACATAATAACATAAAATTATAAAATACTAAAAGATAAGAAATATATACAATAAAGAAAATACATTAACTAAACTAAACTAAGGTAAAATACCCCATAATATACGGTGATTATGGACAAAAAAACACAAATCCTTAAAAATAAGTATCTAAAATAAGTTTCTAAAAACTGACGGCTATGTACCATAAACTAGAGTTGTAGAGCTGTTTCATTTTGAAGTTTCAATTAATTTGGTTATTTCTGAAGGATTTGGAGACAAGATAAAATTCACCAGTTTACTGAAAAAAATATCAAGACGAATTCTTAGTAATGTTGCTAAGAGAGATGAGTTCATGTATAAAATAATAAAAAAATAACGCACGGTGTAATCTAGAATGCGTTTTACTTACTGCATTAAGCATGAGATAAGGTAATAAAACAAACTAGTTTGTTGCTCCAAAGATATAAAGAAATGACGTTATTTTGCGAGTGTCCATTACTGGACCCGAAAAATTGCCTACTTCCTATGATGGACAAGGAACAATTTACAAAAGCAAAATTTACAAGAAACAATCCTATGTTAAAATAACCCAAACTAATTGTATTTATGGTGTATAAAATTGACTAATTGCGTATCAGTTGGCTTTAAAAGTAAAATTTTAAACTTATTTCACTGTCCATAATGGGGGATCCATTACTGGAGAACTGCCGTCCATAATTGGAGAAAAAACACCTAGTTTTAATTTGTTAACTATGAAGAAACCAATAGGAGTATCTATTCTGCAATACGCTTGAAATGTAGAAGAAGGATAGGACATTCAAGATTTAACACGCTTGGCGGTAGAATTTTTACATTTATCAGTGAAATATCAAAAACAGGCGAATTTTTGTCTTAAACTGTCCATGATTGGGTCCGTCACCTTATGTACTTACTAACTTAAAATTAACTTATAAATAGAAAATACTCCCTAAGTCGTCACTATATGTTATGATGCCCAGAAGGCTGGCAGCGTTATCTCTTTGAATAGCCAGACTTAATCTCTGGCCGAAGTAGCTGCCAGCCCTCTGGTCACCAGAGGCGTCTACGAGGCGCTGGGCTATCTCATTAAAAAGAGATTTCACGCTGGGCCCCCACGGTCCTAGTAATCCCACTTTTCTGCCCAAAATTAGTAATCCCACTGCTCTCAGTAACTTTAGGCCCATTTCAATTCTCCCTTTTCTTTCGAAAATCGCGGAAGCGGTTGTTCACAAACAACTTTCGGTTTTCGTTTACTCGCATAACCTTTTAAACCTTTTGCAGTCCGGTTTTCGCCCAAGCCATAGCACCAGCACTGCGCTTCTTAAGGTCACTGAGGATGTCAGGCGGGGGGATGGAGAGTCAAATGGTCACGGTTCTTATCCTAATTGATTTCTCTAACGCGTTTAACACCGTTGACCATGACATTCTCCTTGCCTTGCTGAAACATGTTAGTGTTTCTGAGATAGCGCTAAACTGGTTTGCTGCCTACTTGCTGGGCCGTCAACAGGCAGTCCGAGTTGAGCATCTTCCACTCAACCCTGTCATGTGCGTAATTCTGCCAGCTTGGATAGAATGCGTTCAAGTCATCCCGCCATCTCTTTTTTGGTCTGCCTGAACCCCGGCCTGCACCCTCTACGGTGTTCCGTGGGTCCCACTCGGAAACCATTTTGGCCCACCGTTCAGGGTGCATGCGGCAGACATGTCCAGCCCAGTTCCACTTAAGAGTAGCGGTCTTGACACCTACATCTGCAACTCGAATTCTGGAGCGCAGTTCCGTGTTTCTGATTCGATCAGTTCTGCGAACACCCAGTATACTGCGCTCCATTGCTCGCTGGCAAACCTTGAGTTTGGACTTTAGAGCTTCTGTTAATGACCATGTTTGAGCGCCATAGGTTAGGATAGGCAGGATACACATGTCGATGAGTTTGCGCTTGAGACACAGAGGAAGGTTACCTACCCTTCATTAGCGCCTTCATGGACCAGAAGCTCTTCCAGGCATTATCAACACGTCTATTGACTTCTATGATTTGCCTGTTTTCGAAGGAAGCTATCTGGCCCAAGTAAATGTACTAGTATCAACATACTGTATATCCTGCCCATCTACCGTGACCCCATGTTTTGCCCGATTGGTCATTAACTTGGTTTTTGCTCTGTTCATTGTGAGTCCAACTTCAAGGTTCGCTGTGCTGAGATCTTGGAGCATGTGTTGCAATTGAGATGCCGTATGGGAAAAGAGGACAATGTCATCGGCAAAACGCAGGTTGGTCAACCGTTTATTGCCGACAACAATGCCCGAACCCTCCCATGAGACCGCCAGCTTTTTAAAAATCTCCTCCAAGCAGCTGGTGAACAGTTTAAGAGACAGCGGGTCACCTTGTTTAACGCCTTTCTTTATTTTAAAAATAGGACCAGGTGCGTGCAATTTAATGGCTGCCGTGCTATTGTTATAAATTGTTCCAATAAGTTCAACATACGTTGGATCTATACCTTGATTGTGCGTGGCGGAAATTATAGCGGAGTGTTTAATGCTGTCAAAGGCTTTGCTATAGTCTACAAAGGCAAGATATAGAGGCACGTTGAACTCGTTGGACTTTTCTATTAATTGGTTTATAGTATGGACTTATGGAGGTGGTCTGTTGTGGAGAAACTCAGACGGAAACCGGCTTGATCTGGTGGCTGGTGTTTATCCAGCAGTGGGGCAATTCTGTTCTCTATGACCTTTATAAATAATTTGTAGATATGAGAGGTTAAACTAATGGGCCTGTAATTATTGATGTCTGACTTATCTCCTTTCTTGTGCAGAAGTACTATGTTTGAGTGGCATAATTTGGAAGGGACTTTACCGCTGTACAGAATTGAGTTAAATGGATTCGTTAAATTTGGCAACAAGGTTATTTTTCCAGCTTTAAGTGCTTCAGTTGTTACACCGTCATCCCCAGGGCTCTTCAGATACTTCATGTTCTTGAGAGCGGCGTTAACTTCGCCACCGGTTATAGGGGGAATATTTTCTGTGGTCTTTCAATGGGTGGTGTTAAAAATGTGTCGGAGGAGTACAGATTTTTGTAGTATTTGGTGCATATGTCTGTTATTTCTGCCGCCGCAAGGAGAAAAACCATAACTGACAAAAAGTAAGTTTCGAGAAAAAGCCAAAAAACTTTGCCCTCTTTTTAAAATAGGATAAATTCAAAAGACAAAGTTGCAACTTTTGTGTATTAACGTAGCAATAGGGTACATATTTTATGCTTTGTGAATAATTCGAATATCTATTTATTTAAATTAATTATTTAGAAAAAACTGTTTCTGCCTCGTAACATAAAATAATAAAAAATATATTTACTATTATAAAAGACACAAGTGCACACTTATGCTTTTCGTATTCATTTTACACTGCGATATCTAAGAAATAAAAACACAAGTGCACAGTTGTGGCTCTGTCAGTGATCGACCTCGAAGCTGAAAGAGCACAATTGGGTAAGTTGTGTTTTTTTTCTTCGTTAAAGTTTGGTTCATCTCTTTATAGGGATTGATAAAAAACATATATATATATATATATATATTAGTTATTTGTTATACAAGGGGGCAAAGTTGTATTTTAACGCCGAGTGTGGAATTGAAAAACGAGCAAGTGAAAGGAGTCTATAGTTGAACCACGAGCGAAGCGAGTGGTTCGAGAATAGAATCCTGAACTAGCGAGTTTTTAACACACGAGAAGTAAAATACATTTGCACCCGAGTGTAACACAAAACTTTTCCCCTCACTATAGCGAGGAAACTACAACGCAAAAAATGCGTTTATCATTGCTTCCAGTAGTTCCACAGGTGGTAAATCATCTTTATTACTAAATTCACCACTTTTATCAATTTTAAAGCAGTTAATTTGACTTTATTCAAGGTCAAATTATTTACCCACTAGTGGTTAAAATGCGTTTTACCCGCTGGTATTAAAGGACAAAACACGTGTTTCTGAGCTAGTGAGGGGAAAATATAATTATTCAAAATTATAATATAAATCTCATCTCATCTCTTCGTGCATGGAATTATAACACAAAACTAAAATTAACCACATTTAGATTGCACTTATAAAATAATAAGCAAAAGGCAAGTACAGGGCCCCATTTAATAAACATTACAATTCAACAATTTTGTAAATAAGTGACATATTTGTAAAGTTTTGCTACAAGTGCTGTTTAATAAAACCTACAAATAAGTAAGAAACCTACAATCAGAAAACGTACAAATGTAACGATTGTAAAAGCAGTTAACAAACATTTAAATATGTAAAAAACGCCTGTAGTTTACAATGACAATATTGTACTCACAAATTTGTAATACATACATACATACATACAATCACGCCTGTATCCCATAAAGGGGTAGGCAGAACACATGAAACTACTAAAGCTTCAGTGCCACTCTTGGCAAATAAGGGGTTGAAAGAAAACGAAACTGTGACATTTGTAATAGTAACTTACAATTTACATAAAATGTAAATTTTCAACAAGTTCTCAATAATTTAGTTTACCGTTTAACTTTAACATTAAGTATGGAAATCAACAACAAAATTAAAATTCGATCCCTCATTTACGTAAATAAGGATATTTTATTTGGTCTGTTTAGTGAAAAATTAAACACACGAGATTAAAATAAAGAAATGAAAAGAGATTGCCGAGCAACTGAAATCTTTAAATATGTATAAAAAAAGGCTAGAATACTCATGTGCATCTGCTACCACATGATATTGAGAGCCACAGCTCATCCAGTGCAACGCACACAAAATCTGTAGTATTAGTCTCACTTTGAAGATAACCCCCTATTTGCCCTATTGCCCTATATTTAAAAGTAAATATTCGACGGTAAAGTCGCCGTCAATAGAACTTGTGAACAATGTAAACAAACCTTGTAGTCAAAATGTCTTTAATTTCCATTCTAACTCATCAGATACTGGCTAAATACATGTGTTATTTAATCAATTCATATCACATTATGATCCTCAACCTTTAAAATGATAAAATTGTGCTAAAATATTGATATTTTATACAATGGTTTGTTTACATTGTTGACAATTTCTATTGACAGCGATTTTAGTTTTGCTCATCCGGAATTTTTCGTTGAACGTAAAATTCGTTACATCCAAATTAAAATGTATCCTTTTACGTAAAAATTGTCGATATTCATAATCTTACCATTACTGTCACTACTAGTTGTTAGAACCATATTTTTTGATTATGCAGATCGTAAAGCACACTTCAAACCGAGTTTTGACACAGCATTAATCTCCTGTCAGAATTGTACTACAATTTACATAATATGTAAACTTGTAATTACAATTATGTGTTCAATAAAGCACATTTCCTTACAAAATTGTTAAAAATCACCTGTCAAGTGAAAATGTTTATTGAACAGAAATATGTAAAATTGTAGCTTAACTCCTACAATTATGTAAATTTTCCACTATGACAAATTTGTAACTTGTAATTTTTATTGAACAGAAACTTGTAGAATTGGAAATTGTTGGTACAATTTACAATTTACAATTTGTATTGTTTATTAAATAGGGCCCAGGTTGTAACGGGTGTACTTACAGGCCATTACGGGGTCAAAATAATCTAGGCAGATTGTCGTACGTGTAGCAAAGAAAAAAGGAATGTTATGCCCTCAGCAGACAAAGTGTAAAGAATTTTAGAGCAGGTTACCTGGGACCAAAGGAATTCAGAAATAGCTATGAAAAATCTTAAGATTCTAGGGGATAATTGCATAGAAGATCCTCATTGGTCAAAGAGTATCCGAAATAAACCCCACAGATATAAACTAAAAGAAAACACCTCACTGATCTCACTGAATAATAAAAATTGAACCGTACATCAAGATTGCCCTGCCGCATCATTTTCATTATTTTGTGTCATCCGTTTGGTAGTATAATTGTGTAACAAACTATTATATTTTTATAAACTACCTACATAAATGTGGCTTTTTGCTGTTGTGTTGTGTGGCTGTTGCACATAAAGAAAAAGATAAGATATTTGACAAAAAAGTATCCCCTTTTTTATTGCGGTGTTTTTTTTACGTTTAGAATAGGTACAATAAGTCCTTAATTTACGCGAAAATTATAACTTTATTACTTGCTCTATTGCGTAAAGTTTTAGAGAAGTGTGATTTGAAAGGAAGTTCGGAAAGCGCCATATCTCATCCCAAATGCAGAAAGGCTCTCGATGCCTCCCGGTTCGAATCTACGCAAAACTATAACGCTACAGTCCCGGGTTCGAATCCCGGTAAGGGCATTTATTTGTGTGATGATGATATTTGTTCCTGAGTCATGGGTGTTTTCTATGTATATGTATAAGCGTATATATTATACATATAGTTGCCTGCCCACAAGACAATCTATCTTGGGCTTACCGTGGGACTCCATCAATCTTTGTAAGAATGTCCTATAATATTTATTATTTTATTTTATTTCTTCTATTTTAACACCAACCAAGGAACAACTATGCCAAGTTTCAGAGCTTAATAACAAAGTGCTTTGCAATAGCATTCCTACTAATACGAAGCAGACAGGAGTAATAAATACGTGTGACGTACGCGCTACTTATTCCAGACGAAAGTAATCGATCGAGCCTCGCGCGCCGAAAAATCCGACCAAAATCCTAGTGTGATACTATACAGCACGACCACGGATGATTTTATTAATTCTGATGCGGTACAAATTCACGAAAAAAAAAGTACTTTTTTGTACTGACGTTTAAAAAAAATGTACCCTTATGATTTTGGAGTTTCGACATAGGGCCCGTGGTCGTGCTAGGTAGGTACTCCCTGGCACGACCACACTATATTTAATGAGATTTTAAATTTCTGTTGCAGTACAAATTCACGAAAAAAAATGTACTTTTTTGTACTTACCTTTTAAAAAAAAATACCCTCATGGTTTCAGAGTTTTGACATGGGGTGTGGTCGTGCTAGATAGGTGGTACTTCCTGGCACGACCACACTATATTTAATGATTTTTTTAATTTCTGTAGTGGTACAAATTCACGAAAAAAATGTACTTTTCTGTACTTACCTTTTTATAAAAATTACCCTCATGGTTTCGGAGTTTCGACATGGGTTGTGGTCGTGCTCGATAGGTACTCCCTGGCACGACCGCACTAAGTTTTTGAAGTAATTTACATAGTACAATTTCAAAACACTTGTTTAGTATTCATTTGACCATCAAATTAAACATAAGTATAGTGTGGTCGTGCCAGGAAGTACCACCTATCTAGCACGACCACACCCCATGTCAAAACTCCGAAACCATGAGGGTATTTTTTTTTAAAGGTAAGTACAAAAAAGTACATTTTTTTTCGTGAATTTGTACTGCAACAGAAATTTAAAATTTCATTAAATATAGTGTGGTCGTGCCAGGGAGTACCTACCTAGCACGACCCCGGGCCCTATGTCGAAACTCCAAAATCATAAGGGTACATTTTTTTTAAACGTCAGTACAAAAAAGTACATTTTTTTTCGTGAATTTGTACCGCATCAGAATTAATAAAATCATCCGTGGTCGTGCTGTATAGTATCACACAAATCTACACTTGAGGGGCGCGGAGTGGGCTCCCTACTAGCCTGATAAAGCATAAATGACTGTCGCTTTTAAGAAATAAACCACAAGTTCCCTTTTTTGAAACCGTCGCTAGGCAGGAAAAGCATAAAAAAGAGTCAAACGAGTTAGAAAAGACATAACGTGCAAGTTGTGTTTTTTTACATTCCGAGAGGTAAATACAATTCTAATGTAATACTAACCTTAATAAACACATAATGTACATTTATGGCTTTTTTGCATAGAAATTGAATAAAACGACAATATATGGGTTTTCTTCTTCTGAATTGAACATTGGACTTGAGAAATTAAGGTATGAGTAAAATAGCACAAGAGCATCACTTAGTACCTTTCTGTCTATGAATATACACTTATGCTTTTTCTTTGCCAAAAATGAGGCAGTTTTAAAGAAATAGCATGCAGTTATGCTTGTCTAAATCGTGATTGGTAAGAGATATCGCTACAGCGACTAGATAGAAAAATCACATTTCTCTTCCTGATGTCAAGGGTGTCAATAACTCAATTTCGTAAAAAATGTCAGTTATGGTTTTTCTCCTTCAGACGGCAGATTTGGTCTCTACCGCTGCATTTTATCCCGTTTTCGTCGCGAAGGCTGGTTATCCAGGGTTTTTCCTTATTAAAACCTTGCTTGGCTGTTCGGAGCGATGAATGTGTTGTCAGTGCTACTTCGACTAACCTCGTGTTGAAATTCCGTATATCGCGCCTGATACTTCTTTTAACCTGTCTATCAATTGTATTATATTGTTCCCTACTGTTTTTGTGGCGTTCTCGATTTTCTATTAACTGTATCGTATCCTTTGTCAATTTATTGTTATTTTTTTTTTCATATATACTGTGCAATATATTTCTAGTAGTAACAATTTAGTAGCAGATTATTTCTCCCGCGCGCCCGTAGCGGACACGTGCAATGATAGCGCTAAGGAATTTGATTCATTATGTGCACTAAATTTTTTAGATTCGGTATCTTCGGCGGTAACTGCGCAAGAAATTAAAACCTGCCAAGAGCGTGTCGGGCCACGCTCAGTGTAGGGTTCCGTAGTTTTTCGTATTTTTCTCAAAAACTACTGAACCTATTAAGTTCAAAACAATTTTCCTAGAAAGTCTTTATAAAGTTCTACTTTTGTGATTTTTTTATAGTTTTTAAACATATGGTTCAAAAGTTAGAGGGGGGGGACGCACTTTTTTTTCCTTTAGGAGCGATTATTTCCGAAAATATTAATATTATCGAAAAACGATTTTAGTAAACCCTTATTCATTTTTAAATACCTATCGAACAATATATCACACGTTGGGGTTGGAATGAAAAAAAAAATCAGCCCCCACTTTACATATAGGGGGGGTACCCTAATAAAACATTTTTTTCATTTTTTATTTTTGCACTTTGTTGGCGTGATTGATATACATATTGGTATCAAATTTCAGCTTTCTAGTGCTTACGGTTACTGAGATTATCCGCGGACGGACGGACGGACAGACATGGCGAAACTATAAGGGTTTCTAGTTGACTACGGAACCCTAAAAAAGCTACCGAAGTCGATTCAATTCTTAAAACGGTAATTAAATACATGAACAAGGGTTGGCCGCGTAAAATTAAATGTAAATCGGTCTAACCTTATTATAATTGCAGAAGTGATTTACAATTCTAAAATGGATCTTTATTACGAGGGCTTAAGGTCGTAATTCCATTATCACTTAGAGAGCGCATGTTAAATGAATTGCATAGCACGCACTTAGGTATAGTTAAAATGAAATGCAACGCGCGCAGTAGGATGTGGTGGCCGGGTATCGGCTAGGACAGGATATCGAGCGCTGCGCGGGCGCCTGCATGGCCTGCGTGGCGCTGCGGCCGGCGCCCCCGCGGGAGCCGCCGGCGCCGTGACCGCGCGCGCCCCACCCTTGGCACCGGGTACACATCGACTATATGACGATAGGGCAAAAAGTATACTAATATACTTAATTGTAGTCGATTCGTATTAGTAGCAAGTGTAACTGGTATACTGTAACCGTTCTTGTGAATTAAATGTTAATTAACCCTTAATTGCCTGATTTTTAGGGTTCCGTACCAAAAAGGTACAAAAGGTACCCTTATGGCGACGCTCTGTCCGTCTGTCTGTCACATTTCTAAATATGTCAAGAACTACTTATGCTATCGACTTAAAATTTGGAATATTTATGAACATCGTGAACCTCTACAATCTGAAAGTATTTTATTTTTAATTTATTAATATTAATTATAGAAAATGGCCAAATTCAAAGGGGGCAAACTATAAATGTCAAGTTACTAGGTCAAGCAGGGTATCGTTTGAAAGAGCTCAAACTGTACATATCAAAACAATTTTTCATATTTTTGGTGTGGAAAAAAATCGTTTTTTGAAGGAAAATGTAAAAAAAAATTACTCCCGCCCCCCTTATCTCCGAAGTTTACCAACGAGAATTTATGAATTTTTTACCGAATATGGCTATTATAATAAATATAAAAGAAAAAATAAAATCGTACACGTATCTTTAATTTTTTTTTGATTTGTAAATAAATTTACATTTTCTTTACACTTTTAGATTTACATTTTCAATTTTACCACCCTTGCGAGTGTTTATTGTACCTGTAATTTTTACTGAATAACAATAAAAATATCTTATTTCAAATAAAGGAAATATGATTAATATCGGTTAACACTTTCGCTACCAAGAACCCGACTGTCGGGCACACCGCTCGTAGAAGCGTAGCCGATTACATGGGTTTCCCCGTATGTAGCGAAAATGTCGTAGCGCCGCGTAGAGCCCGGTTTCGAAAGTGTTCACAAAAAATAATAGTCCCATAAGAATCATCTTCCATACTTTAAGCTGGCACACATTAGTTTACTTAATTTGCCGATAGATGTCGCTGTACGTTGAGCGCTCATTTCCTACATCGAGTTGTTTCTGATATATTAAAATGGGGGCGGGCCAGGATCAAGAGCATCCTTATGACAATGTTGTAACGTAAACTATTGACGTCAAATTGTCTTGATTTTCATTGGTCGTTGTTTAATAATAAAATTGTATATTCAATATTACTCGTTATGTGGGAAATTGAGTCTTGAGGGATTTAGTTAAGTCTGTAGAGTTATATGAATTACATTTGATGATATTGAAAGTTTGTACGGAACCCTTGGTGGGCGAGTCCGACTCGCACTTGACCGGTTTTTATTTTATTTTTTAACAATTTACAAATAAATGACACCAGATAGTGGTATAAATATGCTGAGTATTGGAAAAATGATGAAAAAATCTCCCACGTTTTTTTGTAATATGAAACAGTCTAATCAAAAAAAGATTTTTATACTAGCAAATTGAAAAGTTAGAAAATTGCTTAGTATTTTATCGTGAAAAACTATTAAATCTACTATTAATTCAATGTTTGTGATGTTTGGAAAAAAATCCATCACCAAGCAAAGAAGGGTTAATTATACGTATATAAACGACACGAAGTTTAATTCGAACACAACAGCTCACATTTGCGAGTAGCGGTGTCAGTGGTGACGCTTGCGAGTTTTGGCGGCGCGGAGCCGCCCCTTGAGTTCATGCGGCGCAGAGCCGATTCGACCCGGCGACTTTTTATGACGTGAATGAATTCAACTTTCTATTCCTGAAGGTAAATTGATTCATGTCATAAAAAGCGTGGGAGAGAAGTCATTTACTTAATGCTCATGTGAATTGGTTCGAAGATTATATACAGGTAATGTCTTTGAACAGTTTGTTAAAAATCTTAGGACCGCATAGTCCTGGAGGACTTAGTCAGACGACGGAGTTGTTGTGGAGTTGTTACATATGTCTTTGGCCCCTACAGTTCATGACTACGCCATCTAGTAAACGATACGTGACATACAAAGTGAGAAAGTGACCACTTCCAAAGAGTATCTAGTATTATAGAGTTACTGTCGAAGTAAAATTTGTAATCACAGTGCATCGACTGCCATCTCTTGACATAGGCTTAAAACTTTTGAACTTCAGTTTTGATAATTTGGTCCATATAGGCTACTTGACCCTTTTTTAAAGTCTTTCTTATTATTATTAATTACTGTCCAATGAACCTAAAAAAAAAATATCATATTTCATTACGACTTGAAAAACGAAAAAACATTTTTAAAGTATACTTTCACTTAATCAGGCAAAAACAACATTAGCCATGTTAATCTATAGATTGTCATGTGCATAACGTCAATCGAATTGAACGCAAAATTTTCTGACATTTATGTCTGAGGCATAAAGTTCATCATGTCAGTGAATACTTGACATAAAGTTAAGTTAGGTTCTATGACGTCATTACATCGCTGGCAGCGTTTTCGGTGGCCAAAGTAAAAAAAAAATATTACACACATTTTCAATTGAAAATACGTAGTCATTATACACTTTTAATACCCACAATTTATAAACATTGGTTTCTTATGTCAAATACTACAGGAAACAACCATTTTTTGTGCCAAATTCGATACGAGTCTAGTAGCCTATTCTTAGCTTGATATGTGTTAAAATGTCAAATATTAATATTAGCGCCACCTAGCTGAGCGTACCCCAAAGGTGTAATGACATCTAGGCCACAGTACCTTTTTCTGTATGGTACTGAGGTATGTTTTTTTCTTAGATTTTATCTGTCTATACGGGGTTATATATGCTTTTGCCACTACTTGCATATACAAATAACTTTCATCCTTCAGTCAGAAATGCTAACGCCATCTAGGGCCGGTGTTTGATACCAGCTTGTTCAGTGTACAGGCGGGGAACTATCGGCGATAGAACTGACTCTTGTTCGCCAGTGGGCGCTATAGGGACAAAGCTGTTTTTTAAACACAAACAATACAACTATAATACAACCCTTAGGGTGTTATCCCGAGAGCTATCCGATCTTGCTACTACCAAAGACATATGTAACTCCGTATAGACAGATAAAGTCTAAGAAAAACCGTAGGTATGTACCTTAAAACCATATAGAAAAAGGTACGGTGACCTAGAGGTAGATGGCGATACACCTTTGGGGGATGCTCGGCTAGATGTCGCTAATATTAATATTTTTTAACCAACGAACTCATATAAGCATAGAAGTCGCCTTTAAGAACATTACCGTTCAAATTCTCGGCACCGTTATGAACACATACAATTACGCCTACATTTACACAAAAAATACGTTTACAGACCCTGTAATCAAAACTGGTAAACAAAATTATAGTCATCTGGGGGCACGGCAGTGCCCCCGCCAAGTCGAGCAAAAAGAGGCACGGCCGTACCATCCTTTTCTCGAAGCATTTCAGACCATTTTCAACCCCTTGTTACTCCGTTCTGGATAAAACTAGAAGCCTCAATTTTCAGCACCCAAGTAGTCATTGTATAAACACGGTATATTCCAAATTTCATTAAATTTGAACCAATAGTTTAGGAATAATTACTAAGCAAAGTTTCTTAGTTTTGTCACTGACACACGATCATCAATGATAATAAGACACTTCTAGTACACTTGGAAACTTCGAATTTAGAATACAGTAAGTGTTTAGTCACACAAAACACACAAAAATTAAGAAATGTTGCAATTTCATTCCAGGTTTTTAGATACATCAACTGCATAAATAACTATGTAATCTCCTATCAATATATGGGATTACCAAGTTATATTTACAGTTGATTTGCAGTGAATACCTAAATCAGTGTACTTGTCTATGTAAAATAATAAATTTATACAGATGCCCGGTGTGGTGATGGGTTAAAAATCTCACAACCCCATTTCCTCACATGGAAGTCGTAGAAGTCAACTATGGGATATGGATTCCATTGTGGTGTGTGTGAATAGGCTGACAACCCTTTAATAATTTGCCAACGGTGGCACTGAAAAGTGTAGTTTCATGTGCTCTGCCTACCCTGTTTGGGAATACATATCTGTGTAAACGAAATTTTCAAGCAATCAGTTTTCCTACATCACCAACCGCATAACTAACTTTGTAATCCCATATCAATATATAGGATTGCAAGGTTACATGTGCAGTAATTACAGTGAATAAATCAGTGTGTTGTAAAATACAATTAAATAATACGTACCTAAATATTATGTTCAAATGTGAAAACTTGTATGTTTCGTTAAGTCGTTAATAGTAGGTACAGTCGAAATCATAAATATATGTACATTTTGTTTTCAACTAATTTGCAATGGGTTAAGGTGAAAGAATGTGTAGCTGATTAAGCGTAGAGCAAGTAGAGCGACCGCTCTAGGCGCCAAATGGTAAGGGGGCCACCAAAATCGTAAAGCTACATGTGAAAAAAAATCAAATAAAAGTATTACTTAGATTGCGTGGGCGCGTACATATTCCAAAATAGCGAGAGGTGTCAGGAATTAATTCAGATATTGAAGTGATTGTGGAACGATGTAAAAAAACCGGCCAAGTGCGAGTCGGACTCGCGCACCGAGGGTTCCGTACAAACCTGCAAGGTTTACAAAGTTCGTTCATTACGACAATCGAGTCATAATATATATTTTGTAATGTAACTAAAAATTTAAGGTTTTCGGAATTTTTCCTTTATGTGTGCTATAAAACGTTGCTTCATGCCAAATTTCAAGATTCTAGGTCGACTGGAAGTACCCTTTAGGTTTTGATTCCCTTGCGAGTACTTGCGAGTTTCAAAATATGCAGCTTAAATTGCTGTTTCTTTTGATTGCGTTGACATAGAAGTTTGATTTTGTTACAGCTTAAAGGTATTATAGACCTAAGTATTTGGTATGAATTTCAATTTAATACCTCTACGCGTTTATGAGGAAATGGGTAGTAAGGTTAAAATTATTAAAAAAAAAAATATTATGTGATGTAACTAAAAATTTATGGTTTTCGTAATTTTTCCTTTATCTATGCTATAAGACGTTGCTTCGTACCAAATTTCAAGATTCTGAGTTCACGGGAAGCACCCTGTAGGTTTTGATTCCCTTGCAAGTGTCGAAAATTTGCGGCATAAACGGCTCTATCTTTTGATTGCGTTGGCTTAGAAGTTTGATTTTTTCACAGCTTCAAGGGACAGTAGACCTGAGTAATTGATATAAATTTCAGCTTCATACCTCCTTGCGTTCCTGAGAAAAAGGGTCTTGACAGACGGACGGACGGACAGACGGACAACAAAGTGATCCTATAAGGGTTCCGTTTTTTCCTTTTGAGGTACGGAACCCTAAAAATGTCGCAGTGTACAACATTCATAAGGCGCTTCCTGCTGCTAAGGTGCCATGAAAGGAGGATTTTAGTCATTGACAAACCTTTGAAAGACAATACCTATTCTATTGAAATTGTATCAATTATGTGGTGTTGCCTTACATCAAATAAAGTTACGTAGTTACAAAGTTACGTCGTAATCCAAATAATTAAAATACAGTCCGAAGTGGAGTTCTCCATAAAGCTAAAGCCGCCAAAGGCGCAAAACGTCTCAGACAGTCAAAGGAGCGTAAGCGTGATGATGAGCACACTAGGGAACCGAAGTGACCTACTGAAAAAAAAAACATCGAAATGGGCATGCTGACAGAGTTACTAAACCTATAAGTATATTTGGCCTATGAAAGCCAAGGGCTTTTATATAATCTCCCCCTTCCTCTCCACTTGCGGGTTAAGTCTTGATAAATTGAGTCAATAATAGGAAAAAAATTCGCTTTCGCTTCGCACTTAGTCAAAATTTCGCGTTTGCTACGCTCACGTTCTTATTTAAAGTCGGGTTTCTGACTCTGTTATGTCGTAGGTACAGTCACGGACATTAATTGTTGATCCACTTCTAGCTCATTTTATACTGGAACGTCATAGCTTGACTACGCTTAACTGTGAGATGTCCTGTATAAAATAAGCTAGAAGTGGATCAACAATTAAAGTCCGTGACCGTACATGAACACGATATCCCCTATCAGCCCCAGAGCCATATACCTATTAGGGCGTTTATGAGAAGGTTCAAATGTATAATGTATATTAAGCTTATAAATAGGAAAGAAGGAAAAAAGTTGGACTATCAACAGAGAGTACAAAAAGAAATGAGATCCCATGAAAAACAAAACTTGTAAAAACACCAAGTCTTCGCAACTCAGTTCTTCTGGCGTAAAAAGAGTTGAGATCCCTGTAATACCAAGTCGGTTAATTTATTCAGTCCCTACTTAAAGGACCTTCTGCCACAAGTTATTACGTAGTTTACCTATAGCTAACCTAATAACATATTACTCATAGCGATCATATCAATATGAAAAGTATTTCATGTTTTAAAGAAAATGGACTGACTTGGCAATCGCATGAACAACTTTGTCATCGGTGTAAGTAATATGATAACTTGTGAGATACATTGTATTTTCATGCGATTGCCAAGTCAGTCCATTTTCTTTAAAACATGAAATACTTTTCATATTGATATGATCGCTATGAGTAATATGTTATACGCTATGAGTAATATGTACAATATATTAAAAAAGATTATTTTAATTCACTAAAAATCAGGCGAATTTGGTATCAGGACTATTGTTTTAAATTCGACTACCTACTTTAATGTATGACCTTTAAGAAACAACAACTTTAACAAACACATTAAGAAACCTCCTATTTTTAACCGACTTCAAAAAAGGAGGAGGTTCTCAATTCGACTGAATGTTTTTTTTTTTTTTTGTATGTATGTTACTCGATATCTCCGAGAATTGTGGACCGATTTTCAAAATTTTTTTTTGATCGAACAGGTATAACCCCGAGATGGTCCCATTGGCACCAAGTCGGGGTCTGATGATGGGATCTTGGAGAAATCGAGGGAACTCTTCAAATGTTATAGGCACATGTAATGTTTTTAATGTATTTTTCAAAGGTACACCAGTATTTACGCCTGATGGTAATAATTTTATGTGGCTGAGCTGATGATGGAAGGTCAACTCCTCAATGGTTAGGAGTTAAAGGATAATTCTTTCACTACTGTACATATATTCGGATTGATACATATAATATCAATAGGAACCACTAAAAATCAACAAATAAATAAACTTTTTAACAAAAAATAAAACCGCCTTCAAAAAAAAGCGCGTTACAAAACACGTAGAAACTAAAAAGCAAAAAACAATAAACCTTTGAATTCAGATTTCTTATCGTATTGCAATAATCTAAACATCCAAATTATAAAAAAATCAATTATTTTTGGAGTCGGGGCCAGCCTGAGTATGGTTGGGTGGGGCCAAACAGGCAATATAGCAAGGCGACGAACAGGTCTGGCACCGACTACAAAAATAATTGATTTGTTTATAATTTGGATGTTTAGATTATTGCAATACGATAAGAAATCTGAATTCAAAGGTTTATTATTTTTTGCTTTTTAGTTTCTACGTGTTTTGTAACGCGCTTTTTTTTGAAGGCGGTTTTATTTTTTGTTGTGAATGATACTTAGCTTCGTAGTAGCAAAAAGCGGACTAATTAAATTAGTTATGACACAAGCAATAAAAGTACAAGTGAAGTTATGGTTGTTTTGTATATACATTATGTGTTGAAACACTACCCTAAAAACAAAACGGAAGTTCAACATTTTACTAGCTCGGAATATCATTCACGGCAAAAATTATATCAGCAAAATAATTGGAACAGACTTTTCGTTAAGATCAAAATAAAAAGAATAAAAAATAATCCACCTTTAAATGCACGCCAAGAAGCACTAAAACCTGTACTGAAAGAAGTATTTTCATATTTTTCATTTACCTACAAACTCTATTATTGACGATGTGATTTTCTGCATTATTTTAAAAGTGAGTATTTACTGTATTTATTCATATTTTCATTATATCGCGGTATAATAATATATTTTTCATCACATTTGCTGTTTAAAGGTATTATTACGTCTACGTGTACTGAAGCATAATGTACTATTTTATTCCCAAGGGAATAATGGATTTAGTTTTAAAAATAATTACAATCCGTACAATACTTCAGGCAAAGGATGTTTTTCAATCTGCCAAGGATTTTTATTGCAAAACCAAAATTTATCTATTAAACTATAAAAGATTTATACAGTATGAAAAATGCATTTTTAGTGTTTTGCATTTATTTCGTAAACTTAACTGAGATAAATTGTTATCTTAATTTATAATCTGACAACATGCTCTCTACTCGCGCTTGACCGCGTGCGTACGCGGCGGAGAGTACAACAGATCAAAATATTGAACTGAATAAAAGATAAGTGAAATTTTAGTTCAATCATAATGATTATTTGAACATTGCATTTAATTTATACGCAGTATTTTCGAGTTTGTTTTCGTTCAAAAAGTGTTTGTTATCAAAAACAATGGATTTAATATGAATAATCTGATGTAAATCAAGATACAAGTGACTGGTCGCAATGCAAATATGACGTCAACTCAACATTTATCATTTTCATAAGTTTATATACCCGAACCACATATTAATCTGATGCTACGTCTCTCGATCATGTATCTGTTTATCTTCAAGACTAATTTAGTCTTAAGTTAACTATATTGTACGAAGATAAATATAATCAACTTTCAGTAACTAAGATTTGTGTAAAATATGCATCCAAAATAGCATTTACGTAAAGTTACTCTTTTTTAGGGTTCCGTAGTCAACTAGGAACCCTTATAGTTTCGCCATGTCTGTCTGTCCGTCCGGCCGTCCGTCCGTCCGTCCGTCCGCGGATAATCTCAGTAACCGTTAGCACTAGAAAGCTGAAATTTGGTACCAATATGTATATCAATCACGCCAACAAAGTGCAAAAATAAAAAATGGAAATAAATGTTTTATTAGGGTACCCCCCCCCCCTACATGTAAAGTGGGGGCTGATATTTTTTTTCATTCCAACCCCAACGTGTGATATATTGTTGGATAGGTATTTAAAACCGGCCAAGAGCGTGTCGGGCCACGCTCAGTGTAGGGTTCCGTAGTTTTCCGTATTTTTCTCAAAAACTACTAAACCTATCAAGTTCAAAACAATTTTCCTAGAAAGTCTTTATAAAGTTCTATTTTTGTGATTTTTTTCATATTTTTTAAACATATGGTTCAAAAGTTAGAGGGGGGACGCACTTTTTTTTCCTTTAGGAGCGATTATTTCCGAAAATATTAATATTATCAGAAAACGATCTTAGTAAACCCTTATTTATTTTTAAATACCTATCCAATAATATATCACACGTTGGGGTTGGAATGAAAAAAAAAATCCGCCCCCACTTTACATGTAGGGGGGGTACCCTAATAAAACATTTTTTTCCATTTTTTATTTTTGCACTTTGTTGGCGTGATTGATATACATATTGGTACCAAATTTCAGCTTTCTAGTGCTAACGGTTACTGAGATTATCCGCGGACGGACGGACGGACGGACGGACAGACAGACATGGCGAAACTATAAGGGTTCCTAGTTGACTACGGAACCCTAAAAATGAATAAGGGTTTACTAAGATCGTTTTTTGATAATATTAATATTTTCGGAAATAATCGCTCCCAAAGGAAAAAAAAGTGCGTCCCCCCCCTCTAACTTTTGAACCATATGTTTAAAAAATATGAAAAAAATCACAAAAGTAGAACTTTATAAAGACTTTCTAGGAAAATTGTTTTGAACTTGATAGGTTCAGTAGTTTTTGAGAAAAATACGGAAAACTACGGAACCCTACACTGAGCGTGGCCCGACACGCTCTTGGCCGGTTTTTTTTTAACTGATTTACTAACACTAGATTCTGATATATAAGTGTTTGCGTTCAGTCTCAATTCAATCACATTTTTGATGCCTGTTGAACAATATTATTATGTATAAAAAGTTTTCAGTCAATATAATTTTAATTTTATTTTGGTTCTCAGACGATTACGTGGTTTCTTTGAAATTTAACCAAAAAACATAGGGTACATACATTATGGACCAGTTGTATTGTATTTGTCCCCCAGTCGAGATTTGCCCCACTGTATCTTATTTAAAAATGTTTTAAGTTTCTTATGTATCTCATCCAAATAGCCATTATCTTTAGCTCATAGTAACAATAAGTCTTAATATGCAACCATAATTAAATATATACAAATTTTCTATTAACGCAGGCGAATTTCCCACAAAAAGTTCGTCGCGCGACTCGCGCGTCGTCAGTCACATGTTAGGCAACCACAGTAGCCTGTGTGCGTTCGCGACTTTTAATGAAATCACATGAATACCAAAAGTTTAAGTTTACAAAACCCTTTACCCTTTAAGTTTACAAAATTCACTGAAAAATTATTTGAATTCTCACTACAACGTTAACTGGAATAATCATTTTAAACTTTATCGTCACGCTACACTGTCATCTGAGTTTAAATTTGTCATAACCAAAAATGTGTTTATCTACAATTCACTTACCAAAAAAAATATCTGTAATGACTTTTACAACCGAAAATTAATTATTCGCTAACTAAAACCAACAGGGATTGCACATTAAGATCAAATTAAATCTTACACACAAAATAATACGACGTATTAGATTTAAATGACTACTTTATTTACTTTGGAGTTTTAAAACTACCTGCAACTTCATCACGAATTTAATTAAATTTTTAAACAGTTACAAATATAGTTTGTAAGTACAATCTCCAAATAACTTACATCTTGTTATTAACCATAAACTCATTGAATGAAGTACATTATTATTAATGTCAAAATAGGGTGCGTATCGATCGATATAACTTTTTTCATATATTATTATTGAATCATATAACAGCAAATAATAATATACTAACAAATTGTATAATTCTTATTTAATATAATGATCATTTTTAGGGTTCCGTAGTCAACTAAGAACCCTTATAGTTTCGCCATGTCTGTCTGTCCGTCCGTCCGTCCGTCCGCGGATAATCTCAGTAACCGTAAGCACTAGAAAGCTGAAATTTAGTACCAATATGTATATAAATCACGCCAACAAAGTGCAAAAATAAAAAATGGAAAAAAATGTTTTAATAGAGTACCCCCCCTACATGTAAAGTGGGGGCTGATATTTTTTTTCATTCCAACCCCAACGTGTGATATATTGTTGGATAGGTATTTAAAAATGAATAAGGGTTTACTCAAATCGTTTTTTGATAATATTAATATTTTCGGAAATAATCGCTCCTAAAGGAAAAAAAAGTGCGTCCCCCCCCCTCTAACTTTTGAAACATATGTTTAAAAAATATGAAAAAAATCACAAAAGTAGAACTTTATAAAGACTTTCTAGGAAAATTGTTTTGAACTTCATAGGTTCAGTAGTTTTTGAGAAAAATACGAAAAACTACGGAACCCTACACTGAGCGTGGCCCGACACGCTCTTGGCCGGTTTTTTTCGAATAATATTTATTATAACGTACTTTGAGTATGCTGCGAGTGGTTCAGGCATTTTTAGAATCCAGCTTGGAACACTTGGAGGCATTGGTAATTTTTTCTTTGTATATCACATTTATTTAATGTTTATAATGCTTATTTCCGATAATAATTAAATTGTAAAACACAAATTCTTTCTAAAGCACAGTTAGAATAAGAAAATGTACAATAAATTAGATCCATCATTTACCAAAAAAGTAGATTAGGTTAGAACTGTGACCCCTACACATTCCGCGCTGTTACCAGAAAAAATGGTTAGGTTAGGTTAGAACTGTGACCCTTAAACATATGCACTGCTATCAGAAAAGTAGGTTAGGTAAGGTCAGAACTGTGATCCCTTCAAAAAATAATAAAATTAATTCATGAAATGTTTTATAGGTACTGTTTGCTAGTTATATTATACTAGTCGTATATCAGTAGATAGTTATACCGGGTGACCTCTATTTCGCCTATCATTAATTCGCATAATTTGAATTCGCATAACAGATTTGGCATAACATAATTGTTCATAACATTGAATAAGCATAATATTAAAAATGCATAATTCTTATTTCGCATAACAATGAATCTGCATAATTGAAATTTGCATACTATTATTTCGTATAACTTTAATTATCCTAAAATGAATTGCCATACTTACTAACTGTATGGAGAAAGCGATTGGATCAATCAGAGGCTGATTTTCCAATTTCGAGCGCTCGATTTTGAGTGTTTAATTTTATACTGTCTCACTTATTAAGCATGAAAAAAATAGGGGTAAGTAAGGTACAGCGGGGCAAATCTCGAGTGGGGGGCAAATATAACTGGTCAATTTCTTCCATGTTTTACCACAGAATATATAATAGTACAAGTACAGAAGGCCCACTGCTTTGATGTTCCCGAATTGCCGCCTTTTTAAATACCTACAAAATTCTAACAAAGAAACGAGCCGCACGTGCGCGGCGTCCGGTGATAGGGTTACCAATGGATCCATACGAATTAATACTCACATAAAATGTTATACTGTTATATTCAAGTCTTGGGGGTTTAGGCTCATGACTACATATTCCCAATCCTACAGATTCTCTAATCTACAGAGTCCCAATTTAACAGATAACCAATTATACAGATTCCCAATTCAACAGATAACCAATTACACAGGTTCCTAATTTAAGAGATAACCAATTATACAGATTCTCAATTCCACAGATTCTCTATAATACGGATTCCCAATTTAACAGATAACCAATTACACAGGTTCCCAATTCTACATCTTCTTTATTCCACAGCTTCTTATCTCTACAGTTTCCCAATTAGACAAACTCCTAACTGCACAGATTCTTTAGTTTATTTATTATCTATTATAAAACAGAGCCGCTTTCTTTGTAGTCAGATGAAAAACTTTGGTTAAATTTTTAAACTTTACAACTTAGCATCCTTCAAAATGACAGCCAGTAATTATATTCATAGAAATAGTTTTTATCTAATTTGATACAACATACTCAAATAACATATAATATTTTTATGGTGCTATTATAATATTTAATAATATTGTATAAATATATAACATACAATCACGCCTGTATCCCATAAAGGGGTAGGCAGAACACATGAAACTACTAAAGCTTTAGTGCCACTCTTGGCAAATAAGGGGTTGAAAGAAAACGAAACTGTGACATTATGTATTACATAAATATATGTATTACAGTAAAATTGAAAATAGAACACATATTTTCAAATATGGCCGTACTAATAGTATAATCTGTAGAATTGGGAATATGTAGGACTGGAAATCTGTTGGACTGTGAATCTGTAGAATTGGGAGTTTGTGGAAATGGGATTCTGTATAATTACGAATATGTTGAATTGAAATTTTGTAGAATACCAATTATGTAAAATTGTGAATGTGTAGAATCAAGATTCTGTAAAATTTAAATTATGTAAAATTGGGAATCTGTAGAATTGTGAATATGTAGAATCAAGATTCTGTAAAATTTAAATTATGTAGAATTGGGAGCCTGTAGAGATAGAAATCTGTAATACAAATCTGTAGAACTGGGCCTAAACCGTCTTGGGTACTTTCTAGGTACATACACTGTACTTCATACATTTTTGTTCAAGTTCCAACATCACAAGCCTTATTGAACTTTTCCGTGGGACTTAATCAATAGTAGATCTGTGTAAGAATGTCTTATGGTATTAATTTTATTCAATATGTCTATTTAACTAAGTATTATTAGCCATTCGACACGCGGATACCGCTTAAAAAAACCTCGCGACGTAAAGTAACAATATAAAGTGCAAACGTGCATTCCGTGAGAACGCGCGCCACTCCTGAGTAGGCCGCGAACTCGCGGCCGCCAGGATGTACTTGTAGCGCGGCGATAGAATCGCGGAGTGAGCCGCCCCTGTAGGCCTAGCACATGATGGCCGCGGGAGTATGTCGCCGCGAGATAGACTACCCGTCCTTATGTCATTAATACAGTTAGAAGAAGACGTGGCATCTATCTCGCGGCGACATACTCCCGCGGCCATCATGTGCTAGGCCTACTGGTTTTACAATGTTTGCATTATTTTATGCCAATTCATATTAGGAGTATTCAGTTATGCGAATTAATATAGACCCAGTTATACCTTATAACGGTTATTATAAATTAGTGGTATACGAAATAATAATTATACAAAATAAAATTAGATATTTTGTGGTTATACCAAATGTTAATTATGTCAAATGAGTGATTATATCCTTTAAATATATACCAAATGTTACTATACCAATCATTACACACCCGTCAAACTAAATCTCAATTTTCTGTTGTGGGTAAGTTAACGTACGTTAACACTTCTGAAATGTGGAGGTTCACCAATATCCTACTCTAAATATTATCTACAACAAGGGGTACTCGCGTACCTGCGAGAGACCTTTCTGACTGATCTTTCACGATGTGCTCTCTTTGACCACCTCGACGCAAGAGAACGAGCCAGTCGTGTCTCTCCCCCGTGTTGCCAGTAGTATGATATTATTTTACGAATTACCACATTTAGGGTAACGTAATAATGTTGCCACACTTCAAGTGTATTTACTGCTATCGTAAGTGTAATTATAAATAAATCATGACAACTGTCACTTTTTTATGTTTAATTACTTCCACCTTTTTACTGTTTTAAACGTTTTATAAATAGTTTACATTGCTTTATTTTAAAATAAGTATAAACTCGTGAAATATGGTTACAACATTGGCTTTATGGGGATTATTACAAAGTTAAAACATTGACCGCCATTTTGGTGCAATGATTTTCCTAATACGGGCGGTAACCGGTGCTCTGGTACCGGTTAAATGCTTCCTAACTCTATTACTGGCATGATGCAATATGCACTTAACGGTTGACAGAGCCAATGAAGGGGTCGACAAAATGTTTTGATGCAACCGGCCCTATGTAAATATGTCTCCTTGGCAATATCCAACGCAACCCTTTATGAGAGTACCTACATAATTATCGATTTCGTAGGCCCAATAAACAAACACACTTATTGTAGTGGATGTTTATACCAAATGGGTCGAATGTTACGATATAAAAAACAATACATCGTCAGTAAAAGTTATTGAAAAATTGTACCTATAATTTCGTTCGGTTTGGCGTGCCCCAGACAAAAGTCAGTGACAATGGTACACCATTTATTGCGTTACAATTTGAATCATTTTGTGCTACAATGGTATCACACATATAACTTTGACGGTACTTATATCAATTATACCTAATACGTGACAATTTAACTCAAGTAACAGTAAAAATACACTTTAATCAACACAATGCCAGCTACTAATACTAGTACTAATACTACTAATCAAGGCCAAGAGCGATTAGTGTTTATGAAAACAACGGCACCCGCAATGTTTACTCTTCCGACAGTACTAGAAGCTGGAACAGAGTCGTCGGGGGAGGAGAGTACCGGAATAGATTTATAATGGCTTTTCTCGCGTTAGAAATAGACAAGAAATAGCTTATGTCACTCTCCATTCCTTCAATTATCTCCACTTAAAAAATCACGTCAATTTGTCGCTCCGTTTTGCCGTGAATGCATATCACCTCCGTGAATGCATATACGTGCCGCCCACACCGCCCGCGCTCCCCACGACTGCGGCTGCCGAGAGCGCCGCAATCGGGTCGTCATGGCATCGCCACCGCCGGTGGCTTCGATTATCCCGTCAAACGTTCCAATAGCAAAAGAGATCGCCCTAAAAATAGGCACGTATTTCACCGGTCGACTAAATAACCAAATTTGGGCAGTTCAAAAAAATTGGGGCTCCACATGGTTTTCATCGATTTTTGACCAGATTTGAGGTGAAATTCCTATTTGCACATAGTTAGAATTAAAAGACCAACGGCCATCGGTTCTTCATTATTTTATCTCTTTTCGTAAAAGCCGTATTTTGAAGAAAAATAATACTTATTATATGTATTTTTACACATGGTCTTAAAAAAACACTTTTATCGGATTTTAGTGAAGGGTATTCACATACATGAAATCGACATGTTTGGATTTGCCCTTGACTTTTCTAAAAATACAAGAGAGATTTTAATTTTAAAGTAATTGAAACAAAAGTTATTACCAAAAAACCAGTTATTGACCCTAATTTTTAGGGTTCCGTAGTCAACTAGGAACCCTTATAGTTTCGCCATGTCTGTCTGTCCGTCCGTCCGTCCGTCCGTCCGTCCGTCCGTCCGTCCGTCCGTCCGTCCGTCCGTCCGCGGATAATCTCAGTAACCGTAAGCACTAGAAAGCTGAAATTTAGTACGAATATGTATATCAATCACGCCAACAAAGTGCAAAAATAAAAAATGGAAAAAAGTGTTTTATTAGGGTACCCCCCCTACATGTAAAGTGGGGTTTGATTTTTTTTTTCATTCCAACCCCAACGTGTGATATATTGTTGGATAGGTATTTAAAAATGAATAAGGGTTTACTAAGATCGTTTTTTGATAATATTAATATTTTCGGAAATAATCGCTCCTAAAGGAAAAAAAAATGTGTCCCCCCCCCTCTAACTTTTGAACCATATGTTTAAAAAATATGAAAAAAATCACAAAACTAGAAATTTATAAAGACTTTCTAGGAAAATTATTTTGAACTTGATAGGTTCAGTAGTTTTTGAGAAAAATACGGAAAACTACGGAACCCTACACTGAGCGTGGCCCGACACGCTCTTGGCCGGTTTTTTTTTCAACTTTGATGCCAAATATCACAGAAACAATGAGCTGTGAACCAATTATGAGATACTATTTTGTTTAAAGACGATGCTGTTAATATGATAGGCTTTAGAAACTATCATAATATCAACGGATGCAAATCGAAGGTCATTGGGGCATGGAACGCCCTTAAAAATAATAGTTTGGCGACTAAAATGGGGCCTCAAAATGAGGTAGCATTTTAATTTCGTTACCATAGAGTATATTGAATTACGGTATAGAGTTATCAGTCAAGATTTTCGAATGCAGCACCATCTATTATAATATATAAGTTACGACAACTTTTCATTTGCCTTTCCATGCTTAAAGGTTTCTTATAGTACGTAAAACATTTGGACTCTTTAGACATGGAACGACACATATTTATGGCGGGATTTGAATCTGAGCAAAAAAACGAACTTGTTTTCCAAATTCGAAAAATTTGGACATCAAAAAATACTTATACATTTTACGGGGCCAAGTCGTTAGCCAGTTTGCAGTGGTAATAGTAACATCTAGTGACTTCTACTACGGTATATTTGTACGCATGAATTTGCGTTAAATTGTTGTTCACGCCCTCTATCGCATCCCATGTCCTAAGTATATCAGATTTACTATTTCCTTTGACTGAAAACACCGTGGTCGTTACAGATACAGTTTATTCCAATGCAAGTACTAACTATTTATTTGACGGCTGAACGGAAAACGGCTGTCTATTAACACATTCAGTACCGCGGACTCCCCTCCGGCGTCCACATCTCGTAGCTGCTACGCGCTACATATGGGATCTGCTGTGTTATCGGCTACGCTGGTAACGCAGAGCACTCGCCGGCATTGAATATGTTAATATAAACAATTCTTTTAAAATATTTATATAGCAAATAAACATAAAAAATACATTTAAAATTTGTAGATCGGCACTCAAGCTATCATTTTAATAAAAAAAAACCGGTCAAGTGCGAGTCGGACTCGCTCACCGAGGGTTCCGTAGAAACTCTCAATAGTTGAATCATCAAAATGTTATTAATACAGATTTGACTACAGATTTGACTAAATCCCTCAAGACTCAATTTCCTACACACTCCACTCGTATTTCCCCACCAGTTGAAATAATTTTTTTCCAGGTCGTCGCACCATCTCCTTTTTGGTCTACCTGAACCCCTACCTACACCATCTATCGTAGTCCGTGGGTCCCACTCGGTAACCATTTTGGCCCACCTTTCAGGATGCATGCGGCAGACGTGTCCAGCCCAGTCCCACTTAAGCTTAGCGGTCTTGGCACCTACATCTACTACTCGAGTTCTGCAGCGCAGTTCCGTGTTTCTGATTCGATCAGTTCTGCGAACACCCAGTATACTGCGCTCCATCGCCCGTTGACAAACCTTGACTTTAAAGCCTCCGTTAACGACCACGTTTGAGCACCATAGGTTAGGATAGGCAGGACACACATGTCAATGAGTTTGCGCTTGAGACACAGGGGAAGGTCACCCTTCAATAGCGCTTTCATGGACCAGGAGCTCTTCCAGGCGTTTTCGATGCGTCTATTGACTTCTAGAGTTTGCCTGTTTTCGAAGGATGCTTATGCAATTTCCCACATAACAAGTAATATTTTAATATACAATTTTATTGTTAGACAACGTCCAAATAAATCAAGAGTCAAGACTATTCGACTTCAATAGTTTACGACTTACGACATGTCGCAAGGACGCTCCTGAACCGACCTCATTATATCAGGAAAAACGCGATGTAGGAAATCAGCGTTC
This sequence comes from Leguminivora glycinivorella, assembly GCF_023078275.1. Taxonomy (NCBI): domain Eukaryota; kingdom Metazoa; phylum Arthropoda; class Insecta; order Lepidoptera; family Tortricidae; genus Leguminivora; species Leguminivora glycinivorella. The sequence continues at coordinate 2,794,335 of NC_062987.1, read as the reverse complement.
AACGTACAGCGACATCTATCGGCAAATTGAGTAAACTAATACGCGCGAGCTAGTATGGCAGATGATTTTTATGGAATAATTGTTTATTGCGTGAACCGATTTTAACCATTTTACCTCTATTTGAAAGCAGGTAATTTCATTGTTATTTTATTAAAAAATACTGGTACAATAAACACCCGCAAGGGTGTTGAAATTGAAAATGTAAATCGGAAAGGTTTATTATAAATAAAAAAAAAAGTTTTAAAGATACGTGTACGATTTTATTTTTTCTGTAATACTCATTATAATAGCCATGTTTGGTGAAAATTTCATAAATTAATGTTGGTAAACTTAGGAGATAAGGTATTTTTTTTACATTTTCCTTCAAAAAACATTTTTTTTCCACAACCAAAAAATTATAAAAAATAGTTTTGATATGTACTCGTACATTTTGAGCTCTTTCTAACGATACCCCACTTGACCTAGTTTCTTGAAATTTTCAGTTTGACCCCCTTTCATTTTGGCCATTTTCTATCATTTATATTAATTAATTTAAAAATAATTCTTTTAACTTGTAGTGGTTCACAATGTTTATAACTATTCCAAATTTCATATCGATAGCATAAGTAGTTCTCGAAATATTTAACAATGTGACAGACGTACAGACAGACGGACAGAGTCGCACCATAAGGGTTCCTGTTGTACCTTTTTGGTACGGAACCCTAAAAAGGATTCTTATAAAATATGATGGTCGACAAAATATTAAAGTTATGGGTAAAAAAATTGTTATTTTGGAGCGCTGGCAACTTCGTCCTTAGAATGAATTAAAACTTTTCATGACGTTTACTCTATCGAATCTAAGGCCGGCCTTACACAGTCTTAACATCAATCTGAAAAAATCATTTTTTTGACAGAAAAACCTTACTCAGAATATGCTTTGGCATGAATCGTTCCGCAGATTTTAATAATATCAAATCTTATGCTGGCATAATGTTGATGAGCAAAATAATCTTCTAAATTAAGAGTACTTCCGTAGATTTTTGTTTGCATACTCGAAAGTTATTCGAACGAAACTACTTTATTAATATGTAGAAAGAAAAAGTTATGTTATTCGTCGGCAGAGTGTCGGAATTGGATTACGTAGGCGGCAACTCGTCAGCACCAGATTTTTAAGTTCATTATAATTCGTTTTGCCTCGGTCGTATCTAGCTCGGGCTTAGGCTAATTGAGTTTGGTGGTGGGTAGGAGTATAGCTGGAACGTATGCGGAATGAGATTATTTAGTGGAAGGGGAAACCGGAATCGTGAAACTGGAGTTGCAAGTTGTTTACAGGTATTCAGCTGTAGGTGCTGTGAACCGCTACGCATCTACAAACAGTATCGCTGTCTTTCCAATATATTAAACAGGCTTCAAATAACGGTACAGAAGCTTAATGTTATGTATTTTTAAAAACAATGTATTCAGATTCAGATTTTTTATTGATAAAATATGATATTTTATACGTCATTATTAAGGTTCCGTACCAAAAAGGTACAAAAGGAACCCATATGGCGCCGCTCTGTCCATCTGTTTGTATGTCTGTCTGTCTTTCACATTATTTAATATCTGGAGAACTACTTATGCTATCGCTTTGAAATTTGGAATACTTATATATATCCATGATAAAGTTTGTACGGAACCCTCGGTGAGCGAGTCCGACTCGCACTTAACCGGTTTTACATTTTTGATAAGTAAATATACAATCATTTAAACTTAAGTAAATTAGTATTAAGACATTTCACATGATAAAAATATCCATCATATAATTTGACTATTTATATGAAATGTAATTTTAACTATTTTTTGTGGTTGGGTTAGCCACTTCTCTATTCATGAATTCGTCCATGTTATAAAACGCTAGTTCAATTAATAGCGATTTGAGTTTTTATCGAATAACGAATCGTTCGATTTGATAATTTCGGCGGATAATGTTTATAATATAAGAAAAACCAGAACAGGATAAAAAAGAAGGACGAAGCGAGAAGGCGCCTTACAGAATTCCAATAGTTTTGTTAACATGTTTCTCTAATACGACGTAGTTATCGGGAGAAAAAAAAAAGCAAATATATTATCGACGCATGAGAATAGAACAAGATCATAAAAGTTGTAGCTCTACAAAGAGATGTATCCATGTTAGTCTTACAAAATGAAGTAAAGTTTCATTTGCATTAAGACGATACAGGAGCGAAAATGCTAAAATGGAAAGGAGCCTCCCTTTCAATTTGGGAATTTTAGTTAAATATACTAGTGTTATTAACTAGATTTGTCGAAAAAAAATTGTCCATTAAGAATAACTCAGTTAAAAGATATTGCGAAAAAATCTTTAAAATCGAAGTTCTTCTCTCGACTGTTTCCTCTTTCAAAACTTAATTAATCATAACGAAATTTGAGAATCTGAATAACAATGAAATAATAATCTGTGCCGGGCCGTTTAGTTTTTTTGGCCAATAGGCTACTTGACCCTTTTTTATGTTAAACCTTTTTACTATTTTATACTATTTGTATTTCGAACACTAACATGTCATATTTCGCAATATCTTTTATATCTGTCATATTATCTTCCTTCACTTCTCTTGCTAAACCAGAACGATGTGGTCGTGTTATTTTCTATAAATAAATTATATTCCTTTTTACTTCTGCTTTTTCCTCTAATATTTAGATTTTAAAGACCGTCTTATCTTATATCATTAAGTATTGTCTAATGAACCGAAATAAAATATTGCCATATTTTTTATGACTTAAAAACAGCAAAAAATATTTTTTCTCAAACATGGTATGAAATATTGATGTTATGTGCCTTATAATTGGCAGCGAAGTGTGACGTTGCAGGTGCGGCTAGGACGATTGATAGATAATGGAATTTCATACAAACCTTGCAGGCCAAGGCCGGCAAAGTCCTCTTTTTTAATTTCCAAACACAGATAATTGTAACATAACATCCAGGTATTTAGCCAATTAAAAAAAAACTATAAGGGGCTTTATAGACGTGCCGACTGCAACTGGTACGGGCCCTAGACAATATTTGATTTTGGGTGCGTTTTCATACAAACAAATTTTTTTCGTTTTTTTTTTAATTGTTTTTTAACTTTTTGTTTTTTTATAAGCGTATACGGGGCATCAAAGGGGAACGAAAATTCGATTATTTTTGCGCTACGACGCACCGTTTTGGAGATACAGCCATCCAAAGTTACTATTTTCAGTAGACTTTATTTATTTCATACCATGTTTGAGAAAAGCACTATACATACCTCGGCGGGAAATGGGGTTGCCCGCCTCAGACCTATCCGGCCACGCTTCGCTCGACCGTCTATATGTCTTCGGCCGGCAACCCCCTTTGTCCCGGCCTCTGTAGTAATGTACTATTAAAGTATACTTTTACGTAATCAGGCGAAAACAACAGAGTCATGTTAATCTACAGATTATCTGTGCATCAGATTCTACTCGAAAAAACATTTTCTGACTTTTTAGGTATGAAGGCATAAAATAAAAAAATAAAAATTTTAAAATTGCATTACATTACAGTTTCAAAGTTAGTATTATAATAATATACTTACATTATAACTACATTTATGTCAATTCAGAGATTAGGTAAATTGTTCAACAACATACTTTTATATGACTTTACTATTTGCTTATCTGTTCTATTTTCTATGATTGAATCATATGGAAATCTATTCAAAGCGCGTGGCAAGGCACTTGTCCATACTCTTTTGCCATACTCATTTGTGCTGGTTGGTAATGCAAAAGTTGGAATATTAGCTAAATTTCTCAGGTTTTCTGGTCTGCTTTTTAGGGTTCCGTAGTCAACTAGGAACCCTTATAGTTTCGCCATGTCTGTCTGTCCGTCCGTCCGTCCCTCCGTCCGCGGATAATCTCAGTAACCGTAAACACTAGAAAGCTGAAATTTGGTACCAATATGTATATCAATCACGCCAACAAAGTGCAAAAATAAAAAATGGAAAAAAATGTTTTATTAGGGTACCCCCCATACATGTAAAGTGGGGGCTGATATTTTTTTTCATTCCAACCCCAACGTGTGATATATTGTTGGATAGGTATTTAAAAATGAATAAGGGTTTACTAAGATCGTTTTTTGATAATATTAATATTTTCGGAAATAATCGCTCCTAAAGGAAAAAAAGTGCGTCCCCCCCCTCTAACTTTTGAACCATATGTTTAAAAAATATGAAAAAAATCACAAAAGTAGAACTTTATAAAGACTTTCTAGGAAAATTATTTTGAACTTGATAGGTTCAGTAGTTTTTGAGAAAAATACGAAAAACTACGGAACCCTACACTGAGCGTGGCCCGACACGCTCTTGGCCGGTTTTTTAGTTAATTCAGGAAGTTTCCAAATATATTGATTTACAATAGCTAGGTTGACCTTGTCATATACAGGTAAGACTCTGCAATATTTGAATAGATTTTCATATTTATTTCTATACTGGAATTTTATTTTTAAAGGTACAATGGTTTTTAACAATCTTATTTGTATTTTATATATATTGTCCAGGTATGATTTAAATGTCCTACCATAACTTGACAGGCCATAACTTATGATAGTCTGCAAGCGACATATAAAGCATTCTAAGTGTACTACTTATAGGGCAACTTTGGCTTTAGTATAGACAATTTTGACAGAAGTGATCTTAGTTTGTTAGTTACATGGTTTACCTGTTGGCTCCAATTAAATTTGTTATCAGTTATAAGTCCTAAATATGTGTGATCAGTTACTATATCAAGACAGACACAATTGCAATGGGTAGTACTCGTGTGCAAGCAATGATGGTCGTGTGCAATTACACTTGGGATGACAGGGGTTTTTATGTAAGGTGATCGGATATGCATTAATTTAGTCTTTTTGTAGTTAATCGACAACCCTACATCATGTGCCCACTTACACAATAGGTCAAAGTTATGCTGCATCATGTTTTGTGCTGTCAGTATATCTCTATGGGCCACTATTAGACAAGTATCATCAGCAAATTGGTACACAGAGCCCTGCTTGAATATGTTACACATGTCGTTGACATATATCAGATACTCAGTAAGTAGAGTAAATAAAGTTCAATATGTGATTGTTTTGACATGCAGTGACATTCGACGACGTCACATAAATCACTGACAGCGTTTTCGGTGGCCAAAATAAATAAAAAATTACACACATTTTTATTCGAAAATACGTCAGCAATTCCCGTTAAGTTTGTACATATGGATCACGTCTCCGATTTGGATAAAAATTGGTATTTCACGTTATTTCACCGAAATTAGACTACTTAATTTTCTATTGAACCGTGTATTTTTAAGTGTAATTGTCCGAGCATTCGGTTTAAAGGACCTTGTTCTCTTACGGGATAAGGTTCAATTTTACTTGAGAGTCCGTGCAAAGTCAAACAAGTCTGGATAAACTTGATTTATTGCAACTGACAGAGAGGGTGAAAATGCATAAATATAGCTATGCAGATAGGTAGGTATAGGTATAGTACGGGGACGGAAATGGACACAACACGAAGTATAGTATAGAACTTGTATGAAGTTCTACTTTTGAAATTTTTTCAGTTAACTAAAATGAAGTGTAATGAAATATAATATATAGTTGACTAAGTGTCAAAGACTATCCAACACTGAAAAGTCAGCACGTATAGTTTAATCTGTGGTCCTAATTGACAGATTAAAGTCGACGAGTAGATTTCGTTATTAGTGCGAGAAGTATGTTATGTCGTCCCGAGATTTGCCACGAGCGGCACGCGAGTGGCAAATCTCGGGACTCGTGAAGTGACGACATAATTCGCGCACTTATAACGAAATGTACTATGTCAGTTTTGCGTTCTCTAAGCATGTCGCGAAGGTCTACAGCTCCCAGAGCCACTAGTAAATATTTTATGTTTAGTTTCCTCAATTCCCATTTGCTATATAAACATAGGCGCCTTAACTCTTTACTGACACGACACGACTTAAGTTACAAGAAAAATTCTAAACCAATATTAAATTTAAAAAATCGTATTTAAATGGTGCTTTAAAAACCCATTTCCAATTTCTGTAACAAAAGTTACCACCTCATTTTAGTGCACTGAGGCCAAATGATGATTATGTCTCAAATAATTTCCACTTTAGTTTAATGAGATTTAACTGTACTACCTGGTGCACCAGCAAAAAACCGGCCAAGAGCGTGTCGGGCCACGCTCAGTGTAGGGTTCCGTAGTTTTCCGTATTTTTCTCAAAAACTACTGAACCTATCAAGTTCAAAACAATTTTCCTAGAAATTCTTTATAAAGTTCTACTTTTGTGTTTTTTTTCATATTTTTTAAACATATGGTTCAAAAGTTAGAGGGGGGGGACGCACTTTTTTTTCCTTTAGGAGCGATTATTTCCGAAAATATAAATATTATCAAAAAACGATCTTAGCAAACCCCTATTCATTTTTAAATACCTATCCAACAATATATCACACGTTAGGGTCGGAATGAAAAAAAATTTCAGCCCCCACTTTACATGTAGGGGGGGTACCCTAATAAAACATTTTTTTCCATTTTTTGTTTTTGCACTTTGTCGGCGTGATTCATATACATATTAGTACCAAATTTCAGCTTTCTAGTGCTAACGGTTACTGAGATTATCCGCGGACGGACGGACGGACGGACGGACGGACGGACGGACGGATGGACAGACAGACATGGCGAAACTATAAGTTGACTACGGAACCCTAAAAACTAGCTTTTGCCGGCGGCTTCGCTTGCGTTAGAAAAAGACAAAAAGACAATGAAGAGTGGCATAGGCTACCATATGTCACTCTCTATATCCCTTCAACTATCTCCACTTAAAAAAATACGTCAAGTCGTCGCTCCGTTTTGCCGTGAAAGGCGGACAAACAAACAGACACACACACTTTCCCATTTATCCATGGATATGGATTATTTTCTAAATATCAAAATTGGAACAAGATTCCATTTGATATATTTCGTTCATTTTTCAAACGACGTAACACATATACCTACTTTATTCTCTGCGATATAATTGGGGAAAATTTCCGTGTAGAGATGTGTCGTTCGCGAGTGAGTGATTTAAAAGAACTATATCTTTTGACTGAACTCGTTCACTCTTCAACTCAGTAGCGATTCAACTCGCTCATTTCGCTCAGTAACTCACCTATCTCAGAGTTACTTGCGCGCTCTTTCCCACTCATGATTCGAATGAGCGGGGAGCGGGCTGAACCAAAAGAGCGAAACGATGCTAATGTTTCGAATGACAGCTTCGGAGCGATTCGGAAGGATTCGCGGTTTGGCAATATGGCGGTATCGTATCTCACGATTCGCCATCTTGCTCAAAATAGTCTGACAGATTCACTGAGCGAAATGAGTGGAATGAGCGAAAGGAGTGATATATATCACCGCGAGCGAAAGATATGAATCAATCTTTTCATCTCAGTGAAGCGTTTTGCGCATCTCTATTTCCGTGGCAAATATTGGATTTTTAATTTATACGGCTGTGCCTTAGGAGGCTATTGAATGTAGAAATCACGGAGAATATTAAATTTTACACAAATCAGAAAATTCCATGCAAGATGGATTTTCGCTTAATCAGAATATTTCCTGATATTGCGTCCCATATCAAGTGGAGCCGGCGCCTCTAAAAGCGTAAGAATTTTTTCAGTGTCGTTGATGGATGATGTTTTGCATCTACAAATTTTAATATTAAAAAAAACCGGCCAAGAGCGTGTCGGGCCACGCTCAGTGTAGGGTTCCGTAGTTTTCCGTATTTTTCTCAAAAACTACTGAACCTATCAAGTTCAAAACAATTTTCCTAGAAAGTCTTTATAAAATTCTACTGTTGTGAATTTTTTCATATTTTTTAAACATATGGTTCAAAAGTTAGAGGGGGGGGGACGCACTTTTTTTTTCCTTTAGGAGCGATTATTTCCGAAAATATTAATATTATCAAAAAACGATCTTAGTAAACCCTTATTTATTTTTAAATACCTATCCAACAATATATCACACGTTGGGGTTGGAATGAAAAAAAATATCAGCCTCCACTTTACATGTAGGGGGGGTACCCTAATAAAACATTTTTTTCCATTTTTTATTTTTGCACTTTGTTGGCGTGATTGATATACATATTGGTACCAAATTTCAGCTTTCTAGTGCTTACGGTTACTGAGATTATCCGCGGACGGACGGACGGACGGACGGACGGACGGACGGACGGACGGACGGACGGACAGACAGACATGGCGAAACTATAAGGGTTCCTAGTTGACTACGGAACCCTAAAAAGGATAGGTATTTAAGTATAAATCAAGCCACAAATAACCTTTGTTTGGCAACTTTGTCTTCTAAGGACTGGTTTTTCAATCGCCAGATAAATAATATTACCCAGGAGTTTTATTACAACAATGATGATGACACTTATATCTCTCTCATGTTCCGGTGCAAGATTTAATTATGATCGCTGCCGTGCACCTCCCCGTGGGGTTAAATTGAAACAACATCAAGGGGGATGCAAATTGCAATTCCAAGTGTTGGGAGGAACTCTGTTTCTAGTGTTTATCTAACTTAGTAATTGTTTTCTATAGGATGTACCTCACTAATTTTCAATAAGTTTATTTTTTTTATATGATTCTGCATTTAATCAAGTTAATAAGCTATAGTTAGAATAAGCTATACCCAGACATCGTAGTATAATTCCGTAATTTCATAAAAATGATTACATCCAAATAGGTCAATTTTCCCAGTAAGGTCAGTCGGGATAATATTAGTAACTACGGGGCAATTATAACTAATCCTTCCATATTTTACATTATTTACTGTAGTTCCATATAAATATCCAGATAGCGTATAAGCTCTTTCATCATTTCACCGTAGATGGTGCTGGTAGTCCTAATGATCTCTGAACTACACGACCTTGAAGTTTTCGACGAAATTGGTAGTATGCGCGTGAGAGACAGCCTCTCAAACATTCCATAAAAATATGGTTTTAATGTGATTTAACATTTTTCATAAACTTTTTTATGTTTGTATGTCCTTCGATCTTCTGATTTTCGACTATTTGGTAGTTGTAATTGCCCCGCCATATTTTATACGAAAATCAACAACACCAGTGATGTACTCGATTCGAGGTTTTGTATCGATATTAATACCTCATTTAGTGACTCTGGCTCTGGAAAGGGCTAAAAGTATATTTTATTGAACGTCATTGTCGATTCGATTATTTTAAGCATTTTGTCCCTTATTGGTCTGATTATGAACAGAGAATAAGGTGTGCGCGGGTACACGGTATGCCTCTATAGAAACAGTATCAACAGATTTCTATTAGGCACGATTCCCGTCACTACTTAGGATGGAGACTAGTTTTAATTAGCCCGCTGACATCTTGTAAGTGTTTTTTTACACAAACGGACAGACCTACATAAAAATGAGTGTTTTATTTAGTAAAGGCGTTTAGTAGGCAAAGTAATTTCATACAAATTTTAACTCGATGTCTTAATCTGGCTGCTAGATTTTACCTATAAATGATGATTTTGAATCATAAATATTGAATAAATTGATGGATTTGATTTAGTTTGATGTTTTATAGTCAATATTTTGTTCGTGTTGGTGTAGTGAAAATTTTTGTGTTTCACTCGGTGGCAAAGTTTGTTTCCTAACCTTCGTGCCTTGATACCCTCGCAACGCTCAAGATTCCACTTTTTGAACCGCTCGCTACGCTCGTGGTTCAATATTGGAATCTTTCGCTTGCTCAGGTATCAATATTGGCACGTGCGGTTAAACAACAACTTTGCCCCCTTGTAAAACAAATAACTATTGTTTCCTAGTTGTATATTATAACCAGGGCCCGTACCTTTCATGCAGTTGACATAATTTAGACGTCACGCTGCATTTTTTTTTTAAATACTACGTCGGTGGCAAACAAGCATACGGCCCGCCTGATGTAAAGTGGTCACCGTAACCTATAGACGCCTGCAACTCAAACAGTGTCACATGCGCGTTGCCACCTCATTAGAAACTTGTACATTCCCTTTTGCTGTGTTTTAAGTACACAGCAAAAAGGAAAAAGGAGTGTACAAGTTCTAAGGAGGGTTCGGGTTGCCGACGACTCAAAGGACAATAGACGGAACAAGTTAGTTCCGTAAGTCCTCCCGTCATCAGCTCACCGCACCCTCGTTGAGCTCTGGCAGCCTTACTCACCGACAGGAACACAACACTATGAGTAGGGTCTAGTGCTATTTGGCTGCGGTCTTCTGTAAGGCGGAGGTACTACCCCAGTTGGGCTCTGCTCTAGATTCGAGCGAGACGATATCCGCTGTGCTGTGCCCTACCACACAAAGCGGAACATAGGATGGAATATAGGATGATTCAAGGGTTTTATTTAATAATTAATAATTATTCATCAATCATTTTATTCATGACCTCAAAACTAATATATTTATACGTGAAATAATTAAGGCCGCGTCTTGCGTGAGCGACGAACCCGCGACGGCGACGCGATTCGATGCGATGCGACGAAATCAAACCTTCTATCTCTATGGACTTGTCTTAGGTGGGCGACGGAACGCGACGGCGATGCGACGTGACGAACTAGCGATGAACATGCGAATGTTAAGCGACGCGATGCAACGCGATGCGATCAAACCGCTGTGTTCATATGGGAGTGTCTTGCGTAAGCGACGGCCCGCGACGGCCCGCGACGGCGATACGACGCGATGCGATGGCGATGGGCGCGCGATCAAGCTATTTGATTTTTAGAAGCAAATTCAATACGTAGAGAGGTCGGACTAGAGAAATAACGATTGATTACTAGTCTCACATTTTATTCTTTATATTTTCTTATAATAAAAATTCAAAATATTCAAATTAACATAAGTTGACCAAAGGAGTAATGTGCCTAAAAAGTTAGGAAATAACAACTTTTGTAACTTGTATTGACAGCTTTTGATTATGTGCACGGTGATAAGTGATTGTCTGCGTAAAATATTAAAATTTAAGTGTGAACTAAAAATATGAAACACTAGTGCGATGACCTTACGATATATGTACTAGCACTTGACTTTGGTCAATGAGGTCACAAAATTAACTAGTTATTACAACGGGCTCGTAGCCTAGCGGTTTCGACGTCTGGACGCCGCGCCAGCGGTGTGAGTTCGAACCTCGGCTGAGGCGTGCTTTTGCAGTTTTATTTTTGTTTCTTTTATTTTCTATTATTTGATTGTTTACTTTTTTCTTTCTGTAAGAATCTACATTCTTATTTTTATTTTATTTTTAATAACTCCGGCTTTTATACTAACAAGGAAAGGTACCCATACAAAAAAAATATAATTAGAATACTTTTTAAGGGGCGTTCATTGTAATTCCTGCGATTCCTGCATTTATTTATTGTAACTCTTAAACTATAATATTATCCTAAACCAGAACTTCTTGTTGCCATATAAAAAAAAACATACATATAAGACATACCTTTGTGTCGATAGATATTTTTCAGTACAGATGGTGATTTTTTTAGGGTTCCGTAGTCAACTAGGAACCCTTATAGTTTCGCCATGTCTGTCTGTCCGTCCGTCCGTCCGTCCGTCCGTCCGTCCGCGGATAATCTCAGAAACCGTTAGCACTAGAAAGCTTAAATTTGGTACCAATATGTATATCAATCACGCCGACAAAGTGCAAAAATAAAAAATGGAAAAAAATGTTTTATTAGGGTACCCCCCCTACATGTAAAGTGGGGGCTGATATTTTTTTTCATTCCAACCCCAACGTGTGATATATTGTTGGATAGGTATTTAAAAATGAATAAGGGTTTACTAAGACCGTTTTTTGATAATATTAATATTTTCGGAAATAATCGCTCCTAAAGGAAAAAAAAGTGCGTCCCCCCCCCTCTAACTTTTGAACCATATGTTTAAAAAATATGAAAAAAATCACGAAAGTAGAACTTTATAAAGACTTTCTAGGAAAATTATTTTGAACTTGATAGGTTCAGTAGTTTATGAGTAAAATACGAAAAACTACGGAACCCTACGCTGAGCGTGGCCCGACACGCTCTTGGCCGGTTTTTTTACGCACTAGTGCGAGAAGTGGTTCATTATATGCCAGGTCGAAACTTCGGAGGCTCATCTGTACTGAAAAACGTCGTACGATACACGTGCGAAAAGGAAATTCGTAACTCGTGTCGATTTAAAACACTCCCTTCGGTCGTGTTTTAATTTATCGCCACTCGTTTCGAACTTCCTTTTTCACGCACTTGTATCGTAATGTACTATTTTAAAGCACATAAAATTCGAATAAAATACACTGCTGACACGGGCCCGCTCACTGCTCAGTTCAGTCTGCGACTCTGCGCCCAGCGCTCATAGACAGTGGACCTACGTTCGATCGTCCGGCGCACCGTGCTCTCGTAAGCATAAGCAGCTAGATAGTTCTGAGAAGTGCTGTATAGGTACTGCGACTAAACAGATCTTGATCCTGTTGGTGGCAAACAGGCATACGGTCCGCCTGATTTTTACACATGCAATTTTATCCAAGAAATTTTACTTGAAATCTGATGAGAGTTTGAATTATTATTATATTTCCGGACCAGGGGACCGATTTTTGAGTCTCACGCGTTCGAATTCAGAAAATTGTCACTGAAAATACTAAGCAATTCACTGTTTTCAACCGGTATTTTAGTGACAAATCCCATATGTGAGATTCAAAAATTTGGGCTTATTACATTTGGGCTGATGAGCAGCGTCGATCTCGATGATGTCCAAGGTCACATGATCGAGTCAGGAAATGAATAACAGAACTGCTATTCTACTTATCGTAACTCGACCATGTTTGATCTCATTAGCCGGGCCAATAACACATGTAATTTTTTGCACATAGCTCAGCTCTTTGAAACTGTTTATTTTAAGTTACTTACAATTTAAGTAGGTACCATATAATAATAATATATTCTTTTCTCTTGTAAACTTTACAAAAAAGTTAACACATGAAACCAAAAGAATTGTTACTAGCAATTAAATTCAAAACTATCAAGATCATTCTTGCCTGTGTGTTGCGTTACCGGTGGCTCGCGTACCGAGCGCCAACGCCATCTATCAATGGCTATTTCACGAAATTGATGAACGCTCTAAGGAATAAGGGCTCTTAGTGTAGTGGTTATGCCAGTCGACACTAGATGGCAGTATTAAAAAACACTGGGTTACATTGTATGACATTTTTTCATTTCAACATTAAGTAAATAGCATTCGTTATAAGTTGGTTATAAGTAAATAGTATACGTTAATTCGTCGCTCAGTTTTGCCGTGAAGGACGGACAAATAAATAGACACACACACACTTTCCCGTTTATAATATTAGTATGGATTAAAATAAACATTAAGTTAATAAAAACAAAATGCAGTATTATTGTGTGCTACTTAAAACTTTCCTTGTTAGTATAAAACCCGGAGTTCTTAAAAAAAAATAAGAAAGTAGAATCTTAGAGAAGGAAATAAGCAGGTAAACAAAATCAAATAATCCATACTGATTAAATTGGAAAGTGTGTGTGTGTCTGTTTGTTTGTCCGTCTTTCAAGAGAAGCCGCGGGCAAAAGCTAGTAGAACATAAAAGAAAAAAAAAAAGAAAAATGCAAAAAGATTGCGTGAGCCGAGATACGAACTCACGACACTCACGGCGCAAACGATTCCACCTAGAAGTCAAACCCGCTAGACCATTTGCACATTGTGAAAGACGGCGAATCTTGTGATTCTAATCACCAAATGCTAGTGCCGAAGTTTCGAATGGATACGCGATGACCTTGAGCCATCGCCGTCGCATCACGTCGCATCGCGTCGCGTCGCGTCGCGTCGCACGTCGCTCACGCAAGACAGCTACTTGATACGTGCAAAGTACTTAAATTAAATTCTTTGTTTATTTTTTTACACTCATTTTATTAAATATGTTTGTTACCATATTTCAATAAATTATTAATAAAACAAAACAAATTGTTTCCTTTTCGTTTCACGTATCAAGTAGGTATTAATTATTCCACGTATGAATAGCTTACTTTTGAAGTCATTTGTACATGATTAAATTGATTAATGAATGATGATTAATTATTACAATAAAACTATTTGAATCATCCTATACGTAGCGTGACGTCAAATTGATGTCATTGGCATGAAAGTTATGGCCCCTGATTATGACATTAGGTACAGTAAAAAAAAGCAAAATATGGAGATATTTCAATTAGTTACAATTTCCCGCAGTTATAATATTATTGCCCCCCTGGGGTACTGGGGTAAGGTTTACCTACAGACCTACCTACACCTTCATATTATAAATATGTAAAAGAACGTGAAACCATTACACTAACACTTGCTTCAGTGGGTCAATAATTCATACTTTCATACTAATATTATTAATGGGAAAGTGTGTGTGTATGTTTGTTTGTCCGTCTTTCACGGCAACACAGAGCGACGAATTGACGTGATTTTTGAAGTGGAGATAGTTGAAGGGATGGAAAGTAACATAGGCTACTATTTGTCTTTTTTGAACCCCCACTTCCCTTAAATGGGGGATAGAAGTTTGTATGGAGGATTTCGCAATTTTTGAATTCAACGCGAGCAAAGCCGCGGGCAAAAGCCAGTACTTACAGTCACCGGCGTAAATAAGTGATGATTTATGTACCATGTTGCTTTAAATCGTTTGACAATTTCGTATCACGTATGACATTTCAAACAAGACGTTAATGTGACAAGGTATAGAAATCATCACTTATTTATGCCGGTGACAGTACTTACTATAGCTACACGAGGACATGAACATTTCCCTTATTTACACTTAAGTAAGAAGCTTGACTTTAGAGTAAAATTCACAACGGTACCTACTAAAATAAATCACGTGGCTTAGTCGTTTCTGATAAAAGTATCGACTGTTAGTCAGCACTAGTCTACACCTGGGGGAGTCGTGTACCATGGTGGGGACGTTGACCGACGCCAGTTTGCCGAAGGACGCCGAATGCGTCGCCCAGCCTTGATACTCGGTCGTCTGTTGCAAAACATAATTATCGTAACGTAGGTTCCGATAACTTAAATAATGAAACTGCCAAATAATAAAAGTTGTGCATTATGACTTCAAAAAGAGTGCCATTTATAACATTAATAGCATAGTGATGCTATTAATGTTATAAATGGGAAAGTGTGTGTCTCTGTTAGTTTGTCCGTCTTTCACGGCAAAACAGAGCGACAAATTAACGTGATTTTTTAAGTGGAGTTAGTGACATTGGCTACTTTTTTAATTTTTGTCTCTTCTGGGGGCTGCTGGTTTGTATGGAGCATTCCGCAATTTTCTAATTCAACGGGAGCGAAATCGTGGTCAAAAGCTAAGTATACTATAATAACTGAGTGACAAAACCAGTTGCTTTGACGTTTTAGTTGTCAAATATGTGGGCGACCAAACTTCACTCGGTTCTATTTTATTATACATATGTATCACGTCTTTAAAAAACACATATCAACGAAATAATAATAAAAAAAATGTAAATAAATAAGCATGCACTTAAGTTAAGTATAATAGGAGCTAAATATTTTAATAAATTGAATGAAATGTAAATATAATATAGTTTTATCCTAATATAATGCAACAAATGAAATTTAACTGTACAATAATTTTATTTAAAATTTAACATTATATGAATTTATTGAGACTGTAAATTAAATATACATAATATAACCTAAATATGATGACCGAATGAATTTTTACTGCATTGTTACTAATACATTTTGAAATTTAAAGCAATAAAAACAAAATAAAAATATTTTAAAATAATATTTATAAACCAAAAATAAAATTTAACAATAGTTTTATATAATACTTTTATTTTACATTTTAATAATTCTTTTAATATATATATAATATTAATATTAATTATTATTAATATCAACCAAAAAATTCAATCAATTAATTATTTTAATGATATATTATCGGACTGGCACCCAGGACTAAATCACTAAATCACTATAGATATATAGGTAGTTATGCTAATTGTATCTTCTTTTCTTGTCTCAATGCATGTAATAAGTACTTCAGTGCAGTTTATGTTTCCAAATTGTAAAACTACAGCATGTTTCAGTTTCCTTTTTTAAACTACTCAATGTTAATTTAATTTAAGATTACACAAGTGGTGTTTGCCTATAATTAGTTGTGCAATAAGCTTAAAATGCTAATGCATGTATACCTAACCATGTATTATTGTAACCGCTGTTGGCAGACCTTAATAAATAAAATAAAATAAAATAAAATTATATATTAGTACCCTTTTATTAGGGTTCCGTAGTCAACTAGGAACCCTTATAGTTTCGCCATGTCTGTCTGTCCGTCCGTCCGTCCGTCCGTCCGTCCGTCCGTCCGCGGATAATCTCAGTAACCGTTAGCACTATAAAGCTGAAATTTGGTACCAATATGTATATCAATCACGCCAACAAAGTGCAAAAATAAAAAATGGAAAAAAATGTTTTATTAGGGTACCCCCCCTACATGTAAAGTGGGGGCTGATTTTTTTTTTCATTCCAACCCCAACGTGTGATATATTGTTAGATAGGTATTTAAAAATGAATAAGGGTTTACTAAAATCGTTTTTTGATAATATTAATAATTTCGGAAATAATCGCTCCTAAAGGAAAAAAAAGTGCTTCCCCCCCCCTCTAACTTTTGAACCACATGTTTAAAAAATATGAAAAAAAATCACAAAAGTAGAACTTTATAAAGACTTTCTAGGAAAATTGTTTTGAACTTGATAGGTTCAGTAGTTTTTGAGAAAAATACGGAAAACTACGGAACCCTACACTGAGCGTGGCCCGACACGCTCTTGGCCGGTTTTTACTTATAATTTACTACCTGCACTCATAATCATATGTTTTTTTAAGTTATTAATGTTTTATCTCGTATAAGTGAATTGTAAAATTCTTAATGAGATTAAATGATCTTAAAAACCTTAAACCTTCAAAAAAAAGAAAAAAAAAACAATTTGTGGCCGGGGGGGGACGCACTTTTTTTTCCCTTTAGGAGCGATTATTTCCGAAAATATTAATATTATGAAAAAACGATCTTAGTAAACCCTTATACATTTTTAAATACCTATCCAACAATATATCACACGTTGGGGTTGGAATGAAAAAAAATATCAGCCCCCACTTTACATGTAAGGGCCCTAATAAAACATTTTTTTCCATTTTTTATTTTTGCACTTTGTTGGCGTGATTGATATACATATTGTTACCAAATTTCAGCTTTCTAGTGCTAACGGTTACTGAGATTATCCGCGGACGGACGGACGGACGGACGGACAGACAGACATGGCGAAACTATAAGGGTTCCTAGTTGACTACGGAACCCTAAAAACACAAATCGTTAAAAATTAGTTTCTAAAAACGGCATTGTACCATACACAAGAGCTGCTTAATTTTGAAGTTTCATTTAATTAGGTTATTTCTGAAGGATTTGGCGGGAAGATAAAATTACTGAAAAAACATCAGGACGAATTCTTAGTAATGTTGCTAAGAGAGTAAGAGAATAAAAAAAAATATTCCGTGTAAAGTGGAATGAGTTTCACTGTAGTTACATACATACAGAGAGAGAGAGAGAGACAGAGAGAGAGAGAGAGGGGGAGACAGAGAGGGAGAGAGACAGGGAGAGAGAGGGAGAGAGAGAGAGAGAGAGAGAGAGTTGGGGCGGCCTTTAAAAACGATGGTACATACAAGTTTGACAAGATAAATTGAAGTTATCATTTTCGTCTAACGAGAACTATGGACATTTATTAAATGAGATGATAAAAATAGAATTTAAGTAAGTATTTTTCTCAAAAACTACTAAACCTATCAAATTCAAAACAATTTTCCTAGAAAGTCTTTATAAAGTTCTACTTTTGTGATTTTTTTCATATTTTTTAAACATATGGTTCAAAAGTTAGAGGGGGGGGGACGCACTTTTTTTTCCTTTAGGAGCGATTATTTCCGAAAATATTAATATTATCAAAAAATGATCTTAGTAAACCCTTATTCATTTTTAAATACCTATCCAACAGTATATCACACGTTGGGGTTGGACTGAAAAAAAAAAATCAGCCCCCACTTTACATGTAGGGGGAGTACCCTAATAAAACATGTTTTTCCATTTTTTATTTTTGCACTTTGTTAGCATGATTGATATACATATTGGTACCAAATTTCAGCTTTCTAGTGCTAATGGTTACTGAGATTATCCGCGGACGGACGGACTACGGAACCCTAAAAAAGGAATGCGCTTAATCGTTGCCTTATTACGTTATTAGGTTATGTTATCATAAAACTGTCAAGCATGAACTTAATTCTAAAAATTTGCTTTATTTTCTTAGAACAGGTGCGGAAAGACTCTATTGAAATGTTCAACTGTAATGAAGCTGTACTCACTATACCTTTTTGCAAGAAACCGATATAAGGACATCCTTAGCATAAATAAACTTTTGTATGCGGTTGCTTGCTGCTACTTACTACGTATCTAGTTCATTGTTCTAAAATTTCAGAAGTTTTAGACTCTGAGAGTGATAATGAGCAGTTTACACAGAAGTGTACTGTGATGAATGCATACTGCATGCAGGTTTTTCTATTAATAAGACTTTGTTGAAATATGTCTACCTATATTTTCGATTGTCTTTCATTCCTTAAATAGATATTTATTGTTTTAAAAGCACGCATTTTCAATGATTCCCTTTATTCCTTTATGACGACCGGTCTGGCGCAGTCGGTAGTGACCCTGCCTGCTGCGCCGCGGTCCCGGGTTCGAATCCCGGTAAGGGCATTTATTTGTGTGATGAGCACAGATATTTGTTCCTGAGTCATGGATGTTTTCTATGTATATAAGTATTTATATATTATATATGTATATCGTTGTCTGTGTACCCACAACACAAGCCTTCTTGAGCTTACCGTGGGCCTCAGTCAATCTGTGTAAGAATGTCCTATAATATTTATTTTATTATTATTTATTTATTCCCGAAGCGTAGTCCCATATTTCACATTGGCAACGATCTAGACTTGCGCTACCATGTGTTAGAAGTTAAATTTTGGAAATAACTGTGTACCGTGTGTATGAGTGCGGCGTAGGTACACTGTTGTGTGGGCAACATGGATGTGGGTAAGATCGAACTATTCGACGCAAACAGCGATAAATGGTCATCGTACATAGACCATATTGAACAATATTTTATTGTCAATGTAAGGGAAGAAAGTCGCAACATTAATCACCTTTATCGGCGGTCCTACCTATGAGCTGTTAGCGACCCTTTGTATATTAATTTTTCAGGCACGGTGGTCAGATTCCCGTATGTGTATATTTATTTTTAGGCTCGGCGGTCAGATTTTCTTACGTGTAGATTTATTTTTAGGCACGGCGGTCAGATTCCCGTACGTGTATAATTATCTTTTGTTTCGTGTACAACTGCCATATCTAATTTATATTATTTTTAGGCACGGCGGTCAATTTCCCGTACGTGTATAATTATTTTTTTCCTTTCAAGTACAACTTCCATATCTATTTAATAATATTTTTAGGCAGGTTAGGTTCCCGTACCTACGTGTATATTTACGCGGCAGGCCTGTCCCACTCGCGCGTGTAGGCATCGAACTATAAATACCCCTCTCGAGGGGCAAATCAGGAGGGCCTCACCACGGGCGAGCGGTGACGCACGCGCGATTGTTCGTCTCATACCTACGTACTGATTCAACCGCTTAAGTAATATAGCAATTCAAATGAATGAGAACTCAATGAAAATTTAGATATTCAAAATAAGCCTTATATTTTTTTTTTTAATATTCACGTCCTGTAGTTTTCGTATACTATCTGGCACATGGTATGGTATACGATCATACGATATACGATCACGCCTGTATCCCATAAAGGGGTCGGCAGAGCACATGAAACTACTTAAGCTTCAGTGCCACTCTTGGCATATAAGGGGTTGAAAGAAAACGAAACTGTGACATTGCAGTGACAGGTTGCCAGCCTCTCGCCTACGCCACAATTTAACCCATATCCCATAGTCGCCTTCTACGATACCCATGGTATGGTATGTTATTAGAAATTCGCGATTTCATTCCAAATGTACTTTCTGAAAGAAGTGTTGTTTAAGTAACCAATTTTTTAAATACTGCCAATTTTAGGCGCACTGTTATATTTTGAATATTGTGCCTACTATATTAATTTTTACAAATAATTCTGTTTTATATATGTATACAGGAACGGGAGAGTTAACATTCTTAATTCAATGAATAAAGTTTTACACAGTACAATTTTTTTTCACCGTATATATATTTTTTTTAATTATAAAAGCTAAATCAATGTCTGTTGAGTTTCCCCAGAAAATTACCAATATCGTTTTTTCTTCATTTTTAATTTAAGCGTTTTATTTCTTGCTTGTTGTAGTTTTTAACCGCCGCATCTCAAAGGAAGGTGGTTCTCAATTCGTCTGCATTTTTTTTTAATGTTTGTTCCACCATATCTCCGTCGTTACTGGACCGATTTTGAAATTTTTTTTTTGATCGAATGTATATGCATACAGATTGGTCCCATTTTTCTCAGAACCCAGTTCTGATTATGGGATCCTGGAGAAATCGAGGGAACTTCTCAAATCTGAAAGGCACACATATGGTGATTTTTGTGTTTTTTAAGGAACAGCATGCATTTACGTACGGAACAGTGACATTTAGTGCAGTGGAATTGCTGATTATGGTCAGAACGGAACTCCCCAAATCTGAACGACTCGCTTATAGCGACTTTGGTATTTTTATAAGAACAGCATGCACTTACGTCCAGAATAGTGACATTTAGTGCAGTGGAACTGCTGATGATGGTCAGAACCGAACTCCTCAAATCTGAACGGCACACTTATAGTGACTTTGGTATTTTTATAAGAACAGCATGCACTTACGTCCAGAACAGTGAAAATTGGTGCAGTGGAACTGCTGATGAAGATCAGAACGGAACTCGTTAAATCTAAACGGCACACTTATAGTAACTTTGGTATTTTTATAAGAATAGCATGCATTTAAGTTCAAAACAGTGACATTTATTTAGTTATGTTTGTTAAGAATATTGAGTTTTCAAGTCAAATTTTGTCAAGCTTCGATTTCTTATAATCAGATTCATGAGGAATTGAGGAAACTCCTCAAACCTTAACGGTATACGTATATTCATTTGTGTTGCCATCAAATAATTAAAGTATTAAAAGCCGTTTTAAAGAACACCTACATATTTCTACATAATTCAACATTCGCAAGTAGTTTTCACCAGAACCCAAAAGGCGGCGGTTTTTTTTTTTCTTAAATATTATGTTTATAGTGTATTGTATTCTGCTAGGTACTCAAGTTCTTTTATTTGATACCCATATTGAGACAGTTGTGACACAATCTGCAGCCTTACCACGATATTTTTAGAAACGATTCAAACGCAGAGCAGTTCAGTTTAGGTGCCTAAACTGAGCGTCTCAATTTGCTACCATGACCTCCAATGTTCAGAGTCGAAACTGAACCGCGTACAAGTGAATGAAAGACCGATATTGTCTCTGGTTCGCAACTGAATCGTTTTGACAAGAAAAGGATAACGCTATAGGAATCGTATAAATCTATCTCGTTGTCCCCTTGTGACGTTTGATCGTTCGAAAACCAGGAACGATTACTAATTTTTAATTTTATTTTATTCTTAAAACTGGACAAAGAAACATTTAAAATATTTAAATGTAAAATTCACAATAATTACAATGATTTTGTGTAAAATATCGTGTCTTTTTGAACAAAACTATAAATAAATGATAAAAATATATATAATGACATTAATGACAGTTCGTTAAAGCTTATGTTTAGAACATCGCGCCCTTGACTAGTAGGTAATTAATAATAAAGTTTTTATTTATGTATTTGAAGCGCTGTGCTCGGCTATAGAACTCGCAGTGTTTGGATGATATTTTAACAAATACGTAAGTCATTAGTATTTGTAGGTAGCTCACTTGTGTCTAAATTTAATGTATATCGCTAAGTTATGCTAGACCTAGTTGATTCCTTAGCCATCCTAGTTCTAGGCATAAGTAGTTTGTCGCAAGTGTGAACATGACTCCTTGTATATCGACTAAAAAAGGATCAGACTTTTTCTCGCTCTTTTTGATTTGCGTTTTTGCGAAAGTTGCGAGATCATAGGGCACTCTAAAAATGTAAAAACGTGTAGTTAGTTCGAATAGTTGGTCCGTAAATATTACTAAACAAAATCGTAAAACTTTATATTTTATTATCGAATCGGTAAGGATCGAAAAACCAATATAATAAAATTAATAAATTAATCAGGTGATGAAACTAGCTTTAGTTATATTTTCCATCTCCTACTCCTTATAAAAAACACAAAACTATTTAGTATCGCTAGTGTTACAACAAAGCGATTCAGAATAATGCGGTAAGTGAGTAACTTTTTATGAATCGCTAAATTTGACATTCCTGCGATTCAGTTTAGGCTCAAGTGGCATGTCATGGTACGAAATACACTTGAGATGAGTGAATGAAACGGCTGGGACGCTTATCGCTCGCTCGGTCGAAATTTGATCGCAATAACAATGTCGTGGTAGGAAATAGCGACGCAGTTCAGTTTAGGTCCTAAACTGAATCGCGTTAAGAGATCATGGTAAAGCCCCTGTAATCCATAATTTTGTGAATAATATCCCGCTTTGTGTGGTAGGGCACAGCACAGCGGACATTTTTATTAACACGCTTTTATTAGGTCGTCGTGTATGTAACTATGTAATGGAATCTAAGGAAGCTAATTTAATCATCTCTCAGGGGTCGTAGCGTACGAGTAATGAAAATTGGCAGCTGTATGTAGTTCTGAGGACAATGCAATATTCATATTCATATTCATTTATTCATAAAATTAAAAAAATTATATGTCAAAGTTAAAGTTAAATTATCATAATTAGGGTAGGTACAATACAATATTACATTTTAAAAATAGGAAATACTCTGAAACAAATTCAATAATTTATAAAATAAAATAAAAAATAGATGTCCAACAATAAGAACAAAATAATAATAATAGTCATAGTTTCAGTTAGTCAGTTTCAGTTTCGTTTTCTTTCAACCCCTTATTTGCCAAGAGTGGCACTGAAGCTTTAGTAGTTTCATGTGTTTTGCCTACCCCTTTATGGGATACAGGCGTGATTGTATGTATGTAATAATAATAGTATGTAATTGTATTGAACATTAAAATGCATTATTATTATAATATTCGGAGATGTCATAAAAAGCATTAATAGTCAGCCATTTCCTTAATTTATTATAGAATGTGGCCTCACTTTCAATATTTTTTATGGTGTAGGGTAGTTTATTATAGATACTACCGTTACCATGGGCTGCCCAAGTGAGACTAGTGAGAGTCGTATTACTTTACTTAGAAAGTGAGTGAGTTTACGTTTGTTTACAATATTTTGTGCCTAACTTCACTCCAAAGAAGCTGCTTCTATCCCTTTCTAAGTTCATCATTAAATGGAGAAAGAACTATAGGCGAATGCTACGCCTCTGGTGTTTACGCGATGGAACTAAAATCATAAGTAAATGTAATTTACCTATCGAAATCTGTCAATATAAGGTCTACTGCGAATTCCGAAACATTCGCATTGAGTCTTCCTCTTTCACTTTATACTGATAAGAGTAAAAGAGACGCATGTCCACATTGCGATAACTTCAGTATTCGGTAGTAGGCCTCAAACCATAGGCCAAAGTCACTCTAACGTGACATCTCTGTCACAAAAATACAAAAATCACACGGAATTTTCACGATTATATTTGCAGTTTTAAATAAAATTATGACTAACATATTGTATTAATTTATAATATTACGTGAAATTCAAGATTAGCTAAAATTTAATAAAAAGATAAACCAGTGAACAAATCAAATAAGGTAGGTAATGAGTTATTTTTGACCATCATTTTGTACTATTTACAGTTGAGATGAATATATTGCTCAAAGCAGTTTTTGGTTTCAGAAAGATGACGGAAGCTATGATTGAAATCAATATTTCCGAATAAACCCGTATGGCATTCATTCAGTCAACATGGAAGATAGTTCAATTGATATGAATACTGTACTGTGGCACTGTGGCAGTTACGCTACTCAATACCTTCGAGAGCAGTACCCATTTATAGGTGTTTTTGTTCCGCGATGCACTTAATGTTACATTCTGTATGTATAGAAGTGCTGCAATAAAGGAAAGAACCTCAACTCCAAAAAAATAATCCTGTTACTAAAATAAAGTATTTCATTAATTGACTTTGTTTATTTGTGATGTCCTCGAGTAAGTAGTAAAGAAATAGAAATTAGACATATTATATTTGCAGAAAAAGGGTACATAGCATATTAGTTATATATAAAATTAAAATATCCAAAATGATACCCTGTAATTTATGAATTTATTATGCACACTATTGGCCGTTTGTAAATAATTTGTAATTGTTCAAAAATACTTCTTTTCCTTCATAAAACATTGTATTGTGTAGTTACTAAATAGTCATAAGTTTAGCATTTCAATTTGTGTAATTATTACTTTAGTAATTGTTATTCCTGTAATTGTTTCTTCTGTTGTATTAAATATTTGTATATTTGAGCTGATGGCCAAGTTGCCAATGCTCCCAATAAATTAAAAAAAAAATTGCTTTGACAGTTTGACACAAGGACTTAGCTGAAATATCAATCGTTGACGCTAGACGCCGATCGAAATTCAGTCTAGCTCTGTCACGTCAATACGGAAAAGTGATAGAGATAGCTAAGCTACGATAACGATGTTATCATAATCGTTTGTGCATTTGGCTACGTGCCCTGCCAAAAAATGGGATATAATTTTTACTTGTTTCAAAATGCTTTTCACTATGCTCTCACTTTTGTATCAAATTATAATCTTCAATATACACCACATAATGGCCTAATCGCCTTCAAAAGTTCCATACCTTACCTTAGACTTTGTCCTTATGTCGATGTCGTTGTAATTGATGTTTGATATGTACGTAAACGCTGAATTGTAGGTTTTAAGTTTTCGTTTCACGTCAATTTATTAAATACTTAGCCTGTTACTCAAGAATATTACAAAATAAACAAAGTCACAGAATGAGATTCTTTATTTCAGTAATAGGATAATTTTTTTGAAGTTTTTTCCTTTGGTTCACTTCTAATATATACCCACGAGATATGGTGTTATGGTGACTATGGGTACACGTATTGTGCATTGAGGAACAAAAATGCCTATGAATTGGTACGGCCTGCTGCTGTAGGTAATTAGTCATGGAAATATTGTTTTCAATAATAACTTCTTTTTCTGAAAGCAAGCAATATAATCATCTCAACTGTAGCTAAACAGTACAAAATGTATATTTGTATTATATTAATATATTATGTAGGTTTATTTATTGTATTTGTGTATGTTTATTTTATAATAGTAGGTATCGACTTGTATTTAATCATTACAATCTCATACTGGCTCTATAATATTGTGCACCAAACTAACTATCTCTGTTTTGCCCAATGGTTGACTGGTAGAGAATGCCTTAAGGCGTTAAGTCCGCCATTTGTACTTTTTATTGATAATTTGTGCAATAAAGTTTAAATAAATAAATAAATAAATAAAATGATAATAAAAATTAAATAGTGAATTGGTGGTTTACTTTTACGCTAGTAACTGTCATGATTACTCACGTAAAGTATTGAGTTTTCACTAGTAGTAAGGCGGCGGAATTGAAAAAAGTCGTCTAGTTTTGAAGTTGATGTGACTGGAGAGTATACTGCTGACAAGTGGTATCGTTGTGATCGGTAGACTTTACTGAGTACGAAATAATGACTTGTCGCATTCTCAGACTGTGGGGGGGTTAACTATGACGTCACAAAGATCGTGGTCCCGGGTTTCAATTTTTTGCCAATTTGTCTAGAACCCCTTACCCAATTTTGAAAAATGAGGTGTCGATTGAAAGCGTATAACATGCTGATTAAGATTTCTTATATGTGAAAAGTATAGTTCTGTTAGTTATTTTTTAATTAACAATAATGCAAAAAATACTTTTTTTTTACTCTCTTTTTTGATTTTTGTGACTCAAAAAGGCAATGAAAACGGCCACTTAGCTAAAAAATATGTTATATAAATCATTTAACTACATTATTAAGCTATCTGTTGCTTTTTAAATTTCTACGATCGGATAATAAATAAGCAAACTACAACCACATACCTGTAGGCGGGGAGTACCACTTGACACGCGTTCCCATACATTCGGCGTCTACCAAATTACACCACACGCAAAATTCGTTTCAAGCAGATATACCTCTAATCTTATTCATCGTAACCTATCAAAATTGGTATCATTTGAAAGTACAATTAAAGTACTTTAAGAAACAATGTCAATCATTTTCTTAAAATCAATAATCGCCAGTCTGCGGTGGTTACAAAGGAAAAAAGTGGGTATGCAATTTGACTGGTTCCCTAGGTTTGATACCCTATACGAGTTTAAAAGGGGAGGTAAAGGTGACATATGGGTTGTTCTCTGGCCTAAAAGTTACACAGAGGGTCAGGGGAGAAAAAAACTTGGGTTTAAGTTTAGTTTTAAGTTATTTTTTCTTTTATTTGTTGATTTTATTATGTTTAATTTTTTTGTAATTTTATCAAGGATACACGTTGGTTTCTTTTGCTGAAAATTCCCTTTTTTATGAGAAATGTTATGAATTTCATGGCATTTTCCGATAGAGACTAAAATTTACTTTCAAATAAGGCCACATAGTCATACTTTTACTTATATAATACCAAGTAATACCGTTTGAACTCAAACGACTTACAGGTGCGGTTTTTTGACCCAGTAGGTATTAAAAAGTAATCGGAAAATCAAAACGATTGGACTTCGGTCGTTATACACATTAAATCACTAAAATGAAGTTACCTATAATATTTTAGTAATTATAATCCTCACTTTTAGCCACTTTTCTCAAAACATAATTATTCAACAGAAGTCAAGATAACATTAAGAGCATATTTATTATTAATAATGCGTTATAAATATGAAATAGTTGTTGGGGTACACTTGTTAAGTACATGCAGTTCCTGCAAATACACTCAGTGTCAAAAAAATCACATATCTCAATCGTTTGCGTTGAAGCAGTATTGACCCACATATTAGAGAGCAGGGCACGCAGGCCGCCTCGTAAGACTATGTGAGATTGAGGAACCAGTGAAGTCAGGTCTATGGATTGCTACACTGCTGTCCCGCTTGCACTACTTCGCCGGGGCTATTACCCTTAATATTATATAAGTAAAAGTATGACTATGTGGCCTCATTTGAAAGTTAATTTTAGTCTCTATCGGAAAATGCCATGAAATTCATAACATTTCTCATAAAAAAGGGAATTTTCAGCAAAAGAAACCAACGTGTATCCTTGATAAAATTACAAAAAAAATTAAACACAATAAAATGAACAAATAAAAGAAAAAAAACTTAAAACTAAACTTAAACCCTAGTTTTTACTCCCCTGACCCTCGTGTGTAGCTTTTAGGCCAGAGAACAACCCATATGTCACCTTTACCTCCCCTTTTAAACTCGTCTAGGGTATCAAACCTAGGAAACCAGTCAAATTGCATACCCACTTTTTTCCTTTGTAACCACCGCAGACTGGCGATTATTAATTTTAAGAAAATGATTGACATTGTTTCTTAAAGTACTTTAATTGTACTTTCAAATGATACCAATATTGGTAAGTTAAGATGAATAAGATTAGAGGTATATCTGCTTGAAACGAATTTTGCGCGAGGTGTAATTTGGTAGACGCCGAATGTATGGGAACGCGTGTCAAGCGGTACTCCCCGCCTACAGGTATGTGTTTGTATAGTTTGCTTATTTATTATCCGATCGTAGAAATTTAAAAAGCAACAGATAGCTTAATAATGTAGATAAATGATTTATAAAACATATTTTTTAGCTAAGTGGCCGTTTTCATTGCCTTTTTGAGTCACAAAAATCAAAAAAGAGAGTAAAAAAAAAGTATTTTTTGCATTATTGTTAATTAAAAAATAACTAACAAAACTATACTTTTCACATATAAGAAATCTTAATCAGCATGTTATACGCTTTCAATCGACACCTCATTTTTCAAAATTGGATACGGGGTTCTAGACAAATTGGCAAAAAATTGAAACCCGGGACCACGATCTTTGTGACGTCATAGTTAACCCCCCCACAGTCTGAGAATGCGACAAGTCATTATTTCGTACTCAGTAAAGTCTACCGATCACAACGATACCACCTGTCAGCAGTATACTCTCCAGTCACATCAACTTTTTCCGAGACCCTCTCGCCGCTCTACTATAGAGACTGTCAAATAGTTCTGGTTCTATTGACTTCATACAGTTAAAAAGAGAGCGCCTTAGCTGTAAAGTTAGGAACGTATTAAAAACTCGGAGTAAACACGTTAATAACTTATGGTACCGATGAAAATTTTAGTACGTGAGCGTTTCCGCTTGGTGCGCTGTTCAGTTTTTCCATACATTTTCCGTAACTCTCACTGAAAACGTAACGTATTTTTTCACTTAAAAAAGTCATGGTAACCCTAGTCCCGCAACGAGAACCGTTTTATTCGATTTCGCGAGTCGACAACATGTTGAGTGTTTTGATGTTTTTGTGTGATACGTGAACTTTTAAATGTCTTTATTGGAAATAGTTCAATGTTACTTATAATATATTTAATCATGTGATACAAGTATTGAGATGTCAGTGTCAATAATATGATACTGTTGAACTGATCTGATGATGGAGCCGGAAGATATAAACTGGAACTACATGATGAAACATCGTATCATAGCTTTTTTTGGGTTTCTTAGAAAAGTCTTGTAATGAACTTTGACTACGATTAGGTTTCAAAGTCTGATGATGAAGCCGGAAGACATGAAATGGAATTACATGATATAACATCGTATTATAGCTGTTTTTGGGTTTCATAGAAAAGTCTTGTAATTAACTTTGACTACAATTAGGTTTCAAGGTCTAATGATGGAGCCGGAAGATATGAACTGGAACTACATGATGGAACATCGTATCATAGCTGTTTTTGGATTTCCTAGAAAAGTCTTGTAATGAACTTTGACCACGATTAGGTTTCAAGGTTTTATGATAATGAAGCCCGAAGATAGGCACTGGCATTCCATGATGGCATATCGTATCATAGTTGTGTTTGCGCTTGTTAGAAAGGCTACGTAATGAACTTTGAACGTTACGTTTTCAACGTTATAACCTTATAACAAACCTATTATTGCCCGAAGCGAAGCGAGGGCTAAGTTAGGTTAGGGTTTTCTTCCGACCCTTATGAGCGGAAAAAAGAAAGACTAATTAAGTATCTACAATAAGTTATGTTAGGGCTTTCTTGTGACCCTTAAGGGCAGCCCACATCGCGGGCTAGCGTCGACACGCGTAAAAAAAAACAAAATGGCGGCGAAGCCCCCCGCAAAAAAGAAAGATTAACGTAGTATTTAAAATAAGTTGGGTTAGGGTTTTCTTGTAACCCTTAAGACCAAAAATTAATAGTTTAAAAAGCAATATAAAACACGCTTTTATAATTGCACGTAAAAGCCAAAAATAAATTATGGATCATTCAAGTTGTCTCTATTTCTGGGCTGAAGTGTAAAAACTATGTGCTTTTAATTATAATATTTGATTGTGAAAGCGTGGGGCGCTGGAACAGAAAAGACTTTCTTGTAAACAAATACTAATCCGAACTTCCTGGCGGCTGAAGTTGCATAAGAGCATAACGTTTACATAAATGCACACGGCAATGGTAAGTACGTGATTTGCTGGCAATTGTGTTGCTAGTGTAACAGCACCTTAACAGACAGAATAAGGTTTATGAGTTACTTGTGCAGAGTAGGTCTTCCATATTATACTTGAAATTTATACGAAATTTAACAAAAAACTCATAATTTCAAATAAAATAATTAATTCGGTTAGAATTATCCCTAAAATACCAACATACTCGTACTATATACACCTACAAGTCGCGTAAATTACTTAGTAAATTTTGCCGAGAGGTGGCGCTAAACACAATAATGCTCATTAGAGTACCTATACTTCCAGCCAAGTCTTATACGAGTACCATAATAGTTATTTGTTTTACAAGGGGGCAAAGTTGTTGTTTAAGACGGTCCCCCGTTTGAATGCCCTCGCTCGATCGCGCTACTTCCCTTCCCCGCACCCCTGTTATACGATACGTCGATCGAGATTCAAGACCACGATACGTAACAAGTCGCCATCTAGGAGGAGTTGCTTGTACTAGATCGCAATACTATAAGCTACTAGCGCCAGGAGTTGCCTGTACGAATGTATGGGTACTAATACACTTTAATGCTATAAATATGCAAATTTTTTTTAACGAGAAAAACTACTAAACATATTATATAAACGGAAATAAATGCAGTAAACTAAAGAAAAGTGACCAAGGCCTTCAGTTACCCGCGGCTGGAATGCTGTCGTATTATGCAAGATTTTTTTTTGTCAATAATCAATATGAATGTTGTATTGACACTATTGACGTATCATAAAATTACCTTTAAACTCGAACCAGAGGGCCCTGTGGCATCATCAATGGCCGTATCGATAACCGGAACAAAATGTATCTAAATTATCATTAGATAATTCCTGTTTTAGTACTAAAACAAATTGTTTATTTCACAATGTACAATGTGAAAAGTACTAGCGCATTTTGGCCAGTAGTCATAAGCAGAGTTTGGCACTGTGGTTTGTAACGCCGCTTACTGACTGAGTGTAGTACTAGTATGGTCTGGGTTCGATTCTGGCCTGAGGAATATTTTTTTGGTTTTTATTTTTTTTCAAAACCGATAAGTTTCTACATTATAAAGGTTTATATCTCCCGTTTACAATATTTATGGCAAGATTCATTGTTTTGTATGTTTTTCCTGATGTAAATTAAGTAAGTAAGTAAATATTCTTTATTGCACCATTTTACATGTTATATGTATACAGAATGTTTAGTGAGAGTATAACTAGGTAACAACAGGCGGTCTTATCGCTAAAAAGCGATCTCTTCCAGACAACCTTAGGGTAGCTGGAAAAACGGAACAGAAACAAAAGTTAACAGGCAGTGCAAGAACAAAAAATATAGAGAAAACCAACACAAACACACATACATATATACCGAATACATAAATAAATATACCTTACATACACATAATACATACATACATACATACATAAATACAATAAATAAAAATGGCAACTTAAGATAGAGATAGATAGTATAATTTAAGCTGATTTTTGAAAATTGGAAGAGATTTTGCTAGTCTTAATTCTACTGGTAAGGAATTCCACAACCGTACAGCCCGGAAGGTAAAAGAGTTGCTATAGAATTTAGAATTAATTGTAGGTTCACATAAAAAGTATCTTTTTTTTGCAATAAAACAGAACGCGTAGCAATAAATATAGGTACCTATTATAAATATTCACTTAAGCTAATGCATGTGCCTTTGTGTTTGGGGTTGCGTTGCGACTTGCGAGTTGCGAGGTAGGTAGTCCGCAGCGCCGAGCCGGCGAAAGACTGCATACAGGCAGACTGCATATTTAGCACGCACAGTACCTACAACTCAAGTACCTATAAGTTACATTTTGAATAACGAGACATTTTAAAATTATATGATAATTATTACGATCAAAGATTCGACCTACCATAGAAACGTTGAATTTTGTTACAAATATCATACAGGGAACCAAACTATACAGGCAGTAATTTTTATAACAAGCAATATTTTCTGCACATGGGCTGCCGGCTGGCTGTGTGAAAAAAAGAATAGAACATCAAAATTCATCATCAATTTTGTTTATTACTTAGGTATGTACATTTTAAATCTTCGATTCTGTCTTCAAAACACTCTTCTCTCTCTAACGCTCCTCTATCACGAGGCTATTCAAATGAAGCGCCACTGACGGGTCTCTATTGGTTCCCATAATTTTTTAAGTCCGATTTTTACTATCCATAACGTTTTCCGTCATAATTTTTCTTAGTCATATTATCACTAGTCATAAAATTAAACGTCAGAAATTGTAGTTCTGATTTTTGAAAGTCATAAGTATTGTTAGTCATAAAATTTATTAGCCATAATAATCAAAGTCCATAGATGTACAAATCCATAATGTTGAAGGAAATAAACTTATTCGGAATAATTGATCTAAGGATTTATCACAAGTCATAACGATTATTAATAACCATGTGTTTCTTCACTAATAGCACTAAATGGTTCTCTATTGTTTCCCATAAAAAATGTTGCAATGTTTTTTTCGTCTGCATTTTCGAAACTTGTAATTTGGCTTACTAACTTCCTGAGTGTTTATTAAATTTTCATGGCACTTATTAAACCATTTGGTCTCGCCAAGGAGCCGACGTTGACAATTTCTATATCCGCTTTTAAGGACAAAAGATAACTAGCAAAAGGAAACTAACTACACGAGGTAAAGGGTTACTTTTTGAAACAATTTTGTTCCGCCAATAAACCGACGGAGCCCCGCTACGCGGGCCTCCTATTTCCGCTCTAAGGTAACTAACGAACCTACACGAGGAAAAGGGTTATTTTTAAAACAATTTAGTTCCACCAATGAGTAGACGGAGCCCCGCTACTCGGGGCTCCTATTTCCGCTCTAAGGAATCAAAGGAAACTAACAACCTACCCGAGGAATAGGGTTACTATATTTTTTTTTCTGTGTAATTATATGTATGTCTGAAATATAATATACTTTAGGAATTTTAGACATTAAATCTATATGCAGAAAAATCAGTAGGGCTTCAAAATATATGCCTAATAATATTTCTGAATAATTATTGTTATACTTTTCAATTTTATACTCATCAACTTTATGACTTTTGAGATTATGATATCCAATATTATGGTTTGTTATTGTTAGAACCATGAAACGTTATTCGTAACAAAAATTATGACTAGTGATGTTTATGACCACAAAATATGTGAATAACAACTTCTGACTAACGAAATTATGAACTATAAGTTTATGGGAAACAAAGGGATCCCGCCACTGACATGTGTGCTTAGTCCGCCTGCGCGCGCTATGTATCTGCCCATTCCATGAATTTCACATGTTATCTTATTTATATTTTAGCTTTTAGAAGACAAACAAGCGGTGTACACCATTTGAGCGACGACTAACACCAGTACTGGATATTTCACAGAATGACTGATAGGATGCTTGCGAGTATCCATGATAACGCTCGCGCACCAAACATAGAAGGTTTTGAAAGAGATTTCTCAAGGAATTGTATCTAGCATAATGACGAATACATGTATACAGGGTTACGGTGATCGCTTTCCATCAGGCGGACCATATACCTGTTTGCATATCTTTACGTTTGCTTTTATAAAAAAGGATTATACTATTCTACATACGTTTTTTGCGTTGTACTTTCCTCGCTATAAATAGTGGAGGGGAAAAGTTTCGTGTTACAAACGGGTGCAAATGTATTTTACTTTTCGTGTGTTGAAAAACTCGCCAAGTTCAACTTTGCACCCTTGTATAACAAATAACTATTACTTATTAGCTTTTATCTACGCCTTACTTTTATTTGATTCTATTGATGATTTATATTGCTTAAAATTATCAAAATGGGTAATTATTCGCAGTATCCAATGCCTGGAAAAGGGGTGACACCACCTCCGAACCGAATCAATGTACAATATATTTAATCATGGGATAACGGTAAGCAAAAAAATAACATAGTGCAATACATATTAGGTTTCTTTGAGTTTGAAAGTATTATTTTTTTTTAAATCAATAATACATACTAAAACTATATTACATTTACTGTAATTTTGTTCTTTATACTCACTCCCTATCGGCAATAGTTCCGGAGATATGGCCTTTGAAAAAAAAAACGAACCACTGTCGACCACTTCACCCTACACACACAGCGCGCACAGGCGAGGCGGACGAAGCACAAAGTTCAGTCGCGTACCATCTGAATAGTCTCGTGAGAGAAGAGTGTTTTGGATACAGAATGGAAGGATTAAAGTGTATAAACAAACACGATGTAAAAATTGTTCTTGAATAAATAAACTGAAACTGAAACTATATAAAATTTAACGAAATATAATATTACATTTTCAGGTTCCATTATTTTTTAACATATTACTTGTTATAAAAATTACAGCCTGTACAATTTGGCACAATATTTTTAACTAAAAATGAATAATATTTGTGATAAAATTCTATGCTAGGTACCGTATCTTTGGTCGTAATAATTATATAATTTTAAAATATTTCGTTATTCTAACGGAAACTACGAACACCTATCTACAAATTTAGATTTTTGTTAGTTGCGGCATACGGTACGTATTATGGTCACGTTATAATATAAAGAATAGTTCAAATTTATTTATATATCACCTTTCCTTGTTACCTATATCATTTCGTGCTATGTGCGCGAAGCCGCGAACTAAAACCTACCTGCAGGGGTTGCAAGGTCAACGACCCCACCCGAGCGCGCGCGCCGGCTCGCAGTAGGTACTGTGGGTAATACCTAACCAAATCTAACCATGCCTGCGCGCTCGTTTACAAGGCACATGCATTTTAGCTTGTGTGTATTTTATATAAAATAATTATGTATTCATTTTCATATTTATTTATTGCTTTTTTTTACACAGCCAGCACATGTAAACTATACAGGCTTCCTGTATAATATTTGTGATAAAATTCAACGTTTGTATAAACTTTTACATATATATGAAGCTTCAAATAATTTTCATCAGCGAGAAAATACGAAACAATGAATTTTGCCATAAATATTGTAACCGGGAGATATTAAAACCTTTATAATGTAGAAACTAATCGTTTTTGAAAAAAAAAACACAAAAAGATATCCCACTGCCCGGGCTCGAAACCAGGACCGCATTGATCAGTGAGAGCCGTAAGCGGTGATGAAACCCACACGGCCAAATTCTACTTGCGACTGACGGGCAAAATTCGCCAATACATGTCACATAGTATATTGTGAAATAATTTGTTTTTGTCCTAAAACAGGAATTATGTAATGTACACTTGTAATAATGAAATGATAATTTAATTTCATTTTGTTTCGCTTCTCTATTCTAAGAAAAAAAATGGCTCGGCGCAGCGAGCGGCACAGCCCCTCCGTCCGAGAGCCGGCTGGCAACTGGCGCGCGGTGCGTGGCGCGTTCAAAGGTAGCCCCTTAACCGCACGTGCCAATATTGATACCCGAGCAAGCGAAAGATTCCAATATTGAACCGCGAGCGTAGAGAGTGGTTCAAAAAGTGGAATCTTGAGCGTTGCGAGGCACGAAGGTTAAACAAACTTTGCCACCGAGTGAAACACAAAATTTTTCACCACACCAACACGAAAAAAACACTGACTATAAAACATCAAACTAAATCAAATCTATCAATCTAATCAATTATTTATGATTCAAAATCATCATTTACACGTAAATTATACCAGCCAGCTCAAGACATCAAGTTAAAATTTGTATGAAATTACTTTGCACTCTTGTGGATAAAATGCAATTTTGCTATCTGTTTTCGAATAGCAAAGTAAGCCTTTACCGGTTGGTGTGGTGAAAAATTATTTTAACCATTGAAAGTTTGTACGGAACCCTCGGTGGGCGAGTCTGACTCGCACTTGGCCGGTTTTTTTTATAACATTTTTAAAAAGTATTGCAGTTGGAAAATTTAACAGCGAACATTGCGGATTGGGCGAGATATTCAACTAACTGAAAAAAGTAAATACCCCTACCTACCTAATAGATACTACATACCAAAAATCGTTTATTATTAAATATAGACCGTCAACCAAATCTTGTCACTAGAAAAAGGCGGCAAATTTGAAAATTCGCGGGCTAGCAACACTAGTTTTGAAAAACCGGCCAAGAGCGTGTCGGGCCACGCTCAGTGTAGGGTTCCGTAGTTTTCCGTATTTTTCTCAAAAACTACTGAACCTATCAAGTTCAAAACAATTTTCCTAGAAAGTCTTTATAAAGTTCTACTTTTGTGATTTTTTTCATATTTTTTAAACATATGGTTCAAAAGTTAGAGGGGGGACGCACTTTTTTTCCTTTAGGAGCGATTATTTCCGAAAATATTAATATTATCAAAAAACGATCTTAGTAAACCCTTATTCATTTTTAAATACCTATCCAACAATATATCACACGTTGGGGTTGGAATGAAAAAAAAAACAGCCCCCACTTTACATGTAGGGGGGGTACCCTAATAAAACATTTTTTTCCATTTTTTATTTTTGCACTTTGTTGGCGTGATTGACATACATATTGGTACCAAATTTCAGCTTTCTAGTGCTAACGGTTACTGAGATTATCCGCGGACGGACGGACGGACGGACGGACGGACGGACGGACGGACAGACAGACATGGCGAAACTATAAGGGTTCCTAGTAGACTACGGAACCCTAAAAACGGTGGAAGTTCGCATGTCATTTGTATCTTATCTGTGGAAATCTCCGATCTACCAAAAAGAGAAATAACTAGCATATCGTCCCTTTTTAATACATTATCTAATTCGTAAGGAAGGAGCGAGCCCCTTGAAAAAAAAAATCTGTTGCTGTTCGACGTGCATTGCTGGTTTTTGTTCGTTTCATAGGGATACCATACTTTAGTTTGATGTACATTGCTACTGCCAAAATTTGGTTGACAGGCTTTAAGTAACCATTTTATAGGAATTGGATGGTTCGTAAAATAACTAAATTAATCATAGGCGATTCTACAAAATTGTGCCTAAAATCATAAAATATTCAATAACATAATATAAATGAAGAGGGGACAACGTTTTGCATACTGAAAAATATCCATGAACTAAAGGACCTAAATAGAATAGTACATTACGATACAAGTGCGTAAAAAAGGAAGTTCGAAACGAGTGGCGATAAATTAAAACCATGGTGCTCGGTTTGTTTTCATGTTTTTTTCACAATTCTGAAAAAAAAACATTTGTTTTTTTTTCTATTTACAACCCTAGCCTGACCCTTTAGCACAACTTGCCCTGTCGCGCGCGAATCCATACATCAAGCGCGACTTCAAGTATGGACTCGCGCGCGACAAGGCAAGTTGTGCTAGAGGCGCTGATGTTATATTAAGGAATAGAAACGAAAGTATTTTAGCCACAAA
This sequence comes from Leguminivora glycinivorella, assembly GCF_023078275.1. Classification (NCBI taxonomy): domain Eukaryota; kingdom Metazoa; phylum Arthropoda; class Insecta; order Lepidoptera; family Tortricidae; genus Leguminivora; species Leguminivora glycinivorella. The sequence goes on along the minus strand of NC_062987.1, from coordinate 2,757,125 downwards.
CGTATTTAAAAGAGAAACTCGGTCAGAGCATATCTTCACGAGGAAAAGTGCCATTTTCGTCAACATTTTTAGGCTGATATAATAAATATAAATTGAAGAAAAGTAATTTCAGCGTTTTTCGATTTTCGTCTCCTTAGGGGGTTAAAAAGGGGAAAGCAGTTTGTATGAGGATCAAATTTTGGTTTGAGTTAGGAATTTGAAACTCGGTGCAGAGGTAATAAATAAAACTAAAATTAAAATGATATTGGGCTTTTTTTTATTCTCGTCCCCTAAAAGGGTAAAAAATTTGATGAAAGTTTGTATGTGGATCACGTGTATTTTAGAGTTAGAAACTTGAAACTCGGTGAATAGATAATAAATCTAAATAGGAGAAAAGTAATTTCAGCGTTTTCTGTCATTGCATTTATAAAGTGTACAAGAGACAAAATGAAACTGGTTAATCATACAGGCTTTCATTCCGTTTTTATCCCTGTTAGGGAATGTAAATTGATAATCGCTGAAATTACTTTTCACTATTTGTATTTATTATCTATTCACCAAGTTTCAAGTTCCTAACTCTAAAATATATGTGATCCACATACAAACTTTTATCAACTTTTTTACCCTTTTAGGGGACGAGAATCAAAAAAAGCCCAAAATCATTTTAATTTTAGTTTTATTTATTACCTCTGCACCGAGTTTCAAATTCCTAACTTAAACCAAAATTTGATCCTCATACTAACTGCTTTCCCCTTTTTAACCCCTTAAGGAGACGAACATCGAAAAACGCTGAAATTTCTTTTCTTCAATTTATATTTATTATCTTCTTACCAAGTTTCAAGTTCCTAACTCAAAATAAAATTTGGTCCCCATACAAACTGCCATCCCTTTTCTAACCCACTAAAAGGACGAAAATCAAAAAAAGCTGAAATTACTTTTCTTCTACTTCTATTTACTACCTTTTTACCAAGTTTTAGGTCCCTAACTAAAAATAAAATTGGATCCCCATACAAACTGAAATCTACTTTTTAACCTCCTTAGGGGTCAAATTTATCAGAATCGCTTCTAACGTTTAATATACATTATAAACGTAAACTGTTGTGCTAAATTCAACTTCTTTGCTTTTGTAGTTTCGGCAAACTATCTATAATCACAATTTTACTGATGTTCATAGCGAAACTTTAAGTCGGTCTGGCGGATGGTTGGGTCCATCCGATTGGTCTGGCTGCTTACAAACGGTCTAGTTATAGTTCCCTGTGTATCATATATCAAAATCAGGCTTGAGAAAATGAGGAAAGTTAGAGTCGTTTTTTGTCAACTTTGTCGCGTCTGGCAAAAGTTACGGCCGGCGAAAACGGTCTGGCATTGATGATAACTAACTTCAAACAACGTGCTCTAACACATACATAAAAATCAGCCTTGAGAATTTAAGGAAAGTTAGCACTTTTTTTTTCACCTTCAGCACTAAATAGCAAAAAAATGGCCGATGGGCCGAACTAGAAAATATGCAGACGTTAAACGTCGATACGAACTCTACATTATCCCAAAGTTTCATCCTTGAGAATTTGAGGAATGGGCTCTTGATCTAACAGGTTTACAATGTTTACAACTATTCCAAATTTCAAGTTAATAGCATTAGTAGATCTCGATATATTTAGTAATGTGATAGACGGACAGAGTCGCACCATAAGGGTTCCTTTTGTACCTTTTTGGTACGGAACCCTAAAAAATGGTGAGCGACAATCTCGCGAGCATAGCCTAATTCAGAACGGCACATACTAAACATTTTATTGATTAATGCAAACTGGCAAGTAAAATGATAATTTGCTTTTATTTTACCAAGTCGGTGGCAAACAGGCACACGGTCCGCCTGATGGAAAGCGGTCACCATAACCTATGAACGCCTGCAACTCAAGGGGTGTCACATGCGCGTTTCCGATCCATTAGAAACTTGTACACTCCGTTTTTGAAGAACCCCATATCATATTGTAGTTCATCGGGATTACCTCGACATCGAATGAGCTCCCATTCCACAAGCGGAGCGTCCACCGGAGGAACCATTTAGGTTGCAAGATATGTGGATATGAGCGCCCTGTCGATGTCGATGGCCCACAAAAGGTCTTAAGCGCCTTACACTTCTGAAGGTGCTTAAGACCTTTATTCAAATTAATCGATACATACATAAAACACATTAAAAACATGCCTATATCCCATAAAGAAAGGGTTAGGCAGAGCATATGAAGCTATTCAAGTTTCAGTGCCTCTCTTGGCAAATAAATGGTTAAAAGTCTAATTTTAAAAAAATCGGTTGATTATTTTCGATATATGTGTCGATATATTGATGATATAAAAATATAGAATATTGATCTGAAAGATAATCAACCTTATATAGTAGAATGGATTTACCCAAGTTTAAAGGTTAAGAGTCACATATTATTATACCTAACCAGTATGATAGATTTTTTCCTCTATTGTAATGTATATTCTTGAACGGGTGAGGTAGGCGTGCATCGGGGCGGAGCGTGCAAGCGTGGGCGGTAGGCGTGGCTTGAAACTAAATCGAGCGCAAAATTGCAGAAAATTTGTACCTTTTGGATTTCGTAACGAAACTGATAAAATAAAAGGGTCTACCAGGATGAAAAAAAGCTAATTCTCAGTTTCAATAACGAAATGTAACGAATTTGAGAAAATGATCTGAGAATTCAGACACGTCATAAATTATTTCCTTCAAACGTGTAGTGAATTGTGTTTACTCACGATTCGCCAAAAAACGTTTCCCAAAGATTCACATCCCAAACTATTATTCTTAAATAAACGTTTGGCAAAACAACTTATCGAAAATTGACATTTAGCAAAACTTTTTTTGGCAAGTATTTGTTTCCTAAATAATTACTTGCTCAAATTTCATTTTACCAAATATTATTTAGTCAAATGTATTGTTAGGCATTTCCATTTCCCAATACATATATTGTAATGGAATGGCGTTCTAGGTTTACTGACGATTCGCCAAAAAACGTTTCCCAAAGTTTCACATCCCAAACTATTATTCCCAAATTATCATTTCCCAAATAAACGTTTAGCAAAACAACTTATCGCAAATTGACATTTAGCAAAACTTTTTTTGGCAAGTATTTGTTTCCCAAAATATTTACTTGGTCAAATTTCATTTTACCAAATATTATTTAGTCAAAGGTATTGTTTAGCAAAATTTCCATTTCCCAAATTATTGTAATTAAATGGCGCACTAGAAATTTGTTTGTTGATTTTATACTTTGTGTCCAAGATTTGTGTGAAATAATGTGTATGTCGTAGGTACTTTTTTTCCTCCTGCTGCAAATGTCAAGGATGACATTTTCACTTACATGTCCATTCATTCTATTAATAAGAAACCTTATGTTTTCAAGACCATTATATTCTATTAATTTTTAATTACTTTAAAAAGCCATTTCCGGTTTGCTTACTGTCAACCTAACACGCTCCTCCTCGCTTCGCTCGTCGTCGCACCTAAACTGACCCTGTCACACACGAGTTTTCTGTTACAATACTAATAAAATTATTACATTACATTTATGCCAATTGTAATATTTATTGTCAAACGTGGTTTTGCATGGTGTAATTTGTAGAAACATTTTTTGACAAAAAAATAGTTGACAAAATAATTTTGTCCAGTAATATTAATTTGACAAAAATAAAGTTGAGCAAACTTTTCGTGTCCAACTGAAGCCTTAGGAATAAAACTGAAATTATCATTTGACAATTTTTAGTTAAATTTGGCAAAAAAATCTTCGGTAAATTAAATTAATCCCGTAGAAATGAAAATGCAAATGCCTAAATATTTTCGAAATTTGCGATGTGAAATTTTGACCAAACATGTTTTTGGGATATTTGTTTTGCCATTAAAAACGTTTGCGAAATAAAGTTTTGTCTAAATAAAATTTGACTAAGTAAAATTGTGCCAAATGATAATTTGACCAAACAAAATCATTGCGAAACATACCTACCTTTGCCAAACAATACTTTGGGAAATGAAACTATTGCGATATGATTATTGGGAAATGAAATTTGACGAAACGTTTTTTGGCGAAACGGCAGGACACCCTTAACTTGATTTCTCAGCAAGTTATACAAAAAGTTTTTCCTGTTACAGCGCCCCATTTATAAAAGCGTGTTTTTCTAGTGTTTTTTAAACTATACTATTTTATACTTTTTAGACGTTAAGAATGAAATATCTTTAAAATTTCAACATAAACTTTTTTTGAGGTTTTCGTAAACGATGATTGCGATTTTGATGCCTCGTGTGGAGGACTTTCTTAAAAAAATAATGAAAAAAGTATGAATTATTGGTAAGTGCCTCCACAAAGCTATTTAAAGTAATAAAAACACATTAAAAAAGTGTTTTGGAACTTAACTATTTAGTACTATATTGGTCATAACTCACAACGGTCATGTATTTTATTGTTTACTCGTTTTCGTAGTTTTTCACTTTATTCATCCATAATTCCTGTAGTGTTACTATAAATATCGACGAGGGTACAAAACTGTTATTTTGAGAGTCAATTTTTTTTAAACCGTTGGTTTTTTTTCGATAGGTTTGTGGAGGCACTTCCCATTATTTTTTATTTTTTTTATATTTTTTACGTAATTTGCACCCTATAGAACACCAAACCCGCACCCATCGTTAAAAGATTTCTTAAATTATGAAAAATGATCCGTCCTGTAACGTACCTGAGATTGAGGAGTTACGCCAAAACGCACCGAAAGTTTTTTTTAGTGCTCTTTCAAACTTAGTAGAAATGCCGATTTTTTAGGGCGTATCGGACATTTCTTTAAAGGTATACGTGTCGAGACGTTTTTTCCTTTAATATAAAAATGTTTAGAATCGTTAGCAGACGTTTCTGCTTGTTAAAAATAAATTTATACATGTAAACTTCTGATAAGGAAAAAAAGGCTTTATTATTATTCATTTTTAATACTTATCCAAAAATATATCACATCACACATTGGGTTTGGAATGAAAAAAAAATCAGTCCCCTCTTTACATGTGAAGGGGTTACAATAATAAAACATTTTTTTGCACTTTTTATTTTACCATTTTGTCGGCGTGATTGATATACATATTGGTACCAAATTTCAGCTTTCTACAGCTAAGGGTCACTCAGATTATCCGCGGACGGACGGACGGATATAGACATGGCGAAACTATAACGGTTCCTAGTTGACTACCGGAACCCTAAAAAAGGCGGCAGGGTACTGAGTTAGGCTACGTTTTTCAAAAAACCGAACCTCCCTATCTATAACGGTCTTGTCAAAAACTTTTCCTTTCTGCGAGGAATTCTGTGGCACGCGAAATATGCGCCGCGCGCAAACTAATACGACTCGTAACACACAAGTCTATATAAATTTATAAATTCATAGCTTTTAGACTATATAAATAATATAGTAAAATAATGGAAGTAGATACAACATAGTATTACATTCGTTACTAGTGCGGGAAGTATGTCAGCGAATCACGAGTCCCGAGACATCTAGCCACGAGCCGCAAGGCGAGTGAAGAATGTCATGTCTGAAGGGAAGTAATTCGTGAGTCCCGACATAGCACGCCCAACGAACACTTTCAACACGTTTGCGGACGCTCAGTCACCCCTCTGGGACAATAATATTTTGTATGGGAATTTTTCGACTGCTATAGCATACCTGACGAGGAACGCTATAGAATTCGGATGCTATAGCATACCTGACAAAATACAGAGTTAAAATGACTGTGATCTTATGTGACACCGTATGCTATAGCTATACGATCCGTAGATGGTGATACAGCAGATTCATTCTGTAGAATCATATCAAATAAAACATTTAGTATTTCTGGTTGCGGGTATGATGCCGATAAATAAAAGTATAAAGCTTGTTAACGAATACAGAGTTTTTTGGTACAAGAAGAATTGTCTAAATGTGTATCTCCTACAGACTCTTTTGGAGTACCTAACATTCGTCAGAACTGTAGTCATCCGTTTCGTCATTGAGACTAAAATAATGTTTGTTCAAACCTGCTGTTGTATATAGGTGCTAAAGGCCTCCGCCAGGCCCCCGTCACTCGCTCGCGGTCGCTCGTTAAGTACCTACACGCTAGCCGTTGCCGTTCCGCCGGCGCGGCGTAACAAGTGGCGGAGGGCCGCGAAACGCCCGCCTGTGTATTCGCGCGGCGCGTATTGCTTTTCTGAGTATTACGTAGTAATTTATTTATTAGTACTAGTGATCTTTTTAGGGTTCCGTAGTCAACTAGGAAACCTTATAGTTTCGCCATGTCTGTCTGTCTGTCCGTCCGTCCGTCCGTCCGCGGATAATCTCAGTAACCGTTAGCACTAGAAGGCTGAAATTTGGTACCAATATGTATATAAATCACGCCGACAAAGTGCAAAAATAAAATGTGGAAAAAATGTTTTATTAGGGTACCCCCCTACACGTAAAGAGGGGAGTGATTTTTTTTTTCATTGCAATCCTAACGTGTGATATATTGTTGGATAGGTATTTAAAAATGAATAAGGGTTTACTAAAATAATTTTTTGATAATATTAATAATTATTTCCGGAAATGAACGCTCCTAAAGGAAAAAAAGTGTGTCCCCCCCCCCTCTAACTTTTGAACCATATGTTTAAAAAATATGAATAAAATCACAAAAGTAGAACTTGATAAGTTCAATAGTTTTTGAGAAAAATACGGAAAACTACGGAACCCTACACTGAGCGTGGCCCGACACGCTCTTGGCCGGTTTTTTGTTTCTGTTTTATAATATAGGTAACGGTGGATATTAGTGAAAACATACATACTACATATAATCACGCCTATATCCCTTGCGGGGTAGACCGAGCTTGCATTGATATGAATACAAAGTACGTTCACGTATATGTAGACAAATAGGTACTTATTAATTTGAATAAAAATAATTGTACTTGTACGTAAAAAGTAACTGAATAAACAATCTGCATATTACCTCCAAGCCTACACATAAATACAAAGAATACCTATGATTAGAATACGTTGCAGATTATTCTGATTCTTACTTTGCAAATTGCAATAAGTTAATTTTATAATTAAGGATCTATATATTTACCTATGCTGGAAACTGTTCGGAAAGCCAAGAGTCGTGGAATGTATTGGACCTCATACATTTCACGACTCCTGACTTTCCGAACAGATTCTATTTATAAATATTTACCTATGCACGTGACTGTACTTAAAATAGGTACACATTACATTGCCATGGCGCATGCCATAGGTGATGTATTTAGACGACCGGTCTGGCGCAGTCGGTAGTGACCCTGCCTGCTACGCCGCGGTCCCGGGTTCGAATCCCGGTAAGGGCATTTATTAGTATGATGAGCACAGATATTTGTTCCTGAGTCATGGATGTTTTCTATGTATATAAGTATTTATACATTATATATATCGTTGTCTGAGTACCCACAGCACAAGCCTTCTTGAGCTTACCGTGGGCCTCAGTCAATCTGTGTAAGAATGTCCTATAATATTTATTTATTTATTTATTTATTTATTTATTTATGTATACCTACCTACCTTAAGTTTAGGGAAGGTAAAAAAGTAAATGACCATTTCATAAAAGCAAATCATTAAATATTTCTGCATTTTATTTCATTGGACCGACCGACTGGCGTGGCGACCCTAACGTATATTCACACCGGCCCGGCCGCAGTCGTCGCGCGTTGTGCGGGTGCCCGATTGATATTCCGAAATAAAATACGCCGATTTTCGGTACGCCGACAACGATTCGCCGACGTCTTTTTTGACCGAATAACGATTGGAAGATTCTCATTTCGCATAATATTCGTTAGTAAACGGAGTCGGTAAGCATCAGAAATTAGATACGCCGATTTACTTTTCGTCGATTACTCATTTGGTAATCGTAAAAATTGGCCGACAAAAAATTGGTCGAAACACAATAGGTCGAGTGATCATTTGGTATGTTTTTTATGAGTTGGCTGGAACTTGCGTACAAACTATTCTGCTTTTTCAAAAATCTAATTGTTAGATCATTTATAAGAGGAAGTCACATTTATTTCAACTACTTATTTATATTAATCATCATGTTCTGATTCTAAGTATTAATTTGAGTAAATTACGTATTGTTGTTTTCAGCTCATCAAATTTTTACTTTAAAATTTTTTTCACCACACCAACTAATAAAGGCTCCGTTTGCTATTTGAAAACAGATAGCAAAATTGTATTGTAGCCACAAGAGAACAAAGTAATTTCATACAAATTTTAACTTGATGTCTGAAGCTGGCTGGTAGATTTTACCTATGAATGATGATTTTGAATAATAAATATTGAATAAATTGATGGATTTTATTTAGTTTGATGTTTTATAGTCAATATATTGTTGATGTTGGTGTGTTGAAAAAATTTGTGTTTCATTCGGTGGCAAAGTTTCTTTAACCTTCGTGCCTTGAAACCCTCGCAACGCTCAAGATTCCACTTCCTGAACCACTTGCTACGCTCGCGGTTCAATATTGGAATCTTTCGCTTGTTCGGGTATCAATTTTGGCACGTGCGGTTAAACAACAACTTTGCCCCCTTGTAAAACAAATAAGTATAGTTCTCCCATTCGGAAATTAGCACTTTTCTGTTCAAGAATATAATATAGCCAGTATAATATGTAAATTATTACCGCAACTAAAAGAATTTCATATTATAGGTACATTGATTAAGAAAAACGTGTCTATTAAGTGCGTAATTTTTTTACAACAGCGATAATTCATTCATTCGTAAATATTTTAACAATGTACAAAATGTGAAACGTTATTCGACTAAACATGGCCTAAACGAAAATATTACTTTGCTAAATGAAAAATGTCCAATAATAGTTCGGATAATTTGCACAGAAGCGAACTGAACTGTATGCGAACCAAGATTCTACGTAACGTTATTCGACCAAAAGTGACAGCGATAGTTTGATTATTCGGCTAAATGGCATTCGGCGAATCGTTGTCGGCGAATCAATAATCGGCTAAAAAATTGTCGGAGAATCATTAGGTAGCCCGTTGTGCGCTATGAAACGCTCCGTTGAGTCAAAGCCGTTAAGTTCATTTTTCTTGACCGCTATAAAGTTTAGGTAAATTAAGCGTAGGTATTTGTCGTTTGTGGGGAAGTGAAGTATCTGTTACGTTAGTAACTTATTATTAATCTGTGCCTCCGCTTGGTGCGATGATTTCTGGGTAGAACTCATCCACTACCGCTCATTACGCGATGATTCGCCCAGCTGTATATACTTTTTTACAAGCATCTAAACCAAGTTCAAGGAGTTAACACAAACAAAATTCACTCAAAAATACATAATTTAACGTATACAGTCAGTATCAACAACAATTTAATTCACAAGGTACGAAGGAAATTACTCGAATAATAGGTATAAACATGCCTCAGTTTTCTTAATTTACCGTAACCAAAACCACGGTGTATTATTATAAAACGACAGTGGACATGTGTCTTAATAAAACCGCAACACAAAAATATATAGAAACTGTAAAAATCATTACTTATGATTTTTTAAACAATCCGTAAAATTGCTGTACCTCGTCGATTTAAATCGTTTGACAATTTCGTATGAAATTTCAAACAAAACGTTAATGTGATAAAGTATAGAAATCATCTCTTATTTATGCCGGTGACTGTACCTATTAAAAATTGTGTGACACATGAAGCAGAAAGTTCCTACAAGTAAACGACTATGATTATAATTTCTATAATTCGTCTTCTCGAACGTAGGAATAATGCTGATGATTTCACATCTCGCGGACGACAGTCTGTTCTGTGTGTAAAACTTGTAGTCAGTTTAAAAAAGTCCATTATTTTTTGTATACTTTTCGCCGGTACCTGCTACTAACCCTTATGTATCTGTTGCGCAAAAAGTTATTTTAATTATAGTTTGCCCTATCGATGTGCACTTCCAATGTACCAGAAGGTCGTGAAGGGCACGAGATCTGTGATTTTTTTTAATTTCAATACTAACAATGACATCAAACGCAAAAGTACAAGTGCTCGACATTATGTTTTTAAGATTCAAAAATTTGGTATACCTACGACAGTGTGTCAGTCTGTAAATTAAATATAGCATGTCGTGATATGTTTATTAATTTTAGAAATACAAATATAATATAATTTCAAAAATGTTCATTGTCAAAAATACGAACCGATTTTTTTTTTATTATAGCAATTAATCTATCGGAGAACTAAGTTGAAGTATAAAGTAAATAAAGAGACGTACAAGTTTAAAATAGACGGTTACACCTTTCATAATATGATACATAGTAGTCTCCAAGGTTGGTGAAAAATAACATTTAGCGGCCCACTACTTGGTCGCTCAGGTATATCCATAGTGATATCAGTGCAATAAGCAAACTACCCGACACAAATATACAGGATGTAACATTAATGCCGGTGATCCATTTAAGAGCATAACCGGTATCGAATAGCGGTTACGAATACCACTTCCTTTTTTTTAAATAAACACCATGAAAATTAAAGGTACTATAGAAGGTAATGTATAAGCCGTAGGATTTATCTTCGGCAATTATGTTACATAGTGTATAAAAAATATCGGCAGTCAATAAGTACCTCGAACTGTGCAAAATTTCTATGGCACCGCCCAAACCTTTGTTTACAATAATTCCGGCTAAATTTAATTGGCGGTGTACAATAAAACGTCGTAGAATATATGCTCGAAAAGGGAATTCGTAGAGTCGTGCCGATTTAAAACACCCTTCAGAGGTGTCAATTCTCCATACAAACGCTCTCGACTATTTTCTCCCTGGGAGCCGATTTTTCCAAGGAAAAAAGTAGATTAAGTATATTTTTTTTTTCTTTAGTTGTGACATCAAGAGTCTTTTACAACTCTAAAGTTATTTTAGTTATCTTTTATTTGTATCAGTTCGTTTTTTTTTTGTTTTCATCATGTATATTTTTTCTTTTTTTTTGGTGTACTTTAACACTTAGAGACTATACATCTCTAAAATCTCTTATTAATCATAGTAGCTTTGTACTTTGTATAATTTATTGAAATGAATTTCCATAGAGTAGGTACCTAGTCTGTTAATTTAATATTTCTTTTTTTTTTGATGAATACTTTTGCTGATTAAATTGTATCTCGTTTTTTAATGCATGTTAATTATAAGATGTAATGTTTTGAAAAGAAGTGGCCCGCCGAGTTTCTTGCCGGTCCCATAGTGGATACCCCCCTCCAACTGAGGGGGGACTGAAATCTTTTCGAGGCTGAGGCGTAGGGTTAGAGCCGGCGTAGCTTTATTTGACGTTCATAAGCGCATGGTAATATGCCTACTTGGAAAATAAATATTTCATTTCATTTCATTTCATTTCATTTGAGTCTCACGGCGTTCGAATTCAGAAAATGGTCACTGAAAATAATAGGCAATTCACCGTTTTCAACCGGTATTTTAGTGACAGTGAGACTCAAAAATCGGCCCCCTGGTTTTTAAAGATAGAGATTGACAGATTTTTATCTGTACCGGACCGTTTTGATTTTTTTGATATTCTTATTTTTAAAGACGCTAGAACCCATCAAATTTTTCCAAAAACGGCCTTATTGATTATGGCTCAAAAAAAGATGTGGTATTGAAAATTGATAACAATTAGCCAAAAAAACTTAACGGTCCGATGCAGAATATTTCATTGTTATTCATATTTTCAAATTTCGTTACGATTGATTAAATTTTGAAGGAGGAAACAGTCGAGAGCGGAACCTGGATTTAAAAGATTTTTTTTCGCAATATCGTTTAACTGAGTTGTTCTGAATGGACAATTTTTTTTCGATAAATCTAGTTAATCATAACACTAGTATATTTAACTAAAATTCCAAATTGAAAGCTCCTTTCCAATTAGCATTTTCGCTCCTGTAGCATCTTCAGTTCTGTTTTAATTTATCGCCACTCGTTTCGAATTTCTTCTTTTCCGCACTTGTAGCTTAATATTGTATAGCAATTTTGCTGCGCATTGTCGCGTTGAACGAATAAGTATATTTTTAAATAATAAATAAATAAATATAGGGGACACCTTACACAGACTAAGCAAAACTTTTACTATTGGTGCTGAGCGACGATATACATACTTAAATAGATAAATACATACTTATATACATACTATACATAGACAACATCCGTGACTTAGAAACAAAAAATATCTGTGCTCATCACACAAATAAATGCCCTTACCGGGATTCGAACCCAGGACCGCGGCTTAGCAGGCAGGGTCACTACCAACTGAGCCAGACCGGTCGTCAACTGAGCCAGACCGGTCGTCGTCATCATATATCTCCGAAGCCAGATTGAATAGTTAATTAGGATAAATAACAGATGAAGTGAGAAGGGCTAAACCTTAAATGCATGACCTAGACAATGATTTATTCAAATTTGAATTTTGACATGCTGTCAATAGAGTCAAAAATACATGATGCATATAAATATCACTATGCATTTAAGAGTTAATTCATCATCTACCTCGAAAACACATGTCGTCCCGGCCTGCCTACTGACGATGTATGAATTCCTTTATGCTGCACCAAAATTTATTCCTAAGTAAAGAGAAATTGATGGAAAAGTTACGATGTCGGGACATTTACTTGCAGTACAGATTAAGCTGATCTATTTATAATTGTATTTAATTTTATGAATCTTAATTATTGACATGTTGCGCTATTATTTAAGAATTTAAAATTGCATGTATTAGTTTGCAAGATTTTTCTAACACAATATTTTATTGTAAAAGAAATATATGAAATGAATGAATTAATGTACTATATGGGTAGGTACTTTCGGTGCGAACGCCATCTTAGCGGTTTCGTGTCGTGAATAATATATTTTTCTTTTACTCATTAATATTGTTTAAAGTGTAATATCGATAGCTTATTATGCGGTAAACTAATGTTGTAGTGAGAAGCTGAAGAAGAATTAATCTCGAAATGCGTTTAGCCTCTTTTTGGTCGTCAACGGCCGGTAGCACAGAATATATAATAGTCGCACTTACAGCGGGCGAAGCATGGAAATGTGATAGAGATAATTTGACAGTTAGGGTTCAATAAAATGACAGTAATTTTCGATATATATCGCTCTTAACATGCTGGCTCGTTAGAGTATGAAGTTAGTTATACATTTATAGCAGTAAGTGACCGAGCTGATAAACGTCAATTCGCATAACATGCTCGTTGGATACATTTGACAGATCGTCCCATTTTGACAGTTTGGGGAGTTAATTTTAACTAAGTGGTTCTGAGGTCACGATAAGCTTTATCGTCGAAGTAAAACTAGTGAATCGATCTATTTTAAAGTATAAATATCCGGTAAGCATCCGTTTTCCATGATTATATTGGAAGTTTATTAGTTAGAAAGTTCGGCTATGTATACTATTCTCATAATTTCTTTGCAGGAAAGTCAAATTATGCTATACCTACTCGACGCCGCTGTAGAAGAAAATTTAGTCGAAAATTCCAATACACAGACGCTTCAAGAGACGCTCGCAACCCGTCTGATAAGTACGATGAAGAAATGGCATAAATAAGTATTTACAGAGTGCATAAGGAGGCGACAGTGCATTTCACATTCCCCAACTTAACGCTGAGAATCACAAATCTAACAACCATGATGGATTACCTAGTGCCCTAAGGTAAAGCTACTTATAAAATTGACATGATTGCAGTGTATCTAGTTAAGTAAATACATTCTTGATGCCTAACTAATGTTAATGTAAAAGTTTGTATGTTAGAGACAGACAGAGCTGCTTCAAGCAAACATCATCATTTCACAAAACTCCCACATAGCATCATTGTTATCAAAAGCACTTCAAAAGTATCTTTGCCATACCTACTCTAATATATCTGTTGATCAAACACACAAAATCAGCTATTACTTTGGCAAAATAATTATTTATTCATATCCCAAGGAGAAATATCAACTTGAAAAAATTGCAGCTGTTCTGATTACTTATTTGTTTTAATGATAGATCTATGGGACTAAATTGGATCCAAATTACCAGAATAGTAGGTATTTGTCAGCAGCGGCTGGTCCATACAAGCCGATTCCCACCGGCTTGCCTATAGTAAAGTACCTAATGTTAAGACAGGTTTCTTTTTGCTAAGTGTTGCCTTGCAGAAATTTTCACCAGCTGCCACTGGTATTTGTACAAGGCTTTTTTATTTTATTTTACATATTTTACTAATTTGTTTTAGGTTCTTAATTACCTATCCACCCTAGCAGAGCTAGTGCCAACTACCAACACAAGACTAGACAAGATTATGGCTCATCCATTTGGTAGACTACTGTGATATGACCCAGCATCTCAATCAATTGACATTGTACATATCTGCTGTCAACAGAAGGCAAGTAAGTCATTTGAGTACCTACTAAACCATTAGACATAAAAAAATAATTAGCACTATCACTATAAGTACCTATTGATTGTGCAGTGAGATAGGTAGGTAGCTATTGTTTGGTTGATATGTTAATCAGTTACCTCTGAGAATGAAAGTCTTTAGTACCTTGTTTACAAAGGATATGTATTGCCCCAAATGATTTAAGTAGCTAAGTTTAAGCAGGTTTATAATTTGTAAATTGATTGCAATTATCCTTTTTATTAAACTGTTTATCATCATCATCCTCCTTGCGTTATCCCGGTTTTGCCACGGCTCATGGGAGCCTGGGGTCCGCTTTGACAACTAATCCCAAGATTTGGCATAGGCACTAGTTTTTACGAAAGCGACTGCCATCTGACCTTCCAACCCGAAGGGTAAACTAGACCTTATTGGAATTAGTCCGGTTTCCTCACTTCACCGAAAAGTGACTGGAAAATATCAAATGACATTTCGCACATAAGTTTCGAAAAACTCATTGGTACGATCCGGGGTTCGAACCCGCGACCTCCGGATCGAAAGTCGCAGGCTCTTACCGCCAGTCCACCAGCGCGTTATTATTAAACTGTTTATATTAAATTAAAATTAGGTATAAATTTAGACAAACTCACACAATGGAGAACAACTATTTATGATTAATTTTACACTGTTACAGTGTGTTTATTCTGTTCCAGTGGATTCCAATTGTATAGGAGTATGCTGTAGTTTTAACACTTTCACAGAATATACCATCATTTATTTTATGAAAATAAAGTTATTATCTAGGTCAGTTAAGGCAATTCAAACATCATGTTCCCTTTATATAAGGTATCAACTCACTTTCAAGTTTACTCTCTCCTCCCACCAGACACGTTGTCCCTGTTTCTTTTTATATTGATAATTTGTCCACATTTTTTGAACCAAGTAGGTACAACCTAAAAATAGACTTCTTGTGTGACAATAATTTCTAAACTGCTGCTTACATTTACAGTTAACTAATTAGCATCCTAGACCACTCTAGAACCCCTTCTTATTGATACTGTGCTTTATTTGCTATATAAGTCAGTTTGAATTTTACTGTAAAAGGATCCTACCGTGGCCTAGGATTCAGATTGGTTGCCTGTACCTGTTTCTTTTTTATTCTTCCAGAAAATTCGTGGTTCAAGAGGAACTATGGAAGAGGTGCCTCTCGGCCTATCTAAGCATGATGCAATGCTGCAACTGCTGGCTGTTGTCAAGAGCTGGCGTGCGAGCGTACACAATAAACAATTATTTAGGACATTATTTTGTTTTACTATCACACTGCATACAGCCTTAATAAAATCTGATAGTCACCTCTGTGCCGGCGAGAATATTTGAAATAGGTAAATAATACAATTTCCAAAATAAAATATTTTTTTTATTTGACAAAAAACATTAGTATGTAAATTTCAGGTACAGTAGGTGTAAAATGTACTTAAGACATTTGTATATGGGTTCTGAGTTAAAATGTACTGTACTGTTGTGTTACAAAACCCAGAAAAATATAAATTAAAGAAAATAGGTACCATTTATTACTGACATTTGTACACTATTTTTCATCATAGAAATGTACATAATCTTTGTCTAAATCTAATGTCTAAAATAGGCCCTTAAGGCATTGTATCCCTCGCTGTACCGCAATGCTGATAAGTTGTGTGAGGAAGTCGCCAGCTCTTCGGTCATTGAAATTAAGTTCTGCACTGTTAAAACTTTCACAAGTTCAGATAACTGGAAATTAGAGCCATTCTCCATATATTTCCATATTTTTTATGTATGTCGTATAAAAATATTGAATTAATAATCTTTATTGTCACAACTTAATACAGTTTATATAAAGTAACGAAGAAGTGCAAAAACAAACAAACTAATCTAACAAGTAACCTTTCTTAGGTGCAGCTCTATTAGTTTTGAGCGTTGCGAGGGTTTCAAGGCACAATGGTTATACAAATTTTGCCCCGAGGGAAACACCAATTTTTTCACCACAGCAATACGAGGAAAATACTAACTGTACCTAAATCAAAATCATCAATTTATTAAACATATGCGAGTAGGTATGATATGATTCAAAAACACCATACCTACTTAAAAGGCAAAATCTACCAGCCAGCTTAGGACAAGTTAAAATCTGTATGAAACAACTTTGCAATCTTGCGGATAAAATTCAACTTTCTCATCCGTTTTTTGGAGAATTAAGAGAGCTTCTACCAGTTGGTGTGGTGAAAAAAGAATTTTGTATTTTAAAGTTTTAAAAAATGCAAAATACATCCACTTTTTAATATTTGAAAAAAATAACGAAATAGTTTTTGGTAAAAGTATTAAAAATAGATAATCAGGTATTTGATATTTACATAACATACAATCACGCCTGTGCGTCCCATAAAGGGAGAGTAGGCAGAGCACATGAAACTAGCTAAATCAAGCTTCAGTGCCACTCTTGGCAAATAAGGGTTGAAAGTAAACGAAACTGTTAGGCATTGCAGTGACAGGATTGCCAGCCTGGAACTCGCCTATTTGATATTTGTATTTCAAATACATTCATTCTAATAATTAATATCTCTGATTAGCTGACGAGAAACGTCACTCGCCCTTTCTTTCGTGTGTCCTCGAAAATTTTGAGTGTTTTCTAATATACCATGACTGAAACAATGCAAAACACATCCACTTTGTAGTATTTGAAATAAAATACAAAATAGTTTTTGATAAAAGTATTTAAAATTGAAAATAGGTATTTTATATTTGTATTTCAAATACATTCATTTCTAATAATTAATATCTCTGATTAGATCGACATCAACTTCTTGTGTTTCCTCGACATCTTGAGTGTTTTCTAATATACCATGACTGAAACAAAAACAAAATAAATTAAATTAGAGAGGTCACCTTTTATGGTAACTTTAATGATGAATAACCATCTTAAATAAGTCATATGATGTAAGTATATAATATTCAAAATAAACATCCATGGTTCCGGGACAAATATACATATACAATCCCTAGAATATCTGCTTAGAAGGTAGGGTCACTATGCGCTAAGCCAAACTGGTCATTAGACCCTTTAGCACAACTTGCCTACTTGCCTAGTCGCGCGCGCGAGTCCATACATCAAACGCGACTTCAAGTATGGACTCGCGCGCGACAGGGCAAGTTGTGCTAGAGGGGCTGTTAAATGTTTATGAATCATCATCATCCTCCTTGCGTTATCCCGGCGTTTGCCATGGCTCAAGGAAGCCTGGGGTCCGCTTTGCCAACTAATCCCAAGATTTGGCGTAGGCACTAGTTTTTACGAAAGCGATTGCCATCTGACCTTCCAACCCGAGGTCTTATTGGGATTAGTCCGGTTTCCTCACGATGTTGAATAAAGGTCTTAACATACATACATACAATCACGCCTGTATCCCATAAAGGGGTAGGTAGAGCACATGAAACCACTAAAGCTTCAGGGCCACTCTTGGTAATTAAGGGGTTAAAAGAAAACGAAACTGTGGCATTGCAGTGAAAGGTTGCCAGCCTCTCGCCTACACCACAATTTAACCCATATCCCATAGTCGCCTTCTACAACACCCACGGGAAGAAAGGGAGTGGTGAAATTCTTAACCCGTCACCACGCAGGCACACTAAAGGGCTTAATTATTACAAAAGTAACACTCACACTTATAACTTTTCTGGACCTATTTCAAACTATTTCAAACAAGTTGGTTTTATGGCATTTAGTTCAATTACACCTCACTGGCCGAAGTATGGTTCACTGTCACATTGTTTTTCTTTTTCTGCAGCTGTAGAAAGTATGACAAGAAGGAGCCACATCATATTTAACTATGCAATGGTAGCCTGCAACAATTATTAGAAACTGGATTTGGGAAAATATATATATGATTAACAAGAGACATTTATTATAGTTATTATGTATCAATTAAGTTATGGAATTAAAACCGAAATAAATTACACATATGAAAGAAAAAGTGACCAAGGCCTCTAGTGCTTGAGGCAATAGATTATAATTTGACTTGTGTTAATTAGAATTAAGTTATGGAAGTTTATACTGCCTTTATGCGCTATCATTCTTTCAATTATAAATTTTAAGAATTATCTGTTTGAAATGTCATTCAGTTTTTTTTTTTATATTGGTCAGCTAGTAGCTACATAACCATTAGAAATTATAGTATTCGCATGAGATGACCGGTCTGGCCTAGCGGGTAGTGACCCGGCTCGCTAAGCCGCGGTCCTGGGTTTGAATCCCGGTAAAGGCATTTACTTGTGTGATGGGCACGGATATTTGTTCCCAAGTCATGGATTTGTTGCTATGTATATAAGTATTTGTATATTATATATATCATTGTCTGAGTACCTACAACACAAGCCGTCTTGAGCGTAACATGGGACTCAGTCAATATGTGTAAGAACATCCTATAATATTTATAAATATTTAATTTATGTACCTCATTCCATGCTCTAGGTACTCTATGCCAGAGCCTTGTAGTGCCCGCTGTTGTTGAGTATATATCATGCCCACTTAAAATTTGTTTGTGTCATGGCATTTCACATCTCTCGCGGCAAGCCTAGGCAACATTCCTTGTTGGCTCCTTGGTATGTTTGCAGCATACCCTGACTGAATTGCTCAGAGGAAATTCGCCGTCGCTAGACGCCGATTGAAACACAGTCTGGCTCTGTCGCGCCAATATTGAAGAGCGATAGAGATAACGATATTATCGTAAACGTTTGTGCTCCCGGGTACGTATCCTCTTAAATATTTCACTATCATTCTCCTGCCCGCTTGTCCGTCTTGCATCAACTGAAAAATATAACAAAAGCAATTAATAATGTAACAAACTACAAGAACCCAAATATTACCATTAATATACTAAGTATTGTTATTTCATTAAACTTACCATTTTTGGTGGAATTCCTTTAGTTTTTACAACACACAACTTACTTTCATCTTTGACTTCTATGTTTTTCGGGTGTATGTGACATTTGTCAATATGTCAAATCAAACTTTGACAGGTGTCACAGCTGTCAATTTGAAAAATCCGTGCATTTTATTGTTCCAAAACACATCCCGCAATGAAATAAAGGCAGCTATTGAATGGATTTTTATAAAAGACAATAGTGGTCACTCACACACTTATCATTTATCTATCGACGCGTTCATTTTATTAAACCCCGATTTATAACTTTAGTATGCTTTGAGCTACAATATAATTCCACTTTCGGTAGACGATAGAGATATATTTAATGACAGACCATAATTGCCCTGCGACGTTTATTAGTTCGGCTATGTATACTATTCTCATAATTTCTTTGCAGGAAAGTCAAATTATGCTATACCTATTCGACGCCGCTGTAGAAGAAAATGTAGTCGAAATTCCAATACACAGACGCTTCAAGAAACGCTTGCAACCCGTCTGATAAGTACGATGAAGAAATGGCATAAGTATTTACAGAGTGCTTAAGGAGGCGACAGTGCATTTCACATTCCCCAACTTAACGCCGAGAATCACAAATCTAACAACCATGATGGATTACCTAGTGCCCTAAGGTAAAGCTACTTATAAAATTGCCATGATTGCAGTGTATCTAGTGAAGTAAATACATTATTTATGCCTAACTAATGTTAATGTAAAAGTTTGTATGTTAGAGACAGACAGAGCTGTTTCAAGCAAACATCATCATTTCACAAAGTTCCACATAGCATCATCATTGTTATCAAAAGTACTTCAAAAGTAGCTTTGGCTTACTCTAATATATCTGTTGATCAAACACACAAAATCAGCTGTTACTTTAGCAAAATAATGATTTATTCATATCCCAAGGAGCAAAATCAACTTGAAAAAATTGCAGCTGTTCTGATTATTTATTTGTTTTAATGATAAAAGATCTATGGGACTAAATTGGATCCAAATTACAAGAATAGTAGGTATTTGTACTATTTATACAAAGCTTTTTTATTTTATTTCATTTTACTAATTTGTTTTAGGTTCTTAAGTACCTATCCACCTTAGCAGAGATAGTGCCAACTGCCAACACAGGACTATGTAGACAAGAATATGGCTCATCCATTTGGTAGACTACTGTGATATGACCCAGTGTGTCAATCAATTGTATGCAGGGGGGTCTACTTTTCTCTGCAGCTAAGGAAAGAACATAAGTCATTTGAGTACTAAAGCACTAGACATAAAAATAATTAGCACTATCCCTATAAGTACCTATTGATTAGTATTGATTGTGCAGTGAGATAGGTAGATAGTAGTAGTAGGTATGTTTGGTTGATATTTATGTTAATCAGTTACCTCTGAGAATGAAAGTCTTTAATATCTTGTTTACCAAGGATATGTATTGCCCCATAAATGATTTAAGTAGTTAAGTTTAAGAAGGTTTATGTATAATTTATAAACTTGATTGCAATTATCCTTATTATTAAACTGTTTATCATCATCCTCCTCCTTGCGTTATCCCGGCATTTTGACACGGCTCATGGGAGCCTGGGGTCCGCTTTGACAACTAATCCCAAGATTTGGCGAAGGCACTAGTTTTTACGAAAGCGACTGCCATCTGACCTTCCAACCCGAAGGGTAAACTAGACCTTATTGGAATTAGTCCGGTTTCCTCACGATCTTTCACTTCGCTGAAAAGCGACTGGAAAATATCAAATGACATTTCGCACATAAGTCCTGAAAAAGTCATTGGTACGAGCCGAGGTTCAACCCGCGACCTCCGGATCGAAAGTCGCAGGCTCATACCGCCAGGCCACCAGCGCGTTTTATTAAACTGGTTATATTAAATTAAAATTAGGTATTAATTTAGACAAACTCACACAATGGAGAACAACTATTTATGGTTAATTTTACACTGTTACAGTGTGTTTGTTCTGTTCCAGTGGATTCCAATTGTATAGGAGTATGCTGTAGTTTTAACACTTCCACAGAATATACCATCATTTATTTTATGAAAATAAAGTTATTATCTAATCTAGGTCAGTTAAGGAAATGCAAACATTATGTTCCCTTTAAATAAGGTATCAACTCACTTTCAAGTTTACTTACTTACTCCTCCCACCAGACACGTTGTCCCTGTTTTTTTATATTGATAATTTGCCACATTTTTGATCCAAGTAGGTACCTAAATAGACTACTTGTGTGACAATAATTTCTGAACTGCTGCTTACATTTGGACGTAGTTACGCAATAACGTTCCATTTCAAACCACATGAAATTGTCATTAAGTTTTAGACCTTTGGGCCGTTTCTCAAAAGGTACAAGCCTTGTATTACAAGTGTGTTTCCATGACAACCCATACGATTTGACAGTTCGCACACTTGTAACACAAGGCTTGTACCTTTCGAGAAACGGGCCACTGATAGTAGCACAGAATATATAGGTATGAAAAACAAAAGTCTTTCATTTCAATTACAATTTCAGATGGATTGGAACGTAACTACGTCCATTTACAGTCAACTAATTAGCATCCTAGGCCACTCTAGAACCCTTTCTTATTGACAGTATTAGCCTAAGACCGGTACGATATTTTTAAAAATAATTCTATAACAGTAGTTTTATTTCATATACAGCGCTTAATCGCAATTTAAAAAACCTATATTTTCGAATCCACCAATAGTTTGGAATGGAAGATATTAAAAAAAACTACGCCAAGAAAATAAGCGTTTTCTTTCAGCAAAATACCTCACAGTAATATAATGGTGGAAACATGTAGAAAAAAATCAATTTTAAGGTTTACAACCCGAAGCCACCTAAATATATGACGGGAAATAAGACTATTTTTATTGATATAGAATTTTTGAATTTTGTCTAACGTGCTCTAGAGCTGATATAATAACAGATATTTTTAAGCAGAAATCAATAGCACATAATTTTTCAGATATTTAACATATAAAAACCACCAATATATTTATATGGAAATAAAAAAATCTAAATATTTGACCGGGCAAATTCGAAACAGATAATAGTACGAGGTTGACTTTTATTGTCCCTATTTAACAATATTAACAGCATGATAATCCACCCAATAAGTTTGACCTTTATTTAATACTTTAATTTAATAATATATTTACATTTTTTGCGTAGTTTGGTTTGGATCTTAGTGTCTTACATTTAGGAATCCATATGGCAAACCACCACGCCGGTGGAGCTGGGCCGAGGGTAGGTGATGAGCCGTGTCTCATGCTTTTTATTCTGTTCTTCTATTACACATTAACGTAAATGAGGAGGCACACTGACATTTTACCCCGCCAGGCGGCGCCTATGCAAGAGTCTAGGCATGTCATTGTCATTCATATGTGAGAGAGAGAAAAAACATAATTATCAGCTTCTCGCTCTCACGTCTCACGGACTAATAGGGTGGCGCCATCTGTCATTTCCTTTGAGTGTTCCTCCTCATTACATGCCTGTTTCTACATAAGTAATATTTTAGGTAGATTAAAAACATACGTTTCCCACCGATAATAAAGTCCAAAGTAATTAAAAAAATTACATATTTATTTTAGGCATGCGATTTGACAGTCGTCGAAAAGAGTATATACTTGTCAGTACATACATCTATCTCACGTTTTTCTCTTCAACCATTTGACAGATCTCCGTCATCTTGTGAAATGTATTCTTCCGTTCTTCAGAATCGTTGAAGCAACGCTTGTTACAAACACGCGAAAGCTATGCAAAGTCTAATTTCGACCCATATGTCACGGCCAGGTATAGCCCCGGCGATTATCGTTAGACTTACAAGCCACAGGTCACGAGTTCAAATCTCAGTCGTCGCATACGTAGATTTTACAGCTTTTTTAATTCATTTTTTAAGGTTTTATTTATATTATAAGTTGATGAGTACAAGCTACTGCAATGACATTAAATACAAGGACGCACAATTCATAACAAAAATGTTTTAAAAATCTGGGTCTAAATTGCATTTATAACATTCTTGTTGATGCTAATAACGTTAACTTCTTATCTGCTTAGGAAAAAAATCGTTCATGCAATAACCAACTTAGTGTATAAAGACCTAAATATCAAAATTGCAAATGGAACTGCGACACACTAAAAACTCTTTATCAAAATACCTTTTGTCATAATATGCTCAAATGACTTATATGTCAAAATGAATTGCGAACGAATATTGAACGAATGGAGCCGCTACCAATATATGTATAATAAGTATGTAGGTATTAGATATTTCCAATTTATTCCAAAAAAGGCCGCAATTTTACTTCTTCATTACATAAACGTTAAAAATACCCTACTGTATCATCTTTATCTTGGTCACTTGTACTCCGTTTATTACAATAAATGTATGTAATGTATGTATGTGTAAATTTCCTAAAATAAATGTCATATCTTGTTGTCACAAAGAAAAATTTACAGGGCTTCCAAGAATCTCGAGCTGGAAGGATACAAATTAAAATATTTTTATGAAAATAATTAAATTTGACAGCAGATAACTCAAAGGTTAATCGGATTTATTTATTATAGGCATATTATAGGCATATTTTTTAAATTAATCTGATCTGATAGTGGGATATTCTTTAAAATTTTCTTTAATATTCTAAAAAATTTATGTTCAAAAGGAGATTTAATGTTGGTAATGCCATTCAAATAATATTAGAAGCGTCTACGCGAGTGTTCGAATTTAATTATAGGATAGCACATATTGAAAGTACTGTAATATGGGTACAAAAGCCTGCCTATTGAAATATAAAATACATAGCAAAAAGTATAGAAAGGACTTACGACTTTTCGACTTTTTATTTACGCTACATACCGACCATACAACTGACTCTAATTAATCTTGGTTTTAAAAAGTGTAAAATGTAGACCTAAGTGCGTTTTCATATTATCCGATCCGATATCGGATGTCGGACCGATATCCCATACATTACAGGAGAAATCTTGGATTCTTCTATTGATATCCTTCCGACATCCGTTATCGGATCGGATAATGTGAAAACGGTCTAATAGCGACTCAATAGTTTTTGTTCCTTGACGGTCATTAATTTGAACTAATAAAATTATTTATTTAAATCTATACAATTACAACGAGTATTATAATGTATAATACATTCATTTTGTAATGTAATCACAAGAAATAACTTATAGAAATATATTCTACCCTTTTTGCTTGTTTTCCGATTACTATTTAGCCAATTTTTCATTGAGTCATACCATGGACTTTCAATAGGGACTGAGCTCACACTTTTTTTGCCATACTAAATTGAACTTTATCACCGGTGCAGAAAGGCGTTCTTATTAGACAAGTAAAAGTGTGTCCACATGAGAGGGTCAAAGTTGAGGCTGGTGTCCCTCTCGCACGTGTGACCAGTGTTAAAGAGATTACTATAGTAGTAGTATTTTTACCTGTATGATAACTAAGTTTATAAACTTCTTAAATGATTTTTGTATTATATCGAGGCAAGGATAAGTTTATAAACTTCTTAAATGATTTTTGTATTATATCGAGGCAAGGATATTAATACCTTGTAACGAATTGGTAAGTCATTATTATGAAGCCATAAAACCAAAGATTTGCGCAATTAAAAAAAACCTTTAATTCGGTATTAGTAGATTTGGTAGTAACTTTGAATCATCATTTCCTTGCCCTTTTCCCATTATTTGGGGTCGGCGCAGCAGATCATCTTCCTCCATTTCTCTCTATCAGCCGTCATTTCCATACTAATACCTTTCACTCTTATATCGTTGTTCACACATTCCATCCATCTTTTCTTAGGTCTTCCACTACCATTGTATCCATCCACTTTCATATTTACCACTCGTTTTATAACATTGCTTTCATCCCTCCGCATTACATGCCCATACCATGCTAATCTACTTGCTCTCAATTTCTCTGTCACTGGCGCTACTTTCAGGCTTCCTCTTATATACTCATTCCGAATCCTATCCAGTCTTGTCACACCACACATCCATCGCAACATTCTCATTTCATTCACATGCAGTCTTCTCTCATCATTCGTCTTGGTGGCCCAGCACTCACTTCCATACAGGACGACACTTGGTAGTAACTTTGAATATTGACTGGTATCCCCAAATAATGACAGTGATGACGTCATTTAAATAATTTTGACAGTGGCAATAAGTGCGAGAGGAAGACCAGCCCCAACTTTACCCTCTCATGTGGACACACTTTTTGGCCTAACAACTCAATATAGCTGAATAATATATAAAAATCTATGAGTCATACCGGACAACTGTCACTGTACATTAAATGTACAAATTTTTTAATCCTTATTACAAGGGCATATCGTCTAGCGATGGTTAGCTAAGACAGAGTACTGCGGTTAGTAGGAACGATGTTGAACCTTAGGTTACCTTCAATCAATACTAATACTGAAAGACAATTTTTAAACTTATTGCATTACATGTGTCTAACAAAATTTCAACGAAATGGGCTGTAAATCTAATACTAAAAAAATCCATATTTAAAAAGAGAGGGTTGAAAAGGGTATAAAAGATAAAAAAATAAAAACAAGAAAAAAAGATTACCACTGCCGAGGATCGAACCCACGACGTCAGGTCAGGAGCGCGCCCATCGTCTTACGCTACTATAACTGAGCTATTTAAGCGATAGTAAAGGTGGCGAAATATATTATTATACCGCGATGTAATGAAAATACGAATGAATAACTAACTTTTGAAATAATGCAGAAAATGACATCGTCAATAGTAGAGTTTGTAGGTTAATGAAAAATATGAAAATACTTCTTTCAGTACAGGTTTTAGCGCTTCTTGGCGTGCATTTAAAGGTGGCTTATTTTTTATACTTCTTTATCTGATGATATATGATCTTAACGAAAAGTCTGTTCCAATTTTTTTGCTGATATAATTTTTGCCGTGAATGTTCTTCCGAGCTAGTAAAATATTGAACTTCCGTTTTGTTTTTAGGGTGGTTTCAGTAGAAATAGTGTTTCAACACATAATGTATGTACAAAACAACCATAACTTCACTTGTCCTATTATTGCTTGTGTCATAACTAATTTAATTACTCCGCTTCTTGTTACTACGAAATATCATTCACAAAAATAGGTGGTTTCTTAATGTGTTATAAAGGTCATAAATTAAAGTAGTCGAATTTAAAACAAAAGTCCTGATACCATTTTCGCCTGATTTTTAGTGAATTAAAATAATCTTTCTTTTATTATATTATACGTTTTTTGTCACAAATTTTGGTGGCTTAACTAAAAAAACTATACCAAATTACCAAACTTAATTTTTGGTGACATAAAAAGTACTGTTATAGAATTAAGTTATTTTCCCAGTAGTAGCGAGACCGGATAGCTCTTGGGCTATATGCTTTATTTGCTTTAAATAAATAAAAATAAATATAAGTCAGTTTGACTTTTACTGTAAAAGGGTCCTACAGTGGCCTAGGATTCAGATTGGTTGCCTGTACACTCGCGACCATAACAGCATGGAAACCACTAGGTCGATTATCGCATGGACGTGAAATATTCAAATGAAACGTCAAATATTTACCTATATGGCGTTGCTGGCCAAACGGACTTATTTAACGAATTAAAAATCAAATTCGTTTCTGAATTATAATATAAATGGAGTACATATAACGTAATATTATTTATCCAAATAATAATAGTTATATACCATTAGAAGTCATCTGTAATATCTTATAGCAAGAGCTGGTTATAATCTGTGATCTTACGTAGTACTATATAGCCTAAGTCATAAAAGTTGCTACACATGTTGATAAACATGTGTAGCAACTTTTATGACTTAGGCACTGGCCCCATCGCCAGCTAGTTAGCTATGAGCTATCGGCTATAAAAACGAACAAAAGATAAGCACTCCCGTGCGAATAAAAGAGACACGGCGATTTTGATAGCTCACCGCTGGGCGAGTAACTATAAACATCGCCGTGTCTCTTTTATTTACACGGGAGTGATTACCTTTTGTTCGTTTTTATAGCCGATAGCTTATAGCTTACTAGCTCGCGGTGGGACCAGTGCCTTAGTGGGTATGTGATCACTCGCTCACTTATTAGTCTTAAGTGCCATTGACTCAATCATCATCATCATCATACAATCACGCCTGTATCCCATAAAGGGGTAGGCAGAACACATGAAACTACTGAAGCTTCAGTGCCACTCATGGCAAATAAGGGGTTGAAAGAAAACGAAACTGTGACATTGCAGTGACAGGTTGCCAGTCTCTCGCCTACGCCACAATTTAACCCATATCCCATAGTCGCCTTCTACAACACCCACGGGAAGAAAGGGGGTGGTGAAATTCTTTACCCGTCACCACACAGGCAATTGACCATTGACTCATTGAGACTTAAGCCATTTATACCAATTATCGGCATCACTAAATTCTCGAAACAAACATCATACTGATAAAAATATTCTTCACAATTACCTAACCTAACCTTTAGTAAAAAATGCATCATAATATTGATAATTGATTGAGATTAGTGGGACTTAACCAATATCTACAGTAGGTAGTGTAGCAAACATATGACGATTATTTTATTGCGGTTCCTATTTAATTTACTTTCTTTAACCACCTTCTTGCAACAAAAGAATTGCAGCGGTAAAACTGGTCAAGCAAAGTTCGTTGTGCCGGTTGGAAACAATGATAATTTACTAAGTTATACAATACATATCGATACCTTTGGGTTCAATTGGCGTAAAAGCCAAAACGCGACTTTACAGGAGAGCGAAAAAACCATTTTTGAAATCGTGTATGTCGTTTAACTTTTACACTATAAACTGTACAGAAAAGTGTTCCATGGGAAAAATACTTAAAATTTCAGCATGAAATATAATAAATTATCAGCATATACTGGGCACACTTAGTTTAGGATATAGATTGGATTTACGCCCAAGAGATTTGCACATTATGGTAGTTACGTCAGTAAAAAAATGTCATTGAAGTATGTTTTGCGACGTATTTCCAGTCTCATTAAACGAAAGGTCATAACTTTTGGCGTAAATTACGCTAACTTTGAAGATATGTGTCGTATTAACCATATAAATTATTTATTTATATCCATAATATTTTAATTTACGTACAAAAATACATAATTATAAGTTACATTGTACATATAATGAGAAAAAGAATACAAAAAAGTGGGTAACATTTTGTTAACAATTGTATTTAATTGACATTGTAATAATTAACATGTGTTTAATTGTCCTCTAATTAACATTGTAATTAAAGGATAATGAAACTGTTTCAGTAAGGACTTACTATGGTGTGCGTGTGAATTGAGTGAGCACCCTTTGAAAAAAAAAAAAACAAAAAAGCAACATTAAATTTTACTATATATACTTATATAGGTAGGTATTACAACTAATTTTACAATGCAAGTGAGTTTATTATAAAGCAAAATCGCGAGTGTATAAGACAACTAACTAATCTAATTCACTTTCAACTTCGTCTTCTTCGTCGGTCATTGTAAGGGCGTCGACAACATTTCCGTTATGAGGCAAATCCAAGTAATTCTTATGATACATTTTCGGAATAGTGCCATTTTTGCAAAAATTCTATCGAATAAAACTACCTATATTATTATTTACCTACTGCTAAATACGCCGCAAAACTTATTGTAGGCTAGTATGCAAAGAATAAAACTAAAAAAAGTGAATGTACCTAAGTAGTTTCAAGTCCATGTTAGCAATATACACCGTGTTTCTTTTTGTTTTCCGTTAAATTCGACACGTAGCTAGGTTCATTATCAGGAACCACCCTGTATATCACTTTTAGTTAAATTCTAAAAAAAAAATTCATCATTTTCATACATAATAAATTAATTTGTTAGTGTGAGAGACCCTTAAGAATAACATTCAATTTAGTGTCAAGTGATTGTCGGCACATGTCAAAACAAATAACATTAGGAATTGGTAAAAGCTGTCACACACATGTTCAGTAATTATCTTTATTTTTTTAATAACTCAATAACCGTAAGAGTTAAGACACTAGTTTCTTAGAGAAATTAATTGTATTTGATCTAAAGAATCTTCCCTTAAAGTTAACGGAATTCAATAAAAACAGGTTGTATATGTAACTTTCGTATTTATATGAAAATATAAGTATGTAACACAATTTACGAATAAGTCTATAATTGCTTAAAATGTAAGTACTCACCTTTTCAAACTAGCCAACTGGCATCGTTGAAGTAGTGAATTAAGCATCTCCCTTCGCTTAAACAAAGCATCCGGAGAAGGCAGCCTGGCAGCCTGCCTCTCCTGAGAGTAGTATCGTATTATTAAGTTAGAAGTGCCTTATCAATAGCCGATAACGGGCACAATGGGTTTCTTGAATACTTCGAGTTTTAGCATTAGACCATCGTTTGATGTGTCTTTTGATTAGAAATAATTTGAAATAACGCAATTAAATGCGCCGAAATGTGACTATTACCGTTCTTACTATTACCTATTATATCAAATAGGTATTTTGCTTTTACATTTATAAATAACTAACTTTTGCCCGCGGCTTCGCCCGCATTAGAAAGAGACAAAAAGTAGCCTATGTCACTCTCCGTCCCTCCAACTATCTCCACTTAAAAAATCACGTCAATTCGTCGCTCCGTTTTGCCGTGAAAGACGGACAAACAAACAGACACACACACTTTCCCATTTATAATATTAGTATGGATAGTTAGATTTTTGTCGTAATCGTGTTTCGATTATTAGCCATGTCAACACTGTTTACCATTAATTCATTATACGGTACTAGTGATAAAAATAACCAGGAATTAGGTAAATAAGATCACTTTCACAGTTATTAAATACTTACTTATTGGGTGTATTTTGGATTCTCCTTAGGAATTCATAAACATTAAACCACTTATTAATCTTATTATTATTAATCCTTTATTTAGAAGTCATTTTAATTATACTTAATGGCATATTTATATTATTACATTACATCTATAAATATTTTACTAGTTGAATATTTTTAAACCGACAGAACGAATCTAACTTAACAATATAGTATGTTTACCTTGCTAGTCTCTGTGTATTACATATGCTGACAATCAATTAAAGAAATCAGTTTATTTGATTAGCAAAATTATGCCATCAACTATCTATATAATAGGGCTGTTATTTAGTTCTTCAAAATGGCAAGCACCTAACATTTTATTGAGATTAAAGCTTAAGTAGCATTTTCGCAAAACAGAAAAGGATTGAAGCTTCACCACAATAAAAATAATAGGTATTCAAATAGAAGATCGGACTGCTATGTAACAAAGTATTATAACATAATATTGATTAATAAAAGAAGCAATTTTAAATATTTACTACGAAGGTATTTGCCTGAGCGTAGTGAAAGATTCAAAAGCCCAAGGTGAAAATATATTTTCACCACACCAACTGTTAAAGGCTTACTTTGCTAGCAATAGCAAAATTTCATTTTATCCACAAGAGTGTAAAGTAATTTCATACAAATTTTAACTTGATGTCTTAACTGGCTGGTAGAATTTACCTATGAATGATGATTTTGAATCATAAATATTGAATAAATTGATAGATTTGATTTAATTTGATGTTTTATACTTAATATTTTGTTCGTGTTGGTGTTGTGAAATTTTTTGTGTTTCACTCGGTGGCAAAGTTTGTTTAACCTTCGTGCCTTGAAACCCTCGCAACGCTCAAGATTCCACTTTTTGAACCACTCGCTACGCTCGCGGTTCAATATTGGAATCTTTCGCTTGCTCGGGTATCAATATTGGCACGTGCCGTTAAACAACTACTTTGCCCCCTTGTAAAACAAATAACTATTACTACCATGTGCACTGTTGACGTCAACAGAACTAAACTTAAAATATTATATACAAGGAAAAAAAATGGAATTCCGCGCCTAAATAGACTTGGTGATGTTAATGTAATAAGGTCCTTTTTTTTTCATCTAAAATTTTAACAGAAATTCAGACCTTATTGCACATGAAGCATAATATGGACCCTTCTCTATGGAAAGCCACATTAGAAAATTGTGACTTTCTCCCTTCTAGCAGGGAACAAACAGAGTTGATGGTGATGTAAAAAAAAAAGATTATTTGTATTATTGAAAAATACAAAAAAATGCTTTGAAATTAAAACAAGTTATAATTATAATATGATAAATCAAGAATCCGATCTTCTACATATAAAGTAACGAAGAAGTGCAAAAACAAACTTAAACTCATCTAACAACTAACCTTTCTTAGGTTCAGCGCTATTATGTGCAACTTTTTGCAATTTTATGTGTGATTTAGCATTTTGTATATATAATGAAACGCTTTTATTTTTAGGTTCGTATGAAAGATTAAAGATTTAATTATGCGACCGAGTATGTTAAAGGGGTATAATATAAACAGCCTTTTTTTGTTCAAAATAATAATCAAGGTTTTTGACTTCAAGAAAGGTAACTAACTTCCAAGGAACAAATTACGTTTAGTCAAATGACATATGACCTGAAGTGACTACTAATATGACGAAATAACTAACTTCCAAAGAACAAATTATCTTTACTCAAATGTCATATGACCTGAAGTGACTAATATGATAAAATAATTATAAACATATATTTGTTTTACAGTTTGGGCAATTCGCTGTTTAAGCAATCCTGATTTGTTTTTTTGGAATAAATTTAAATATGTAATTCAATTGGCAAATATGGGACATAATAAAACTGCGTTGGTTATAAAGCAATGACACCAATATATTTACTTGTTGGAAACACATCAAATATTCGACAAGGGAGTAAAATCATAAACAGGGTTACTATTAAGTTACGCATAATGAAATAGTAAAACATATCTACTAATTTTTAATTACAATTTCATTAGTCAATTTCATCAATTTATTCAGGTAGTTTTCATTGATTAATTTCATAGTTAAATTCAAATAATTATTATGAAATAATCAGACATAAACAGTGTTGTTGTCGAGTTATTACGAAACACTAAAACATTAACTTTTTAAATACATTTTTATTAATCCATTTCATAAATTAATTCAGATAATTTTCGTTGAATAATTTCGTAAATTAGTTCAGGTATTTATATTTATTAAATAATCAGATTAAGGCACTTAAAATAATTACATAAATTAATTCAGGCAATTATTATTATTATATAATCAGATCAAGGTACTTATCTCTGTTCGTGGCGCTGGTAGAACTAAAAGTGACCGCTCGCCAGCGAGCAGCCCCTTTTATAACCAACTCAGGTAAAGTGGCCGGATCGACCCGGTTTTCTTGTCAATTAGCATTATTGCTTTAAATTGAAATGTTTGAGTGAAAAGTACCTTCAAATGTTACATTTTTAAATATTATGGTGACAAATCCAACACGGCCATACTGACAAGTACTTCGATCTCGAAGTACAAAAGAATTTACATAGTTACATATCTTAATCTAATTCTTATATGTCTTAATCTACTTTTATACTAGATTACTCTCTTTATTACTCTCTTTTTTTTTGTTTTATAAGTAGCCACAAGCCCTGACATGTAAGCCCCATCACCTGCTGCCCGTGAAGCTAGGCAAACATCAGACTTGGGACCGACCAGCATTCTTTTGTTTTATAAGTAGCCACAAGCCCTGACATGTAAGCCCCATCACCTGCTGCCCGTGAAGCTAGGCAGACATCAGACTTGTGACCGACCAGCATTCTTTTGTTTTATAAGTAGCCACAAGCCTTGTCATGTAAGCCCCATCACCTGCTGCCCGTGAAGCTAGGCAAACATCAGACTTGTGACCGACCAGCATTCTTTTGTTTTATAAGTAGCCACAAGCCTTGCCATGTAAGCCCCATCACCTGCTGCCCGTGAAGCTAGGCAAACATCAGACTTGTGACCAACCAGCATTTTTTTGTAGCTGTGGGCCCTGGCATGAAAGCTCCGTCACCTGTTGCGACATGACGTCGAGCAATCATCAGACACACAACCGACCAACAGTACATATACATATTATAATTATAATATATAATACACATTTTATTACATACGTACATATCCAACACGGCTAATCTGGACTTAAAGCAACCGGCAAAAAAAAAATTGCTACCTTTTTTTAGTTATTTATTGTAATCTTAAATTGATGTAAATATAGCAAGTACACAGTACATATAGCCAGTATTTTTTTTTGCGGAATGCTTTAAGATAAGTAGCACTTATATGGCCATTTACCATTTTGTATACCATTTTACATTTTCTTTACAGATATAGTTTCATCGATAAGTATATCTTTCATCAAGTTTTATCATAAAATGTTTCAGATATTTGTACCATAAAAAGATACAGTATCCAAGGACTTCAATTAATCAATCAACAAGTGTGAATATTATTATATTTCCCAAACAGCTCGGCCAGTCTGACCGACATAAGATTTTATGAAGGGCATAATATACGTACGTACTAACTAAAAACCCGTCTTACTCTATTCGTAGCATATCACATGACAGATATCGCATTACCAGCAATGGTTTCATGTAAATAGTACAGAATAGAATAGATTCATACACTATTTACAATACCTAATAATAATATATAATTTAGTGTAGATACCTAATATATTTATTGGGCACTAGCATTACAGTATCACATAATAACTATGTAATGAGCTATCTGAGAAGTAAAGCATAAACCTATGATTATATGTGCTTCTCTTCCTGATGATTCGCCAACTTATTTATAGTGTTATATTATTGAGATTGATCATCGATTATATTTTAGTTAATACATTGAAAACTGTCCTCTTCCCAAAGAATTTTCTTTATTTGAGCCTATTCACATTATATTCTCCGTACTCTACTCAGCATGGAAGATGAGTAAGTACCTACCTAGTGACCCTTTTTTTTGCAGTATCTTTTTCTGTGAGATTTTTATTATTGTTCGGCATTTGTGTTATTATTGTTTTTTTTTTTTGTTAAATTTGATAGTCGCTAGGATCACTATCAGGAACTACCCGGCAAATTACTTATTAAATTCGAAAAATGTTTTTTTTTTTCTTTATCGTTTTCATACATTATAAATTTGTCAATCATGTGAGACACCCGTAGAAATGGTGAAGTCAGTCTCAGGTAAATGACGTCACATGTCACAATAAATAATAATAAGGAATTACCAAAACGGCCTTTATTACTACGCTTACTGAGCCACTAAATTCATTCCCTGAATAACTCGATAACAGTAAGAGAAAAGACAACATTTTCTTACAGAAATCAATTGTAATTTACCTAAATAACCGTCCCCTAATATTAACGGAAATCAATAAAAATACGTACTAGATATTAATCTACCAAAACTCGAAAACCAGGCAAGCTCAGAGTAAACTCTCTTTTTTAAGCAAGCTGCGTAAGCAATTATTTGCAAAACACTCTAGATTAAATGTTTTATGAGTCTCGCACTAGGTCCATTTATTTATCTATGTATATGTTAATATGTATGTAGGTTCATTTATTGTATCTATTTATGTTTATTTTACAATAGAATCGACTTGTATTTAATCATTAAAATCTCATACTGGCTTTATAATGACGTCCACCAAACAATTGTTCTGCCCAATCGTTGACTGATAGAATCTGGCTTAAGGCGTTAAGTCCACCATTTGTACTTGTTATTGTTAATTTGTGCAATAAAAGTTTAAATAAATAAATCTTTATTCGTTTTGAGCCTAAGACATGCGATAACAGACGCGTAAACGTGGAAGTAAAATTAAAATCTCAGACACGTCCTTAATCGTTACTTCTCAACGAAAAGAGAAAAAAAATAATTAAACATACTCGCAATGATGATAAATATGTAATGTAAAAAAATTTGGTATGAAAAGTATACCACATTAACTAAATAATTTGGTTTAAATTTCAATGCCTCAAACTGTACCTATATGGTGGGCAGGACGAGGTTAAAGTAAGCACAGCAAGTTTTGAATCTATTTTTGTTTAATGATGTAGGTAAATATGTAACTAAACTACTGTATTTAACTTTCACTTTGAAGCCATGCCATTATATGAAGAAAACACTATAATATACTACTATTAAATTTATATTTTTGCGGGTAGGCAGGGTTAATTACTAATTTGTTTGTTTCTGGTACAGCATAGTTAAATAAACAACGAAAACCACCTTCTAAAGTAAATCACATATCGATTGCCAATTTTTTTGTATCGCATTATAATGGCAATCGCCTTAACGTTTAACGCGAAGTAATTTATAGCATAATTAGTCAGAGTCAATTCCTTGAACTGAGCTTTCAGTTTTAAACCATTTTGTAGGAAGAAGTGTTTTTAGAGGACCATAAAGAAAAACTATGGTCTCATTCTGGTCAATGTTGAGAAAAACCATTATAAAATGTAAGCGAAAACAAATACTGGATAATTGAAAAGCGAGTGTAAAAAAAAATGAAAGCGATTTTTGAAATGTACATATTTGCTTGAAAACACCGATCTTGACACACTTATTAGTATCAAATTTTACTTATTATTTACTGTTACTAGCGACAAAAAAAATCGATGAACGCTGACACGCTTAGATACCCGAAATATTTCATACGTTATAAATACTGGCTAGTACCCATTAAGTGAACACTACCTCTTTGCTGAATACACAAACAAAAAATATATTAGTGATTTATAAATTATCTCAGTCTGTAAGAATTTCTCAAATGAAATACGTTGGTCAATACATAGATTTAGACCCCATACCAATACGAAAATCGAAATATTGTTTCGCAGTTATAGGATCCCTCGGGCTCAGTCGTGTCCTAATACAATCTTTACCTGGGCCATTTTTTTCAAAGTTGTCCACCCCGTTTTTGGCTTGTCCCATACTTTTGATATAATATTTAGCGTATTTAAAGAGTCTAAACTAATGAAGACTATTTTTTATTCGAACCCAAATTTAGTTGACAGTAATTTAGAATATTCATTTAAATTTTTATTATAATTATGTATTTGTTAAAAATTATAATGTGATAAAAAATGGGCAATTTTTTGCTGTCCCACGTCAAATATCGTTTTTGTTATGGATTTTATTCTATAACTAATTGTACTAAATATTGATGACGGCATAATTTGAAAAGATTGAGTTATACGCTATTATGTTATAAAATATTTCATGTTAATAAATAAACGTACTATTTAAAATTAAGTATAATTTGCCGAGACGGAATCTGGTAATTGTGGAATTTTCCATTCCGAAACCGCAGAATGACTGTTAAAATTAAAAGAAAGTTCCTAACATTTGGTAGCATTTTATTCAGATTGGCAAAATTAATTTAAAACTACTCAATACCGTCATCTTGCATTTGCCAGTTGCCGCCAAACACGCATCAAAGTAGCTCGTACTCAGGGGTAACATTTTCTCATTCCACCTCCCGAAACCAAATTTGCGGGTAAATACGTAATATGCAACCTTTTAACATCGATTCCTAAAACAAAGTACTAATATTGAAACCAAATAAGCCAATTAAAAACAAGATTTGTGATTATTTAATAAATAATTAAGTAAAATATCGCCGGAGGTAGCGTTCCGTTACTTCCGATCCGATACTAGATCGTTGGTTTCGTATAGGCGGAAAGAAAAACGTATCGGAATGGAAGTATAAAGCGGTATTCACGTGGTTTTAATGTGATGTTTTAGTTTCATTTGATTGCGGGAAATAAAAGAAAAACGTATGGGATTAAAACTAACTCATCTAAAATATGGTAATCAATCACGGATTACACACTCCGGTTGTTTTAGTCATTACTCGCGATATGCTTTGGAGGTCTTAGGTACCCACGTTCAAGTGTAGACGAGACCTTAGCTTTCATCCGTTACCCATACAGTCAGATCCGTTACTGTCCCATGTTTCAAATAGTTTTATTTGCAAAAATTAAATACAATTTGTTATTAAACTACGTTTCCGTTATTTTATATTGAAATAGTAACGTTTAAACTATTGATTACAAGTGATGGCATCCTATAAACTTGTGAAACAGTATAGTAATATTAGTAATCTTAAAAATTCTCCTCTATTTTGTACTGAAAGTAACGGAACGGATATATATATGGGTTTAAAAAAATAGTAGTCCGCATTTATGTGAAAATGAAAGTGTAATTTCTTCATTTCTTATTTTAGAATGAATAATAAAAATATTGTAAAATTCCCAAACCTTTTATATTTACATTATCTGCGATTAAATATGGTTGCGGAACGGAACACTCGCTTCCCCTCAACTCAACAAAAACATATTTTTTTTATTAATTACTTAAAAGTCAAGTGAACCTTCTATATTTTATATAAATTTATTTATTAAAGAATCTATAAAAATAGCTTTTAATAAATTTCTATCGGTTTCATTTTCATATCAACTTTTTTCGGGGTGGACAACTTTGAATAAAATGGCCCACAGCAAGAACTTATTTACCGAATTATGTCATTAACCAAGTATAATTTATTCCCAAAGGAAGAAACTAAACCAGTGTTGATCTAAACCTGTATTGTTCAATTCTGACTTTTATACCCTAACTTCAGGATTTAACTTTTTTTTTTAAACAACTTGATCTAAGATGAGGTAATTTCTTTATTCAAGATATCATAACACTGGCTCTTTCAATAACTAGCCCGATCAACTGCAGTTCCGTAATAAGTGAACAAAATACTTACAATAACTTAAATACTTCTTTAAATGTATAACATCACTTTTTTGTGTAAATAACTTTACTGTTGCTAACCAATGAAATAAAAAAAAAAAAAAATATGTACAATAAAATCAGTTTAAAACACAGTGGGTACAAAAATATTTCTTCAAACAAAAATTTTCACATGATAATGCAGAGCCCTAAGGGCCTTACCGACTTAAATGATCATAACAACGCCAGTCCATTCAGGTTTGCAGAAGGTCCCTAAATCGGTGCACCATGCCTCGGCCGTGCAGTCCCATCATCGCTGCCTGTAGGACCAAATGTAGGAAGCACAATGTTGTGGTATCGGCAGCCCGAAGAAACTGCTCTTCGAATGGTGGTATGAAAGTTGGTCAGCAGA
This sequence comes from Leguminivora glycinivorella, assembly GCF_023078275.1. NCBI lineage: Eukaryota > Metazoa > Arthropoda > Insecta > Lepidoptera > Tortricidae > Leguminivora > Leguminivora glycinivorella. The sequence goes on along the minus strand of NC_062987.1, from coordinate 2,718,736 downwards.
CTTCAATCCGTTCTCTCTGAAATATTTAATTCACAGCGTTAAAAGATGGCTAGGTAAAACGTATCCCACTTCTGAATTTAGCATTTTGTATATATAATGAAACGCTTTTATTTTTAGGTTCGTATGAAAGATTAAAGATTTAATTATGCGACCGAGTATGTTAAAGGGGTATAATATAAACAGCCTTTTTTTGTTCAAAATAATAATCAAGGTTTTTGACTTCAAGAAAGGTAACTAACTTCCAAGGAACAAATTACGTTTAGTCAAATGACATATGACCTGAAGTGACTACTAATATGACGAAATAACTAACTTCCAAAGAACAAATTATCTTTACTCAAATGTCATATGACCTGAAGTGACTAATATGATAAAATAATTATAAACATATATTTGTTTTACAGTTTGGGCAATTCGCTGTTTAAGCAATCCTGATTTGTTTTTTTGGAATAAATTTAAATATGTAATTCAATTGGCAAATATGGGACATAATAAAACTGCGTTGGTTATAAAGCAATGACACCAATATATTTACTTGTTGGAAACACATCAAATATTCGACAAGGGAGTAAAATCATAAACAGGGTTACTATTAAGTTACGCATAATGAAATAGTAAAACATATCTACTAATTTTTAATTACAATTTCATTAGTCAATTTCATCAATTTATTCAGGTAGTTTTCATTGATTAATTTCATAGTTAAATTCAAATAATTATTATGAAATAATCAGACATAAACAGTGTTGTTGTCGAGTTATTACGAAACACTAAAACATTAACTTTTTAAATACATTTTTATTAATCCATTTCATAAATTAATTCAGATAATTTTCGTTGAATAATTTCGTAAATTAGTTCAGGTATTTATATTTATTAAATAATCAGATTAAGGCACTTAAAATAATTACATAAATTAATTCAGGCAATTATTATTATTATATAATCAGATCAAGGTACTTATCTCTGTTCGTGGCGCTGGTAGAACTAAAAGTGACCGCTCGCCAGCGAGCAGCCCCTTTTATAACCAACTCAGGTAAAGTGGCCGGATCGACCCGGTTTTCTTGTCAATTAGCATTATTGCTTTAAATTGAAATGTTTGAGTGAAAAGTACCTTCAAATGTTACATTTTTAAATATTATGGTGACAAATCCAACATGTGCCTGCCTAGTAGGTACCTACTATAATCTTTTTTTGTGCTCGTTTCAGGGTATGTGGGGTTTGTATGTAAGTGTAGTGTATATGGTGTAGGTAAGTAAGAGTGTGAGTGTAGCGAATTGTGTGTCTTGACATTAAATAATAAAGTATAAAATTAAGCAATAAAACATAAAATGATAAAATCAAAAACATATTATGCAATATACTCCCAAATGACAATAATGGTAATTGGTACCTTTTATTTGACAATGTCACCTATCAATATTACCTAGGTATGTAAACTGCAGTAGTGTGTAGGAGCAGGCTTGTTTGAAAATTGTATATTTTTGGTACTAAATATTTTATAAAAATATCTGATGAACATTGCAATGGAAATATAAACTGCATAAACAATACAAGACTGTTTAAAATAGGTAGGAAGATTGCAAAGTAATTTTATACAAATTTTAACTTGATGTCCGAAGCTGGCCGGTAGAATATTTAATCATAATGGTTTATGTATGGTTGTTATTAGTTAGCTTAGATGTTTTAGAGACCGTATGTTTTTTTTTCTGAATGTTGTACTTCACTCAAAAGCAAAATGTGTTAATTTGTTTGCCTTGAAATCTTCGAAACGCTTAAATTACACTACTCAAACCCCTCATAACACCCGCGGGTCAATATTGAAATCGTTCGCTTGCTCGTGTATCAATAATGGCACGATGGTGTTAAAATTGATACCCGAACACTCCAAAGAAGAAGATTCCAATATAGAGCCAAAAATTAGTTTTGAGCATTGCGAGGGTTTCAAGGCACAATGGTTAAATGCCACCGAGGGAAACACCAATTTTTTCACCACACTAACACGAGGAAAATACTTACTATACCTATTTAAATCAAAATCATCAATTTATTAAACATATACATACGAGTAGGCATAATATGATTCAAAAACACCATAGCACCATACCTACTTAAAAGGCAAAATCTACTAGCCAGCTTAGGACAAGTTAAAATCTGTATGAAACAACTTTGCAATCTTGCGGATAAAATTCAACTTTCTCATCCGTTTTTTGGAGAATCACGAGAGCTTCTACCAGTTGGTGTGGTGAAAAAAGAATTTTGTATTTTAAAGTTTTAAAAAATGCAAAATACATCCACTTTTTAGTATTTGAAATAAAATACGAAATAGTTTTTGGTAAAAGTATTAAAAATAGATAATAGGTATTTGATATTTACATACATACATACATACATACAATCACGCCTGTGTCCCATAAAGGGGTAGGCAGAGCACATGAAACTACTAAAGCTTCAGTGCCACTCTTGGCAAATAAGGGGTTGAAAGTAAACGAAACTGTGGCATTGCAGTGACAGGTTGCCAGCCTCTCGCCTATTTGATATTTGTATTTCAAATACATTCATTCTAATAATTAATATCTCTGATTAGCTCGACGTCAATTTCTTGTGTGTCCTCGACAGCTTGAGTGTTTTCTAATATACCATGACTGAAACAAAAACAAAATAAATTAGAGAGGTCACCTTTTATGGTAACTTTAATAATGAATAACAATCTTAAATAAGTCATATGATGTAAGTATATACTCGTAATATTCATAAACATCCATGGTTCCGGGACAAATATACAGTATATACAATCCCTAGAATATCTGCTTAGAAGGTAGGGTCACTATGCGCTAAGCCAAACTGGTCATTTTAAATGTTTATGAATCCTTGAGTTATCCCGGCGTTTGCCATGGCTCAAGGGAGCCTGGGGTCCGCTTTGCCAACTAATCCCAAGATTTGGCGTAGGCACTAGTTTTTACGAAAGCGACTGCCATCTGACCTTCCAACCCGAAGGGTAACTAGGCCTTATTGGGATCAGTCCGGTTTCCTCACGATGTTGAATAAAGGGCTTAATTATTACAAAAGTAACACTCACACTTTTAACTTTTCTGGACCTACTTCAAACAAGCTGGTTTTATGGCATTTAGTTCAATACACCTCACTGGCCGAAGTATGGTTCACTGTCACATTGTTTTTCCTTTTCTGCTGCTGTAGAAAATATGACAAGAAGGAGCCACATCATATTTAACTATGCAATGGTAGCCTGCAACAATGATTATTAGAAACTGGATTTGGGAAAATATATATATGATTAACAAGAGACATTTATTATCAATTAAGTGTAATTAAAACCGAAATAAATTACACATATGAAAGAAAAAGTGACCAATTATAATTTGGCTATGTTTTTAATCTAGTATTTGCTTGAGATGACCAGTCTGGCCTAGCGGATAGTGACCCGGCTCGCTAAGCCACGGTCCTGGGTTTGAATCCCGGTAAGGGCATTTACTTGTGTGATGGGCACAGATATTTATTCCTGAGTCATGGATTTTTTTGCTATGTATATAAGTATTTGTATACATACTATATATATATCATTGTCTGAGTACCTACAAGACAAGCCGTCTTGAGCGTAACATGGGACTCAGTCAATATGATTGTGTAAGAACATCCTATAATATTTATAAATATTTAATTTATGTACCTCATTGCATGCTCTACTCTATGCCAGAGCCTTGTAGTGCCCGCTGTTGTTGAGTATATATCATGCCCACTTAAAATTTGTTTGTGTCACATCTCTCGCGGCAAGCCTAGGCAACATTCCTCGTTGGCTCCTTGGTATGTTGCTTACGAGTATACTGAATTGGTCAGCCGAAATTCGCCGTCACCAGACGCCGATTGAAACACAGTCTGGCTCTATCGCGCGCCAATATTGAAGAGCGATAGAGATAGCTAGATAATGATATTATCGTAAACGTTTGTGGTCCTGGCTACGTATCCTCTTAAATATTTCACTATCATTCTCCTGCCCGCTTGTCCATCTTGAATCAACTGAAAAATATAACTAAAGCAATTAATAATGTAACAAACTACAAGAACCCAAATATTACCATTAATCTTATACTTTTAACCGAGCAATTCTTGTATATTTATTTATTTATTTATTTATTTATTTATTTATATATATATTTATTTACACTGACGATCTCGGAAACCGCTCTAACGATTTCGCAGAAATTTGTTATGTGGGGGTTTTTGGGGGTGAAAAATCGGTCTAACTTATCCTTAGGTCCCGGATAACGCGAATTTTCGAGTTTTCATGCGTTTTTCTTCGCGCGCCATCTCGTGTGCAGTAGTTGTACTGTTAAGACAGAATTCTTTCGGTCTATGTAAGTACTATTTATTGCAAACACTAGATGGCGACACAGGTCAAGGCTAAAACGAATAGAAAAATACACTATTTGAGTTTTTGTGGCGAAATGCGCGCCATCTCGTGTGGAGTAGTTGTGTTGTTAAGGCAGAATTCTTTCGCTCGATGTAGGTACTATTCATTTTTGAACTAGATGGCGACACATGTCAAGGATACGAAACAGAACCGAGCGAAGCTCGGTTGCCCAGATATTATATTAAATACAGGGTTGGGCAGGTTAACTGTCCTAGTTTAAAAGTGGTATAAAATTTTAAACACACGATAATGTGACAAGTAGTGCTACGATTTATATTTATAATATTCTATATTTTAATTTCTCGTGTGATATATTATATTTGCTTTTCTTTAACTTGAATAATTTTAGGCATTTTTTTGTAGAAGGAGTTTGACCCGGCACGCTCGACCTGATCTGCTATGTCATGACATTAACGAATACCCGACCCCAGAATATACCACATTTTTAGCCTTTTGCCATCTCAATAAAACCATGCATTTATTTGTATATGAATATATTAATAGTTATCGGTTGCGTGAAGATGCGTAGCGTACTTTACAAGATAAAATATCAGCCTAATTTAATAAAATAAAAATTTCGACGAAAATGGCACTTTTCCTAATGATGATATGCTCTAACCGAGTTTCTCTTTTGAATTTATGTTTGTAGCTAAAATATTTTCGTTTCTATTCCTTAATATAATAACATACTCAACATCAGTCCGACATTTGTTGAACTCCTGAAATTGAAATGCATTTTCTTGGGAAAATGGCCATCGTGCCGCGAAAATAGCATTTTTAAGCGCCGCCTCAAATTTCTCAAAAGAAGGTGGTTCTCAATTCGTCTGTATTATTATTATTATTTTTTTTTTTTTTTTAATGTTTGTTCCTCGATATCTCCGTCGTTACTGGACCGATTTTGAAAAAAAGTTTTTTGATTGAAGGTATATACATACAGATTGGTCCCATTTTTCTCAGAACCCAGTTCTGATGATGGAATCCTGGAGAAATCGAGGGAACTCCTCAAATCTGAAAGGCATACATATGATGATTTTTGTATTTTTAAAGGAACAGCATGAAGTTACGTACGGAACAGTGACATTTGGTGCAGTGGAAGTGCTGATGATGGTTAGAACGGAACTCCTCAAATCTGAACGGCACGCTTATAGTGACTTTGGTATTTTTATAAGAACAGCATGCCCTTACGTCCAGAATAGTGACATTTGGTGCAGTGGAACTGTTGGTGATGGTCAGAACCGAAATACGTAATCCAACATTCGCAAGTAGCTTTCACCAGAACCCCAAAGGCGGCGGTTTTTTTTTCTTAAAAATTATGTATAAGCTAAATAAAAAAGCTACCCTTATATTTTCTAAAGAAACAGCGTACATACATAAACTATCAATTCTATGTAGGTCCTTTAGTCCATGGTTATTTTTCAGTATGCAAAACGTTGTCCCCTCTTCATTTATATTATGTTATTGAATATTTCATGATTTTAGGCACAATTTTGTATGAATCGCCCATGATTATTTGTAGTTACTTTTCTGACACGAACCATCCAATTCCTATAAAATGGTTACTTTATTTCAGAAGTGAAAGACTCCTATAAACGATTTTTTGATGTAGTATCAAAGCAGTACTGGATATTTACTTTTTTCAGTTAGTTGAATATCTCGCCCAATCCGCAATGTTCGCTGTTAAATTTTCCAACTGCAATACTTTTTAAAAATGTTATAAAAATAATAAAACAAACTGTAACAGAAATGTCTTTTAGAATCCGTGAAGGGGATTAAATTGACGATTTAAAATGATAGACATGGAATAAAAATCAGTTATATTTAAATAGATATCGACATGTATTACAATAGGACACTTATTGTGCCCAACCCTGTATACTATTGTAGCCGATAAGCCTGACACTGTGATAATAAATCGACCGCTACGCCGGGCCGTGCTCGTTGACATCACCATCCCCCATGATGAGGAGCTCGTGGAAGCCGAGAAGGACAAGTCCAGTAAGTACCTAGACTTGGCTTACGAGATAACCGCCATGTGGGATGTTGATTCAACGATCATTGTTCCGATAGTGTTTCAGCGAACGGTCTCATCAATATCTCGCCCAATCCGCAATGTTCGCTGTTAAATTTTCCAACTGCAATACTTTTTAAAAATGTTATAAAAATAATAAAACAAACTGTAACAGAAATGTCTTTTAGAATCCGTGAAGGGGATTAAATTGACGATTTAAAATGATAGACATGGAATAAAAATCAGTTATATTTAAATAGATATCGACATGTATTACAATAGGACACTTATTGTGCCCAACCCTGTATACTATTGTAGCCGATAAGCCTGACACTGTGATAATAAATCGACCGCTACGCCGGGCCGTGCTCGTTGACATCACCATCCCCCATGATGAGGAGCTCGTAGAAGCCGAGAAGGACAAGTCCAGTAAGTACCTAGACTTGGCTTACGAGATAACCGCCATGTGGGATGTTGATTCAACGATCATTGTTCCGATAGTGTTTCAGCGAACGGTCTCATAGCGAAGAGTCTCGATCAACATCTTAAGAGACTCTCGCTAGGTGGCTGGATCAAGGGCCAGATGCAGAAGGCGGTGATCTTGGACACGGCGCGGATAGTCCAACGGTCCCTCTCTCTACAGCCCTAACCACCGGCAGCTTGGGCCCTACCCCGCTGCTGGCGGCATGTATTGTTATTTCATTAAACTTACCATTTTTGGTGGAATTCCTTTAGTTTTTACAACACATTTAAGTTATGATCTTTGACTTTTTTGTTTTTCGGGTGTATGTGACATTTGTCAATATGTCAAATCAAACTTTGACAGGTGTCACAGCTGTCAATTTTACAAATCCGTGCATTTTATTGATCCAAAAACACATCCCGCAATGAAATAAAGGCAGCTATTGAATGGATTTTTATAAAAGACAATAGTGGTCACTCACACACTTAGATATCATTTATCTATCGACACGTTCATTTTATTAAACCCCGATTTATAACTTTAGTATGCTTTGAGCTACAATATAATTTCACTTTCGGTAGACGATAGGGATATATTTTTCAGTACAGATGGTGTTTTTTTTACGCACTAGTGCGAGAAGTGGTTCATTATATGCCAGGTCGAAACTTCGGAGGCTCATCTGTACTGAAAAACGTCGTACGATACACGTGCGAAAAGGAAATTCGCAACTCGTGTCGATTTAAAACACTCCCTTCGGTCGTGTTTTAATTTATCGCCACTCGTTTCGAACTTCCATTTTTACGCACTTGTATCGTAATGTACTATAATGACAGACCATAATTGCCCTGAGAAATCAAAGGAGTGCAACATTACATTATTGCAGACTACGTATCCATATGGGACAATTCAGGTGAGGTCAAGTTACAATTGACGGAAAGCGATTTTGTACTGAAAGCTCGATTTCATCAAACATAAGTTGACCCCTCATTAACTATAGTGCATCGCCAAACCTCTTTCTAAAACCGGGGTTACATTAGAGCCACGCGGCGTGTCGCAACGCAATACATTTTTAACCGACTTCAAAAAAAGGAGGAGGTTCTCAATTCGACTGAATGCTTTTTTTTTAATTTTTTTTTTTGTATGTATGTTACACGATATCTCCGAGAATCATGGACCGATTTTCAAAATTTTTTTTTCAATCGATCAGGTATAGCCCCGAGATTGTCCCATTGGCACCAAGTCGGGGTCTGATGATGGGATCTTGGAGAAATCGAGGGAACTCTTCAAATGTTATAGGCACTTGTAATGCTTTTAGTGTATTTTTCAAAGTTACACCAGTATTTACGCCTGATGGTAATAATTGTATATGGCTGAGCTGATGATGGAAGGTCAACTCCTCAATGGTTAGGAGTTAAAGGATAATTCTTTCACTACTGTACATATTTTATTTATTTTTATTTTATTTATTTCAAAAAAAACTTATGACTATATTACATTTTTTTCTTTTCGCCAAACTGGAACCAGTTTGTTGGCGAATAGTGCGCTCTCAAACATATTTTACCTTAATTAAGTTGTTTACCACAAACCACAATGCAACTTACAACTAACATGCGTTTGCGTACCTACTTCGTCTCACGACAGCAGTGTCTATGAACCTTATTTATATGTTCTTACGATCTGCAACATGTCGCTCTCGTGAAACGAAATATCTACGCATTCCTACCCACTAATATTTACATGACATGATATGTTAACTGAAAATCCACTACTTAGGCAGTTATATTATCTAATAGTGTTGACTTTAATATTTTTTTAAACATCTGTTTACTATTACATCGATCAATTGAACTGTTTAGCTGATTGAGAATCTTAGGTATTATGTATTTGCGAGTTCTTTGGCCGTAGTAATTATTAGCATTATATTGTACATATTTCCGTTTTGTGCTTAGCCTAAAATTACGAATTGTTTTTCTACATATTTTAAAACTATCAAGGCCGTAGTTCTCTAAACATATTAGGTACTTAACTTTTTCATGAACTGGTAATATATTCAACTTTTTATATAATAACAAATAATTTTGTTTACAGTTAGTTTTAGTGGTTTTGTCTACAAGTATATTTTTAATTATTCTAATTTGGATGTTGGGCCATTTTATTCAAAGTTGTCCACCCCGAAAAAAGTTGATATGAAAATGAAACCGATAGAAATTTATTAAAAGCTATTTTTATAGATTCTTTAATAAATAAATTTATATAAAATATAGAAGGTTCACTTGACTTTTAAGTAATTAATAAAAAAAATATGTTTTTGTTGAGTTGAGGGGAAGCGAGTGTTCCGTTCCGCAACCATATTTAATCGCAGATAATGTAAATATAAAAGGTTTGGGAATTTTACAATATTTTTATTATTCATTCTAAAATAAGAAATGAAGAAATTACACTTTCATTTTCACATAAATGCGGACTACTATTTTTTTAAACCCATATATATATCCGTTCCGTTACTTTCAGTACAAAATAGAGGAGAATTTTTAAGATTACTAATATTACTATACTGTTTCACAAGTTTATAGGATGCCATCACTTGTAATCAATAGTTTAAACGTTACTATTTCAATATAAAATAACGGAAACGTAGTTTAATAACAAATTGTATTTAATTTTTGCAAATAAAACTATTTGAAACATGGGACAGTAACGGATCTGACTGTATGGGTAACGGATGAAAGCTAAGGTCTCGTCTACACTTGAACGTGGGTACCTAAGACCTCCAAAGCATATCGCGAGTAATGACTAAAACAACCGGAGTGTGTAATCCGTGATTGATTACCATATTTTAGATGAGTTAGTTTTAATCCCATACGTTTTTCTTTTATTTCCCGCAATCAAATGAAACTAAAACATCACATTAAAACCACGTGAATACCGCTTTATACTTCCATTCCGATACGTTTTTCTTTCCGCCTATACGAAACCAACGATCTAGTATCGGATCGGAAGTAACGGAACGCTACCTCCGGCGATATTTTACTTAATTATTTATTAAATAATCACAAATCTTGTTTTTAATTGGCTTATTTGGTTTCAATATTAGTACTTTGTTTTAGGAATCGATGTTAAAAGGTTGCATATTACGTATTTACCCGCAAATTTGGTTTCGGGAGGTGGAATGAGAAAATGTTACCCCTGAGTACGAGCTACTTTGATGCGTGTTTGGCGGCAACTGGCAAATGCAAGATGACGGTATTGAGTAGTTTTAAATTAATTTTGCCAATCTGAATAAAATGCTACCAAATGTTAGGAACTTTCTTTTAATTTTAACAGTCATTCTGCGGTTTCGGAATGGAAAATTCCACAATTACCAGATTCCGTCTCGGCAAATTATACTTAATTTTAAATAGTACGTTTATTTATTAACATGAAATATTTTATAACATAATAGCGTATAACTCAATCTTTTCAAATTATGCCGTCATCAATATTTAGTACAATTAGTTATAGAATAAAATCCATAACAAAAACGATATTTGACGTGGGACAGCAAAAAATTGCCCATTTTTTATCACATTATAATTTTTAACAAATACATAATTATAATAAAAATTTAAATGAATATTCTAAATTACTGTCAACTAAATTTGGGTTCGAATAAAAAATAGTCTTCATTAGTTTAGACTCTTTAAATACGCTAAATATTATATCAAAAGTATGGGACAAGCCAAAAACGGGGTGGACAACTTTGAAAAAAATGGCCCTGTTACGTATTTTATCAAGATATGTTTTAAACGTTCGCCCGTACGCGTTTAAGCCATAACATATTACAGACTCAGCCAATGAGTGATATAAAGTGTGCATTATTTTCCGGTTTACAATACTTTTTAAACTATATAATTTTGCCATTATTGCTCTTAGTTTATTACATACTATGTCAATGTGAGTGCCCCAACTGAACTTGGTATCTATGGTAAGACCTAGGTACTTGTATGTTTCTACGAATTGTATACTGGAACATTTACAATCTATTTGATTCTTATGTAAACAGGCGTAGGTGTGTCCTATTATTTTTATGTCATCACTTGGGACCGGTAGATAAGGTGACTTAATTAACATACATTTAGTTTTATCCAGGTTTAGAATGATTCCGTTGTCATGGGACCACTTTATTATGTTTGTAAAATCATTCTGGATACATTTTTCAACAGTTTTTATGTCCTTGTCTGCGTACATTATGCATGTGTCGTCTGCATACATATAGGTGGAACAGTCGAGGACCACGTTACTCATGCTGTTCACATGCATAATGTAGCCTACAGGGCCATATATGGAACCAGTCGGAACGCCGTACATCACCCCGGCCTCCTCTCCGCTCCTGCCGTCTATCACAGTGGTTAATGTCCTGTTAGTTAGGTAGTTTCTAAACCACTCGAGCACCGGACCACGAACCCCACACTCCTGCATGGCAACAATGAGCTGTTCGTGGTCCAAAGTGTCAAATGCTTTTTTAAAATCTATGTATAAGGTGACAACGTACTTTTTATTATTTAAATGCTCATTAACCTCATCTGTGAACTCGGCTAAAGCGGTTGCTGTGCTTCGCGAGCTCCTGAACCCGTGCTGAGTATCAGATATTATGTTATTTTTTTCCAGGTAGGTACTTATTTGTGATACGATAACTTTCTCCACTATTTTATTTATCACTGATAGTATAGCTATGGGTCTGTAATTTGAGTAGTCTAAGTGACTGCCTTGTTTATATATAGGTCTAATTATCGATTTTTTTAACAGATCTGGGTAAGTACCCGAAGAGGCACAGGTGTTTACAAACTTTGCTAAAATGGGGCTTATGTTCTTTTTTACATATTTTAAGTCCTTAGTCCTTATACTATCTATACCTGGCGATTTTCTTTCACTTAAATTATCTATAATTTTTTCTATGCTTACGTGTGATATTTTTTGAAAACGAAATGACACATCGCTCTCATTAACATAGTTTTTTCGAGTTAAGAATTTTTCAGTACATTTATGTTTAATATTTTGAATTTCCATGGTAAACGTTTTGGCAAAGTTTGTACACACCATCTCTATAGATGAATTTTTTCCTAGATATTTTTTTATAACATCGTCTACGTTTGGTTTTTTATTACCTAACCAATTATTAATTGTGGCCCACAATTTCCTTAGATCATTTTCACAATTTTTTATTTCATTTACCTTGTATTTTTGTTTCGCTGTGTATATGCATTTATTTGTTAAGTTTCTGAAACTGGTATAATTTAATCTATATATTGTATTCTTAGGATTACTTTTCCATTTACGAAACAAATTATCTCTACGTGCTATCATGTTATTTAAATTATTAGTTATCCAAGGCTGAGTTATTCTTTTGTTAGTATGAGATTTTGTTACTTTAGATTTATTATATATTGTGTTAAAAATTAAGTGAATTCTTTCGTACATAGTTTTCGGACATTGTATATGGAACACTTCTGACCAATCTATTTTTTGCAATTCCGTTTCAACTACGCTATTATTAATTACACACAGTTGACTCGTATTGTGTCCATTGTTGGTACTATCTCCTTGTTTTTCTCTGGTAGCTAGATTGACGCCGACGAGATAGTGGTCCGACAGCTTGCATGTGAGCATGTGCGCGCCGACCGCCCGCAGGTCCCCGGCCGCGCGCGCCCACACGTGGTCCAGGCATGACGTCACGAGCTGCCCGTCCAGTATCTCCTCTCGCGTGCATTCGTTGATAAGACAGTCTAGGCCGCGACCACACAGGCTGTTTTTGTAGTTATCAGTGATGTTATCATTTAAGGTGGCTCGCTTTCCATACAAAAAACATCTACCATTTATTTAGTAACCGCACACTACAACTAAATAAAAATATGCGCATACATCTACTATACATTATCCGTCGTCGCGGTAGTGAATGAAATACATTGTTTGATACAGAAATCATGGACAAATTCATGTGAATTTTTTATTAATTTTACGTAAATGTGCGTGCCAAATTTTGTGTACAGACACAGAGCCGTCATATTTCGCGCATTTTTAGTTGACATTGTCATCAGTGACATTTGGCTCTTGACAAGTAATTATTTAAAGATATTGGTTTAGTTAACTCAAGCAGACTCAGAAATAATGACGCATTTTGTCAACAAAGATACATATCGTGTATTTCGACACTGCTAATGTAAATCGAAATGGCGTCTCGGTTAAACGACCGACTATGATGCAGAAGATCGTGGGTTCGAGTCCGAAGTTTTTTTTAATCATTTGAACTTTTATGGATTTATTAAGTATTTTTTATTTTTTTAATGGAATATTTGACTATTACTATATTGCTTTCCTATTTTTTATTTTCATACAAAAATACAATACAATCCTTTATTATGCCTTTGTTGATAAAATAAAATATTACACGTCTGGTATAATACATTATACATAGGTCATAGTGTGGGCATAGTATTAGTAATGTGCTGTACTCCTTGCATTTACTGAGCTGGTTGACCTATGTTGTTGTTGTGTGAGTGTGAATGTTTTTCTTCAACAACTAAATGGTTATATACAAGAATATAATAGCAAGAATATGGGTAGCTTATGCACATTGTAATTTTTCCTCAGTCACCCGTTGACCACGGACGCTGTAAAGTGTTCGAAACGTCGGGATGAATTTTAAACTCATTATACGCGATTTAATCCGTTTTCATAGTTTTTATTTCATGAGTAACTATCGCGGTAACTGAAGACAATATTAACTAAATGGTTACAAATAATAATTATCATCAAATTATCATCAACATAATCTGGACCAGGCAGGCAATTAATATAGTCGCGCGATAAATGATAAAACATCTGGCCGTCCCTATAATCGCACTTACTAATAGTGCGACAGGGACGGCCTGATATTTTATCGTCTATCGCGCGACCATGCTAGCCGATCTGTACTAGCTTTTGCCCGCGGCTTCGCTTGCGTTAGAAAGAGACAAAAGTAGCCTATGTCACTCTCCATCCCTTCAACTTAATCGCCTTAAATAATCACGTCAATTCGTCGCTCCAGTTTTGCCGTGAAAGACGAACAAACAAACAGACACATACCCTTTCCCATTTGTAATATTAGTATGGATTTGACATTATTATTTGTATTTAAATAATTATATATGTATAGCCTAATTTCGTCGGTAACAGCGTGTTATGTAATGGCGTCGTTGCTGATCAGTCGCCTGTCACGCCGTGAAACTGCGTTCGAATCCCAGGATTCTATAAACTTTTTGTATTTTTTTGGATATAAGTTTCGTATTTTTTATTGACCGAGCAAGAATAGAGAGCCGAAGGTATCAATTTTATCTTAGAGAACATGTTGATTTTTTTATTGTCATTTTCATTTTCTATTTATTAAGTTGAGATATAAAACACAACTTTTAATACCCTCGCTAAATATAATATTTTCTCGAAATTACTCCTTAGATAAAAAAGTCCACTTGAGTTTTTAAAGCATTACGTTACTCAATTTTCATTTACTAATTTAAGATTTCAAAAGCGATTTGAATACCCTTGCTCCGTCGAAAATAAACAATTAGAAAAAAAATCATTCGAAACGCTCAGTACATAATATACATTTACGTATAAATAATAAAACAAAAAATAGTGTCTCATAGTGTTGTGTTCCTGCCGGTGAGTAAGGCTGCCAGAGCTCAACGAGGGTGCGGGGTGCTGACGACGGGAGGACTTACGGAACTAATTTGTTCCGTCTATTGTCCTTTGAGTCGTCGGCAACCCAAACCCTCCTTTGAACTTGTACACTCCTTTTTGCTGTGCACACACAGCAAAGGGGAGTGTACAAGTTTCTAATGGGGCGGCAACGCGCATGCGACACTCTTTGAGTTGCAGGCGTCCATAGGTTACGGTGACCGCTTTCCATCAGACGGACCGTATGCTTGTTTGCTACCGACGTAGTATTAAATAATTTTTAAGAAAAAAAAACCGCCTTCCTTTGGGGTTCTGGTGATAAATACTTTCAAATGTTGGATTATGTTATCAATTCGTCTGTATATTTTTTAATGTTTGTTATTCGATATCTCCGTCATTTCTGAACCAATTTTGAAATCTGGATGATTCTGAAGTACTTACAGATGAGAATGATTATCAGAACGGAACTCTAACCAGAGGCGGCTCACTCTTCATCAGCAGTTCCACTGCACCAAATGTCACTGTTCTGGACGTAAGTGCATGCTGTTCTTATAAAAATAGCAAAGTCACTATAAGTGTGCCGTTCAGATTTGAGGAGTTCCGTTCTGACCATCATCAGCAGTTCCACGGCACCAAATGTCACTGTTTTGGACGTAAGTGCATGCTGTTCTTATAAAAATACCAAAGTCACTATAAGTGTGCCGTTCAGATTTGAGGAGTTCCATTCTGACCATCATCAGGAGTTCCACTGCACCAAATGTCACTGTTCCGTACGTAAATGCATGCTGTTCCTTTAAAAACATAAAAATCACAATATTTATGCCTTTCAGATTTGAGGAGTTCCCTCGATTTCTCCAGGATCCCATCATCAGAACTGGGTTCTGAGAAAAATGGGACCAATCTGTATGCATATACATTCAATCAAAAAAAAAAATTTCTAAATCGGTCCAGTAACGACGGAGACATCGAGGAACAAACATTAAAAAAAATAAAAAATACAGACGAATTGAAAACCCCTTCCTTTGAGATTTGGAAGGCGGTTAAAAAAAAAAAGAGAAAAAGTCCTGAATTCGAACCCAGTACTTCCATGCAAATCATGCGATGGCACGTATTTACCGCAAGGCTATTTAAACAAGCTGTCGCCGCGTGAAATTATCGACTAGAAGGGATACAAAAACACTGTTTGTATGTGTGAGTGGTACTTAAAAATAGTGTAAAATAGTAAATTTTCTACATTGATGGGATTAACGTTACAATGAGAAGTTGAATGTTTGTTGTAATACGTCAATTTTAATATTAAATGTTCGCGATGCATAATTGAAAGTATATAAATGCCTGTACGACTCCACAAAAAAAATAAGACCGGTAATTTGCAGATTAACGCCATCTAACGCAGCCTGAGCTTCGGGTAACCTAGGCGAGCCACCTTAACTGGATGTTTATATTTATGTCTCCTATAATAACAATGTTTTCCGTACGTGAAGTTTTCCTTAATATATTGTCAATCTCCTGTATAAATGTATGCTTATTACTGCTCGGTGGCCTATATATTGCGAATATATGCAACAGGTTCTGGTAATTCTTAATTGTTATGTGAACTATTTCAGACGCATATCCAGATGTATTTACTTTTTCTGTTAATAATTCCGCCTTCGTGTAAATAATTAATCCTCCACCTCTTCTATCCTCTCTCGTTCTATGGTATATATTATAACCTTCCAAATTGTACAAGAAAAGCTCTTCTTTTTTGATATTAATCTCGCTCAATATAATAATATCGATTAGTTTATTGCAGGTGTTTATCATACATTGAAATGCATCAAAATTTTTTCTCAAGGATCTTATATTTAAGTGGATTATTTTTAGTTCATTCTTTGTGTTATTTATGTATTTACTCCAGCTATGAATATCTTCAAATTTTTTAAATAGAGTTGTGCTGTCATTAATGTTGTTTAGTATATCGTTGAATTTAAGGCTTTATGGAAATCCCGTTGTGTGTGCGCGCCCACTTATGCGTGGATTTCTTATCTTATTCTCCTGTTTTTTGCACAGATAACAGTTTACCTATATCCGCGTCAGATTTAATATGTTGTATCTTTGCTTTTTCGTCCTTTTTAACTAGTATTCGGTGGTTTTGCACCCAGATAAATTTATATATACTCCTCAAGGACGTTTTTGCATTCCAGAATAGATTACGCGTTTGTTTCGTAAGGTTTTCGTTTATATAAATGATTTGCTCGTCCTCAACGTCTATCAAATCTTTGTTAGTATGCCTAGTCTTTCTCTGCATGAGCCATTCGTTTTTGGCCTGCACGGACGCCAGCCTCACCACAACCGGGCGCGGGCGCGCCTTACCGCCGTTCTCGGCCGTTTTTTCTCGCCCGACCCTCTTTGCATTTTCGATTTCGTTTGGATTTAAACTCATCTTCTCGGCAATTTTCATGATTATCTTTTTCGTATCCTCTTTTTCTTGTTGGTGTAATCCTACAATCTCAATTTCTTTCTCAATCTCCTTAGCTTCCAGCTGCGTAATTCTCTCTTCTAGCGACTCATTCAATTTTTGCAAGTAGGTATTTTTATTCTCCAGCGCCGTGATCTTCTTCTGTGCATAGTCTTTAAATTCTTTCATTTCTTGATACTGTTCTGAGTAGAAGTCCACGGTGTCCTTGAGTTCCTCCAGTTGTGTTGTAATGGTATTTAAAGTATCTAGTTTTTTATTCACTTCACTGAGGACCGACTCCACCGTAGCTTTATTCACGTCGATAACCAGCTTGGAGGGTTGCTGTTTGGGACTATTTTCTCCTCGAGTACAGTTATCACAAATTTCACTGGTAATAAACTGGTTCAGGTCCTGCACACATTTTTTATGGTAGTATCCACCACACCGTCCTTTGCAATGTAGAACATCGTCCTTTCTTAGCGAAACGAAGATTTTGCATTGTTTGCATTGCACCATTTTTATTTTAACACGTAATTACGGTAATGTATAACACTAGCGCATCCAAGCGTCCGCACGTTGAGCGCATTCGGACTGATACATATAATATCAATAGGAACCACTAAAAATCAACAACAACATACAACATACAATCACGCCTGTATCCCATAAAGGGATAGGCAGAACACATGAAACTACTAAAGCTTCAGTGCCACTTTTGGCAAATAAGGGGTTTAAAGAAAACGAAACTGTGACATTTGACTAAAAATCAACAAATAAATAAACTTTTTAACAAAAAAAATAAAACCACCTTCAAAAACAAGCGCGTTACAAAACACGGAGAAACTAAAAAACAAAAAAATAATAAACCTTTGAATTCAGATTTCTTATCGGATTGCAATAATCTAAACATCCAAATTATAAACAAATCAATTATTTTTGGAGTCGGGGCCAGTCTGCGTATGCTTGGGTGGGGCAAACAGGAAATAGCAAGGCGACGAACAGATCTGGTACCGACTACAAAAATAATTGATTTGTTTATAATTTGGATGTTTAGATTATTGCAATCTGATAACAAATCTGAATTCAAAGGTTTATTATTTTTTGTTTTTTAGTTTCTCCGTGTTTTGTATGAACGTGGTTACATTAGCTCAGTCCCGCGTGTTGCTGAGCGGCCGTATAACCGAATACAATCCCATGCGTTGCGACACGCGGCGTGGCTCTAATGTAATCCCGGCTTAATATCGAAATGTCGTCGCCAAGGATTATACCGGGTGCCCGGTAATTAATGGACAACCTTTTAACCACCAAGAGGGCACCTTATACTGGTCCAGAAAATCGACTTTTAGGTTTAGTAAAAGTCGCCTGGTTTTCGAGATTTTCACAATTTTTAAAATTTTAATACTAGGTACCTAAAATTTTAAAAAGTGTGAAAATCTCGAAAACCAATTAATGTCGGTTTTCTGGACCACTATAAGGTGCCCTCTTGGTGGTTAAAAGGTTGTCCATTAATATCCATTGAAATTTTTAAAAGTGTGACAATCTCGAAAACCAGGCGACTTTTACTAAACCTTAAAGTCGATTTTATGGACCAGTATAAGGTGCCCTCTTGGTGGATAAAAAGGTTGTCCATTAATTACCGGGCACCCTGTATAGGTAGATTATAAGTAGTATAATATTGGGAAGTCTGGACCACTCCATAACACCAATCGGTCCAATTTTGGTCCAGCCTTCCCAATCGGGTTGTTAGTCTGGATCATTCAACATTTTTAGGTTTATGTTTTAGATATTTATTTCTCAAAAGATTACAGAATAATCGATTTGGGCGGAGGCTACCAAATTCGGAATAGGTTGAATCCTGACTTTTCCAGTTTCTTTCTTAGTCATTTTCTAAAATCGTCTAACTATCATGAGGTCACATTAGTATAGCACACTCAACGAAGCCTACCTCATCGGAATTAATTCGTGTATTATAAGCGAATTTTGGTATAATTGTAGGGAATGGTGTCTTAATCCACACACTCAAAGTACTCGGCGGTGGGGGTAGAGATAACGGGTGGAGGAGGGTGTAAAGGTCCCTTTTTAGGGTTGCGTAGTCAACTAGGAACCCTTATAGTTTCGCCATATCTGTCTGTCCGTCTGTCCGTCCGTCCGTCCGTCCGTCCGTCCGTCCGTCCGTCCGTCCGTCCGTCCGCGGATAATCTCAGTAACTGTTAGCACTAGAAAGCTGAAATTTGGTAATAACAGTTCGGGAGTAGAAAAATCATTAAAAGGGGTCTATATTAATTCGCATAAGTGTCGGGTGTATATGTATGCGGACGACATGTGCCTACTGTATGCCTCTAAGTATATATCGGAAGTTCAGCAGTACCTACAAGACGATTTTGAGCAAATCACTAAATGGGCACATGATAACGGAATCATTCTTAACTTTGCGAAAACAAAATGCATGCATATACACTCGCCATACAACCAGCGGGCTAAAATGGCTAGTGCGCAAAACTTAGATATTATAGGGCATACGTACGAATGCTTACATGACAAAAAAGCAAATTGTATATGTAATAAGTTGCAGTACGTCAAAACATTTAAATATCTTGGTTTATTAATTGACACAAACTTTAACTGGAGGCCGCACGTCACCGAGGTTTGTAATAGGTTAAGATCTGTTTTAGGAAAGTTCTATCAGCTAAATGGTGCAATAAATAAAAAAACATTGCGTGTGGTGTACTACGCACTTGCTGACTCGTTAATTAACTACGGGCTAATTGTTTACGGTCGAACATTTAAGACATATATCAATGATATACGAAACATTCAGATGAGGCTCTTAAAGTTTTTAGTTACGAAAAAAGTCAAAGACAAGTGTAATAAGAAATATGACTTATTGTTTTCCTTGTGTAAAATATTACCGATAGACAAACAGGTAAAGTACCTAATAGCCATTGAGTATTACTACAAAGATATGTATAAATTAACTGTTAAAAATATGTATAATACCAGAAGTGTAAGAGAGAAGCGATTAGTACAAAAAAGTGCTAAAAACTACTACGGTGAAAGAATGTCCTCATATATAGTGCCAAGAATTTATAATAAAATTAATTTTTTAAGACATACTCCAAAAATGTCAAAAACTATGTTAAAAACTAAACTTAAGTCCTATCTATCAGAGGACAACCAGGAGTTGTAATAATTTCGATAGTTAAAAGTAAAAAAAAAAAAAAACAAAAAAGGGTTTAAATTAGTATTAAGTTACAAACGTTAAATATTAATCTTAGAGTATTAAGTTACGTTTCTGTTTTATATCAAAACTGTATTTAAGGCTGCTTTCAAAAAAAACGTCAAAAGAATGTAAAATTGATAGTTTTAGTCGGTGAAATACTACACTTTCCGTTATCCAATAGATTTATTGAATTCAAGTTCCAGTTAGAGCATCTTATTATCTTGATTTTTATAAGACTGGATTTTTGAAAACTAACTCACTAAATTAATTATGAATTTTTCTCTAATGGACGTTTAGAAAAACGCACGTATAGAGCTGAATCAGTCGATCTTATTTGTAAAATTTGGACAATTTTGAATATTAAAACGGGTAAATTTATAATTTGTATATCCTGTACCACAATCATTTCAGACTAGATTTTTATTTTAAGTTTTTGAAAAAGAGTAAACTAGCCTAAGGCGGATTCAATTTTTTCAGAAATCACCTAAAATTAAGTGACAATTTCTTTGAAAATCTACATCACATCGAAGTAAGTTTTATACTAAATTAATCTGCAACGTTTACTTAAATTGCTGTTATGCCTTAGTGATTATAAATTGCTATTATTGATTTTTGCCAATTTTTTGAAAACGAGCCTTCACCGGTACAATTATTACCACTTTTGGACATTTTCTCATATTTTGTTAGACCAAGTAGAAAAAGTCCTATAATGTGATATATATTTATAAACTACTCGCAAAGCCCTTTAATTTGATACCACACACGGTATGATCGAGCGCTCGGCTGCGATTTCACTATTTTTAACACGAAAGCCCTCTTAAGTAACTAATGTCTGAAACAATGAGCGCCTCTCGCCATCAAACGTTACAGTTTGGCGAGGATTCCTGTAAACTGTTAATTATAAGTTTATTTTTTGTGAATAATAAAAAAAAAAAAAAAAAAAAATACTCCTAATATGAATTGGCATACCGTTTATTACGCATAACGTTTAATACGCATATCATTATTTCGCATAACAGATTTCGTATAATGCTGATACGCATAATGTAAATTGTTATAACGATGAATTGGTATAAGCATAATAAGCATAACTTTGTTAAGTAGAATGTTTAAATGGCATACAAGAAAATTATATTTTCACCACACTAACGGGTAACGGCTTACTTTTCTGTTCGAAAACAGATAGCAAAATTACATTTTATCCACAAGAGTGCAAAGTAAAATCATAAAAAATTTAACTTGAGCTATTTATTTTAGTCTTAAGCTAGCTGATAGAATTTTACCTATAAATGATGTTTTTGAATCATAAATATTGAAGAAATCGATGGATTTGATTTTGATGTTTTATAGTCAGTATTTTGTTCGTGTTGGGGTGGTGAAAAATTTTGTGTTTCAAACTCGGTGGCAATGTTTAACGTGCCGTACGAAGGTTAATGTGCCTTGAAACCCTCGCAACGCTCAAGATTCCACTTTTTGAACCACTCACTACGCTCGCGGTTCAATATTGGAATCTTCCGCTTGCTCGGGTATCAGTGTTGGCACGTACAATCTGCGAAAATCTGAACGATGTAATAATATTATTTAAATACTATCCATTTTCAATTTCTTTAGTCCTTACTAATTGCCTTTTAGTCTAGATTTGCCTCGCTGTACCTTTACAGCGAGGCAAATCTAGACTAAAAGGCAATTGTAACTAATACATTTTTTCCATTATTACATGTAGCCACTGAACACTCCTACTACATAACTGGTAGACACTCTATTTTCTGAAAAACACTTATGAAAAACGAATAAACTTAATAAGTAATATATAAATAAAATAAAGACTCCTTAACTCAAATAATCTTTTTAATTTAAGATTAGCAGTTAAGTTCATAAATGCATGTATGTTTCTTAAAAATAAACAGATTTTTTTAATAATGCAAACATTGTAAAACATAGAAGAAATTGACCAGTTACATTTGCCCCCCACTCGAGATTTGCCCCGCTGTACCTTACTTATCCCTATTTTTTTCATGCTTAATAAGTGAGACAGTATAAAATTAAACACTCAAAATCGAGCGCTCGAAATTGGAAAATCAGCCCCTGATTGATCCAATTACTTAACTTGCTCCATACAGTTAGTAAGTATGGCAATTCATTTTAGGATAATTAAAGTTATACGAAATAATAGTATGCAAATTTCAATTATGCACATTCATTGTTATGCGAAATAAGGATTATGCATTTTTAATATTATGCTTATTCAATGTTATGAACAATTATGTTATGCGAAATCTGTTATGCCAAATCAAATTATGCGAATTAATGATAGGCGAAAAGAAGGGCACCCCATTAAAAGGTTTGATTAAATAATGTTTTGATTCCTACATACCTAATAATATAACCATGACTGATATGTCACTTAACACTTAGTAAATGAAGTACATGACACAAAGTAAATGAAGAAATTTATTCAATAAATAAAAAGTGACTAGTATAAGTATGTACAATCTTAAACAATTAAAATATAAAAATTAAAACTAAATTACCTTAAAAAAATTAAATAAAACTAAATTAAAATATATAAACTAATCAAAAAGACCTCCGCGAGCTGTACCGGGTGCAAAGGTGCCCATCAAACTTGCCGCATTGCCACGTTGGATGGCAAAGGACAACCTTTGCACCAGGTACGAGCCCGCACGAGCATCGGAGGTCCTCTCTCTCTCAGCTTATGTCCCTTTATAATAAAGTTAAATTTATGCATAGGTTGAGTATTTTACAACAACAAGTTATGTGCTTTAACATGTTTATTTAAGACTCATAGTCACATTTGTTTAAATCATTAATTCGCTCTCAACTAGAACATAACGTAGCTATTTGGCCCTTACTACAATAAATATAACGAGGCCCTCGAAGCAGTTCAAAAGAAATTTTTAAGAACTATGTACTTTCGTTGTCACCGCAGTAGATTATCTTATCCAGAACTATTAAAGAAATATCGAATGTTAGATCTAAGTTCTAGACGCTCATTACTGGAATCATTGGTATTACATGGCATCTGCAATAATCAGTTCGATTGTATCGCTCTCAACAATAAACTCAGCTATAGAGTACCCAGCCGCAGTAGGCAGCGCGAGGCGCGCCCTCACCAGCTGTTCGTCACCGGCCGCTGCCGCACGCATGCTGGTGAGCGCGCCCCTCTACGCAGACTAGTTAATACATATAACAAAAAATTCAATCATGTAGATATCTTTGGTAGCAGCTTAAGTGTTTATAAGAACCAAGTTACCAAGACTTTAACGCACCCTGTAGAATAAATTATTAAAGTATTTAAATTTTTTGTTTATGAATAACGCCATAGTACTTGCACTTGCTTCTTATAATACATGTACCCACCTTTATACCTTTATTACTTTTTATTAATAGGGTATTACCTTTGTAAACACGTTTTTATTTTATTTTTTATGTTATTGTTAACACTGAAAGTCCTTAAGACTGTAGGTGAAGATTGATCGTGTCATTCACAAAAACACATGCTTGCTAAATTCTAATACTTAATAGATAAACATTCATATGATTATATGCGTTTTCGTGAGTGAAGCGATCTGTAGTTTTTGCTCTGAATGTAAATTACTTTATACTAATTAGCGGTAAGCGGTGTGGGCCACACATATTGTAAACGTTGTATTAATTAATGACTTACTAAGCACATCTTGTAGTGGCTGTTTGTTTACCCCAATAAATAGAAAAAAAAAAAATAGATATTTTTAAACAATTAGCAAAAGTGAGTTAAGCATCATAACACGGTCTTGAAAAAGTTTAACGTCGTCGAACAATTCGCAATAAAATTAAATTTAAATTTAAATGTAGGTAACGAGACACTAGTTCTTTTCCTTTTTTTCTCTTCTTCTTCTTGGCTGGACACGCTATAGTGCGGGGCGGAAACGGCTACTTAGTATGAGAGTAGTACAGTCCCTGCTGGCAGAAAGCATGAAACTTGGCATGTATATATTTATAGGAAAATATGGAAGTAGAAACACGCCGAGGTGTCAATGTTTCCCCTCTTTCCCCCCACTTTTGTTTCCCTGATTTCAGTTTTTTAATATTTCCATGAAAACCGTTAAAAGCTACCATCATGATGTCTAGGAGAAATATTTTCTTCATAAAATTCTCTACAATATTGTCTCTAGAAGTATAAAGCTAGAACTTATAATTTTCAAACTATGCTCATTTACCTCTACCGATATTTCTCTTTGGTGACCTGAACGATAAGTAAGACTAGCGACTTTGCTCTTTTACCTGTGGCGATGTTGCTTCACAAAATTGTTCCTTGGGTCAAACTGATCCGATTTAGCTCAATAGTCATGAAATCGCACGTCACTACCCCCCACAAAGACAAGGGGAAAGGGCCGGTTTCCTTGGTGAAAACTATGCATTACTTCTTTTTGCTCTTAGTGACTAGGGCGAATCGTATATCATTTTCGTGTAATATAAGGATGAGTTAATCATTTCTGAAAAAATCGTTCCACCTTTTCATACAAAAATAACGATTTGTCACTGTTCTAAACGTAAATGCATGCTGTTCTTATAGAAACACAAAAATCACTATATCCTATGCCTTTAATATTTCAGGAGTTCCCTCGACTTTTCCAGGATTCCATCATCAGAACTGGGTTATTGGCTAATCTGTCCTATGTTTTATTTGTTGGTAATTGCTGCGATGTACCTGTAAATGCCATAACTTCTATACTTAATGAAATACATAAAAAATCATTACTTTGCTATAAAATCGTTATTTTTGTATGAAAAGGTGCAATGATTTTTTCAGAAATGATTAACTCGTCCTTATATTACACGAAAATGATATACGATTTGCCCTAGTCACTAAGAGCAAAAAGAAGTACCTAATGCATAGATTTCGCCGAGGAAACGGGCCCTTTCCCCATGTCTTTCTGGGGGGTAGTGACGTGCGATTTCATGACTATTGATCTAAATCGGATCAGTTTGACCCAAGGAACAATTTTGTGAAGCAACATCGCCACAGGTAAAAGAGCAAAGTCGCTAGTCTTACTTATCGTTCAGGTCACCAAAGAGAAATATCGTTAGGGGGAAATCAGCATAGTTTGAAAATTATAAGTTCTAGCTTTAAACTTCCAAAGACAATATTGTAGAAAATTTTATGAAGAATATACTTCTTCTGGACATCGTGATGGTAGCTTTCACGGTTTTAATGGAAATATTAAAAAACTGGAATCAGTGATACAAAAGTGGGGGGAAAGAGGGGAAACATTGACACCTCGGCGTGTTTCTACTTCCATATTTTCTTATAAACCTTATAAGCTATATACATGCCAAGTTTCATGCTTTCTGCCAGACCGGACTGTACATCTGGTTAAGAACTCGGACTACTATGGCGTATCTTGACATCAAATTGTAATAATTACATAGGTATATACATTGTAATACACATTCCTAATCTTGGCTGTGGCTGTAGGTACTTGCAGTCTTGCACGTTTGTAAGATAGGAAAGATTTTGGTTTTAACAAATGATTATTATAAAATTGTTAAAGTCAGCAATAATAGAAATAATAAGGGATGGATTAATTCTAAGTTAAAATCTATGATTGAAGAGAGAGATAGACTGTTTAAAATATGGAGCTACGAACCAAATAACATGATAAAGCGTATTACATACAATCAACAACATACATACAACATACAATCACGCCTGTATCCCATAAAGGGGTAGGCAGAACACATGAAACTACTAAAGCTTCAGTGCCACTCTTGGCAAATAAGCGGTTGAAAGAAAACGAAACTGTGACATTGCAGTGACAGGTTGCCAGCCTCTCGCCTACGCCACAATTTAACCCATATCCCACGTATTACATATATACAAAATATAGAAATAAATGTTTTAAAACAATATCTGAGGCAAAAAGTGATTACGATAAGAAGAGTATATTAGACTGTAATAATAATATTAAGAAAATATGGGACAAAGTCAATTCTATGTTAGGAAACGACAAAAAATCTTTAGATTCAGTGATTTTGAATAACATGAAACATTGAAACATTTATTTAAATAACACAGTGAGTTACATTTAAGTCTGGTCCCCACACTAGGCATAGCCTGTCCTGTGGTGGACATATAACATAAACAGTGTTTACAATTAAAAAGAAAAACACAAGATTAAAATTAATGAGTAAGAGATAGATATTTCTATTATATGAAAACACAAGGTAGCTATAAATATATGTAATGGGTTTGCAGAAACTTTTTCTAAGGAAATTGATCTCATTAAACATAAGTGTAATGATAAATGGTTGGATAGGAAAGAATACGCAAAAGAGTCGGACGTGTGTATGCGGTGGCAGCCGGTGAGTAGTAAAGACATGTCGCGAGTAATTAACAGGATGAGCTCTAAGAAGTCTCCCGGCTCCGACCACATACGCATGCGCGATTTGAAAACTGTATCAGATAGAGTAAGTCCTATATTAGCTAAGTTAGTGAATATGTCAGTAACCCAATCTTGCTTCCCTGGTGGTCTTAAACAAGCAATAATTCGACATATACATAAAAAAGGTGATTATAAATCTTATTCCAACTATCGGCCTATAGCGATACTTTCTAGCGTAGACAAGGTAATCGAGAAGTGTATTGTTAATCAATTGGGATCATACTTACAGAAAAACAGTATATTAAATAGGTGTCAACATGGTTTCCAACAGGGCAAAAGTACAAATTATACGCTACTGTCAAATTTTAGAAATTAAATAAATGGTTATTTAGCAGATAAAAAAGTAGTCGTGGCTGTATTTTTAGATTTTCGGAAGGCATTTGACGCCTTGGAAACTAATACACTTATCGATGCCATGAGGGAGTGCGGGGTGGGCGAGCCACTGAGCCAGTGGATTGGGTTTGTGTATTCTGCATACCCAGTTGGAGTTTCAAAAAGAGACTTGTATGTTTATTATAAAACTGGGATGTTATTGCAATTTTTGATATCACTGTTATGTATCCAAAAATCTTTTATTCCAAAGCACTAAATAAGTAAGAAATGGGTTTTTTAATCCATTTGTATTTTGTGCTTTACAATGAGACTGACTCAAGACTTCTTCGTTAAGAACAAGAGCAAGAATCCGCCGATATCAAGACAGAAGATTGCCAAGAAGAACAAATCTTAGGCTGTACTAGCTATCTTATGGTTCGTGTTTTTAGTTCATGAGATCATTTGAAAGCTGGTATAAACTTAGATTATCAACGACTCTATCGCAAGACCTCCATCATTGATCCTTCAGAATGAGTGACATCCTCATTTTCATGATCTGTTTTGGCTGCCTTCTTTATTTGTGAGTTTATTTACATCACTAATATTGGAGACTGTTACGATGGATCGAGATTGCACATCCCACTCATTAAAGAAACCAATGGAGCATGAATCACTTCCATCTGCACGAGGTTTCCATTGATAAACATAATTATAAAAAAAATCATCAAAACAGGAAAAGACTACTCATTAAATTAGACGCTAAAGAGCTCAATTATTAATTCCAAACAAATATAATGTCTACAGAGAAAATGTGATAACTTGTGAGCTTAGAAGATAAAAAATCAATTTATATGGGCTTGAACATTCTCAATTGCAAGTACGTATCCATTCTGTACTGCAATCTAGAATGTTTGTTTCTAGCCAATATTTTGCACATCAACGCTCAAAGATAAATTCAATGGCATTATCTAGGTCTCAACCCGGGCCAAATTGAATTCTATGGCACTGCGGTTAACACTTTTCATAGCTAGAACGTTTCAATTTGGTTAGTCCAAGAAAGTTTGGAAAATCCAAAAGTGCACGCCTCATAGCGATCAATTAATACTAAAATAAATAAAAACAATATAGTTTTTAGGGTTCCGTAGTCAACTAGGAACCCTGAAATATGGGACGTAGGGGGTAGATAATAACACCACTAGAATGTAGGTTAAACAATGAACCTTTATTATTAGAATACCAAGTCTTATAATATACTAGTTAACATAAATGTTGGTAATAATAAGAATAGTAGATTTATCTCAGGTGAGAAAGGAATGCCTTTGTGTTGGGGTACAAAGGGCGTACAGAGAAATATAATAATTAATTGTCCATTTGTTGGCACACAGCTGATCAGCTGTAGCCGTGACCTCACTACAACTCTCTCCTTTTTTTTGAGACAAAAATAGTGCATCTAAAGAGCTATTTTTGCTATTTAAGTACTTATTCTACCCTATACATTTTAATAAATCTTTATTCTATATTCTTAATTTGCTATACATTTAAAACACGAACATTAATTTTGGAAATAAAATAATTGTCAATGATATTTGAATATAATATTTGTCGTAAAGTATCTTGATTATATAAAAAGTAAAATTTTGAAATATAAAATAAATAATAATGCGATTTTTTATATAATATTTGCTACCTTTACATTTTGATTATAAAATAAAATAAAATTTTGGAATATAAAATAGATCTTAATACTATTTGTTAGATAATATTTGTTATACTTTTTGATTATAAAAAATAAAGATTTGGAATATAAAATAAATCTTAATGCTACTTGTATATAATATTTCTTAAGTGCGAGTTTAAAGAAGTCTATTTATAATGTTAACATACATTCCTGGAATGGTTGAGTATAGAATAAATTGTTGTATTAACATGTGCTCGTTTTGCACCTGTGATTGGTAATATGATATTTTCTCAAACATGCAATGAAATATTGTCTTTACGTTCCTTAAAAGACTGACACTTACATGCTGCAATATCAAATAATCGTCTAGCGTCTGAACGAAACTGTAGCAATTTCTATTTATAATTTTCATCATTTTTCCTCGAAGCGTAAGGTTTCAACACGGTTCTGTATTTTTTATAAAAGTTTTTAATTTTTGTAACCACAGAACGATAGTCAATTGTAGGTATAGAAGATAATTTCCACTTTTCTAACACATGTTCTGCCACTTCATGGCTTGATTCCGTCACTAAATTCACAGACTGGTTCGGTTTATTTCGACTTATCAAAATATTTAAAACATCATTACATCTTCGTATGTCGGCAACAGGTTCGGTGGTAGTTTCCTTCCATTCATAAATATTGGACATTTAAAATTACTTCGTAATAATGCCATGACTTCGCAATAATAACTTTTTACGGTATACTTGAACGACTAAAACGATTTTGCCTTTGCAAACTCCATACGATAACAAGTACTTATTAGGTAGAATGCGTTAACGAGTTTATACTGCTAAATATGTCTTACATCAGTGTAAGACATATTTAGCAGCTCTAGCTCAGGCTAGACACATACTGCTAAATGTAAATAAATGTGTAAAGCATACAATAGGAGGTAGTTGATAAGTTTAATGCTAACTTTTTTATCATCTACCGCAATTACGGCTAGTGTAGGACGTGGGTTCTTACTGTAGTATGAACGAAATTTTCAGTTGCTTTGTGGCAGTACTAAAAATCAAAATAATAAAAAAGTAATAATACACAAATAAAAGTAAAGTAAAGGAGCACCAATTCCGCGGTAACCCATCAAGCATATTACAACTTTTTTTTTCTTCATACATTCACGCTCCACCCTGTGTGTTGGTTCATATTTTTGATAATTTTAAAACAGAAGATTGTTATTTAGTCTTTAAACCTGTTAAATAAGAATAATCTTAAATATGAGTTAAATCCTAGAAATATAGTATATGCTTTAAGTACCTGGGTACATAGCCAAGTCACCAAACGCAAACGCTCATTTACTAGCGAAACGCACCTGTCATTGTCGCACTAATAAGGAAGAGAAATAGAGAGAGATAGTCACGATACGCTATTGAGCGTGAGCATTTGGCAAGTTGGCTAGGCATCCAGAAGGCCTAACTCTTCTAGATAGATAGGCTAGGTTCTTCTAGGTAGGTAGGCGCCAGACGCCAACAGAAATGCAGTCTGGCTGCAATAAGTACGCAAGAGCGATAAAGATATATAGCTACGAACAAATATTATCGTGTGCGTTTGTTCATTTGGGTACGTACCCTGATTACCATGGTAATTAAAAAAACACTAATGCATTAGTGTTTTTTTAATTACCTACATCTCGTCGCAGTATTTAATACTACGAAAGCGTTTCCCTGCTAGAATGAAAGGCTGAATCCGTAACCTATTGAGACAGCGGCGAAAACTAAAATAATAACTTTGAATTTGTTGCCAAAATATTAGATCGTTTTTAAGCAAATATTGTTTCTTGATTACAAAACTGGATATAAAATAGTAATAGCGAGACTTTTTCCAAATCATTTGTGGTATTTGTGGATGTGTGGGGCCGCGGTCCCGGGTTCGAATCCCGGTAAGGGCATTTATTTGTGTGATGAGCACGGATATTTGTTCCTGAGTCATGGATGTTTTCTATGTATATTAAGTATTTATATATTATATATATCGTTTTCTGAGTACCCACAACACAAGCCTTCTTGAGCTTACCGTGGGCCTCAGTCAATCTGTGTAAGAATGTCCTATAATATTTATTTATTTATATCAACCTACAAATGAATAGATGACAAAAGACCGTATTTTATCCTGTAGTCTTTATTAAACATGCTTGCCCGACTACCGGGTGGCATACCCATACCGGGTGGCATTTGAGTAAAGTTTACGAGTGCCCGAGTGTCGGGTACGCGGTGTCCAATGTGTTAACTAATCAGTGTGCATAGCCGAATGCACTAACGCTCACAATAATATTTCTTTCATAGCTATCTATCTCTATCACTCTTGCGAATGGGCGCGACAGAAACAGACTACATTTCTGCGGCGTTTCGCGTCGCATCAATGACATTCGGCTACGGGACTTGATCAGTCCTCATTCTCGGCTTCTTCCAGTATTTCTGTGTTGTCAAGTAGGTCCCCCTCTTCCTCGTCTAATATCTCAGTTTCATCATTACGAAATAGCTGCGCCGCCACCCTTAATGGCGTGACTGAAACAATACCAAAATACATGAATAGCCGGGTCCGATCAAGGGCCGCCACCTTGCCGATGCCGCACAAGTTTGTTCGGGCGAGGAAAACGTGCGCGCATGAGCACGCGTGCGGCCTGTGTGGACCCGTTCGTCAAATTTTGACGTGGTCCCTTTATTTTACTATTTATGGTAGCTCTAGTTCCAGCTGTCACCTTTATTTTACTTGACAATAGAGGCCATTGAAAATTTTAGAGCAATTGAGTGGCAAAGAAAATTTTTTGTATGAATGAACGGTATCTAGTTAGTTAACCTAGAGCTAGATTACATTCAATCTGTAGCTATAGCTAAAGGGAAAACTAGGTAAGTGTGTGGATGCGAGATGATCTCCTACATAGGACTAATATTTACAAGACAAACATTAAATTTGACATAAATGGAAATAGCCTCCATACGCGTGCTTGTCCTATTATCGCGTTGTACAGCAGAAAGATAAATACTTTCTAAAAATAAATACACGGTGAAATAAAAAGGACCGTTTAATGAAATGAAATGAAATGAAATTATTTATTTCCGGAAATACATTCCATAGATTATTACTAATATTAACATAATAAATTAACTAAATTAAATTAAAATTAATAAAACTAAAACTAAAATAAATCTAGTAGGACCCGCGGTTTCGGGTCAACCCGACCCCGATCCCACAGGCCTGTGGTAGGCCCTCCAGCGCTCGTGTAGCGGGCTGGCGTCCCACTCTCTGACCGCGGACAGAAGCTGGAAGCTGGGATGGGTTTAAACTTTGCATAGGAACTTTTAAGGTCATAATGAACAACTTTTATTATAGGATCAATGATCAAATCGCGAAAAAAAATTGGCTGTTCTGTTCCATAGAAATGAGCGGCATATAGGTAAACAGCCAAATATATTTTGCGATTTCAGAATTGGTCCCATAATAAATCTTATTAATTATGCCAGGCCGAGGCGGTGGCTCAAGATAGAAAGGCGTGGAAGAACATTATGACCTCAAAATTCACTATGCAAAGTTTGAACGGTCCTTTTTATTTCACTGTGTATTATGTCTGTATGTTCATAGATAGGTATCACAAAAACTTACTTATGCTTCATGAGATCATGCTGCTTCTTCATGAGCTCATGTGCTGACCCTTCAGAACCGCGAGTTTTTTTTTTCTCCGTCTCGTTTCTCTGGCGTAGTTCATTCAGGATATCCTGTCAACATACATATATTGAAGTAAGTAAAAACATCACAGAAAATAAATAAACAGGGTACTTAAGCGAATTGCTTTAAATTCGGTCGTGCAAAGCTAACGTTTTGGTAAGATTATCTTATTCATGCCCTTAGCAAAATAATAGTATTAGATTGTGTAACAAGGGAGCAAAATGAGATATTTACGGCGAGTATACGCCATATTGAATCCTGATCGTAGTGAGGGATTCAAGTATTAACGCCCAATGTATAAACACTGTTTATTTTTGACGACATTAGCAAGGGCGACCGACGAGGATGACGGGACCGGGTGCAGTAAGTCTAAACGTGATCTTAGTTTGCGACCATACACTAGTTCAGTTGGTGAAGAGCCCGTGGTAGAATGAACGGAGTTCCTGTAATTAAACAAGTACTGTAATAGTTTAACCTTACTATTCCGTACGTTCCGACCAGTTAACAAACTAGATTTAATACCCCTCTTGATGACCTTGACTATTGATTCCGCCTGGCCATTACTGGCAGGATGATATGAAGGTGACGTCACGTGGCGTATGCCATTTAAGCTACAGAAAGCCGTAAATTCGTGCGAACAAAAAGATGCACCGTTGTCACTTACGATTACTGCAGGTAGTCCGAACCTTGAAAAGAAATCGCATAATTTATCTACGACCGCTATTGATGATGTCGAGTTTCCCATATCATAGACCTCCACCCATTTGGAGTAGGCATCCACCACTATTAAATACGTATGGTTATTTATAGGACCCAAGAAGTCTATATGGAGTCTATAAAATACCGTGGGAGGTAAGTCCCAATGTGCTAATGGAACTCGCGCTGGGGATGGGCGTAGCTGAATGCAAACGTCACACGAACCTATCATTTTTAGGGTTCCGTAGTCAACTAGGAACCCTTATAGTTTTGCCATGTCTGTCTGTCCGTCCGTCCGTCCGTCCGCGGATAATCTCAGTAACCGTTAGCACTAGAAAGCTGAAATTTGTGTACCAATATGTATATCAATCACGCCGAAAAAGTGCAAAAATAAAAAATGGAAAAAAATGTTTTATTAGGGTACCCCCCCTACATGTAAAGTGGGGGCTGATATTTTTTTTTTCATTCCAACCCCAACGTGTGATATATTGTTGGATAGGTATTTAAAAATGAATAAGGGTTTACTAAGATCGTTTTTTGATAATATTAATATTTTCGGATATAATCGCTCCTAAAGGAAAAAAAAGTGCGTCTAACTTTTGAACCATATGGTTAAAAAATATGAAAAAAATCACAAAAGTAGAACTTTATAAAGACTTTCTAGGAAAATTGTTTTGAACTTCATAGGTTCAGTAGTTTTTGAGAAAAATACAGAAAACTACGGAACCCCACACTGAGCGTGGCCCGACACGCTCTTGGTCGGTTTTTTCTATTGCCTCGTCTATGCCGGGGAACCATAACCTTGAACGTGCCTCCGCTTTAGTTTTAACAATACCTAAGTGCGAGGTATGTAATTCAGATAACACTCTTCCTTTTAATTTACCCGGTATAACTACCTTGTGGCCCCTCATAACACACCCGTTCTCAATTGACAGTTGTGTACGGCATAAAAAAAAGCTTTCATATTTTGATCATTAACTTCAACGCGGCCAGCCATTCACGGTATACTTAGTTACCTGTTGAAGAACTATGTCTTTGCTAGTCTCATTACGAAGCTCATCAATAGAAATAGGTAAATTGTAGGGATGTACCGACTATTGATTTGGCCGACTAGGCCGACTACCGACCGACTAGTCGGCTCTTGGGTGGCCGATTAGTCGGCCGAATAGTAGGCTAAAACATAATTTTCGACTAAATTCACATTTTGAATGTCATTTTTGGTTCTTCGAACGCGTTTTTCTTTTTTTTTTATAAGTTCAAAGGTTCATGACAATATTTATAATATTTATATACCTACATTTTCCATTTTTGACAACCGGCTTGACTAAGTGGGTAGTGATTCTGCCTATGAAGTCAATAATCCTAGGTAGGATATTTATTTCTGTAATTAATACAGATATTTGTTATTTTGACAAAAAAAGGAATTACGAATAGTTACATAATACAACCATAATTTACAGCTGGTAATTTAATTTTGCACTGTTTTTATATCACTAATGAAGTGCCGGCCCTTTTTGCCGACTAGTCGCCGACTAATCGCCGACTACAATGTGGCCGGATAGTCGGCTTTCCCGACTAGTCGGTACATCCCTAGTAAATTGCCATCCGTAACGAAGCAAATGTATGCAGCGCGATCCCAGTTATCGCGCGGCTCGACCCCAGGTGCGTACTCCCCTCCCTCTCGCGGCGGCGGCGGCGGCAGACAGGCCCGCGACAGGTAGTCTGCGCTGTTATCAGCGCTGCGTATACGTACTCTATGACATAATTATAGCCACTTAGAAACATTGCATATCTTTGCAATCTATTCGCAGATACTTCGGGAATGTCACGCTCGGGATGAAAAATACTAGTCAACGGTTTATGATCTGTGTGTAAAACGAAAGGTACCGACCTTCCGTATAGGTATTGATGAAATCGTCGTATACCAAATACGATACTAGTGGCTTCCTTTTGTAATTGCAAATAACACTTTTCGGCTGCGTTAAGACTGCGCGAGGCAAATGAGATCGGTCTTTCGGTCCCATCTGTCTCGATCTGAGAAAGGATAGCGGAAAGGCCGGTGGGGAACGCGTCAACTGTTAAAATGACCTTGGCATTTGGATTGAAGTGTGCCAGTACCTGATCTGACGCTAAGACACTTTTAATGTTCTTAAACGCCTTGTCGTGTTCGCTGGACCAGTGCCACTTAATACCTTTTTTTAATAGGTCATACAAAGGACTTAGAATTGTCGATGCTTGCGGTAGAAAATTCCGGTAATAGTTTACGAGTCCTAGTAACTCAGCAACATTTTTAGGTTTAGGTGCATTTACCATCGCGTCTATTTTTAACCCCCGACGCAAAAACGAAGGGGTGTTATAAGTTTGACGTGTCTGTCTGTGTGTATGTCTGTCT
The DNA here is from genome assembly GCF_023078275.1 of Leguminivora glycinivorella. Lineage (NCBI taxonomy): Eukaryota > Metazoa > Arthropoda > Insecta > Lepidoptera > Tortricidae > Leguminivora > Leguminivora glycinivorella. Next base: position 2,683,258 of record NC_062987.1, on the reverse strand, counting down.
GTCTGTCTGTCTGTCTGTTTGTCTGTCTGTCTGTCTGTCTGTCTGTCTGTCTGTCTGTCTGTCTGTCTGTCTGTCTGTCTGTGTGTGTCTGTCTGTCTGTGGCATCGTAGCTCTCGAACGGATGAACCGATTTTGATTTAGTTTTTTTTGTCTGAAAGCTGAGTTAGTTGGGAGTGTTCTTAGCCATGTTTCATGAAAATCGGTCCACTAGGTCGCGGTCGGGGGTTTTTTCAAAATTTTAATTTTGTGGTTAGGTTATATCCGATGATTTTTTTAACCCGTTTTTACTTATGACATATCCTAAGAACGAAACTTCGTCCTGAAAAAAACACATTTCTCTTTTTGTAGGGTTAGGCCCGCAGATTGCAACCGGTTAACCCTTAAAGCTTTCCTGTCACTTTTTTAGTACAGTCACTTAATGTGACCTAGAGTTTAAACACTAAGTGCTAGCTAGAAAAGGCTATACGTTCATGAAAGTGGAAGAAAAACACTACGTCTTTGAGCTTATAGCATGACTAGGCAACATTCGGTTTATGCGCAAGCGACGATTGAAATTTCGAATTTTCGGAATATGCGGCGAAGTGCATTTGTGACGTCATAAAATATAAACTACTTAATTCATTCAGGTGTACTGTTTCTATTGATTTTGTTACTAGACGAGTTAAACTTTAGTTTCGTGTATAAAGTTGATGCAATAATTTATTTTTTCATATTCAGAAATTGTGAAATATTTCGTGTCACAATTTTGTGACATTGCCGATATTACTGGTAACCAAGTAACCCTCTAGCATGTCCTAAAAAACGGACAGTGCCGACTTATGGGCAATCAAAATAGAGACAGAAAACGGACATTGCCATAAATGGGTTAAATAGGTTTTTTATTAAATTCTTAATTGTTTTTATAATTACTGGGCCTAAATACAAACTATGCTTTAATACTAAATTTACATAACGTGGGTTTTCATTAGCAAATGCAAAATCCGCCTTTAATTAGCAGTATAAACAATTTTCACTCATGAAACCTCTTCAAGCTGATGAAAAAGATATTATGATCCTTTAGGTCTTTAAAATGCTGGATGACTCACCACAAAATTCAGAACAGACTTAAAAAAGTCAAGTTTCTTATATGTAGAGACAAAGGAAATCATTTATATTCTGGCAAAACTTTCCATACCTAATGTCAAACACCAAGGACCAAGAGTCTGCAGTCATGGAGTATGTTATGGAGATACGCAATAAAATTATATATCAGCTTCTATTTCTGGCTAAGGATAATCAATATGATCCCACTATGTTGCCAGATGCCAATATGATCAAGAAATATGTAATTTTTAATGTGAAAGTTAACTTTCCCTGTGCTCAGAATTCAGTCGTCAATCTAATAAAGAAACAAGAAAGTCAAGACTGTGAGACCACAATGAATGGTTTGAATATTTACGTATTTAGTCTTAATACTTACAATAATTGTAATTTATAACTAGCCGTAGCTTAGAAACTTACAGATTTATTAAATATTTTTGAATGTGGGTAGTTTTACACGTTACAATTGGGACAGACGTGAAAACATAATTTCTTGTTCAGACAGATGTTGTACAGAGTTCGAAACGAGATTATTTTAATTCCGTATACCTACCGATATACATAATATGTCTTAAATGTGAATTACTAATATATTACTATCGGCATAACAGCGTAAAAATAATTATGTTTTAGTTAACATTTTCATAAAAGGTGGCATTTTGAATCACCAAATAAAAAACGTGTATTTCAGGAAGGGAAGGTACGTATTGACTACCTACCTTACTTTTTCAATAGTTATAATATTGAAACTCATTTGTAAGTAAACTAAACGAGAAGAATTATGCTCTGGTCCATAGAAATTATAAATTAGATAAGAACATTGGGGTTTAGGCTAAGAGATGAATATGTTTTGATTGTATACATACCATAATAACATTTATATACTTAATAGTTTTTTGGATTGTCATGTGTCTTTTTTAATCTTCTGATGATTGTTTAAGTGTTGTTAATTATTTAGTAGTGTGTTAATTTAATAATTTAAGGTTTTTTCACTTTATAATACGTAATTTAATTTTTGTTCTTGGACACCTTATGACGGCGTTGTCCGTTTTTTAGGACTACCTTTAAGGCCATCAGTCAGTGGGATTCCTGGCAATGTCCGTTTTAACGGTCGTCCTGAAAATCCTGCTTTCAAAATACTTTCATTAATTTTTTCTGAAAAATGGTTCGTTTTGACCTATAACTATACCTAAAAACATGCAAAGAGATACATGGTTACATTACTTCATGTCTTGCCGTGTTAAGGGTTAAGGACAAGGACAGCGTGCAACCGGTCCAGGTGCTGTTTTTCATCACAGCCCGTGATAAGCACGTCGTCCAACAAACACAACACGCCATCCATCCCTGCTAGTAAACCCTCCATAGCACGCTGAAAAATAGCTGGCGCGGAGGACATCCCGAACACTAGCCTTGTATATTTATATAGGCCACGGTGTGTATTTATACATGTTAGGTTTTGCGAGGCCTCGTCGAGCATAAACTGATTATATGCCATCGATAAAATCGAGTTAAGAAAAATGTTGGCCACTACACTTGGCCACACTGTTGGCGGTAGGTAGGGGTATTGCTCGACGACTAGCTGTTTATTAATACTCACTGAATAATACGCGCAAAGTCTGACGGTACCGTTTCGTTTTAATACGGGAACTATTGGGGACGCATATTCAGAGTGTTCGACCGGAACGAGAACGCCCAAATCGACTAGCCTGTCTATCTCCTTATCGATCTTATCCCGCAGTGCAAACGCGATCGGCCGGGCTTTAACAAAAACCGGTTTTGAGTTATCTTTCAAAATTAATTTAACTTTAGTGTTATAGTAACACCCAAGGTTATCCGAGAAAAGCTGTGGATATTTTTTTGTAACTTTTTATCTAAACTTTCATCATTACAATAATTCACAGGAGTTAATTGTAAGTTAAATAACGAAATGAAATCTCTTCCCAGCAGTGCGGGGCCCTCATCGCAGACTATATATTATACGCGAATGAGTGATTCCCGCGTATGAAATGGGTAGTGGAATCATTCCTATACACTGAATACGTTCCCCAGAATAACCGTGCAACCTTTTATTCGTGGAACGTAAGGGAATGTCACTAAAACACCTGCTGCGAGGCGGAGTAGAACTTATGACGCTCGCCGAAGCCCACCCGTGTCGGCGTAAAATGTCCGTACAAAAGTGTCAAAATATCCTCGTATGGCACGCTTTCCAATTGTTTCGGCAACGCCAAATCCTCAATTAATTTATACGTGCCTTCGCTGAGTGCGCTTAAAAGAATGGCCTTCCTCTTCTTTCCCGTAGCATCTGAGGTCCTGTCTTTAGAACACTGTCTTTGTTTCTAATGATTTATCATTAGCCAAAAAAAATTGTAGAATCCTGCCTTTATAACTCTTCCAATTTTGGCTAGAGTGATCAAAAATGGTCAAAATCCCGATATTTGCACTCGACATGATTTTTTTCTCTGTAGGGCGGGTAGATTGCGCACGCGAATCGCCACTGATAAATATGGGAAAGGAGCGAGTAAAACCACCGACGGTCGTTAGCGCACTGTCTGTATTCCGTATAGATAACAGCGTATGGACGCAGTCATACGCACACATATGCAACAGTTATATAAAGTAAAAAATAACGCCAGTAACCAGCTCAAAGACCAATATGAAACGTTTTCTTATTAAACATACCTAAAATTCAATTGAAATGTGGCTCATTCCTAAATGCAATTGCCCTGCCTTATACTTTTAATCCAACTTTGAAATCAGAATGTCACCAATTAGTATTATTATTGGGAGCCTATAATGTCCTACTGCTGGGCAAAGACCTCCCCCGCTTTTTCCATTCCTCACGGTTTTAAGCAGTCCTCGGCCATCAAAATTAGTCTAAAATGCTCGGCGATTAACATATAGAACGTGGTCAGCGTGTCCCGTTTTGTGCACGAGTATGACGTCAATCGGCCCATGTACTTTAGTGATGGGAACGTTGTCGCCGCGTAACCCATTCGATCATCGATTGTGGAGGTTGCGTGTGGGATGCCCACAAACTTAAAAAGATATCGGATGTTCATCTTCGTTGTGAAATGAAGTAAGTGTCGAGCCTATGACGTCACGAGTGTACCTCGCCGCGTATTCGTGTGATGACAAAAATATCAATGTCATCTAGTAAGGTATATTCGTGTGATGACAAACAATTCACTAGTAGGTATATAATTTGCCTAAGGCCAGGAACAAAGATTTTAGTAGGTAGGTATTAATACTAGTTAATATTTCGTAATATTTTTAAGAAAATCGACCATGTACTCACAGCATTATCCTCATGTTATTTGTTACAACTTTTAGTAATATATAAATATAATTAACCATTAACACATTTTTAGAGTTATTTTTATTCATAATAAATATAGAGCGTATTATGTTTGTATTTGTTTTTCTGCCGACCACAAATTCAACGTTAATACCGTAACTGTAACCTATTTTAAAGTTAAATTTACTTTTCACTCGTACTTTATATGTATAGTTTCATAACAATATAAAAACATAATTATAATTTCCACTGCTTCGCAAAATCGATTTAAATCGAATAAGGAAATCGCAGCATACATGACGATATAGTTCCGTGGTGCACTACTATTCTTAAGTTCGACGTGAGTTCGACGGACAAAATAACAAATCTACCTTCACTTTGTCTCGACAGTTTGAATAGCTTATTTTTATATCGCTTGTTTTAAACGCACGCCAAGTCGGACTCGTCAAATTAAAGCCGCAATGGAAAACTAGTTTGACGGCCGTACGTCAGCTAATGTTTTGATGATAAAAATAGGAAAATCGTGTTTTTTATTTAATAAAAAATATTTTAGGACAAATGGTACTTACCGATGATAGGAAACACTTTGTTTAACACCCTTGCTTTTATTGGTGGTGTTTGAACAGTTAATTATCGAATACCGACCCATTTAGTATTTTTCACTGTATGTCACTCGCGGGCAGCGGTCGGGAGCAGACTGACTTGCGCGGCGAACAATGTTGCTCGCTATTTAACTTTTTCGCACGCGAAGTAGATACACTTTTTTCTATCTTGATTTAGTTCTATCTTGATTTAGTTCTGTGACAAACCCCGAGTTTGGATCTCTAACTCGCCGTCGACCGCGAGTTCGCGGCCTAATTAGGGTGGCGCGCGTTCTCACGGAACGCACGTTCGCACTTTGTATTGTTACTTTACGTCGCGAGTCTTTTTAAAGGTTCATATGCGATGTCCGCGTGTGGAATGGCTAATAATGCTTAGTTAAATAGACATCATGAATAAAATAGGACAATCTAACACAGATCTACTATTGATTAAGTCCCACGGAAAAGTTCAAACTTTTTATAATGTGTCTATTTGTTTTAGTGTTTTTTTGTAGGTGTTTTTATATTATTTTTATATACGTAATATTATTGTATTGTACAAATCCTAACTAAGCGCCATAGCCACAGAACTTAATTTAGATAGAAGAAACAAAGTCATATATTTGTATAGGGGCCGAGCGTGTCAAATTTTGTACTGAAGTTGATTCTTGCCTGTAATTTTAAATATGTCTCAGGCTCTTGATTGTTCATAATTTTTGTGTTGTTGCAATTGAATATCACGTAACGAGGCATTTTTTATGTTTTGGTTGACTTCAACTTACAAAAATTGACGCCCGAAAGCTGCAAGCTGCGAGTAAAGACGGACAACTCAGTGGATTTCACTGAGTTCATTTGACACGCTAAGTAGATACGTTTGCTTGATCTATGGTATATATGACATCTGTAGCCATAGCCTAGTGGAAAGAACGTGCGACTTTCAATCCGGAGGTCGCGGGTTCGAACCCCGGCTCGTACCAATGAATAACGGAACGTTGGTATGTGCGAAATGTCACTTGATATTTGCCAGCCACCGAAATAATCCCAATAAGGCCTTCCTAGTTATCCTTTGGGTTGGAAGGTTAGGCGGCAGTTGCGCGCTAAGAAAGGATTTTTCAAAATTCGTCCCCTAAGGGGCTAAAATGGGTGTCCAAAGTTTGTATAGGGATCTACCTTTATATTGAGATATGAGCTTGAAACTTCGTGCAAAGGTAATAAATTAAAATGGAAGAAAACTTATTTCAGCGCGTTTGGATTTTCATTCTTTAAGTGGGTAAAAATGGTGATCAAAGTTTGTATGGGAAATAAGCTATAGACTTAAAAACTTGCCAAAAAGGTAGTTAAGTATGAAAGAAGAAAAGTAATTTGAACGTTTTGGAAAAATCATCCTTTTAGGGGGTAAAATAGGGGATGAAACTTTGTATGATTTGACCTACTTTCTGAATTTACACTAAAATCAGATTTTACAGTTTTTAGAACTCTCTCTCAGTATTAGCTGCCTGTAGAACAAAAGTACAGTCAGCGACAAAATTAACCAACCATTTGTACCTACCTAAGTATTCGATGTCGACGAATTTGTGATGCGTGTAAATTCCCCGTGACGATTATTTTACATAAGATTTTCGACTTTGATCTTTAAACCCATGCTGCATACCCACAGATTACTGTAATTTGTAATGCGTACGTCACCGCAGTTTAACGGCACGACCGTTCCATTAGTTCTCTATAATGCCTACGTGCGAAGCAAGCTCGAATACTGTTCAATAATATGGGACCCAGTCGAGCAGAACTATACACTTCTGCTTGAAAGAGTCCAGAAAAAATTTGCTCGACATCTCTACAAAAAGCAGTACGGGTACTATCCTTTTCTGTATCCGTCACTTTTTGTAGCAGGTATGGTCGGACTCGATACCCTCAGTTTTAGGCGTAAACTGCATCTCGCCGTTCACTACAGCCTTATGATAAGAGGGAAAATAGACAACCCGGTTGCGTTGGAAGGTATCCGTCTCTTTGTGCCTGAAAAATATGGGCGAGCGGGGCGCCGCCGCCGGCCGCTGTTCGTGGCGCCGACGGAGGGGCCGCGCACGCGCCGCGCCAGCAACGCGCCCGGCGCTCGGGCGCCGGCGCTGCTCAACCGACTCGTTTTAAGCCAGGATGCCGACGTGTTTGCCGATAGCTGGCACACGTTATTGTGTAAAATACGCGCACTTTGCAATGAATTTAGCTAAAATTTATTTTATGTATTGATTAATTTAATTATTCTGTTTTAGTATTATATTGTATTGTTAAATACCTCCTAATAACATTATAGGCGCTTTGGTACCACACTGTAAGCTTATGATTGTAATTGAATAAATAAATATAAATATAAAATTACCTCAACGGGGAGTCATTTAAATTTTACTAAATTAGGTATTACATACATAGGCACATACTTTCATACAATCACGCCTATATCCTATAAAAGCGGTAGGCAGAGCACATGAAACTACTCAAGTTTCCGAGTCAGTCTTGTCAATTAAGTTAAGGAGTATACAATAAACCGAAAATTGCACATTGCAGTGTTAAGAGGGCTTTCGTGTTAAAAATAGTGAAATCGCAACCAAGCGCTCGATCATACCGTGTGTGGTATCAAATTAAAGGGCTTTGCGAGCAGTTTATAAATATATATCACATTATAGGACTTTTTTGACTTGGTCTAACAAAATATGAGAAAATGTCCAAAAGTGGTAATAATTGTACCGGTGAAGGCTCGTTTTCAAAAAATTGGCAAAAATCAATAATAGCAATTTATAATCACTAAGGCATAACAGAAATTTAAGTAAACGTTGCAGATTAATTTAGTACAAAACTTACTTCGATGTGATGCAGATTTTCAAAGAAATTGTCACTTAATTTTAGGTAATTTCTGAAAAAAATTGAATTCGCCTTAGGCTAGTTTACTCTTTTTCAAAAACTTAAAATAAAAATCTAGTCTGAAATGATTGTGGTACAGGATATATGAATTATAAATTTACCCGTTTTAATATTCAAAATTGTCCAAATTTTACAAATAAGATCGACTGATTTAGCTTTATACGTGCGTTTTTCTAAACGTGCATTAGAGAAAAATTCATAATTAATTTAGTGAGTTAGTTTTCAAAAATCCAGTCTTATAAAAATCAAGATAATAAGATGCTCTAACTGGAACTTGAATTAAATAAATCTATTGGATAACGGAAAGTGTAGTATTTCACCGACTAAAACTATCAATTTTACATTCTTTTGACATTTTTTTTGAAAGCAGCCTTAAGCACTGGTCCCACCAAGAACGAGTAAGCTATGAGCTATCGACTATATAAACGAACAAAAGATAGTCGCTCTGTGTAAATAAAAGAGAAAGCGAGCGATTTGTAGCTCATAGCTCGGCTACGAGCTATAATTCGACCGCGCTGTCATCGCGTCTCTTTTATTTACACGGGAGCGACTATCTTTTGTTCGTTTTTATAGCCGGTAGCTCATAGCTTGATGCTATGCTCTTGATGGGACCAGTGCCTTAGGTTGCCAGCCTCTCGCCTATGCCACAATTTAACCCGAATCCCATAGATGACTTCTATAACACCCACGGGAAGAAAGGGGGTGGTGAAATTCTTAACCCGTCATCAAATCGTTTATGACTTTATGTTTATTTGCAACTCTTCGGTTACGATGCTGTAGAGTTACTGCCTGCACAGAATATTATAATAGTACAAGTACAGAAGGCCCACTGCTTTGATGTTCACGAAATTCCGCCTTTTTAGATGCATACAAAATTCTAACAAAGAAACGGGCAGCACGTGCGCAGCGTCGGATGATAGGGTTGCCTATTTATGCATTAAAACGAATTAATACTCAGAACATTTTTTTGCAGCTTGCAGCTTTCGGGCGTCAATTTTTGTAAGTTGAAGTCAACCAAAACATAAAAAATGCCTCGTTACGTGATATTCAATTGCAACAACACAAAAATTATGAACAATCAAGAGCCTGAGACATATTTAAAATTACAGGCAAGAATCAACTTCAGTACAAAATTTGACACGCTCGGCCCCTATACAAATATATGACTTTGTTTCTTCTATCTAAATTAAGTTCTGTGGCTATGGCGCTTAGTTAGGATTTGTACAATACAATAATATTACGTATATAAAAATAATATAATAACACCTACAAAAAAACACTAAAACAAATAGACACATTATAAAAAGCCTAACCTAGGGTGACGCCATCAGCGGGACCGGGAGAGGAACCGTCGAACTATGAAGTCGTAACCGTTAGTGCGTTTTCACATTATCCGATCCGATATCGGATGTAGGACCATCCAATATCCCATACATGGCATAAGATGGCAGCTTAACCATCTTTGATTTTTAATATTGAAATCCTTCCGACATCCGATATCGGATCGGATAATGTGAAAACACACTTAGATCACATTGTTTACAGTTGGCTAGTGAGAGAATACAAACCTACTGGGCCTTTAGATTGTTCTCTCTGTAGTTTCATTATTTTGAAATATAGGAAAAGGCGTTTTGTAATCATATCGTAATAGTCACGAATAGGGATTCAGTTTCAAGTTCGCTACGTTGCCATTCCGTTCGAGTAAAATGGCAACATGACCTTTTACGTTTGTTCCTCCCAGTTAGTCACCGCATCTCTAATAATCAAACTAATAATGCAGAAAATATACTTCAGTTAATTTTGACAGTAATAGCCATGTAATGGCAAATTTCAACGTCCGTCCCGCACTCCCGCCCGCGTATAAATAGGAGGAGAGATCATAACAAGACGTGGGTTCGTATCCTGGTCAAGCCACTTTTTTTATTTTATTTCACTTTCTTAGTAGGTAGTATTTGTTTACTTTTTTATAATTACTTTTTTATCGTTGATATTTTTTCATTTAAATTTCAAATTTGTTTTTGTATTAAGAAAATAATTTCAATTTAATATATCGTCCCATTAATGCAAATACCGACTAAGTGACTTTTTGACGAAATCGAGTTTTTAGCACCTATAGAATAAGGTTTTCAAGGGCTACAATATGTTAAAACCCATGTATTGATACGACGCTGCATTCAAAAGATAGCTTCCGCATAAAGTTACTTAATGGTCAATTTGTTGCATTATAAACTGCCAGAATGTATAATAATAATAATAATAATAAATTCTTTATTCGCTTAAAATATGGTACAATGAGATGGTAGGTATATACATTTATCGAGCTATACATATTTTGCTGATTCAGCATGCAAATACACTTAACCTAAACTTAACTAAATACTTAAAGTAATACTATTACATGCAAAACAGGTCGTCAATAGAGTAGAACATTTTAATTTTTAGCCAACGATAGAGTTGTGTCTTAAATGAATTAAGGGTAAGATCTTTTATTGTATCTGGGAGAGCATTAAATATTTGTATGCACATGTTATAACTGCTTTTCATAAAAAGGGCACTATTAGGAACAAAATCAATTACAAGCCTATTAGGATTTCTTGTGTTTCTATGGAATACTTGATTAGCCTTGACAAACAAATGTGGATATTTTTTTACAAACACAGCAGCTTCAAAAATATACATACAAGGCAGTGTCAAAATTTCGTGCTTTGCGAATAGTGGCCTACAAGATTCTCGTTGGGGTACTCCACACATTGCCCTTACACACTTTTTTTGCGCTATAAAAGCCCTAATTGTGTCAGTAGAGTTACCCCATACAAGGAGTCCATATCTTAGCTGAGACGCTACGTATCCATGATAAGCCATCACTACTGTATTCCAACTAGATATATTGCGAAGTCGTTTTAGTACATATGCAAATCTTACGAGCTTATCACACACTATGTCTATATGATTTTTCCAACTACAGTGCATATCTAAGGTGATGCCTAAGAATTTTACAACATCGACTTCCTTAATTTGTGAGTTATTGTATCGGACATCTAATGACTTTCCTTTGTTTCTTATACTACGGAATTGGACATATTGAGTTTTGTCAATATTGACAGATAAATTATTGTATTCTAGCCATTCAATTATAGATTTTACTGTATTATTAATGTCATTATTATATTGCATTTCATTATTACATGTCACTAGAATCGATATATCGTCAGCAAAGAGTGTGCATTGATGTGTTGTTATATCCGGTAGGTCATTAATATACATCAGAAAAAGAAGTGGCCCTAGTACACTGCCTTGTGGCACTCCTTGGCTAATTTTCATGTACGAAGATCTATGACTAACTGTTGTTGAGTGTTCAGGTCTTCTTATCTCAACACACTGCTGTCGGTTTTTTAGATATGAAATGAGCCATTGCAGTGTTGGCCCTCTTATCCCAAGATTCTCAAGTTTAGCAATAAGCAGATCATGTGACACAAAATCAAATGCCATTGACATGTCGAAGAACACTACAACAGCTGGTTTCTTATTGTCAATATTTCTAATAATTCCATTAACGAGATTAAATGTGGCAAGTGTAGTACTTTTATTTTTTGGAATCCGTTTTGTTCACTTTTTAGGATTTTATATTTTTCTAAAAATGACATGATTCTTTTATGCATAGCCTTTTCAAATATCTTAGATATGACAGGTATAAGCGTTATCGGCCTGTAGCTACACATTGATGACCTATTTCCTTTTTTAAATATCGGTGTGACTACTGACAATTTTAAAGCCTTCGGAAAGCTTCCCGACTCGAAAGATAGATTAATAAGGTGAGTTATTACTGGTACTAATTCGGCAATGCATAGTTTTAGAATCTTAGTTGATAATCCATCATATCCTGTAGAATTAGTGTTTTTTAGTGACCGTATTATGTTACTTATTTCGTTGGGGCTTACAGGAGTGAGAAAGATAGTGTTATTGACATATTTCGAATTTGTATTTCTTATAATTGTGTTTGTATTATTCGTACGTTGGATTAGATAGCTATTAAATGCATGTGCTATTAGACTGGGGTTTTCTATCATAGTACCATCATTGTTAATTTCATTAATATAGTGATCATTCGTAAGGGGCTGATTCGGATTATCTTTGATAATTTCCCAGCATGCTCTACTTTTACTAGCAGAGTTTTGTACCAGTTTATAATTATGTAGCCTTTGAGAAGTATTTATGCATTTAAGTAGCATTTTTGAATAAGTTTTGTATTCGAATCTACTTTCTGATGTTTTCTCTTTATAGTGTTTAAAACGTAGGGTGCGTTTAATTTTACAGCTTCGTTTCAGTCCCTTTGTAATCCATTTATGTTTTTTACAATTACTCGAAACTCTACACCTTATGTACGGAAAACATAGTTCATAAAATAAGCAAATTAAATCATGAAATGACTTGAAAGCCTCATTCATATCCGTCGCAAGAAATGTTTCGGAAAAAGTTAAAGCTTTCAGGCATTCCCGGTATTTACGTACATTACATGGGCTATAGTCTCTGCGCATTATGTATGTTATATCTGACCGTAGGGGTTTGTTCGTAACCGGGATATAGAGCACTTGAGCTGTCTCGTGATCTGAAAGACCCAACGGGAGAAGTTGACTCTGTGCTCCCTCAGCATTGCTAATAATGTGGTCTATACATGAGTTTAATCGAGTAGGTTTGTAATTGTGAATTGTCAGGTTATGATATTTTACAAGATCGTTAAGATAATTCGAAATTTTACTATTTATAAGTGTATTGATGTTAAAATCACCAGCTAACACTATCTTTTTCTCCTTTTTATTATTAATTTGACTTAAGATTTGATCTAGTTCGTTTAAGAATACGTTAGCATCAGAATTTGGTGTGCGATATAGAGCAACTATTACCATTTTGTACTGTGTAATTTCAACTGCACAGCACTCAAAAACCTTTGGACGAGCATATTTATTTATAGATGTCAGTTCCCTATATTCTAATCCTAGTTTAGTCATAATGCATACCCCCTCTATTTTTATCCCTTGAAAATGAAGAAGCTAGTTTATACCCCTTAATTTTAATGTTCGATTCCGAGCCTTTCTTAACAAAAGTTTCTGAAAAACAAATTACATCAGGATCTCTTCCCTCCTCTTGCAATTCAGCCATGGTTATATCTAATAGCTCACGTTTTTGTAACACGCTCGCAATGTTTTGATGTAGTATTATAAAATTTGAGTGTTGGTTTAGATCATTACCATCGCTGTTTGCAGAACAGTTTAAGCGTATTTCATTTCGATTGGACTCGAAAAAACGTAGCAGTGTCTTGTTTATTTGTAACGGGGAAATAGTATTCTATTCTATTCTTTGATAATTTCGTATTCTGAAGAGAGAGCGTATTCGACGCTTTTAGAGTGTCGCCCTCGAGCTTAGATTTCATGCGTGCAAACAAGTATGGGATAGTACCCTTTTGTAGTAAATCGCGTTTTTTTTTCAAGTCGGGGCCATCATTATGCTTTATACGTTTTTTCAATTCACTGAAGTTCAGATATGTGTTATTATAATCAGCACAGTCTATAGTATAATTTATTGCTTTACACATAGATTGCATAGTTCTCCGATAACAGTTAATAAAATGACAATTATCATATTGATTACATAAATCTTGGAGTTGAGAATTAACGTAACTAATGTCCATATAATAGTTTTTATTTACACTTAGTAATATGACTGTATTTTGTGTAAAATTATTAAGTAGAGTTCGCAGGTTTGACAATGTATTTCTTGAGTCACGGTCATTTTCGCCTATACATAATACCAGTTTGTCCTGTACTTTTAACTTCGTAGAAAGGCAGTTTTTCATCAGTTCCTCGCTACAAGCGTGTGGCTTAGTCAAAGCAGTTGTCTCGTAGTTAATGTAGTTGTTGTACTCTCTAGAGCGTGCCAATGCCGCTGCAAGTCCAATGCATTGTTGGGTACCGTAAATGAAAATTGTAGGACCGTTATTTCGCTTTTCAGTACTTTTGACTGATTGCATGTTTTGACAGGTTTTGATTGGTTTTGAGTCAGATAATTTAGATGTAAGCGACATAGTTTTTATTTGATTTGGACTATGAATTTTTGGAGATAGAGTTTTCATTCGGTTACCAAGACGTGTTATCTCTATTTCAATGTTTTTAACCAACGTCTCTAGATTGATGATACTTTTCTGTATGTTAAGTATATTCTCAGTAGCATCAGTCGACTGTCCTGAGTATGGAAGATTGAGAATTGTTGGCGAAGGCGGGGTCGATAAGCCAGGTCGCAGAGAGCGTCGCTTATTTTTCCTAGCGCTGTGTAGGGTTTCTACAGATGTGGAGTGACATAATGATTGCAGTACCTTTAGTTCCATAGTTAGTTGCTGATTTCTTCTCTGAAGCTCATTATTTTCAATTATTTTGTCATCCAATTCATTTTGCGTACTTATAAGTGTAACTTCAAGCTCGGTTATTCTTTCTTGTAGCTCTTGTTGTGGTAAAAGTAGATTTTGACTTAGCGCCAGTCCGTCCAAACTCTTAGATAATTTATCAGAAATTGATATAGAGTTATCTGACAGCTCGTTATCAGTGAGTAAATGTGAGTCTAAGATCTGTGAACTATTTCGGGCACTATGTGGTGAGCATGGTTTACTTTCATTTTCTTGATTTTTTTCAATAAAAATATCCTCTGAGAGTGTAGGCGTCAGAGCCATAGGATTTTCTGTATTTTGTGTTAACTCGTTATTTGTCGTAATACATAATTCTGACTCCGTGGGGCAGCCTTTTAAAGTATTGCATGGTGTCGACAACTGACTTTTCTCTGTAGGCGACGATGACCTAGAAATAGGTTTTTCTTTATAAGAACTTTCATAACTGTCACGCATCGGACTCAAATTTAACGTCGAGGAGCTCTTGTTTGAAGTACTTGGCGGGGTTGACAACGGTACTTCAGATACGATATTTTTTTTTGAATTAATTTTGTTTGTCTTTCTATAAGTAATATTTGTAGTTTTTCCATCCTTTTTTTGTATACACATTTTACATGTCCAGTTTTTTTTCGATTCGGCGCTCATTAGTTCATAAAGTTTATCAGAGAGTCCAGCGCAGTCAAATTCATAATAGTGTTTGCATTTAGAGCAAAGCGCAGTATTTCGTGGAACTACATACGATTTGCATTTAAAACAACAAACAAGTGCTGCCGCCTTGCGGCCGCTACCTGTAGCTTTCTGCTCTAGTTTGTTCGACATTTTATCAAGCTGGTTTGTAGATCAGAATAAGCTTTAAGCTACCTAGTTGAAACTATCGCCGGTAGATGTCGCTGTGTAGTAGTTCGGCAGTTTTCGTATAGATGGCGCTGTAGTTGATGTATGATGCACGGCCAATATCAATTATGATGGCAACAATTTGGCATGTGTCAAGAGTAACAGCTGTTAAATGCCTTGCGGTAATTGGTCAGCTGATCTTTGTTTACCTTTTCCGAAGGCCAATAAGCGTTGTGGTCAATATTTCGTATAATAACGTCGGATAGTTTTGTAATATTGTGAATTTGCTGTTTATTCCTCCTTATTTTCTCAAATGTCTATGTACAATAACGATTCACGATACTCACTCCGTCACAATAACACAAACTTGTAAACAAAACAGTTCTATATGAAGATGTATAGAGTCACTTTATTTTGCGCGTTGTATCACACTTATTCCGTGTTGTAATCAAAAGATAACACTGTCCGTGAATACCAGTCACTCAAAGTTCAATAGTATAGCAGAAGAAGTTTAAATACACTTTTCTTGCACATTTTCCGATTTTATAGATGCCGCGTTCTAAGTTTACCGTGCCTGGGGTTGCCATGCTTTTTTTTTTTTTTTTTTTTTTTTTTTTTTTTTTTTTTTTTTTATATGAATATTTGTAATATGAATATTTAATATAAACTTTTATGCTTTATCCGCCAAGTAGAACCTTTTAATGGTGTATAGTGTTTTTTTGCATTTAAAAATTTTGTTAAAGTAGCCATCTTATGTTCTACAAAAAAGTTTAATGTGTACATATTTGATTTTTGCAAATAAAACTATCAACAAAATTCTTTATTTTAAGTCAGGCTAAATACACCAAATGTCTTTAAGATGTTTTTCCAGAAGATGTTTGTTTACAAACATCAGCAATTTCATTCTACCAAAAAGTTGTATAGGGACTATAATTGGTTTTGCATGTGGTGTGACGAAGGAAAGGATAACGGTCTATTACTGCAAATACCGACTATGTGTAAATAGGCGATTTTGAGATAATGCGGTTTGAAAGTTTGAAGGCACGTTTTATATGAAAACATGAAGAAATTTACGTTATGTGTATGGCATTTTAAACCCTATATTTTTTTGTTTACTACTTTGTCGTATATATATTCAGAATGTATTTAGTTGACGATCAAATACGATTTAATGAAACAGTCGAATACCTACTTAGTTGGTTTTTCCTGTAGAAATAAATGTTTGCATATTTCTCTTCTTTATACATAATTATAACCCAATGTTTGTATTAAATAAAGCTTCGTTTTTCATACGATGTTCTACAACCTAAATGAGTTTTTTCTGAAATATACCGGGTAATAATTATAAGTTAGCCAGTAAGCTAATATAGTCAGTAGTTTTTAAGAATATTGTACGCTCGAAATGGGCACTGTTGATACTGTATTTCCTGTATATCATACCATCTTATGTACACAGTTAACAATGAATAAACTTTACTTTACTTACTAGCATACCTACGGTACGAGTAGACTTCAGATGTCACAACTGTGTACCACTTCACCAACTGCAGTATTAAGTGGTTGAAACCACTCATGGTACCCTTTAGGTATTAAATCTCTGTCACAAAGGCTGAATAAAGTCTTGAGGACACTTAGGTGGAGTCGAGGCACGTCGAATCGAGCCCTGCATACATTTACAATGAACGATGAATCCGATTCGACGCGTCGCTAATGGACGTAGTTTCATAAGAAATGCAGAAGGCGAATTAATGAGATTCGACTCGGCGAGCTTAGTGGGCACTAGGCTTAAGTTCATGTCGAGATCTGGACGTAGCACAAGGCAAGAAAATCAACGCCACAAATTAAACTCCAGTTCAGTAGAACCACCTCAAACCTCTTAATGTATCATATCATATTTCTATCTCGGTCTAAAGCTCGATAAACAACTAGCTATCTCTGCGTTCAAGAAAATGGACTTACGCAGACTTTTTGACAAAGGTATCGTAACTAAATAGTACCATGAGTGCTTCCAATCACTTAATACCTAGTTAGTCTAGCATTGTCAGCCGTGTTACGGACGTGTTTGTATCCAATTCCACCAGCGATGAAGATGTTGTTTAATAACTTTTTATCACTCTTGCGCAGTAAGTGTGCAATCGCACGAAGGCGTATCAGGAGTAAAAGAAAAAACTTTTTCCCAAAAGAGTGTTTAAATTTGTATTTTGGACTACCATAAATACTTTTTTATCTTTTTATTGCAAGTGTGATGAAAAACACTGCGTGTAACTGGGGGCGTAAGAATATTGCAAACATGATTGCTTTAAATCGCCCCAGAAACCTATGTAATTACCGTTACACATTACTTTTTCTTACTTATTACCTCATCTACGCCTACATTTTAGTGACTTTGGCGTAAATACTACAAAACTTTAAATAAACTATTACTTCAGGTTATTGAGCGTACAAAAACTATTTACCTATACTAAATGTAACAGTGTAGATAGTGAAATTTCGAACATAAATTATGGCGGACTTCGGATTGCTGAGACAGTGAACTAGTATGTAGTAAGTACCTATGCATATTATGCTATTACCCAAAAACGCATTAACCGATTTGTAAAATTCTTTTTGTGATTTCAAGGGAATGCTATTGCGTTACTTCTTGTTAAATTTTACTGAAATCGGTTAAAGTATTTTGTGAAAAATCTCCTAAAACCGGTTGAAGAGGATTTTTTTCAAAATTTTTTTTGAGAATAACTCTTCAAAACCATAAATAAAGTATTATTAATGGTTAGTAATGTTAAAAAACTTTTTATTACAAATGTACCAGTTAAATTAACAATGATAAGTGAAGTTTTGTAACATAAAATTAGAGCAGCTATATTTCCTGCAACTAAAACCGCCTATGTCATTGAGAATATTTAATATATTTTGAAATAAGTTCAAAACTTTTGTATATTTTTTCTTTTTTTGCAAATCATAAGTAAAGTGTATTAAAAGCAAAGCTTAATCAAAGGGAAACACTGCTTTATATGTATTAATAAGAGAAATATACAAATTTTTATTTCTACAGGAAAAACCAACTAAGTTTGCTACTATTTTTTTTAAATCGTAGTTTTATCGGCAATCAAATCAAGCCTGGATATTGTTTACGATTAAGTATTAAACAACACAATACGGGCTGTAGAATGCTGTATACAAATAGTAATTTTTTTCATGTTTTCATATGAAATCGTACCTTCAAACATTAAAATCGCATTATCTCAAAATCACTTTTTTGCACATAGTCGGTATTTGCAGTAAGGGGACGATATTTAGTTGAGTGTAGTACATAATTTGAAGACACGTAAATGTAAAAATTTTAATTGAAGAAAATGTAGGAATACTGTTTATTATTTATCTAAGAAATTGATTAAATTATGATTAACAGCAAAATGTAACAAAATTTTAAAACGTGATAGTTGTAAAAAATTCACGTATTTTTTTTTTAATAATATTATAATTCTGAAGACCAATATGTACGTATCTACTATTAAAATTGTAAAATAACTATTCAATACATAAATCAAAAATAAACGTTGCCAACATCCGGATTCGAACCGGTTATCTTAGCGATTATTGGTAGCCGTTTTTTTCAAAAGAGATGTTGAAGCCGACTGCCACGGATACTTGACAGATCATGGTTGAAAATATCACTTGCTTGACTAAGTGGCTTGTCAATTCCTCAATCGGTCAAATCTGGGGGCACGGCAGTGCCCCCGCCAAGTCGAGCAAAAAGAGGCACGGCCGTACCATCC
Source organism: Leguminivora glycinivorella (assembly GCF_023078275.1). NCBI lineage: Eukaryota > Metazoa > Arthropoda > Insecta > Lepidoptera > Tortricidae > Leguminivora > Leguminivora glycinivorella. The sequence goes on along the minus strand of NC_062987.1, from coordinate 2,664,346 downwards.
TTTTCTCGAAGCATTTCAGACCATTTTCAACCCCCTGTTACTCCGTTCTGGATAAACTAGAACCCTCAATTTTAAGCACCCAAGTAGTCATTGTATAAACATGGTATATTCCAAATTTCATTAAATTTGAACCAATAGTTTAGGAATAATTACTAGCCAAAGTTTCTTAGTTTTGTCACTCACTGGCTGACTGACACACGATCATCAATGATAATAAGACACTTCTAGTACATTTGGAAGCTTCAAATTTAGAATACAGTAAGTGTTTAGTGTATAGATCAGACAAAAATTAAGAAATGTTGCAATTTCATTCCAGGTTTTTAGATACATCAACTGCATAAATAACTTTGTAATCTCATATCAATATAAAGGATTACCAAGTTATATTTGCAGTTGATTTGCAGTGAATACCTAAATCAGTGTTCCTGTCTATGTAAAATAATAAATTTATACAGATGCCCGGTGTGGTGATGGGTTAAAAATCTCACAACCCCATTTCCTCACATGGAAGTCGTAGAAGTCAACTATGGGATATGGATTCCATTGTGGTGTGTGCGAATAGGCTGACAACCCTTTAATAATTTGCCAACAGTGGCACTGAAAAGTGTAGTTTCGTGTGCTCTGCCTACCTTGTTTGGGAATACATATCTGTGTAAACGAAATTTTCAAACAATCAGTTTTCCTACATCACCAACCGCATAACTAACTTTGTAATCCCATATCAATATATAGGATTGCAAGGTTACATATGCAGTAATTACAGTGAATAAATCAGTGTGTTGTAAAATACAATTAAATAATACGTACCTAAATATTATGTTCAAATGTGAAAAAAAATTGTATGTTCGTTAAGTCGTTAATAGTAGGTACAATCGAAATCATAAATATGTGTACATTTTTTTTCAACTAATTTGCAATGGGTTAAGGTGAAAGAATGTGTAGCTGATTAAGCGAAGAGCAAGTAGAGCGACCGCTCTAGGCGCCAAATGGTAAGGGGGCCGCCAAAATCGTACAGCTACATGTGAAAAAAAATCAAATAAAAAGTATTACTTAAATTGCGTGGGCGCGTAATATTCCAAAATAGCGAGAGGTGTCAGGAATTAATTCAGATAGGTATTGAAGTGATTGTGGAACGATGTAAAAAAATGTCGCAGTGTACAACATTCATAAGGCGCTTGCTGCTGCTAAGGTGCCATGAAAGGAGGATTTTAGTCATTGACAAACCTTTGAAACACAATACCTATTTTATTGAAATTGTGTCAATTATGTGGTGTTGCCTTACATCAAATAAAGTTACGTCGTAATCCAAATAATTAAAATACAGTCCGAAGTGGAGTTCTCCATAAAGCTAAAGCCGCCAAAGGCGCAAAACGTCTCAGAGAGTCAAAGGAGCGTAAGCGTGATGATGAGCACACTAGGGAACCGAAGTGACCTACTGAAAAAAAAAACACCGAAATGGGCATGCTGACAGAGTTACTGGACCTATAAGTATATTTGGCCTATGAAAGCCAAGGGTTTTTATATAATCTCCCCTTTCCTCTCCACTAGCGGGTTGAGTCTTGATAAATTGAGTCAATAATAGGAAAAAAATTCGCGCTCGCTTCGCTCGCGTTTACTGGTTCCGCCAAATGTCTTTTATTTGTTGGACATAAAGAAATAAGTGCAAATGGTGAACAGAATGCACTTTTTACTTACATAGTCAAAATTTCGCGTTTGCTACGCTCATGTTCTTATTTAAAGTCGGGTTTCTGACTCTGTTATGTCGTAGGTACATGAACACGATATCAGCCCCAGAGCCATATACCTATTAGGGCGTGTATGAGGAGGTTCAAATTTATAATGTATATTGAGCTTATAAATAGGAAAGAAGGAAAAAAGTTGGACTATGTACAGAGAGTCTACAAAAAGAAATGAGATCCCATCAAAAACAAAACTTGTAAAAACACCAAGTCTTCGCAACTCAGTTCTTCTGGCGTAAAAAGAGTTGAGATCCCTGTAATACCAAGTCGGTTAATTTATTCAGTCCCTACTTAAAGGACCTTCTGCCACAAGTTATTACGTAGTTTACCTATAGCTAACCTAATAACATATTACTCATAGCGATCATATCAATATGAAAAATATTTCATGTTTTAAAGAAAATGGACTGACTTGGCAATCGCATGAAAATATAATGTATCTCACAAGTTATCAATTATCATATTACTTACACCGATGTCAAAATTGTTTCATGCGATTGCCAAGTCAGTCCATTTTCTTTAAAACATGAAATATTTTTCATATTGATATGATCGCTATGAGTAATATGTTATTAGGTTAGCTATAGGTAAACTACGTAATAACGTGGCAGAAGGTCCTTTAAGTAGGGACTGAATAAATTAACCGACTTGGTATTACAGGGATCTCAACTCTTTTTACGCCAGAAGAACTGAGTTGCGAAGACTTGGTGTTTTTACAAGTTTTGTTTTTGATGGGATATGAATCTACAATGAATGGAACTTTTTATGTAACAAATACATTTTCGTTCTCCGCGCCCTCTAGGTTATATTATTGAAACACTCCAAATCTAGTGACATTTGACACTTTTAGTACGTGTGTGCGTGAATGCAAGAAATTGCAATATATTGCAGTTTTTACATGATATTAATGAATCGAGACACAGTTGATCTTCATATTTATCGGATTGGGTTTCAAGTTTCCGGGAAACAAATTCAATCCACAGGGAGATTGCGAACAGTGCCGAGTCGCATGGCGCTTTCAGTAAAGAACCCGAGAGTGATTGGACCGACATACTACGAACGACTACCCGCGAAATTGCGAACAGAAACATCTGACGAAACTTTTGAACGCCAATTGAAAATCTTTTTATTGGAAAATTCATTATATTCTTTAAATGAGTATATGGAAATGACATGTAATATAAATTGACTGTAATCCATTATTGTATTTTAATTTTAGTTTGACGATCATTATGAGATACCTTGTTTTTCCTTTTTTCCTTTTTATGTAAAAATTGACATTGTGATTACTTATAAATCATTATTGTTATATTTTTAAATTTTTTAAAATAAGTATCAAATTATAATTGTAATTGACATTTCATTAAGAATCATACTCGACGATCATAATATAAATTCGTTTAGATTAAGGTAGAATAATTTATAATGTAATTTTATATTATGAAATAAACAAATCTAAATCTAAATCATATTTTTTTGTCTTCGCCCAATCCAACATGTCTTGTAAAATTACTTGACTTTTAGAAAAAATGTTGATAATTTGCAAAATGTGTACAGTAACGCCATTTTTTAGTGCTTGTTAGGCAGGACAGCCCGGGACATCCACCTTAATCTACATCTACGTCTGTTTATTAGGCAATACGATCATAAAGATAAAATAAATCTACGTCAACTTACAAATCAAAGCAGGTGCCCGACTGATTTACCGAGAAAATATACACCGATTTTTGGCAAGCCCACAGCGGTTCGCTGAAGGCTTCTTTGGCCGAATAACAATTAGAAGAATCTCATTACGCATAGCATAATATTCATTCGCAAGTGGAGATCATTTGGCATTATTGGTAGTTTTCTGGGACTCGCGTACAATTTGTTGTATGAATTTACTTTTAACTTTTCTAAAAAGTTTGTACCTCTATATGTACCTATATCTGAGAGTTCTACATTCAAAGCTATTGATTTGGAGTCTGAGATAGCATATGGATATTTTATTTCGATTGCAGTCGGGGGACCTTCATGTCAGGTGTTTACTCAATGTCCCCCGGCTGCAATGGAAATAAAATATCCAGGTACGGTCACGATATCCTCCACGAGCATAAACTTTTGTTTTAGCTATTTTTGAACCTGACTAAACACTCATTATTAATAAAATTGACTAACCAGAATATCTAAAGATTATATTCATATTTTCAGTTCGCTTTAAAACTGCAGTCGTGTTTTTAAATTATTTATTTTATTCCTAGCCTATTTATATTAATCAAGTTGACTGACCAGCATATCTAAAGATTATTTTCATCTTTTCAGTTCGCTTTAAAACTGCAGTCGTGTTCTTTTAATTTTTAATTATTATTATCTTTATTTATCTTTCTTCTTAAGTTAGGCAATTTATAATATGATTATAAAAGTAAAATACAAAACCACATACAAAACAATACAAAATATATAAACACATTATAAAAAACCTAACCTAGGGTGCCGCCAGCAGCGGGGCAGGGCCCAAGCTGCCGGTGGTTAGGGCTGCAGAGAGAGGAACCGTCGGACTATCCGCGCCGTGTCCAAGATCACCGCCTTCTGCATCTGACCCTTGATCCAACCACCTAGCGAGAGTCTCTCGAGATGTTGGTCGAGACTCTTCGCTATGAGACCGTTCGCTGAAACGACTATCGGGACAATGATCGTTGAATCAACATCCCACATGGTGGTTATCTCGTGAGCCAAGTCTAGGTACTTACTGGACTTGTCCTTCTCGGCTTTCACGAGATTCTCATCATGGGGGATGGTGATGTCAACGAGCACGGCCCGGCGTTGCGGTCGATCTATTATCACAATGTCAGGCTTATTGGCTACAATAGTCCTGTCAGTGATAATAGATCGATCCCAATAGAGCGTGGCACGGCCATTTTCAAGAACTGGCGCAGGTAAGTACTTGTAGTACGGTACTTCGCGGTCCACAAGGCCGTATTCAGATTCAGATTCAGATTCAGATCTTTATTCATAAAACACAATATTTTACATGTCAATATTACATAGCAATTTATAAATTAACTTAGTATTATGTAAGCAAGCGACATACAGTTTGGTATAATGTTATTAATTACATATTATTTTTATTTAGGTATTATTATACAATACATGGCTTTATTATTTCGTGCACTCGTCACTTTTACATTTAATCTAATTTAAAGTGTTAGGTTTAGGTACCTACACGAGTCGACAAACTCTTCGATTGTATAACAAGCGAGGTTTAATAATAAAGTTTTAAGGCGATTGTTAAAAACAATGTCGCTTTCTATTTGTTTTATCTCCACGGGTAGTGAGTTATACAATCTTGCACCCACGATAGCGAGTGACTTCCGGGTCTTTGCGTATCTGCAACGTGGAACTACTAATAGATCACTTCTACGAGTACTGGAATGAGTGGTGTATGTGCTCAAGTTTGCTCTCACATATTTACAGGCGTTTAGGATATATACACTCGGGAGTGTTATAATTTTAGAATCCTTAAAAAGTTCTTTAGCTGGATAGTCGTATGTCTTTTTCATTATGATTCGAATGGCTCGTTTCTGCATGATGAAGGCCCTGTCCCGATCGGCCGCGGTGGCCCAAAAGTCAACACCTTGAATTAGTAACGAATGGAAATATCCATAGTATGCTTTTTTAATATTTTGAAACGACAAACTTGGTGCGAGTCTCGATAGTGCGTAGCATGCCGACGATAATTTATCGCATAAGGAATCAATGTGAGGGGACCATGTTAGTCCAGAATCAATAGTGTATCCTAGGTATTTTACCGCGTTAACTTCAGGTATCTTGATGTTATTGAGCATGATGTCGAACTGACTATTATTCTGTCTTAGCTGAAAATGTACTATGTTGGTTTTTTCAGGATTTAGCATCATTCCATTCGCGGTGAACCACTGATATATTTGATACATTGAGTTATTTACTTTCGCTTTTAAAGTTTCAAAGTTATCGGCACTTACCAGTAGGCACGTGTCATCCGCAAATGTCACGAATTCTATATCCTGACAGGCAGTCGAGACGTCGTTAACTAAAATTAAAAACAAGTGAAAACTATTGAAGAGCAAGCTGCTGGTGAATGATCCGGGCTACGAGATTGTGCCTGTGCAAGTACTCACCGTTAGCAAGATGAGAACAACCGGAAATGATATGCCTGAGTGACTCTCCGGGACGGCGGCATGCCCGACAAATGTCGACCGTACCGTCCTTCAGGATATATTTCCGGTAGTTGTTCGTCATCATAACTTCGTCCGCAATTGCACAGGCAAAACCCTCAGTTTCTCCGAAGAGGTCCCCGAATCGTAACCAGTTCACCGATGCGAGCAGGTCTACATCGGGTCCCGTGAGGGCCTTGTAGAACCGCCCGTGTAGCTGCTTGCTCTTAATTATTATTATTTTTATTTATTTACTTTTAGTTCTAATTTTGATCACCACGCACATGCGCTGCGATCGCTTTGCTCCATGCACTTTGCACGAAGCCAATATGAAGCGTATTGGATAGGTAGGCTTAGAATTGATTGAATTTGTGGCACGGGGAAAGTAGGCCTTTTGAACTAAACGACGGCGTTAGTATCAATTTAGTTTGCGCTCATCTATGTCTATGTCGGGTTAATCTTATACAAGCCCAGTGGCGTAGCGAGGGGGGGGCCGGGGGGGCCATGGCCCCGGGCGGCACATGACAAGGGGCGGCAAAATCGGCAATTAAAAATTATAACATACATAGAGACAGAGTCGCACCATAAGTGTTCCTTTCAGGGATGTAACGGAGCTCTGCTTCTGCTTCCGTTTCTGCGGAACTTCCGTTTTGTTTTACACATCCGCTTCTGTTCCGGTTCTGTTATTTTTCAAACGGAAGTTATAACGGATGTCGGAACCTAGCGCGACGGTGGGACATGAGCGGCGTACATCAAAGACCAACAGGTCTATACCTGTCATTCGCTCATCTTTCCGCTTGCCACGTGCTGCGATACTAAACATCAATCGCTTCATTCCATTGCGCACCAATATTTGTCCTGTCCACCTAGTTAGTAGCGAGTGAACATCTATTCAGTGGTGCAGGGCTTATCTACAATCCCCTTAGAAGCAAACTGCCGGGAGATAAAGCTGCTAATTTGTTTATTAAATACAGTTTACTTCTTTTACAATCACTCCATTTAATTTAAAAATTGAATTGTGTGCTAACAATTACACATATAATTTTTACTGGTTAGTTTTGGATTGTATTATACTACCTACGAGTAAGTTTTCTTTTCGTTTCTAAAACCTTTTACGACATAATAAAGGTTTAAAAGGATTCTTATGTGATTTTTAGTGATTGCCTAAACAACAAACAATCTTAAAGTTCAAGGTGATTTAAATTTTTGGATTGTAATGAATGATATACTAAAGATAAAATATCAGGTAACTTTTCTTTTCGTTTTTAAAACCTAAGTGGGCCTAAAGGCTGATTACAAACTGCTGATTACAGGCTGAACAGTAAACACCTAAAAGTTCTAGGTAATTTAATTAGTTTTGGTTTATGTTATATAGCCTGTCAACCAAATTTTGGCAGTAGCAATGTATATCAAACTAAAGTATGGTATCCCTACAACAAAAACCAGCAATGTACGTCGAACAGCCACAGATATTTTTTTTTCAAGGGACTCGCTCCTTCCTTACGAATTAGATAATGTATTAAAAAGGGACGGATATGTGCTAGTTATTTCTCTTTTTGGTAGGGTGGAGATTTCCACAGATAAGATACAAATGACACGCGAATTTCCACCGATTTTCAAAACTAGTGTTGCTAGCCCGCGATTTTTCAAATTTGCCGCATTTTTCTAGTGACAAGATTTGGTTGACGGTCTATACCTATGTGGTATTTTTTCATTTCGTTTTTAACATCTATAACTTCCGCTTCTGGTTCCGGTTCCGCTTCTGCTTCCGTTAAACTAAATTCAAAACTTCCGCTTCCGCTTCCGGTTCCGTTAAAACCACATCCGTTACATCCCTGGTTCCTTTGTACCTTTTTGTTACGGAACCCTACTAATAAATAAAATTTTATTATGAGACCAACATTTTTCAAATCGCGCTGAGAAACGCGCCAATTCTCTGTTTTGTGCTGGCGCCGAATGCACCACGGCTGCGAGGGACGCGGGGCGGGGGCGCAAGCGGCCGCATGCTGCCGAGCAGCCGCCGAGCTTCCACGAACTATAGGCGAATGTTCGAAAAGCTATGGCGAAAGAGCTTAAGCGGCACCTATATTACACGATAAAATACCTTATCTTCATACTGTTAAGCACTTTGTAATGAATGGAGTTTTATATTTTTATGTACTTACGACAGATGATTACTTGATTTTAGCAAACAAAATTCGTCATTTTTTTCCGAAGTTTAGTGCTAAGTTTAAATTATAATAGGAAAATATTACATTTGATTTTTGGATTGATATTCATTATTCAATCCACTTATTTTCAAATTGTGTAAGTGTCTATTTAAGTATTTTTGAATTTGAATTGAATGTTGAATTAGTTTTGTTCCAAGTTTGAAATATTTCTCGTATGTTATGTGAGTAAGTAAACAATACTTTAGCTTAGTGCTAAGGCCACCGAGTAATATTAGACGGTCAACCCAATTTTAGCACTAAAAAAACCGGCCAAGTGCGAGTCGAACTCGCCCACCGAGGGTTCCGTACAAACTTTCAATAGGTGAATCATCAAATGTTATTCAATAACTCTACAAACTTGACTAAATCTCTCAAGACTCACTTCCCACATAAGTAATATTTTAATATACAATTTTATTGTTAGACAACGTCCAAAGAAAATCAAGACTCGACTTCAATAGTTTACGACATGTAAGTAAGGACACTCCTGAAGCGACTTCATTATATCAGGAAAAACGCGATGTAGGAAATGAGCGTTCAACGTACAGCGATATCTTTCGGCAAATTAAGTAAACTAATGTGTGCGAGCTAGTATGGAGGATGATTTTTATGGAATAATTGTTTATTATGTGAACCGATTTCAACCATTTTTCCTCTCTTTGAAAGCAAAAACTTTCATTTTTATTTTGTAAAAAATACAGGTACAAGAAACACCCGCAAGAGTGTTCAAATTGAAAATGTAAATCTAGAAGGATTTTTCATAAAGTAAAAAAAGTTTACATTTTTTTCCACAGCAAAAAAATTATGAAAAAAATAGTTTTGATATGTATAATTTGAGTTCTTTCTAACGATACCCCAATTGCCCTAGTAAATTTGAAATTTATAGTTTCCCCCCCTATCATTTTGGCCATTTTCTGTAATTAATATTAATATATTTAAAAAAAAATATGCTTTCAATTTGTAGAGATTAACGATGTTCATAAGTATTGTAAATTTCAAATAAGGATGATAGCATAAGCGGTAAGTGCGTGCGACTTTCGTTCCGGAGGTCGCGGGTTCGAACCCCCGGCTCGCACCAATGAGTTTTTCGGAACTTATGTGCGGAATGTCATTTGATATTTTCCAGTCGCTTTTCGGCGAAGGAAAACATCGTGAGGAAACCGGACTAATTCCAATAAGGTCTAGTTACCCTTCGGGTTGTAAGGTCAGGTGGCAATCGCTTTCGTAAAACTAGTGCCTACGCCAAATCTTGGGATTAGTTGTTAAAGCGGACCCCAGGCTCCCATGAGCCGTGGCAAATGCCGGGATAACGCAAGGAGGATGATGATGATGAGCATAAGTAGTTCTCGAGATATTAAATAATGTGACAGACAGACAGATAGACAGACCGACAGAGTCGCACCATAAGGCCAATTTATTTGTACCTTTTTGGTAAGGAACCCTAAAAAGGCGCGAAATTTACATTTTCTAAACTACTGCACCGATTACCTTGAAATTTGGCACACATACCTATATTATGTCCTGTGACCCAAAGACGGACAAGTAATTTAAATTAGGAAAATTTAATTGTAGGGGTCACTTTTGGTTGGTAAAAATGAAAATTAAAACCGGCCAAGAGCGTGTCGGGCCACGCTCAGTGTAGGGTTCCGTAGTTTTCCGTATTTTTCTCAAAAACTACTGAACCTATCAAGTTCAAAACAATTTTCCTAGAAAGTTTTTATAAAGATCTACTATTGTGATTTTTTTCATATTTTTTTAACATAGGGTTCAAAAGTTAGAGGGGGACGCACTTTTTTTTCCTTTAGAAGCGATTATTTCCGAAAATATTGATATTATCAAAAAACGATCTTAGTAAACCCTTCTTTATTTTTAAATACCTATCCAACAATATATCACACGTTGGGGTTGGAATGAAAAAAAAATATCCGCCCCCACTTTACATGTAGGGGGGGTACCCTAATAAAACATTTTTTTCCATGTTTTATTTTTGCACTTTGTTGGCGTGATTGATATACATATTGGTACCAAATTTCAGCTTTCTAGTGCTTACAGTTACTGAGATTATCCGCGGACGGACGGACGGACAGACAGACATGGCGAAACTATAAGGGTTCCTAGTTGACTACGGAACCCTAAAAATGAAAGTTTTTTAAACTATATTGTGTTACAATATCAAATGAAAGAGCTTTTTATAAGTATTTCAAAAATATTTTCTCAAATATTTTTAGTCAAGTAATTTTAAAGTAATTTAAGAAAATAGGTATAAAATGCACAGAAAAATACACGAGATAGCCTACAATCTATGGATTACACAGGAAAGCCTATTATAAAACTACAGTCAAGCGTAAGTCAAACTTAAAAGAAAAAAAAAACTCAAATTTCACTCTCTGCCGCTGAAAGGAGTTACCAAATCTCTTGAAATCTACCTAAATTATTTTTTTAGAAATTGTTCAGAATATCAATTATTCTCAAAAATGATTTAAGTGCCTTCAAAAAACGAGGCGCTTAAGCCCTTCTTGTGGTGTACGGAGCCCTTACAACGGTAGCACAACTCGCACTTATAATGACCAAATAATCTAGATATGTTGATCATAAGAGGGGCGGCATATCGGCAAAATTGGTGATCGGCCCCGGGCGGCAATCACAGACGCTACGCGGCTGTACAAGCCCAACTGGTAATACGATTACTACGACAGTTTGCACTATTATACAGTGTATTACCCACAGGGGCCTTACCATGATCTCTTAACGCGATTCAGTTTAGGACCTAAACTGAACTGCGTCGCTATTTCCTACCACGACGTTGTTATTGCGATCAAATTTCGACCGAGCGAGCGATAAGCGTCCCAGCCGTTTCATTCACTCATCTCAAGTGTATTTCGTACCATGACATGCCACTTGAGCCTAAACTGAATCGCAGGAATGTCAAATTTAGCGATTCATAAAAAGTTACTCACTTACCGCATTATTCTGAATCGCTTTGTTGTAACACTAGCGATACTAAATAGTTTTGTGTTTTTTATAAGGAGTAGGAGATGGAAAATATAACTAAAGCTAGTTTCATCACCTGATTAATTTATTATTTTGGTTTTTCGATCCTTACCGATTCGATAATAAAATATAAAGTTTTATGATTTTGTTTAGTAATATTTACGGACCACCTATTCCAACTAACTACACGTTTTTACGGGTCTATATTAATTCGCATAACTGAATACTCCTAATATGAATTGGCATACCGTTTATTACGCATAACGTTTAATACGCATATCATTATTTCGCATAACAGATTTCGTATAATGCTAATGCGCATAATGTAAATTGTTATAACGATGAATTGGTATAAGTATAATAAGCATAACTTTGTTTCGTAGAATGTTTAAATGGCATACAAGAAAATTATGTTTTCACCACACTAACGGGTAACAGCTTACTTTTCTGTTCGAAAACAGATAGCAAAATTGCATTTTATCCACAAGAGTGCAAAGTAATTTCATACAAATTTTAACTTGATGTCTTAAGCTAGCTGATAGAATTTGACCTATAAATGATGATTTTGAATCATAAATATTGAAGAAATCGATGGATTTGATTTAGTTTGATGTTTTATAGTCAGTATTTTGTTCGTGTTGGGGTTGTGAAAAATTTGGTTTTCAAACTCGGTGGCAATGTTTAACGTGCCGTACGAAGGTTAATGTGCCTTGAAACCCTCGCAATGCTCAAGATTCCACTTTGTGAACCACTCGCTACGCTCGCGGTTCAATATTGGAATCTTCCGCTTGCTCAGGTATCAGTATCGGCACGTGCGATCAGCGAAAATCTGAACGATGAAATAGTATTATTTATTAAATACTATCCATTTTCAATTTCTTTAGTAAGGTACAGCGGGGCAAATCTAGACTAAAAGGCAATTGTAACTAATCCATTTTTTCCATTATTACACTATTTCCATTATTCCATTATTACATGTACCCACTGAACACGCTTACTACATAACTGGTAGACATTCTATTTTCTGAAAAACACTTATGAAAAACGAAAAAACTTAATAAGTAATGTATAAATAAAATAAAGACTCCTTAACTCAAATAATCTTTTTAATTTAAGATTAGCAGATAAGTTCATAAATGCATGTATGTTTCTTAAAAATAAACAGTTTTTTTTAATAATGCAAACATTGTAAAACATGGAAGAAATTGACCAGTTACATTTGCCCCCCACTCGAGATTTGCCCCGCTGTACCTTACTTACCCCTATTTTTTTCATGCTTAATAAGTGAGACAATATAAAATTAAACACTCAAAATCGAACGCTCGAAATTGGAAAATCAGCCCCTGATTGATCCAATCGCTTTCTCCATACAGTTAGTAAGTATGGCAATTCATTTTAGGATAATTAAAGTTATACGAAATAATAGTATGCAAATTTCAATTATGCAAATTCATTGTTATGCGAAATAAGAATTATGCATTTTTAATATTATGCTTATTCAATGTTATGAATAATTATGTTATGCCAAATCTGTTATGCGAATTCAAATTATGCGAATTAATGATAGGCGAAATAGAGGGCACCCCGTTTTTACATTTTTAGAGTGCCCTATGATCTCGCAACTTTCGCAAAAACGCAAATCAAAAAGAGCGAGAAAAAGTCTGATCCTTTTTTAGTCGATGTGCAAGGAGTCATGTTAACACTTGCGACAAACTATGCCTAGGATGGCTAAGGAATCAACTAGGTCTAGCATAACTTAGCGATATACATTAAATTTAGACACGAGTGAGCTACCTACAAATACTAATGACTTACGTATTTGTTAAAATATCATCCAAACACTGCGAGTTCTATAGCCGAGCACAGCACTTCAAATACATAAATAAAAACTTTATTATTAATTACCTACTAGTCAAGGGCGTGATGTTCTAAACATAAGCTTTAACGAACTGTCATTATATATATATTTATCATTTATTTATAGTTTTGTTCAAAAAGACACGATATTTTACACAAAATCATTGTAATTATTGTGAATTTTACATTTAAATATTTTAAATGTTTCTTTTTCCAGTTTTAAGAATAAAATAAAATTAAAAATTAGTAATCGTTCCTGGTTTTCGAACGATCAAACGTCACAAGGGGAAAACGAGATAGATTTATACGATTCCTATAGCGTCATCCTTTTCTTGTCAAAACGATTCAGTTGCGGACCAGAGACAATATCGGTCTTTCATTCACTTGTACGCGGTTCAGTTTCGACTCTGAACATTGGAGGTCATGGTAGCAAATTGAGACGCTCAGTTTAGGCACCTAAACTGAACTGCTCTGCGTTTGAATCGTTTTTAAAAAGATCGTGGTAAGGCTGCAGAACTTAATTTAGATAGAAGAAACAAATTCATATATTTGTATAGGGGCCGAGCGTGTCAAATTTTGTACTGAAGTTGATTCTTGCCTGTAATTTTAAATATGTCTCAGGCTCTTGATTGTTCATAATTTTTGTGTTGTTGCAATTGAATATCACGTAACGAGGCATTTTTTATGTTTTGGTTGACTTCAACTTACAAAAATTGACGCCCGAAAGCTGCAAGCTGCGAGTAAAGACGGACAACTCAGTGGATTTCACTGAGTTCATTTGACACGCTAAGTAGATACGTTTGCTTGATCTATGGTATATATGACATCTGTGGTATTACCACTATGCGGGCATTTATTAAAACTTATAACAAATTTAACAATAAACGACCCATTAGCAATCGTTTGCATAAGTAACATGAGCAAATCATAGTAAAAATTTCACCACCCCCTTTCTTCCCGTGAGTGAGAAGTCGACTGTGGGATATGGGTTAAATTGTGGCTTAGGCGAGAGGCTGGCAACCTGTCACTTCAACGTCACAATTCGGATTTCTTTCAACCCCTTTTTGCCTAGAGTGGCACTGAAACTTAGTAGTTCATGTGCTCTGCCTACCCCTTTATTCAATTCAATTCAATTTATTTATTTCAGACAAGTCCATAATTTTGTTAGTATATACATTAACAATATCAACATTACAAACTTATCACTATGGTTAGTAACGTAGTACATAAATTAAATTAAAAACAACACGATTAAAAACATTTCATAACATTAATTTTAATTATATAGTTATGTAAAGTTGTATACCCCATCAATCTTCAACAAACCCAGTGCAATGTAGACCGTTCCAGTACCTGTAACTGGCCCACAGGCTGCAGGTGTAAAATGACTGACAGTATGTATGCTTTAAATAATGTCTTTTTGACGTCCTTGCTACACCTAGCAAACCTGATTTTATGGGATACAGTCGTGATTATAATAATATGTATGTTTCATCATCATATTATTTAAGAGCCAGGCTTTTAACTGCAAAATTATATATCCGAAATCCGCACATTCAATGTAGGTACACTTATACAGCGTGCACTTCGTAAATGTCAATTACTAACATCGCTGATACTTAATAGAGTTGTGCCTGCTCGTTCACTGAAAATATCGCTCCCCACTAGTACGATCTCCGAAGTGTACTAGTTCGTTCTTTTAGTACATTAGTACAGTAGTACACCGAGAGAGCGAGAGACAAATTGTGCATATGGCGTACAGTAACGTTCGCTCGTACTAGCCGAGAGCTGATCGGCCGTTTTCGCGTGCTCTCGGTAGGAGTCAGTCGGTTCTAGTTTGTTTGCTGTCGAATCACACGGATCGCTTTTCTGTCATTGTCACTCCTCGACTCTTTGCTCCTTTTGGTCCCCTTCTGTTGCGCGTGTGTGTGTACTAAATGTACTAGAGAGCGGAATCATTTCGAAATATGTAGTTCGGTCTAGTACAATGCAGGGAATCGTGTCTTTTATACTATTAGTACATGTGCATACTACACAAGCCCTATACTTAATGCGCTGTCATTGTCCTTACTTGACAAGTGTCTTTGTTGTATAGCTGGCAATATTTTTTTTTGTTAGAAACTTTTTAAGGTTAAAATGTTTAATTTATTAATTAAATTAAGGGCATGGTTAAGTTAAATCACGCCCTTTTAAGGAAAGCCCACTTGCTGGTAACATATACTGTATTAGGTTATGCGATATGTATGCGTTTTAATAATTCGATTCCTGCAGACTGCTTATTACTCCCTTCGGTCGTGTTTTAATTGATCGGCACTCGAAATTCCTCTTTTCTGCACTTGTATAGGTATAGTATTAGGTATATTTCCAGGAAAATTTGAACATAACCTTATTAGACATGGACGAGTGAGCAACGAGATAACTTAATTTCTGAGCCACTCACCGTACTAGGGCCAGTAAATATGTTTTTATTAGTCCATGCTTGGGCGGATGTAGCTCGTAACGTAATTCCCGTAGGCTTCAGAAGAACAGCAACTTTCCCTAAAGTAAAGCACTAAATGCAATTACCTGTTGCCGACTGATTTTGTTATTTATTTATTGAATGCGACTGGTTGGAATCGCTCTCTAATATGTAGCATTTTTACCAAGTAGGTCTGGAGTGTTGGAATTAACAAAGCTAAATCTTGCTGTTACAATTTCGGGGATTACCTAAGGGTAAATAAAGTAAACTAGGTATTTATATAGAAAATAACTTTTTAATAAATTTTCTTTTTGAAAATAATTTCGAGAGTAATAATACACTACTTAGTAACGCCTAACTGGTAGGGAATGAAACTACCCTTATTATACTACTTATTGTAAATTATATCGCTAGCTCAGTTTATTTACTTAAAAAAAAACAAATACCTAAAAGTTAGAGCATAGGGGTGAGTCAGTAGTTCTGGTACTGGAAGACCGGGTAAAAGGTAAATTATTAATTAATTAAAAAATTTATTTATGTTGGGCGCCTTTAAAAAAAACGAGGAACGCTCTGACCTTGGGGACGTCTAACCGAGTTGAGGAGAGGTGGCCGCTGCAGCCACGGAATGGGAGCTCTTCCATACCGATCGTCACAGCCTCCTGTCCACCGGTCCAGGCTCGGGAAGCATCAGCTCTGCTCTGTCTTCGAACGTTAACCTCCAAATCTGAGGACCTGAAATAGGTTTAAAAAAAAACAATGACCCTGAGGCTTCCACCAACCCTTAGCGAGGGTTAAAATATTACTCGAACGAATGTGAAACGTACCCATTCCAGAAAAGAAGCCGGCTTGTGGTTCCGTGCAATCTTGTCAATGGAAGGGGTCCTCAGTAATTTTATAAAATTAAAATCATCTGAAAATAATGGACACAAGAATTAGCACTGAACGTAACACAACAAACTGCATTCGAATATGGAAGAAAATACTTACGATTATGCGATTAATTCGCGATTTAAAAATTAGAATGTGGCGCATTGGCCCTGAAGAATTTGAAAACCACCCGTCTACATCCTTTCCAATATGCAAAGTGTCGGCTGACAGCTCGGCCCACAGATACGTGACGAGATGCATTCGCCTATAGACAACAACTTTAACTTCTGTCTTAAAGAGGGTAATAAAATATTTCCAAAAAGGAACGAAAACTAACAATACAATAATAAATTGAGTTTTATTTTTAATAAATGAAAATTCAAAAGGGATTTTGGAAGGAAATAAATTAACGACGATCGACACGCCATCTTTTGTCATTCTAGCTAACAGCAAACTGGGTTATCAATACAATCCTGCCGATAGATGGCTCTGCCTGTACGAAACCAATAGTTACTTGAGTATAATATCAGCTAAATAAAAATATACCTACGAGGTTTGAAAAAATATTGTTACAGTACTCCCCTCCCCAGAGAAAATTTTGACGCAGGCAAAATTTTGAGCTGGTCCCCAGCTCCAAACTACAGGAAATATGGGTAATATAACAGCTACAACTCGAAATCTATAATCGATAACAAAAAAACCATCCAAATCGAACCCACGCACTAAACCAGATAAGAATAGCCCCTTTTTTTTTTAGGTAAATTACTACATTACGTCGCATCGTCTATATTTCTTGGCGGCACAGCGAGCTATACCAGACAGCGGGCTGTACGTCCAAGCGATATAACGGAAGACGGCTTATAGCTAAATGAAATTTCCCTAACAAATATCGGTGACAGCTAAGAATACAAAGAACAGACAATAACACCAGAACAACGAAGCGTATATACCGGCTGCGTCTATGTACGACACAAGACGGAACGTTTCGACACAACATTAGACATAAGTACAAGGGTTGACTGTACAGACCGCGTCTCAGGCGACGCAAGTCTGTCGGTCCGACAACACAAAAGAACGCCAACGTTCACGCATATGATTTAAGTCATATCGCAAAGCATCAACAAGGGTACAACACTGCTATTAAGAATTCTCCGTTTAAATCCGCAAGAATCCGACCAGCCAGTGAAGCTGAAATGCTGGTTTAAAACGCCAGCACCCAGAAAACTACGTGAAGAGAACTTTTAAATCGTCCACTCACCACCAAACATCGAAAAGGTAATACTTGTGTACGGACGTATTAGTACCATCCGGACACAATGTACTTAACTCCCACTTCCAACACATAAAAAAAACGCCTACTATACATCAAAACAAAAAAAACTACCTATCACCGATAACTGCTAATAAATGAATACCTACTCCTTAAACGTAACAACAATATGGAAAAACTCTTGTTAAATCTAACCCACCGGAAAGTAGGTAATAAAGATAACGCCTCGTAAACAACTTAGATCACGAACACTTTCACAACAAAATATTTATTCTAAAGTATTTTCAACCACAAAGGAAACCCACGAAAAATATTAAATGTGCACGCTGGACTAATTTAAATAATAAAAGGTCCAAACAATCACCCAATTATTTAAATATAAAAGTTAGGTTAAATTATTATTATTAATTTTTTTTTCTAATCACCCTGTATGCTCTTTACATGTTTAACTTTATGTAGTAAAACTCAATTAAAATACCTACATAAATATTTGTACTAAATTTACAACACCAACTTCAATATCGTTAAGGTAGGAAGAATAAAATAGGTAATTTAGAAAAACAAGACACCAATTATTACGACTGGCTGTAGGTACTTTAAATTACTTCAACTATTATCATTAGGTAAGAACTATGAACAATTAAAATTAACCACCTTCTAGAAAAATATGTAGTCTAGTTAAATACAATATAAAATAAAGTTAATTTGCTAGTCACACCTTTCACATCAAAATGTAAAAAAAAATCCTGATTTACGAATTACAAAATGCAGTAGGTACCAAGCGTTTGGTACTATTCAGAATTAAATACAAGCAAATTTTTCTTACTTTTCACTAATATAAAGAGACAAAATGGTTTTGTAGGTAGATATAGTACTGTTGGCAATGAATAAAAATAACCAGATTTGGTACCCACCAACTAACAAGAGGTAATAATTATCTATTTATATGGTACTATACATTTAACACACAAAGAAAGTAATACGGAAACCTTTCCTTTATTTTTAGTAAGGAATTGATTTTGCCAACAATCTTAGGTAGGTATGTAAATAATCACCAATACTATGTTTAAGAAAATTTATAAATAGGTACCTACGCAACCAACGGTCTTCCAGTCTGAACTCTCTAAAGCCACACGTAGGGCTGCCACTGTTACAATTTCGGGGATTACCTAAGGGTAAATAAAGTAAACTAGGTATTTATATAGAAAATAACTTTTTAATAAATTTTCTTTTTGAAAATAATTTCGAGAGTAATAATACACTACTTAGTAACGCCTAACTGGTAGGGAATGAAACTACCCTTATTATACTACTTATTGTAAATTATATCGCTAGCTCAGTTTATTTACTTAAAAAAAAACAAATACCTAAAAGTTAGAGCATAGGGGTGAGTCAGTAGTTCTGGTACTGGAAGACCGGGTAAAAGGTAAATTATTAATTAATTAAAAAATTTATTTATGTTGGGCGCCTTTAAAAAAAACGAGGAACGCTCTGACCTTGGGGACGTCTAACCGAGTTGAGGAGAGGTGGCCGCTGCAGCCACGGAATGGGAGCTCTTCCATACCGATCGTCACAGCCTCCTGTCCACCGGTCCAGGCTCGGGAAGCATCAGCTCTGCTCTGTCTTCGAACGTTAACCTCCAAATCTGAGGACCTGAAATAGGTTTAAAAAAAAACAATGACCCTGAGGCTTCCACCAACCCTTAGCGAGGGTTAAAATATTACTCGAACGAATGTGAAACGTACCCATTCCAGAAAAGAAGCCGGCTTGTGGTTCCGTGCAATCTTGTCAATGGAAGGGGTCCTCAGTAATTTTATAAAATTAAAATCATCTGAAAATAATGGACACAAGAATTAGCACTGAACGTAACACAACAAACTGCATTCGAATATGGAAGAAAATACTTACGATTATGCGATTAATTCGCGATTTAAAAATTAGAATGTGGCGCATTGGCCCTGAAGAATTTGAAAACCACCCGTCTACATCCTTTCCAATATGCAAAGTGTCGGCTGACAGCTCGGCCCACAGATACGTGACGAGATGCATTCGCCTATAGACAACAACTTTAACTTCTGTCTTAAAGAGGGTAATAAAATATTTCCAAAAAGGAACGAAAACTAACAATACAATAATAAATTGAGTTTTATTTTTAATAAATGAAAATTCAAAAGGGATTTTGGAAGGAAATAAATTAACGACGATCGACACGCCATCTTTTGTCATTCTAGCTAACAGCAAACTGGGTTATCAATACAATCCTGCCGATAGATGGCTCTGCCTGTACGAAACCAATAGTTACTTGAGTATAATATCAGCTAAATAAAAATATACCTACGAGGTTTGAAAAAATATTGTTACATTGCTTAACATGTATATTATTGCACTTTCTCTTTGATACATGTAAATTATTGAATAAAAAACAATAGCCTGTACTTCCTAATCTCAAGGACTTCGCTTGTATGTACTATCAGCTGCAAAAGCGCACCGAGAAATTATGAATGAATTTATTGATGAATTCGCCATGCACTTTTGCAGCTGATAGTACTTACCTAGTCCCTTTGGTAGCTATGGATAGGAGCACACCTTGCCTTATTATATTTCAACTCTTACAAATCGCCATATGTGTCTTTTAATTTTGACGACCGGTCTGGCCTAGTGCGTAGTGCCTGTGCTACCCTGCCTGCTAAGACGCGGTCCTGGGTTCGAATCCTGGTAAGGGCATTTATTTGTGTGATGAGCACAGATATTTGTTTCGGAGTCACGGATGTTTTCTATTTATATAAGTATTTGTATATTATATATGTATATCGTTGTCTCTGGGACTCAGTCAATTTGTGTAAGAATTTCCTATAATATTTATTTATTTATTTTTAATTGCCTCAAATCTAATAGGTTATGGGTCCAGTCATATTTAATTTGACTTTTTTAAATAGTGTTGTGAGATTCGTGGTTTGTGGACAATGTACATGTATTTGATTGTAAACATTTAAAAATTAAATGGAACATTGACGCTTCAGTGGTGATAAGAAAAGTATGCGAAAGCTTGTAATTTAATAGACAATCTATAGGTACGTTTTCAATGGCATTTGATGAAAAAGGACTCGTAAACCTAGTACCTATAGCTATACTTTGTCTTTTTAGGTGGGTTTTTGAAAAACTGTAAACAAACTTTAGGTTTGGTTCCTATAAAATTTTGCGCATTTAAAAATAATTGAACTTTTTTTCAGTAAATGGTCAACAAAAACATATGCAATTTTTCAGAGGTTTAAAATGCATGGTTGCCTTTTAATGTGGATGTAACACTATTTAAATAATATGGTATGTTAAGTTTAAAGTAATAGCAACACAATGATTGTCAATTTCATCGGTTTAACATTGCTATGCTTGTTATCATCCGCCGGACTAGTCGAAATAAAAATCGCTGACTTTTAAATATTATACATAGATATCCAGTCGTCTAGTTCTATCGTTAAGCCTATCGAAACGCAGCCAGACTGTAGCGCCAATTCGGAAGAGCGATAGAGATAGCTAACTACGATTACGATTATCGTAAGCGTTAGTGCATGTGTACATATACTTTTCTTATACCAAATAAATATTTTTTCTTTCTTCTTTCTTTCATTCGGCTACATAGTGTGTACGTACCCTAAACCGCGTGCAATATTTGTGTGTTGTGCGAGTTTCCGTTTATTGTTATTTTCGTTACCTACATGTACAGTATAGGATGGTGGTAGTTAAATTTATTAGGTGGTAAATATAAAATAAATAATATTTAATGGGTATCACATACATTGCATATAATTTGATGAAAAACTAGCAATAGGTAAGGTAAAAGTATTTACGATTATTTATAATTATTAGAATTGGATCACTATAAGTAAAAAGTACCAAGTAAGTAGCCACTTATAATTTAGTTCTTAGATCTGGCCTTCAAGTGTTCACTACCACTGGATCTGTCATGCTCTTCTGTTCTCCCCTTAACCTGTTGGTAAAATCACTTCCTGATTTTACAGTACATTTTCAAGTTTTCAACGTAAGTGTGCGAATTGACAACGGATGCTATATTGTTAAATAAAACAAAATTAATAGGGTGGTCCTTATATGGCAAAAAAAAAATATTTTTTAAGGGGGCATCATTCCATGTGGTTATTTAACATAAAAATCGTTAACAATATTTTTTGTACGAAAACTAGGGCCGGTCGCAGCTTGAACTTTTGAAATAAAATTAAACACACATTTACATTTTTTTCTCGTATTTTATATGTATAATATTCATAATTTTATTAGCTTTTTTTTCATCCTCCAGGTTAGGATTTGTACAATCATTATCCTCCTTGCGTTATCCCGGCATTCACCACGGCTCGTGAGAGCCTGGGGTCCACTTTTGACAACTAATCCCAAGATTTGGAGTAGACACTAGTTTTAAGAAAGCAACTGCCGCCTAACCTTCCAACCCAAAGGATAACTAGGAAGGCCTTATTGGGATTATTCCGGTTTTCTCCTAATGTTTTCCTTCACTGAAAAGCGACTGGCAAATATCAAATGACATTTCGCACATACCAACAACGTTCCGTTACTCATTGGTACGATTCGCGGTTCGAACCCGCGACGGCCGCGACCTCCGGATTGAAAGTCGCACGTTTTTACCGCTAGGACACGGCGCTTCGTTAGGATTTGTACAATAATATTACGTATATAAAAATAATATAAAAACGCCTACAAAAAAGCACTAAAACATATATACACATTATAAAAAGCCTAACCTAGGGTGACACCATCAGCGGGACCGGGAGAGGAACCGTCGAACTATGAGGTCGTAACCGTTAGTGCGTTTTCACATTATCCGATCCGATATCGGATGTAAGACCGGTATCCCATACATGGCATAAGATGGCGGCTTAAAAACCATCTTTTATTTTTAATATTGAAATCCTTCCGACATCCCATATCGGATCGGATAATGTGAAAACGCACTTAGATCACATTATTTACAGTTGGCTAGTGGGAGAAGAATACAAACCTACTGGGCCTTTAGATTTTTCTCTCGGTACTTTCATTATTTTGAAATATAGGAAAAGGCGTTTTGTAATTAATTAATTACATCGTAATAGCAAGTAATAGTCACGGAAAGGGATTCAGTTTCAATTATCGCTACGTTGCCATTCCGCTCGATTAAAATGGCAACATGGCCTTTTACGTTTGTCTCCCAGTTTGTCAACGCATCTCTAATAATCAAACTAATAATGCAGAAAATATACTTCAGTCAATTTTGACAGTAATGGCTATGTAATGGCAAATTTCAACACATCGTGTATATACATAAATAGCTCAGTTGCTTATGTGACACATCCATGTTTCAGGAGAGATCGTAACAAGATGTGGGTTCGAATCCTGGTCAAGCCACATTTTTTATTTTACTTTCTTAGTAGGTTGTATTTGTTTACTTTTTTTATAATTACATTTTTATCATTGATATTTTTTCATTAAATATCAAATTTGTTTTTGAATTAAGAAAATAATTTCAATTTATAAACTGGAATAGATACCATACACTAAAGAAAAAGCGATCAAGCCCACTGGTGGCGAAGCCGGGAATCGAACCCGGGTCTCCAGCTAACGCGACTGACGTGTTCGACCACTACACCACCCCGACCGCCGAGGTACCCGTCGAAATTTCTCTAGTGTATGTTATCTCTGAAGGTTAGGCGCCTTTGACCAATTCTAAGGGCGAGCAATTTGTGCTTGCACCTAATAACGCAGAAAATATATTTAAGGTGGTTCTCCTGATGTGAATTTCATACAACTTTATATACAGGATAACAGGTCACGGGAACCATTTGTGACGCCCGGATGCCTCTTCGACAGAAGGGCAAAATTTATAAATCAGTCATCAGACCTGTCGTCATGTATGGATCAGAGTGTTGGGCCCTAAAGGTGACGGATGAAAAGAGATTGCACGTAGCAGAGATGAGAATGTTTAGATGGATGTGTGGCGTGACAAGAATGGATAAAATAAAGAATGAGTATATCAGAGGAAGCCTGAAAGTAGCACCGATTGTTGAAAAAGTAAGAGCGAATCGACTAGCATGGTATGGACATGTAATGCGGAGGGATGAAAGGCATGTGACGAGAAAGGTATTACGAATGAATGTGGAAGGTGGTGGAAGTAACGGGAGGGGAAAACCGAAGAAGAGGTGGATGGACTGTGTGAGACATGATATGGAACTAAAACAAGTTAATGATGAGATGACGAGTGACAGAGATGTATGGAAGAGAAAGACATGCTGCGCCGACCCCAAGTGACTGGGATAAGGGCAAGAGAATGATGATCTCGTCATAATTATATAGATTGTATGAACTTCAAATCACGACGTGTAGTTAGTTACATAATTATGCATATATGTTTCGTATAATTTGACAAAAATACCAGTTAATAATTTTATTAAATAACTCATTTAAAAATTGGGAAAATTGTAGTTGATAGCTTGTTTGTGTGCGTGACCTTTACACTGTCCGTGTCAATTACATGGCGGCAAACATGTCAACATGACACAGGAGACCTAGACTATTAGTTCAATATTTGACTGATAGGTGGACATAATGTATAAGGGTAATTCACAAAGATTGCATTCTGGCTAAACTTACAAACTATAACTAATAAAATTTGACCCCTAAATTCGGGCATTTTCCTACTAAACCAGGGCTCACACCAAATTTGGTTATAAATTGAATGATTTTAAGAGATCTCGTGACGAGTTCAAAATAATTGATACGGTAGTAAGTAAATAATAATTATGTACAAATTGAAATGAAGATACTAACTAACTGAGATAAATGTGCTAGGAAAATAATTTAATTTGTTTTTAGTAGCTAGAACTCATTATTAACTTTTTCTTCATGCTCCAGGTTAGGATTTGTACAATCATTATCCTCCTTGCGTTATCCCGGCATTCACCACGGCTCGTGAGAGCCTGGGGTCCACTTTTGACAACTAATCCCAAGATTTGGCGTAGACACTAGTAAGAAAGCAACTGTCGCCTAACCTTCCAACCCAAAGGATATATAACTAGGAAGGCCTTATTGGGATTATTCCGGTTTTCTCCCAATGTTTTCCTTCACCGAAAAGCGACTCGCAAATATCAAGTGACATTTCGCACATACCAACGTTCCGTTACTCATTGGTACGAGCCGGGGTTCGAACCCGCTACCTCCGGATTGAAAGTCGCACGTTCTTACCGCTAGGCCACGGCGCTTCGTTAGGATTTGTAGAATACAATAATATTACGTATACATATAAAAATAATATAAAACACCTACAAAAAACACTAAAACATATAGACACATTATAAAAAACCTAACCTATGGTGACGCCATCAGCGGGACCGGGAGAGGAACCGTCGAACTATGAAGTCGTAACCGTTAGTGCGCGTTTTCACATTATCCGATCCGATATCCGATATCCCATAAATGGCATAATTGGCATAAGATGGTGGCTACACCATCTTTGATTTTTAAGGTTGAAATCCTTCTGACATCCGATATCGGGTCGGATAATGTGAAAACACACTTAGATCACATTATTTGGGCGATTCTCAGAGATGACGTTCGGTGCCTGATTTCGGTGCTGATTTTTATTTACTACTTTTTTGATATATCAGTCTATTTACTATTGGTGGTGGAGGCCTCCATTAGAACCTTATAGTTTGTAAGGCCGTTTTTACATTATCCGATCCGATATCGGGTGTAGGAAGGATGTAAAAGCATGTTATAGTGGTTACCTAGTGTAAAACAAAAATTTTAGTTTAAGTTAGTATTATACTAACTTAAACTAAAATTTTTGTTTTACACTAGGTAACTTATAATAAGTTACTTTTAAGAATTGCCATGCCCTTACGGGGCTCATGTATGAAACTTTTACTGTATAAGACCCAATGTACTACATGAAAGCAAATAAATTACTTGATTACTTGATTACTTAAAATGTAAGATTTATGCGCTTCCAGGTCTTTATTTATGTATTTGATAGATAATTATTACTAAAAAACGATATAAAACGCAAAAATTGCGGATTTAATGCAGATGGCACTTTCCTACAACAGTTTTTGTCCGAGGCACCATCGAACTGCCGATATCGGCAGGACGCTTCCGACATTTTTGGCATGTCGGACCCCCCGCCAGCTGTCGGCCGATAATATTTGTATGTGTGCGTATATAATGTAGGTATACGTTTGTAGTAGTGTATGAAAATGGCATCTATTAAACAGATGTTAATGATGAATTTCTGTTGAAAAAAAAGATTGTAATTCATCGGTCCGAATTGCGGATACTAATTTTTTCATGTTTTAGTAGATATAGTTAAATGTGAAATTATTTATTTTACCTGCACACACTTGAGTATTTTTATGCTCGTTATTTTAATTTTACAATAAAATATTTGAAATATAGTGCTTATAATTATTAAATATAAAAATTTAATAAATATTTTTTGATACAAAATCATACTTCATTGATTTGGAACAATGCGTTTTATCGGACCGACATCCGACATTATCGGAAGCGTTTATCGGGTGTAGGATGTCGGTCCGACACCCGATATCGGATCGAATAATGTGAAAACGGCCTAAATCTGACATTTTAAAACCACCGAAATTATGTATGGGCACTGTAATCAATTTGCACCACCGAATTGATTTTTTTACACATTATTCATTTTAATTTGATGACAGGTCATGTAAAAAGGCTCATAATCGCGCAATTTTACTAAATTTAACATGGTAATATACTAGTCATTATCGAGTAGTGAATTTTGTACCCATACTATGGCTTAATTTGATTTGGTGGTAATTTTTTTTGATATCGGTGGTCAAAAAATCCACCGAAACCACGGAAATCAACACCACTGATATCAAATTTTATCGCTTTTTTGGAGATAACTGAAATAGCATGCATGATACAGAGGAGATGTCATAATGACGTAATAACATCCTTTCAAGGATTTATTAGTACCTTACATAACGACAAATGCACTAAAACTGTGAGAGTAAATTGAACCACCGAATCTTAAAAAACATGGGACCAAACCCACCGAATGACTGAGAAACCTTTAAAAAGTCCCCTTTATGAAACGCTACTGCATCTCCTCTACAATGAATGGTTAAAGCTAACATATTATTTTTATATAAAAAATATTATAGGTTAACTAACACCTTATACGTGAATATCTATATCAATTGCGATCAACAACTCCATCTTGAGTTATGATTTTTTGTTTTGCAAATTTTGGGTGCGGGACACGCCCATCGAAAGTCATTTTTCGCGTTTAATATTGTATTACTTATATTATACAAATAATAAATAAATAATTTTATAGTGTGCCAAGTAGAACAGAGGTTAAAGATGCCTGAATTAATTCAGATTTTTAGAACAGTCCGTTCTGATGTTTTTTGCCCCGGACACGTAAAAACGCGCCTCCTGAGAAATGCCCATTTACAGTTGGCTAGTGGGAGAAGAATACAAACCTACTGGGACTTTAGATTTTTCTCTCGGTAGTTTCATTATTTTGAAATATAGGAAAAGGCGTTTTTAATTATCGCTACGTTGCCATTCCGCTCGAGTAAAATGGCAACATGGCCTTTTACGTTTGTCTCCCAGTTTGTCAACGCATCTCTAATAATCAAACTAATAATGCAGAAAATATACTTCAGTCAATTTTGACAGTAATGGCCATTGTAATGACAAATTTCAACGTCCTGCGTATATACATAAATAGCTCAGTTGTTTATGTAACAAAACCATGTTTCAGGAGAGATCATAACAAAATGTGGGTTCAAATCCTGGTCAAGCCACATTTTTTATTTTTCCCCTTACTTAAATGACCTTGAATAAAGTCAAATTAACTGCTTTAAAATTGATAAAAGTAGATGAATCTAGTAATAATGATGATTTACCGCCTGCGGAACTACTGGAAGCAGTGATAAACGCATTTTTTGCGTTGTAGTTTCCTCGCTATAGAGAGGGGAAAAGTTTTGTGTTACTCGGGTGCAAATGTATATTTCCCCTCACTAGCTCGAAACACGTGTTTTGTACACGTGATAAAGTAATTTGACCTTGAATAGAGGCAAATTTTCTGCTTTGAAATTGATAAAAGTGGGTTAATCTAGTGATGAAGATGTTTTACCACCTGTGGAACTACTGGAAGCAGTTGAGTGATAAACGCATTTTTTGCGTTGTACTTTCCTCGCTATAGTGAGGGGAAAAGTTTTGTGTTACACACGAGTGCAAATGTATTTTTCCCCTCACTAGCTCGGAAACACGTGTTTTGTCCTTTAATACCAGCGGGTAAAAACGCATTTTATCCACTAGTGGGTAAAGTAATTTGACCTTGAATAAAGTCAAATTAACTGCTTTAAAATTGATAAAAGTAGGTGAATCTAGTAGTAAAGATGATTTACCACCTGTGGAACTACTGGAAGCAGTGATAAATGCATATACACCGTGTTTCCGGTATCACTCAAAACCTCAGACACCCCAACTGATTTTTATTTTTTTAAACGTAATGTTCATTTTTTAATCTGATGATTATTCATATTATTAAATTAAAACGGGACTTAATCGCGTAAAACTTACGTTTTATATTTAACCCGACGTTTCGGACATGACATTACGTCCGTGGTCACGGGTAGACACCCGGGAAATAATTGCTAGCTACCATCATAAACCTTCAAACTGTTTAATTGTGTATGTTACTGCAACGACATAAGGTTTACCAATAGACAGCTATGTCACTGTAAAGCACTTTAACCTGTGTCACAGTAAACTTCAAATTGGACAGGTGACGCAGTAAGCAAATTTAAACCTAACATTCAAAATGACAAGGTTGTAATTAGGTACGAGTTCAATTTGTTATGACTTATGATAAACTTTAAAATTAAACTGACGCACAACGTCTATCTCGTAGCGGAAAAAATAATCGTCCAAGTAACCAGCCAGTATTAATACCCTTAAATACTGAAAAAGGTATACAACCTCTAACAATATGATATGCACAATGTTGTATTACGAATTTGTAGAATGGGCACGTAAACAATAACTAATAATACAAATTAAAACAAAAAATATTACCCCCATCAAGATATAGCTCAATCGATTCTACTCTCGATTCTGAACAAACAGTTTTCAGGTTTTTAGTGTTAAGTGAAACACGGTGTATTTATTGCCAGAACATAATTTTGTTACAGTCAGTGTGGTGTTACATTTAAGGAGGTCCTTATGTTCTACCCTATGATAGGCATGCAATATAAAGCTAACATGCAAAAACAGTTCTATTAAAAACCTAAATAATTTAAAATTATATCACAATGATAAAGTCTATAGTAAGGGAATTTTGAAATACAATACGATTTTAGAATTACTGAATTAATTTAGCAGTCAACAAATAATTTAATTTATTTTTACATTGGCGGTCAAGTAATTTATCAACTGTGGCGTGCCTATAATAGCATTTGAGCTCGAGCAGGATTAACGCCTGCAGAGCAGACGGCAGAGGACGTGTTTGTATTGTATGCAGCGTCCATTGTACCGAATAAGGGGTGTGACCACACGTGAAATGACATCAGCCAAGGCCAGTCTCGGCTGCAAGGGGCTTATGTCGCTTTTACGTTGGCCGGCAGTGAACTAATCGGGTTAAGGATACCTAGGTATATACCTCTATTTATAATATCGATCCCACCAAGAACATTGTTAAGGTTCCATAGCGGAACTATGATAGTTTTGCCGTGTCCGTCTGTATGTCACAGCCGCTTTTTATTCGAAAGCCATAAGGTATATTTTGATTAGATTTGGAACACGGGTGTATATTTTTTAAACTGCTACTTAGTTTTGAGGCAAAATTGGATTAAAATAAATTTTAAGGAGGGCTCCATACTCTTCTCAGGATTTAAAGAATAGTATGGAGATGGAGCCCACTGCTGAGATGTAGGGCACGAATCATATTTTTCCATTTACTCCTAGAGCACACCTCGGACACTGGCGATCAAATATATGAAAGAGGCGCGTTCCTAGCACACAGTCTAAGCTCGTGTAGGTGAACGCGTACTATGCTTGTATGAGTGAAATATGACAGGCCGACTGTTCGCGTTTTTGACAGGCGGTAACTGTGAGGTAACCGAGAGGGGGTGGGCGGCACTTACAGCGGGGAGCGAGAGTGGCCATACTGTATGATAGTACTCTTTATTATACTGTGCCTAGAGTAAGACGACGTTCAGATATATAAGACACGTTAACAGCTTAGATATCTGGTTTTTTGACAGGTCAGGTAAGACTGACTTGTTGTAAGTATAAAATTTAATGAGTAGCGATATTTTGTGACCAACTGACCAACAAGTCAACCTCGTACAATAACTAATTTAAAGGCGATCGTTGATTCTCGGTCCCCCAGAAGACCATCACATATGTTGTACAGACTTAGATGAAAGTGATTTGCACATTTTATTACGAAAAACGATAAAATATACGGCTTAAACAAAACGAAATGAGGAATAGAAATGCAGAGTGTCGAGGACTATTTGACAGACAAACATGCATGGCCCGAACCAGAAACTACAAACAACGAATAGCAATTAAAATCAGTGTCTTATGTGTAGATAAGAGGACACAGTTCAGGCCCCGTAGCCGAATGGCATTTCTCCGACGCCAAACGAAAGCGATACGCCGCTGGCTCTGTCGCGCCAATACGCAAGCGCGATAGAGATAGATATCTACTAGCGCTTCGTTTCGTGAGCGTTTCGTGAGCGATTGTGCCATTCGGCTAGCCACCCAGGCCCCGTAGGTCCGCTAGTAGATATCTATCTCTATCGCGCTTGCGTATTGGCGCGACAGAGCCAGCGGCGTATCGCTTTCGTTTGGCGTCGGAGAAATGCCATTCGGCTACGGGGCCTGAACTGTCTCCTCTTATCTACACATAAGACACTGATTTTAATTGCTATTCGTTGTTTGTAGTTTCTG
This sequence comes from Leguminivora glycinivorella, assembly GCF_023078275.1. Classification (NCBI taxonomy): domain Eukaryota; kingdom Metazoa; phylum Arthropoda; class Insecta; order Lepidoptera; family Tortricidae; genus Leguminivora; species Leguminivora glycinivorella. Next base: position 2,633,777 of record NC_062987.1, on the reverse strand, counting down.
GTTCGGGCCATGCATGTTTGTCTGTCAAATAGTCCTCGACACTCTGCATTTCTATTCCTCATTTCGTTTTGTTTAAGCCGTATATTTTATCGTTTTTCGTAATAAAATGTGCAAATCACTTTCATCTAAGTCTGTACAACATATGTGATGGTCTTCTGGGGGACCGAGAATCAACGATCGCCTTTAAATTAGTTATTGTACGAGGTTGACTTGTTGGTCAGTTGGTCACAAAATATCGCTACTCATTAAATTTTATACTTACAACAAGTCAGTCTTACCTGACCTGTCAAAAAACCAGATATCTAAGCTGTTAACGTGTCTTATATATCTGAACGTCGTCTTACTCTAGGCACAGTATAATAAAGAGTACTATCGTACAGTATGGCCACTCTCGCTCCCCGCTGTAAGTGCCGCCCACCCCCTCTCGGTTACCTCACAGTTACCGCCTGTCAAAAACGCGAACAGTCGGCCTGTCATATTTCACTCATACAAGCATAGTACGCGTTCACCTACACGAGCTTAGACTGTGTGCTAGGAACGCGCCTCTTTCATATAAAGTAAAAAGTATTTATTAAGCAAACACAAAATAAACATATTGGTACATCTGGCGGACCCCAAACTAAGCTGAGCCTGTATCTTGGGACCCAGGAGTGCGAACAAAATTAGAATTATTAGGTTTATAACGACTGGAAGAGATAAGTGTGCGGTTATGCATGTACACTGTACAGCGGGGGAAGGTTGTAAATTCAGAAAATTTACAACTTTCTGAGACGATGTCGTTCAGATCTATCTCTGAATCAGAAACCTATAAGTACCTTGGTATGTCACAGTCGGTGGGTATTGAGGATGTTGGCATTAGACAGTCGGTGAAGGAGCGCTTTTTCAGTCGGCTCACAAAAGTCCTTAACAGTCTTTTGTCAGGAGGCAACAAAGTGCGCGCCTTTAACGCCTGGGTAATACCTCTACTCACATACTCCTTTGGCATACTAAGGTGTACACAGACCGAGCTATGTTGACATAATAGTTTCGTTTAGGGTATGAAATTCTTCGTCGGTTTTATCCATCACAGTTTGCATCACGTATTGTTTTGTATGTGGTTTTGTATTTTACTTTTATAATCATATTATAAAAAAACCTATCCTAAGAATTAAAAATGAATAAAGAGAATAATAACTTTAGTGTCACGTTACTCTGCGCTGTTGGCTTCAGCCCCACGTACGCCTCCTAAAAGTCCGGGACCCGATGATCCCGAGAACTGGAAAGGACATACAAATAATAATAATTATTATTATGACTATAAGAAGGCCTATGATTCGGTGCCTCACTCATGGCTGAGGCGGGTATTGGAGCTGTATAAACGAATCAGCTCTAATATCCTTCCTGGCTGCATGTATGAGACAGAGGACTACAGTCCTTCGTCAACCAGGAGGCAGGGATGACCCCCCTGGCCCGCAGGACTTGATAAGGATTGAGCGAGGAATATTCCAGGGTGACAGTCTGAGTCCATTATGGTTCTGCCTAGCTCTGAATCTCCTCAGTACTCTGCTGAAGGATTCTGGGCTAGGTTGCCGGCTTCGGAGAGAGGGTGAAGTCATCTCTCATCTTCTGTACATGGATGATCTCAAACTATTTGCACCGAACACCCAAGACCTGATGGTGCTATTGAAAACCACAGAAGTTTTCAGTACCGCCATCAGAATGGAGTTTGGTGTCGATAAGTGTGCATGTACAGCGGGGGGAGGTTGTAAATTCAGAAAATTTACAACTTTCTGAGACGATGTCGTTCAGATCTATCTCTGAATTAGAAACCTATAAGTACCTTGGTCGTAGGGTATTGAGGATGTTGGCATTAGGCGGGCGGCGAAGGAGCGCTTTTGCAGTCGGCTCACAAAAGTTCTAAACAGTCTTTTGTCAGGAGGCAACAAAGTGCGCGCCTTTAACGCCTGGGTAATGCCTCTACTCACATACTCCTTTGGCATACTAAGGTGTACACAGACCGAGCTGGACGACCTGGATCGGAGGGTCCGCTTACTGCTTACCACACACCGTATGTTACACCCTGGCTCGTCTGTAATGAGATTGTACATCGCACGGAAGTGCGGAGGTCGAGGCTTCCTAAACGCCAAAAATCTCCACAACCGTGAGGTGTACAATCTCAGGAATTACTTCGTTAACAACGAGTGTGGGATGCATCATGATGTGGTGGCAGTAGACGGAAACCTCACGCCGCTCTCCTTGGCGAAAGAAAACTAGCGTAAACCTGTGGTACTAAGTAATGCGGACCGCAAGGCGATATGGGAGAACAAGCGTAGGGACCAGACGTAGACCTGCTCGCATCGGTAAACTGGTTACGATTTGGAGACCCTTCGGAGAAACAGAGGGTTTTGCCTGTGCAATTGCGGACGAAATTATGATGACGAACAACTACCGGAAATATATCCTGAAGGACGGTACGGTCGACATTTGTCGGGTATACCGCCGTCCCGGAGAGTCACTCAGGCATATTATTTCCGGTTGTTCTCATATTGCTAACGGTGAGTACTTGCACAGACATAACCTCGTAGCCAGGATTATTCACCAGCAGCTTGCTCTTCAATACGGCCTTGTGGACCGCGAAGTACCGTACTACAAGTACTTACCTGCGCCAGTTCTCGAAAATGGTCGTGCCACGCTCTATTGGGATCGATCTATTATCACTGACAGGACTATTGTAGCCAATAAGCCTGACATTGTGATAATAGATTGACCGCAACGCCGGGCCGTGCTCGTTGACATCACCATCCAAGGCGGTGATCTTGGACACGGCGCGGATAGTCCGACGGTTCCTATCTCTGCAGCCCTAACCACCGGCAGCTTGGGCCCTGCCCCGCTGCTGGTGGCACGTAGCCAGTAGCACAGAGAGCCATGGAGCGCGCCATGCTCGGTATCGAGATGCAAGATCATGTGAGGAATACCGAGACTCGTCATCGCACTAAGGTGCAAGACGTACGTTTCGTTATTACCAAACTAAAATGGAGTTAGGCGGGACATGTTGCTAGGCAGAGTGATGGCAGGTGGACTAAAATGTTAACGGAATGGTGGCCGCTAACAAATGTAAGAAGTGCCTGGCATCCGTTGGCTCGTTGGTTTGACGACATCCGAAAAACTGCGGGTCACAACTGGATGGGATTAGCCCAGGACCGGGAGAAGTGGCGTACTAGAAGAGAGGTCTATGCTCAGCAGTGGGCGATAAAGGGCTGATATGATGATATAATTAATAAAGTCGGCAGAAAAAAGTTATGTCCCCCCGTAGCCGAATGGCATTTCTCCGACGCCAAACGAAAGCGATACGCCGCTGGCTCTGTCGCGCCAATACGCAAGCGCGATAGAGATAGATATCTACTAGCGCTTCGTTTCGTGAGCGTTTCGTGAGCGATTGTGCCATTCGGCTAGCCACCCAGATAAGAAAGCACATCAAATATTTTATGTTGTGTAAATGACATTGAGATTTATATTTTATACTTTCATACTTTCCTACATATACATACATACATCATATATTTTTCTTCTGTAACAATTGTATATGTTTTCTCTAAACTAAAGAATAACGATGTATTATTAAGCTATAACATAATTTATTGAAATTAAATTTCCATAGGTTAATATTTCTTTGCATGCGAATACTTTTGCAATGAATACTTTTGCATGTTAAATTGTATCTTGTTATTAAATGCATGTTAATTATAAGATGTTTTGAAAAGAAGTGGCCCGCCGAGTTCCTTACCGGTCCCATAGTGGATACCCCCCTCAGTTGGAGACTGAAATCTTCTCGAGGCTGATGCGTAGGGTTAGAGCTTTATTTGACGTTCATATGCGCATTGTAATATGCCTACTTGAAAAATAAATATTTCATTTTCCGAATAAAAACTATGTTGTTTATTTCGGTGATTTGCTGATTTGACACAAAAGCTTAACCGCCGTCAACATCTTCACCAGCATTGGCATAAGGATGAAATTCTTTTACACTGAAGTCTATGGAATCGTAATTTCAATTTCTGACAAGTCTTGGAGATCTACCACGTACACCAGAGTTTCCGAATAGAGGGTATATAAGTATGTCACTCTAATTACACATTAATATGAGTAAAAGATAAAGATGTCGGGAATTAGCAAACGGAGGTTCTCGCGATAGGACCATGCCAGTGTTTGTCACAGCTGACATACAAGTTTCGATACTGCTAAAATATCGCAGTATCATTTCTTATTAACTTTTTTCTGCCGACTTTATTAATTATATCATCATATCATATCATCATATCAGCCCTTTATCGCCCACTGCTGAGCTTTAAACCAACGAGCCAACGGATGCCAGGCACTTCTTACATTTGTTAGCGGCCACCATTCCGTTAACATTTTAGTCCACCTGCCATCACTCTGCCTAGCAACATGTCCCGCCTAACTCCATTTTAGTTTGGTAATAACGAAACGTACGTCTTGCACCTTAGTGCGATGACGAGTCTCGGTATTCCTCACATGATCTTGCATCTCGATACCGAGCATGGCGCGCTCCATGGCTCTCTGTGCTACTGGCTACGTGCCACCAGCAGCGGGGCAGGGCCCAAGCTGCCGGTGGTTAGGCCTGCAGAGATAGGAACCGTCGGACTATCCGCGCCGTGTCCAAGATCACCGCCTTGGATGGTGATGTCAACGAGCACGGCCCGGCGTTGCGGTCAATCTATTATCACAATGTCAGGCTTATTGCCTACAATAGTCCTGTCAGTGATAATAGATCGATCCCAATAGAGCGTGGCACGACCATTTTCGAGAACTGGCGCAGGTAAGTACTTGTAGTACGGTACTTCGCGGTCCACAAGGCCGTATTGAAGAGCAAGCTGCTGGTGAATAATCCTGGCTACGAGGTTATGTCTGTGCAAGTACTCACCGTTAGCAATATGAGAACAACCGGAAATAATATGCCTGAGTGACTCTCCGGGACGGCGGTATACCCGACAAATGTCGACCGTACCGTCCTTCAGGATATATTTCCGGTAGTTGTTCGTCATCATAATTTCGTCCGCAATTGCACAGGCAAAACCCTCGGTTTCTCCGAAGGGTCTCCAAATCGTAACCAGTTTACCGATGCGAGCAGGTCTACGTCTGGTCCCTACGCTTGTTCTCCCATATCGCCTTGCGGTCCGCATTACTTAGTACCACAGGTTTACGCTAGTTTTCTTTCGCCAAGGAGAGCGGCGTGAGGTTTCCGTCTACTGCCACCACATCACGATGCATCCCACACTCGTTGTTAACGAAGTAATTCCTGAGATTGTACACCTCACGGTTGTGGAGATTTTTGGCGTTTAGGAAGCCTCGACCTCCGCACTTCCGTGCGATGTACAATCTCATTACAGACGAGCCAGGGTGTAACATACGGTGTGTGGTAAGCAGTAAGCGGACCCTCCGATCCAGGTCGTCCAGCTCGGTCTGTGTACACCTTAGTATGCCAAAGGAGTATGTGAGTAGAGGCATTACCCAGGCGTTAAAGGCGCGCACTTTGTTGCCTCCTGACAAAAGACTGTTTAGAACTTTTGTGAGCCGACTGCAAAAGCGCTCCTTCGCCGCCCGCCTAATGCCAACATCCTCAATACCCTACGACCAAGGTACTTATAGGTTTCTAATTCAGAGATAGATCTGAACGACATCGTCTCAGAAAGTTGTAAATTTTCTGAATTTACAACCTCCCCCCGCTGTACATGCACACTTATCGACACCAAACTCCATTCTGATGGCGGTACTGAAAACTTCTGTGGTTTTCAATAGCACCATCAGGTCTTGGGTGTTCGGTGCAAATAGTTTGAGATCATCCATGTACAGAAGATGAGAGATGACTTCACCCTCTCTCCGAAGCCGGCAACCTAGCCCAGAATCCTTCAGCAGAGTACTGAGGAGATTCAGAGCTAGGCAGAACCATAATGGACTCAGAGTGTCACCCTGGAATATTCCTCGCTCAATCCTTATCAAGTCCTGCGGGCCAGGAGGGTCATCCCTGCCTCCTGGTTGACGAAGGACTGTAGTCCTCTGTCTCATACATGCAGCCAGGACGGATATTAGAGCTGAATCGTTTATACAGCTCCAATACCCGCCTCAGCCATGAGTGAGGCACCGAATCATAGGCCTTCTTATAGTCATAATAATAATTATTATTATTTGTATGTCCTTTCCAGTTCTCGGGATCATCGGGTCCCGGACTTTTAGGAGGCGTACGTGGGGCCGAAGCCAACAGCGCAGAGTAACGTGACACTAAAGTTATTATTCTCTTTATTCATTTTTAATTCTTAGGATAGGTTTTTTTATAATATGATTATAAAAGTAAAATACAAAACCACATACAAAACAATACGTGATGCAAACTGTGATGGATAAAACCGACGAAGAATTTCATACCCTAAACGAAACTATTATGTCAACATAGCTCGGTCTGTGTACACCTTAGTATGCCAAAGGAGTATGTGAGTAGAGGTATTACCCAGGCGTTAAAGGCGCGCACTTTGTTGCCTCCTGACAAAAGACTGTTAAGGACTTTTGTGAGCCGACTGAAAAAGCGCTCCTTCACCGACTGTCTAATGCCAACATCCTCAATACCCACCGACTGTGACATACCAAAGTACTTATAGGTTTCTGATTCAGAGATAGATCTGAACGACATCGTCTCAGAAAGTTGTAAATTTTCTGAATTTACAACCTTCCCCCGCTGTACAGTGTACATGCATAACCGCACACTTATCTCTTCCAGTCTTTATAAACCTAATAATTCTAATTTTGTTCGCACTCCTGGGTCCCAAGATACAGGCTCAGCCTAGTTTGGGGTCCGCCAGATGTACCAATATGTTTATTTTGTGTTTGCTTAATAAATACTTTTTACTTTTTTTTTTATCGACACCAAACTCCAGTATGATGGCGGTACTGAAAACTGCTGTGGTTTTCAATAGCACCATCAGATCTTGGGTGTTCGGTGCAAATAGTTTGAGATCGTCCATGTACAGAAGGTGAGAGATGACTTCACCCTCTCTCCGAAGCCAGCAACCTAGCCCTGAATCCTTCAGCAGGGTGCTGAGGGGATTCAGAGCTAGGCAGAACCATAAAGGACTCTGACTATCACCCTGGAATATTCCTCGCTCAATCCTTATGAAGTCCTGCGGACCAGGGGGGGTATCCCTACCTCCTGGTTGACGAAGGACTGTGGTCCACTGCCTCATAGATGCGGCCAGAAAGGATATTAGAGCTGCATCAAGTTTATACAACTCCAATATCCGCCTCAGCCATGAGTGAGGCACCGAATCATAGGCCTTCTTATAGTCGATCCAAGCGGCCGAGATGGCCCCCTTGTTCCGCCGAACTTGTTGGTAAATGGTCATGTCTATGAGGAGGAGCTCTTTAGTACCACGGGACCCAACCCTACATCCATTTTGAGCGGTGGCCAAAATGTTGTTAGCGACAATATGCGCATTAATTTTTGCTCTCAAAATGGATGTAAGGAGCTTGTACAGTGTAGGCAAGCATGTAATGGGTCTGTAGTTTTTTGCTTCCGTGGCACTACCGAAAAGAGAGACCTAAGCCCTCCTACGTGTACACGTATAACTCCGCTGGCGAACTTTATTGCCACCCGTGCCAGCGAGTATTTAAAACCAAGTTCGGCCTGGCCAGCCACATTAGAGCACACGCAAGGAAACGTCCGTAAGGCTTATTTAGGGTCGCCGTCATCGAAAACGATGAGGAAGATATATATATATATATATATATACTACCGGACTTATGGAGCAGGAAGGTAACACCAGTTGTTAAGGAAGGTGGGAGAGAACCAAGCTCGAGGGCTTGTTGGAATTGCGTTGCCAACCGCGAGTGCGAGCATCGAAACCATTTTAGGGTGCCGCCAGCAGCGGGGCAGGGCCCAAGCTGCCGGTGGTTAGGGCCGCAGAGAGAGGAACCGTCGGACTATACGCGCCGTGTCCAAGATCACTGCCTTCTGCATCTGGCCGTTGATCCAGCCACCTAGCGAGAGTCTCTTAAGATGTTGGTCGAGACTCTTCGCTATGAGACCGTTCGCTGAAACGACTATAGGGACAATGATCGTTGAATCAACATCCCACATGGCGGTTATCTCGTGAGCCAAGTCTAGGTACTTACTGGACTTGTCTTTCTCGGCTTTCACGAGATTCTCATCATGGGGAATGGTGATGAGAATCTCGTGAAAGCCGAGAAGGACAAGTCCAGTAAGTACCTAGACTTATTATTATTATTTGTATCTCCGTTTAAAAGTCCCGGGTCTTTCGAGCCCGGTCATTTATAAGGCGTGTGTGTGGATATACATCCAACACGTAGAGACCGTTTCGAGAGCTTTGATGTCATGTAGAACGCCTGCTGGAACCCATTCACAGGTACATGAATAGATATTACTTATTATTATGTATGTCTTTCCCATCACGGAACAATAGTAGGACTTAAGGCATAGCAAATGATATTCCGCTTTGTGTGGTAGGGCACAGCACAGCGGTCATCTCAGAGCCCAACTGGGGAAGTACCTCCGCCTGACAGAAGACCGCAGCCAAATATCACTAGACCCTACTCATAGTGTTGGGTTCCTGCCGGTGAGTAAGGCTTCCAGAGCTCAACGAGGGTGCGGTGTGCTGGTGACGGAAGGACCTACGGAACTAATTTGTTCCGTCTATTGTCCTTTTAGTCGTAGGCAACCCGAACCCTCCTTGGAACTTGTACACTCCTTTTTGCTGTGTAGGTACTTAACACAGCAAAAGGGAGTGTACTTGAGTTGCAGGCGTCCATATTAGGTTACGGTGACTGCTTTCCATCAGGCGGACCGTATGTTTGATTGCTACCGACGTGGTATAAAAAAAATGGTGTTCCGGACCTTAATATTACTATTATTATGTGTACTTTCCATATATCGGGACCATGGGGTCCCGGACCTTTGGGAGGCAAACGTGGGGCCGATGCCAATAGCACAGAGGTCCTTTCGAACAATTTAATCTAAAAGCAAGGGATACACGTGGTTATTATTATTTTTGTATGTCTTTCCCATCACGGAACAATGGTGTTCCGGACCTTTGGGAGGCGTGCGCGGGCCCGAAGCCAACGCGTAGAGGCCCTTTTGACACTTTAATAAAATGTAAGGGGTACACCAGGTGGATGTTGCCCTTGCCCGTATTGCCCGTTGCCCGGACACACGCAGAGGCAACACCCGCCAGGGTGTAAGGACCATTTGCGAGTTAATGGAATCTAAAATGAACTGGGCTATTCGATAAAAGTGATGGACTAAATACTGGGCTATGGGATAAAAAAACGGACGCCTGCCTAATAAAACGGTATCCAATTTTATTTCCGACAGACGGTGACTCGTCCCCACATGATGGGCCCCCACTAAAAGCGACATCCAAGATGGCTCAAGGGCAACACCGGTGTGAGAACTCAAGGGTGTCGAGAGGTGTACACCGCTTGCTGCCCAGTGGCTGTCAAGCAACTGTACCAACTCGCGTCTTATGCAAATTTTCACTTCCACCCATGGGGCATGTAGCCCTAACGACTTCACTCTGGACGGCCAGCCAAGGCAAGTCAGAGGTAGAGAGTACTGTCCCACCCACCCACCTTACGGGTAACAGAACTCCCCAGGAGCACTCGGGTACGTGGGGTCGCTGTTCCCCAACAGCTCGCCACAAGCTGCCCTGCGTTGACTGATTGCACTGGTTAAACCAGTGGGCGATGGGGTCGTCACATCCCTACGCCAATTATTATTATTTGTGTATCCGTTTAAAACTCTTGGGTCTTTCGAGCCCGGTCATTTATAAGGCGTGTGTGGGGATATATAGATCCAACACGTAGAGGCCGTTTGGAGAGCTTTGATGTCATGCAGAAATTATTATTATTATTCTTTTGTATGTCTTTCCCATAAGAAGCTAACTTAAAGTATGATGATATTTTCGTCCATTGATGATGAAGATGATGACTCATAGAAAAAGTATTGTATACAATTGTATAAAGTACTATTACCATTTCATTCTGTCCCACTAGGTATTTTATAAATTCATACCTCGTTAGAGCACGCTCAATGTAAGTAGCTATTTACATACAACACAAAATATTGTAAGTTCGATTGTTTCAACATGAGTCTTGGTCAGTTTGTTACTGCATTGAAAGTATTGAAACATGAACGAACTGTGTTATAGCGTCTTTCTTATACGTTTATGTGAACATAATGTACATTACGTATTCGTTTAAATGTATTGTAGTCACTTTCTGCTTACTGGATTGCTTTGGATAATACTAAATCTTGATTTTTGTATTTTATTAATTTCTCTTTGAGCATTTCTATATTTAGTTTCCACTAGAACTGTTTTATTCATATTGTTTATATTTTATATAATTTTTATATAACATGCTGTTTCATTCCCGAAATAAATACAAAAGATAGATAGATAAATGAAAAACTATCAATTTCCCATAATTTTAACTTTTTTCTTGAAATCACCCTTGCCTTAACACTCGGTGCGCAACTGAACTGCGGCTGGCCGCTATCACGTCAAGGGATATTAAATTATCGCTGCCCGTCCTGCATCGGTCGGGTACATCTAATGAGAGAGGCATTCGGAATTATGTAGATCAAACAGGCATTTAGAATCAGAATCAGAATCAGAATCAGAATATTTATTGGTAAAAACAATTTTACATGTCAACATCTTAGAACAAGGTAGATATTATTAAATATTTACACATTATATAAGTAATTATTATGTATCAGAAGGTACAGTGATTTTATTATTATTATTTTATACCTACTTATGTGGATCAATGAATTCCTGATATGTATTCGTCAATCGAGTAGTAAGCCATCTTTATTAAGAAAAGTTTTAATTTATTTTTGAATACTGTGTCACTGGCTGAGTTGACAACATCGACTGGAAGCGCGTTATAAATCCTAGGGTAGAGTCGATTGTTAGGCTCCCTTGCGTCGAATACGGATTTTGGATGCTGATAAGCAATATACAGTGAAACCTGGGTAAGTGATACTTTAAGGGATGAGCAAATTTGTTTTGTCTCACTTAAAGAGGTTGTAGGATACGCAGGTAGAAAGATGAATAAAAAATAAGTCAGGTACAAAAATAGTTAAGGCAAATGTTTATGCTCGTTTATGATCGTGACCGTACAATAGATATTTTATTTCAATTGCAGTCGGGGAACCTTTTCAATGAGCTAAAACCTTACATGCAAGTCATGTCCATCACGTACGGTCACGATCATAAACGAGCATAAACACTCATTAACTTATTCTAATTTACATTCATCAAGGTGACTGACTAGCACACATATAAGTAGTAGATTGTACAACAAGGTCATAATTTGACCCATTTTTACCCGAGGCAATTTTTTGGTCTGAGCGAAACGAAGACCAAAATAGTAGACGAGGGTAAAAATGGACATTTATGCCCTTGTTGTACACTCTGCTTTTCACTTCGATTGCGAGGAAATAATTATTATTTTCACGGCAATTTACACCACGAAATTGTCGTAAGGCGAAAGAACATAGCCAATTCCCGCCAACTAACTTTTTAATTTACTCGTATTTATTTTTAATTTTCAACATGTGATCAGAGTTTCAGACGAAACGCTTGGTTTTCTGCCAAGTCAAATTTTACTTTATGCTCTACAACGTGTTTCCGGTATCACTCAAAACCTCAGACACCCCAACTGATTTTTATTTTTTTAAACTTATCCAGAGTATTCATCTTTTAATCTGATGTTTACTTTTTTAAATTGAATTTTTAATTTTCTGTACAGCTCTACTCGACTTTTAACTCTACACTCATTACTAACTACCATCATAAACGTTAAAACTACCTATTTACTTGTGTAATTTAATTGCAAAGTTTTAATCTGATTAATTCCAAAATAAACTAATGATCCCCTCTTAATTACATAATAATAAAAAAATACGCAGTAAAATAGCATAGCATGTGTCGCAGATTTTACAAAATTATTGTTAAGAATAGTGTAGGAATTACGCCAAATCGTTCTCATAAAACAAGTATTTGTGTCCGATACGCCTAAATATTCATGAACTGACGGCCTCCACAAGAGGCATACAAATCGCACCCATCGTTTTCGAAAACCTCGAAAAAGTATTTTTATACATTGATCGATCCGCTCTACAGTACTCAGTGCTATACACCGTGTTTCACTTAACACTAAAAACCTGAAAACAGTTTGTTCAGAATCGAGAGTAGTATCGATTGAGCTATATCTTGATGGGGGTAACATTTTTATTTAAATTAGTATTATTAGTTATTTTTTACGTGCCTATTCTATTGTACTCGTAATACAACATTGTGTATATCGCATTGCTAGAGGTTGTTTACCTTTTTCAGTATTTAGGGGTATTAATACTGGCTGGTTACTTGGACGATTATTTTTTCCGCTACGAGTTTGACGTTTTTTGTCAGTTTAATCTTAATGTTTATCATAAGTCATAACAAATTGAACTCGTACCTAATTACAACCTTGTCTATTTGAACATTGGGTTTAAATTTGCTTACTGCGATTACGTGTCCAATTTGAAGTTTACTGTGACAAAGCTTTAAAGTGTTTTACAGTGACATCTTAGCTGTCTATGGTAAACCTTATGTCGTTGCAGTAACGTACAGAAATAAATAGTTTTATGGTTTATGATGGTAGTTAACAATTATTTTATTGAGTGTAAAGCTAAAATTCAAGTAGAGCCTGTACAGAAAATTAAAAATTCAATTTAAAAAAAGTAACCATCAGATTAAAAGAAGAATACTCTAGATGAGTTTAAAAAAATAAAAATCAGTTGGGGTGTCTGAGGTTTTGAGTGATACCGGAAACACGTTGTATACGACAATTTTAACGCACAATGTAATTTAATTGCGAAGTTTTAATTTGATTAATTCCAAAATAAACTAATGATTCCCTCTTAATTACCTACATAATAATGAGAAAATACGCAGTAAAATAGCAATTTGCATGAAATTTGTCTCAGATTTTCCAAAATTATTGTTAATAATAGTGTAGGAATTACGCCAAATCGTTCTTGTAAAACAAGTATTTGTCTCCGATACACCTTAATGTCCTAAATATTCATGAACTGAATATAGGAACAAAACAATATAAAATGATGAAATCAAAAACTGAAACAATCCAAGCAATAAGTGACAATGTGGTCGTCGGTGAAAAGACAATTTTGCTCACGCTTTTCTAGACCATATTCCAATTGTCGTTTTGGTGCGTTTTCTGTGGGCCGGTGTGTATGGCAAGTGGACGATGTTTACTTTGACAAAGGAACAGTTGAGGGAACCTATGATTGCCATGATGAATCCTTCTTTAGAACAGGATCCCTGCTCCGTCCTCACATTCGAAGGCCCTTATGAGTCTCCGGGTGCCTCTCACCCTTATTGAGACCGCTCGAATAAGGGAAATTTGGACCTTTACCTTCAGCCAAAACATTATTTGTGAGTATGGTTTTCCCCATTTCGTATTTAATTTGGATGCTGTTCTTTTCAAGAATCTGCTATATTCGGTCCCAATGGCCCCATCACATGAGATGATTAAAGGAAGGTGTAAACGAAGCTCTTAGATCTTCTGTAGCTCGGTCGTATTTTAAATGTTTTTCTCGGCTGTGTCTCTGTGATGTTTTTTGCCAGGTGAGGTTGCTGTAAGAGGAAACGTCAGCATTAACTATGCGAACGTCGAAGAACGCTTTCCTTGCAGGTTCCCAAACGCTGTTCAATAACAGATCACCTATAAGGGCTGGCTGTGTAGCATTTGCATTACGCATTAAGGGTTCTATTGTACCAGTACCCCATGCTAATTGAGCCCAATTTTTACAATCATCTCGGTGTTGGTCGTGGCCTTGTTTGACTAAACCTCCTTTTTAGGGTTCCGTAGTCAACTAGGAACGCTTATAGTTTCGCCATGTCTGTCTGTCCGTCCGTCCGTCCGTCCGCGGATAATCTCAGTAACCGTTAGTACTAGAAAGCTGAAATTTGGTACCAATATGTATATCAGTCACGCCAACAAAGTGCAAAAATAAAAAATGGAAAAATATGTTTTATTAGGGTACCCCCCGTACATGTAAAGTGGGGGCTGATATTTTTTTTCATTCCAACCCCAATGTGTGATATATTGTTGGATAGGTATTAAAAAATGAATAAGGGTTTACTAAGCTCGTTTTTTGATAATATTAATATTTTCGGAAATAATCGCTCCTAAAGGAAAAAAAAGTGCGTCCCCCCCCCTCTAACTTTTGAACCATATGTTTAAAAAATATGAAAAAAATCACAAAAGTAGAACTTTATAAATACTTTCTAGGAAAATTGTTTTGAACTTGATAGGCTCAGTAGTTTTTGAGAAAAATACAGAAAACTACGGAACCCTACACTGAGCGTGGCCCGACACGCTCTTGGCCGGTTTTTTACAATTTAGGGCATGATTTAAGTTGAAGTCATTTTCACCGCAGCCATCGCATACTTGAGGAAGGTGCCCAGGTTCATGTGCGTAGCGGATGGCAAGGGCATCTCTAAATTGCGAGGATGTGAGGTCTGTATTGTTTGCGGTGGTAGGTATGATTGAGAGCCATTGGGATGAGTTTGATTCGATTATTCTTTGGACGCTTCTTTGCAGTTTATAAGGTAGATTGGGTATAATTTCTTTGCTAGTTTGACTGTCTTTCAGATGCCTTGTCAGTTTGCAAATTCTCATTGTTTCTGCTGCATGGGTTTGATGGGCAATTAAGTCCAGGTTTTCTGTATTTTTGATTGCATTAATTAATATCTTGTTTGATTCGATTTTTCTTCTTCTTCTTCTTCTTCTTCTTCTTCTTCCTGCCACATTCCCATTTTCAATTGGGGTCGGGCCTCCTTGTACGTAAGCGCCAGGACCGTCTGTCCTGGGTTGTCGTTGGTGAGATGATTTAGATTTAGATTTATTTATTTCATAATATAAAATTACATTATAAATTATTCTACCTTAATCTATACGAATTTATATTATGATCGATTTATATTATGATGTTCAGGGCTTTCAGATCCTTCTCGATTCTAGTCCACCAGGTAGAAAGTGAACTACCTTTGCCACGGGGTTTTGTTGGGATATTTAAAGCTGTCTTCACGGAGTAGTCATCGCCTCTTCTGTTTATATGACCGAACCAGCGGAGTCGGTTCTCTTTGAGCTTATCTGCCACCGGAGCTACTTTAAAGGATCCCCTGACGAACTCGTTGCGCACTTTGTCTAACCTCGTTACTCCACCAGCCCAGCGCAGCATTTTCATTTCGTTTATATGAAGTTTATGTTCGTGCTTTTTAAGGGTGGTCCAGCACTCCGACGCGTATGTCAATGCAGGTCTAACCGCAGTTTTATAAATCTTCCCTTTGGTCTTTATGGGCATTTTGCTATCGCAGAGTACGCCAGAGAGGGATCGCCACTTCAACCAGGCTGCGTTTACTCGGTTGGTTACGTCTTCGTCTATTATATTCTATGGACGACTTGTAACATTCACTGTTTTTTAATGGATTGTTGATACCGAGACCTCCCCATTTCACTGGTAGAGTGAACAGTTCTTCTTCCAAAGATGTGATTTCTCTGTCAAGAATAGAAGGTATTAATTTTAGTATTAAGTTTCGTTTAGGGTATGAAATTCTTCGTCGGATTTATCCATCACAGTTTGCAAATATCTCCATTCGCACTGAAGTGATTTTGTAAAGGCTGTAAGTATACACTTAGCCTAAGAACGGTGCGATATTTTTGAAAATAATTCTACAACAGTAGTTTTTTTTCATATACAGCGTTTAATCGCAATTTAAAAAACCTATATTTTCGAATCCACCAATAGTTTGGAATGGAAGATATTAAAAAAAACTACGCCCAGAAAATAAGCGTTTTCTTTCAGCAAAATACCTCACAGTAATTTAATGGTGGACACATGTAAAAAAAAATCAGTTTTAAGATTTACAACCCGAAGCCACCTAAATATATGACGGGAAATAAGACTTTTTTTAATGATATAGAATTTTTGAATTTTTTCTAACGTGCTCTAGAGCAAATATAACAACAGATATTTTTAAGCAGAAATGAATAGCACATAATATTTCAGATATTTAGCATATAAAAACCACCAATATATTTATATGGAAATAAAAAATCTAAATATTTGACCGGGCAAATTAGGAACAGATAATAGTACGAGGTTGACTTTTACTGTCCCTATTTAACAATATTAACAGCATGATAATCCACCCAATAAGTTTGACCTTTATTTAATACTTTAATTTAATAATATATTTACATTTTTTGCGCGGTTTGGTTTGGACCTTAGTGTCTTACATTTAGGAATTCATATGGCAAACCACCACGCCAGTGGAACTGGGCCGAGAGTAGGTGATGAGCCGTATCGCATGCTTTTTATTCTGTTCTTCTATTACACATTAACGTAAATGAGGAGGCACACTGACATTTTACCCCGCCAGGCGGCGCCTATGCAAGAGTCTAGGCATGTCACTGTCATTCATATGTGAGAGAGAGAGAAAAAAACATAATTATCAGCTTCTCGCTCTCACGTCTCACGGACTAATAGGGTGGCGCCATCTGTCGTATCCTTTGAGTGTTCCTCCTCATTACATGCCTATTTCTACATAAGTAATATTTTAGGTAGATTAAAAACAGACGTTTCCCACCGATAATAAAGTCCAAAGTAATTTAAAAAATTACATATTTATTTTAGGCATGCGATTTGACAGTCGTCGAAAAGAGTATATACTTGTCAGTACATACATCTATCTCACGTTTTTCCCTTCTACCATTTGACAGATCTCCGTCATCTTGTGAAATGTATTCTTCCATTCTTCAGAATCGTTGAAGCAACGCTTGTTACAAACACGCGAAAGCTATGCAAAGTCTAATTTCGACCCATATGTCACGGCCAGGTATAGCCCCGGCGATTATCGTTAGACTTACAAACCACAGGTCACGGGTTCAAATCTCAGTCGTCGCATACGTAGGTGCGGATATTACAGCTTTTTTAATTAATTTTTTTAATGTTTTATTTATATTATAAGTTGATAAGTACAAGTTACTGCAATGACATTAAATACAAGGACACACAATTCATAACAAAAATATTTTAAAAATCTGGGTCTAAATTGCATTTATACCATTCTTGTTGATGCTAATAACGTTAACTTCTTATCTGCTTAGGAAAAAAATCGTTCATGCCATAACCAACTTAGTGTATAAAGACTTAAGTATCAAAATTGCAAATAGAACTGTGACACACTAAAAACTCTTTATCAAAATACCTTTTGTCATAATATGCTCAAATGACTTAAATGTCAAAATGAATTGCGAACTAATATTGAACGAATGGAGCCGCTACCAATATATATTATAATAAGTATAGAAATACCTAAAAAAGGCCGCAATTTTACTTCTTCATTACATAAACTTTAAAAATACCCTACTGTATCATCTTTATCTTGGTCACTTGTACTACGTTTATTACAATAAATGTATGTAATGTATGTATGTGTAAATTTCCTGACATGTCATATCTAGTTGTCACAAAGAAAAATTTACAGGGCTTCCAAGAATCTCGAGCTGGAAGGATACAAATTAAAATATTTTCTATGAAAATAATTAAATTCGATAGCAGACAACCCAAAGGTTAATCGGATTTATTTATTATAGGCATTTGTTTTAAATTAAATACCAGTGGCTCTGATCTGATAGTGGGATATTCTTTAAAATTTATTTTCAAAAGGAGATTTAATGTTGGTAATGCCATTCAAATAATATTAGAAGTGTCTACGTGAGTGTCCGAATTTAATTATAGGATAGCACATATTGAAAGTACTGTAATATGGGTACAGAAGCCTGCCTATTGAAATATAAAATACATAGCAAAAAGTATAGAAAGAACCTACTACTTTTCGACTTTTTATTTACACTACATACCGACCATACAACTGACTCTAATTAATCTTGGTTTTCAAAAGTGTAAAATGTAGACCTAAGTGCGTTTTCGCATTATCCGAACCGATATCGGATGTCGGACCGATATCCTATACATTACAGGCGGAATCTTGGATTCATCTATTGATATCCTTCCGACATCCGTTATCGGATCGGATAATGTGAAAACGGTCTAATAGCGACTCAATTAGTTTTTGTTCCTTGACGGTCATTAATTTGAACTAATAAAATTATTTATTTAAATCTATACAATTACAACGAGTATTATACATTAATTTTGTAATGTAATCCAACGAAATAACTTATAGAAATATATTCTACCCTTTTTGCTTGTTTTCCGATTACTATTTAGCCAATTTTTCATTGAGTCATACCATGGACTTTCAATAGGGACTGAGCTCACACTTTTTTTGCCATAATAAATTGAACTTTATCACCGGTGCAGAAAAACGTTCTTATTAGGATAGTAAAAGTGTATCCACATGAGAGGGTCAAAGTTGGGGCTGGTGTCCCTCTCGCACGTGTGACCAGTGTTAAAGAGATTACTATAGTAGTAGTGTTTTTACCTGTATGATAACTAAGTTAATAAACTTCTTAAATTATTTTTGTATTATATCGATGCAAGGATATTAATACCTTGTAGCGAATTGGTAAGTCATTATTATGAAGCCATAAAACCAAAGATTTGCGCAATTAAAAAAACCTTTAATTTCGGTATTAGTAGATTTGGTAGTAACTTTGAATATTGACTGGTATCCCCAAATAATGACAGTGATGACGTCATTCAAATAATTTTGACAGTGGCAATAAGTGCGAGAGGGACACCAGCCCCAACTTTACCCTCTCATGTGGACACACTTTTTGGCCTAACAACTCAATCTAGCTTAATAATATATAAATCTATGAGTCATACCGGACAACTGTCACTGTACATTTGTAATCCTTATGACAAGGGCATAACGTCTAGCGATGGTTAGCTAAGACAGAGTATTGCGGTTGCGGGGAGGAACGATGTTGAACCTTAGGTTACCTTCAATCAATACTAATACTGAAATACAGTTTTCGACCTTATTGCATTACATGTGTCTAATAACATTTTAAAATGGCTAGGGAATTAAATATCTTGACTGTACCTAAATTACTCACAGCATTAAATAAAATGTTATATACAACAAAAAAAAAACAATATTTTAAATAAAGGGGGTAAAAAGGTGGTAAAAGAAAAATAAAATAAAAATAAAAACCAAAAAAAGTTCATTTCGACTGCCGGGGATCGAACCCACGACATCAGGACCGTCCGTCATTTTACGTTACGCTATTACAACCTGAGCTATTTAAGCAATAGTAGTGGCGACGAAATATATTATTATACCATGATGTAATGAAAATGCGGTTGAACACATGAGTCACTTTTGAAATAATGCAGGAAATTACATCGTCAATGGTAGAGAGTTTGTAGGCAAGAAGAATATGAAAATACTTATTTCAGTACGTACGTATGTGGTTTTAGCGCTTCTTGGCGAGCATTTAAAGGTGGATTAATTTTTATTCTTCTTTATTATGATCCTAACGAAAAGTCTGTTTCAATTTTTTTGCTTATGTAATTTTTGCCGTGAATGTTATTCCGAGCTAGTAAAATATTGAACATCCGTCTTGTTTTTGGGGTGGTTTCAGTTTTCATAGTGTTTCAACACATAATGTATATACAAAACAACCATAACTTCACTTGTCCTTTTATTGCTTGTGTCATAACTGATTTAATTAGTCCGCTTTTTGCTACTACGAAGTATCATTCACAAAAATAGGTGGTTTCTTAATGTGTTATAAAGGTCATAAATTAAAGTAGTCGAATTTAAAACAAAAGTCCTGATTCCATTTTCGCCTGATTTTTAGTGAATTAAAATAATTTTTTTTTTTATTCTATTATATGTTTTTTGTCACAAATTTTGGTGGCTTAACTAAAAAAACTATTTCAAATTACCAAACTTAATTTTTGGTGACATAAAAAGTACTGTTATAGAATTAAGTTATTTTCCCAGTAGTAGCAAGACCGGATGGTTCCTAGGCTAACTAGTTGTGGGTGGGATTTACTAGCTTTTGATAGTAATTTTATGCACTTGGTCCAATCAGTTACTTTTTCTTTAATAAATTGTTTTTGTCCATTTTCATTTCCAATGACACCGCCCAAAAACCGGTGGTAGGTTACTATCTTCACGCCTAAATCTTCAAACAATCTTTTCGCCTCTTCGCTAGATTCATTTTTTATTATAATGTAGCTTTTTGAAGGTTCCGGAAAGTAACCATATTTTGGGCCTGAATATAGGTGTTTTTGGCGTAAATAATGTACAAATCGTCGCGAGTTATACACTCGTTGTCAAAATCCCCCTTACCTCCCGTGTTGTACAATGTACTATTGTATGGTTCTTTACGCACTACATCCGATCTCCGTCATCCGATTTCTTTCCGTCATTCTTCGGATCTAGTTCATAAACTATTTACGTATATCTTGAACACACTAAAGTATTGAAATAAAGTAAATTTTAAGGCTTAAGCGTCATGTATCAAAAAAAATCATCTTACCCTCAATACAAATGCATTGTTTTTGAGGAATCACAAAATGACAACAACAATGACAATGAATGATGAGTGAAGTGACAATTTCTCCGAAAATCTACCGAAGCCATTTTGATACTCAAGTAATCAGCAAAATTTGTATAATTTGCAATTATATCTTATTATAAATATATGTTATGGAATATTTACGTATAAAATAAAAATAAAAATGGAGGTGTCCCTTTCTCACAAATATATGTATATATATTTTTTTGTTGAAAAATTAAAAACGAAAATTTTACTATTTATAAGAAACATTATTAGACATTAGAAACTTCATTTTTTTTAATTAAACATCTATTTGACTTTTACAATGTGTATAAGTTACCTACTTTAAGAAATCGGTTCAGTAGTTTAGATAAAAAAAAAGTTTTTCCTTTTTTTTAATTTTCTCGTAAACTTGCAGCATTTAAGACCTGAAATTGAGTGAAAACCGGCCAAGAGCGTGTCGGGCCACGCTCAGTGTAGGGTTCCGTAGTTTTTCGTATTTTTCTCAAAAACTACTGAACCTATCAAGTTCAAAACAATTTTCCTAGAAAGTCTTTACAAAGTTCTACTTTGGTGATTTTTTTCATATTTTTAAACATATGGTTCAAAAGTTAGAGGGGGGGGGACGCACTTTTTTTTCCTTTAAGAGCGATTATTTCCGAAACTATTAATATTATCAAAAAATGATTTTAGTAAACCCTTATTCATTTTTAGGGTTCCGTACCTCAAAAGGAAAAAACGGAACCCTTATAGGATCACTTTGTTGTTTTTTAAATACCTATCCAACAATATATCACACGTTGGGGTTGGAATGAAAAAAAATATCAGCCCCCACTTTGCATGTAGGGGGGGTACCCTAATAAAACATTTTTTCCCATTTTTTATTTTTGCACTTTGTTGGCGTGATTGATATACATATTGGTACCAAATTTCAGCTTTCTAGTGCCTACGGTTACTGAGATTATCCGCGGACGGACGGACGGACGGACGGACGGACGGACGGACAGACAGACATGGCGAAACTATAAGGGTTCCTAGTTGACTACGGAACCCTAAAAACCATCTTACATCTGGGCTAATAAATTGGCAAAACGGCAATCAAATTGGCTTCTGGGGCCGATGCCCCATACAAACCCGGCTAGACCCTTTAATCTTTTTTTTTTGGCAATCTTTAGAAAACTCGTTTTCACCGTCGCACTTCTTGACACTTTCTAATAATTTGTTAAACCATTACAGAAAATGCTATAGGTACCTAATCCATACTATATTATTATAAATGGGAAAGTGTGTGTGTCTGTTTGTTTGTCCGTCTTTCACGGCAAAACGGAGCGACAAATTGACGTGATTTTTTAAGTGGAGATAGTTGAAGGGATGGAGAGTGACATAGGCTACTTTTTGTCTCTTTCTAACGCGAGCGAAGCCGCGGACAAAAGCTAGTGTTATATATTTGTAAAGTACCCCTTAACAAAGCCCTTTCATTTGACATGATGGTATTATTAAAAGCTCGCTCGCAATAATAGTGCCGCGCACGTGAAAGCCCTCTAAACAAACAACGCACTGCTTTGTGCGACACTTGCATTGTTTGTTCATTAAAGTCCCGGACGGCGGGCCACGCTTGCCAACCATATTATGCGATCGAAATAGTACATTACGATACAAGTGCGTAAAAAAGGAAGTTCGAAACGAGTGGCGATAAATTAAAACACGACCGAAGAGAGTGTTTTAAATTGACACGAGTTACGAATTTCCTTTTCGCACGTGTATCGTACGACGTTTTTCAGTACAGATGAGCCTCCGAAGTTTCGACCTGGCATATAATGAACCACTTCTCGCACTAGTGCGTAAAAAAAACACCATCTGTACTGAAAATAATAGTATATATTCCAGTAGACGGGGATTAGTTACGCATGTAATGTAACGGATCCAATCATGGACAGTTTAAGATATAATTTTTAAGAAAAAAAAACCGCCACCTTTGGGGTTCTGTTGAAAGCTACTTGCGAATGTTGGATTATGTAGAAATGTGTAGGTATTTTTTAAAGCTGCATTTAATACTTTAATTATTTGATGGCAACACATTTGTCATTTGATATTTGCCAGTCGCTTTTCGATGAAGGAAACCGGACTAATCCTAATAAGGTCTAGTTACCCTCCGGGTTGGAAGGTCAGATGGCAGTCGCTTTCGTAAAACTAGTGCCTACGCCAAATCTTGGGATTAGTTGTCAAAGCGGACCCCAGGCTCCCATGAGCTGTGGCAAATGCCGGGATAACGCAAGGAGGATGATGATGATTTGATGGCAACACAAATGAATAAACGTATACCGTTAAGGTTTCAGGAGTTTAATCAATTCCTCATGAATCCGATTCACAGATTAATAATAAGTTACTAACGTAACAGATACTTCACTTGTAGTGTGACAGGCCACACTCACACTACAACTCCTGACCATACTATATAAGTTGCCGCTAATTGTAATTCAACACACAATAAACCTATATCTCATACAAGTGAGTTGTCCTTTAGTCCCCACATCACATGGCGACCCTGCCAGTGCGGCATCGCGCTGCACTGGCGGCGCGCCGCGCCAGCGATGGAAAAAGTCATATAGGAATTTAATGGACAAATGTGCGAAACATAAATCAAAAGTGATATTGACAATGTGACAGTGCTGCATAGTGGACAGTTGATTTAACTATGTATTCTTATAAAGTACGTCGGACTGATAATAAGCACTCGGTGAACTACTTGTGTTACTTTGATAAAAAAAAGGAAGTCGGAAAAGTGAAATACATAAAAATGGACTTATGCAACATCGGTAAAGGAAAAAGGCGGAAAGCGTAAGGATGGTTTGGAGCAGGGAGTAGTTCGTGTCCTTTGTCGAGAAACTCGAGAATGGCGTCTACGGGTCCAGGAGCAGCTGTTGCTGCTGCAGCAGTGTTTACAAGAGTTTTGAACTTCCCCGCAAACGACAAATACCTACGCTTTTATTTACCTAAACTTTCTAGCGGTCAAGAAAAATGAACTTAACGGCTTTGACTCAACGGAGCGTTTCAAGCGCACAACGCGCGACGACTGCGGCCGGTGTGATAATACGTTAGGGTCGCCGCGCCGGTCGGTCGGTCCAATGAAATAAAATGCAAAAATATTTTATGATTTGCTTTTATAAAATGGTCATTTACTTTTTTACCTTCCCTAAACTTTAGGCAGGTAGGTATACTTCACCTATGGCATGCGCCATGGCAATGTAATGTGTACCTATTTTAAGTACAGTCACATGCATAGGTAAATATTTATAAATAGAATCTGTTCGGAAAGTCAAGAGTCGTGAAATGTATGGGGTCCAATATTTTCCACGACTCTTGGCTTTCCGAACAGTTTCTAGCATAGGTAAATATATAGATCCTTAATTATAAAATTAACTTATTGCAATTTGCAAAGTAAAAATCAGAATAATCTGCAACATACCTATCCTAATCATAGGTATTCTTTGTACTTATTTATGTGTAGGCTTGGAAGTGATATGCAGATTGTTTATTCAGTTACTTTTTACGTACAAGTACAATTATTTTTATTCAAATTAATGAGTACCTATTTGTCTACAATCTACATATACGTGAACGTACTTTGTATTCATATCAATGCAAGCTCGGTCTACCCCGCAAGGGATATAGGCGCGATTATATGTAGTATGTATGTTTTCACTAATATCCACCGTTACCTATATTATAAAACAGAAACAAAAAAGATCCCTAGTACTAATAGTACATTACGATACAAGTGCGTAAAAAGGAAGTTTGAAACGAGTGGCGATAAATCTCCCTTCGGTCGTGTTTTAAATCGACACGAGTTACGAATTTCCTTTTCGCACGTGTATCGTACGACGTTTTTCAGTACAGATGAGCCTCCGAAGTTTCGACCTGGCATATAATGGACCTCTTCTCGCACTAGTGCGTAAAAAAAACACCATCTGTACTGAAAAATAAATTACTACGTAATACTCAGAAAAGCAATACGCGCCGCGCGACTACACAGGCGGGCGTTTCGCGGCCCTCCGCCACTTGTTACGTCGGCGGATCGGCTAGCGTGTAGGTACTTAACGAGCGACTGCGAGCGATTGACGGGGGCCTGTCCGATTACAATAAATCGCAGCTTGACAAAATTTGACTTGAAAACTCAATATTCTTAACAAACATAACTAAATAAATGTCACTGTTCTGAACTTAAATGCATGCTATAAAAATAGCAAAGTCACTATAAGTGTGCCGTTCAGATTTGAGGAGTTCCGTTCTGACCATCATCAGGAGTTTCACTGCACCAAATGTCACTGTTCTGGACGTAAGTGCATGCTGTTCTTATAAAAATACCAAAGTCACTATAAGTGTGCCGTTAAGATTTGAGGACTTCGGTTCTGACCATCATCAGCAGTTCCACTGCACCAAATATCACTGTTCTAGACGTAAGTGCATGCTGTTCTTATAAAAATACCAAAGTCACTTTAAGCGTGCCGTTCTGATATGAGGAGTTCCGTTCTGACAATCATCAGCAGTTCCACTGCACCAAATGTCACTGTTCCGTACGTAAATGCATGCTGTTCCTTAAAAAACACAAAAATCACCATATGTGTGCCTTTCAGATTTGAGGAGTTCCCTCGATTTCTCCAGGATCCCAACATCAGAACTGGGTTCTGAGAAAAATGGGACCAATCTGTATGCATATACATTCAATCAAAAAAAAATTTAAAATCGGTCCAGTAACGACGGAGATATCGTGGAACAAACATTAAAAAAAATAAAAAAAAACATACAGACGAATTGAGAACCGTCCTTCTTTGAGAGATTTGAGGCGGCGGTTAAAAATTTTGCCTATTTTTGATATTTCACTGATACATGCAAAAATTCTACCGCTAAGCGTGTTAAAACTTGAATGTCCTATTCTTCTTTTACATTTCAAGCGTATTGCAGAATAGATACTGCTATTGGTTTCCTCATAGTTAACAAATTAAAACTAGGTGTTTTTCTCCAGTCATGGACGTCAGTTCTCCAGTAATGGATCCGGGGCATTATGGACAGTGAAATAAATTTAAAATTTTACTTTTAAAGCCAACTGATACGCAATAAGTCAATTTTATATACCTTAAATAAAATTAGTTTGTGTTATTTTAACATAGGATTGTTTCCTGTAAATTTTGGTTTTGTAAATTGTTCCTTGTCCATCATAAGAGGTACGCAGTTTTCCGGTTCTAGTTATGGACACTCGCAAAATAACACTATTTCTTTATATCTTTGGAGTAACAAACCAGTTTGTTTTATACCTTATCTAATGATTAATGCAGTAAGGTAAACTCATTCAAGTTTCCACCGAGTGATATTTTTTTATTATTTTATACATTAACTCAACTCTCTTAGCAACATTACTAAGAATTCGTCCTGATATTTTTTAGGGTTCCGTACCTCAAAGAGGAAAAACGGAACCCTTATAGGATCACTCGTGTGTATGTCTGTCCCTCTGTCACAGCCGATTTCTCCAAAAGTACTGGACCGATTTACTTGAAATTTGGCACACATATGTAAACCTGTGACCCAAAGACGGACATATAATTTAATTAAATAAAATTTAATCATAGGAGCCACTTTTGAGGGGGTAAAATAAACTATATTGTGTTACATATCAAATGAAAGAGCATTTTATAAGCATCTGAAATATATTTTGTTTATATTTTTTATTTTGGTACTTAGAAGTAATTTAAGAAAATAAGCAAAAAATGACCATGCCCCCCCCCCCTTATCTACGAAACTACTTAGCTTAAAATTTTCAAGAAAATACACGAGATAGCCCTCTACCTGTAGATTACAGGAAAACCAATAGCAGTATCTATTCTGCAATACGCTTGAAATGTAAAAGAAGAATAGGACATTCAAGTTTTAACACGCTTAGCGGTAGAATTTTTGCATGTATCAGTGAAATATCAAGAATAGGCAAAATTTTTAACCGCCGCCTCAAATCTCTCAAAGAAGGACGGTTTTCAATCCGTCTGTATGTTTTTTTTATTTTTTTTAATGTTTGTTCCACGATATCTCCGTCGTTACTGGACCGATTTTAATTTTTTTTTTATTGAATGTATATGCATTGTTTGTTCATTAAAGTCCCGGACGGCGGGCCACGCTTGCCAACCATATTATGCGATCGAAAATAATAGTATATATTCCAGTAGACGGGGATTAGTTACGCATGTAATGTAACGGATCCAATCATGGACAGTTTAAGATATAATTTTTAAGAAAAAAAAACCGCCACCTTTGGGGTTCTGTTGAAAGCTACTTGCGAATGTTGGATTATGTAGAAATGTGTAGGTATTTTTTAAAGCTGCATTTAATACTTTAATTATTTGATGGCAACACATTTGTCATTTGATATTTGCCAGTCGCTTTTCGATGAAGGAAACCGGACTAATCCTAATAAGGTCTAGTTACCCTCCGGGTTGGAAGGTCAGATGGCAGTCGCTTTCGTAAAACTAGTGCCTACGCCAAATCTTGGGATTAGTTGTCAAAGCGGACCCCAGGCTCCCATGAGCTGTGGCAAATGCCGGGATAACGCAAGGAGGATGATGATGATTTGATGGCAACACAAATGAATAAACGTATACCGTTAAGGTTTCAGGAGTTTAATCAATTCCTCATGAATCCGATTCACAGATTAATAATAAGTTACTAACGTAACAGATACTTCACTTTCCCGCAAACGACAAATACCTACGCTTTTATTTACCTAAACTTTCTAGCGGTCAAGAAAAATGAACTTAACGGCTTTGACTCAACGGAGCGTTTCAAGCGCACTACGCGCGACGACTGCGGCCGGTGTGATAATACGTTAGGGTCGCCGCGCCGGTCGGTCGGTCCAATGAAATAAAATGCAAAAATATTTTATGATTTGCTTTTATAAAATGGTCATTTACTTTTTTACCTTCCCTAAACTTTAGGCAGGTAGGTATACATCACCTATGGCATGCGCCACGGCAATGTAATGTGTACCTATTTTAAGTACAGTCACATGCATAGGTAAATATTTATAAATAGAATCTGTTCGGAAAGTCAAGAGTCGTGAAATGTATGGGGTCCAATATTTTCCACGACTCTTGGCTTTCCGAACAGTTTCTAGCATAGGTAAATATATAGATCCTTAATTATAAAATTAACTTATTGCAATTTGCAAAGTAAAAATCAGAATAATCTGCAACATACCTATCCTAATCATAGGTATTCTTTGTACTTATTTATGTGTAGGCTTGGAAGTGATATGCAGATTGTTTATTCAGTTACTTTTTACGTACAAGTACAATTATTTTTATTCAAATTAATGAGTACCTATTTGTCTACAATCTACATATACGTGAACGTACTTTGTATTCATATCAATGCAAGCTCGGTCTACCCCGCAAGGGATATAGGCGCGATTATATGTAGTATGTATGTTTTCACTAATATCCACCGTTACCTATATTATAAAACAGAAACAAAAAAGATCCCTAGTACTAATAGTACATTACGATACAAGTGCGTAAAAAAGGAAGTTTGAAACGAGTGGCGATAAATCTCCCTTCGGTCGTGTTTTAAATCGACACGAGTTACGAATTTCCTTTTCGCACGTGTATCGTACGACGTTTTTCAGTACAGATGAGCCTCCGAAGTTTCGACCTGGCATATAATGGACCTCTTCTCGCACTAGTGCGTAAAAAAAACACCATCTGTACTGAAAAATAAATTACTACGTAATACTCAGAAAAGCAATACGCGCCGCGCGACTACACAGGCGGGCGTTTCGCGGCCCTCCGCCACTTGTTACGCCGGCGGATCGGCTAGCGTGTAGGTACTTAACGAGCGACTGCGAGCGATTGACGGGGGCCTGTCCGATTACAATAAATCGCAGCTTGACAAAATTTGACTTGAAAACTCAATATTCTTAACAAACATAACTAAATAAATGTCACTGTTCTGAACTTAAATGCATGCTATAAAAATAGCAAAGTCACTATAAGTGTGCCGTTCAGATTTGAGGAGTTCCGTTCTGACCATCATCAGGAGTTTCACTGCACCAAATGTCACTGTTCTGGACGTAAGTGCATGCTGTTCTTATAAAAATACCAAAGTCACTATAAGTGTGCCGTTAAGATTTGAGGACTTCGGTTCTGACCATCATCAGCAGTTCCACTGCACCAAATATCACTGTTCTAGACGTAAGTGCATGCTGTTCTTATAAAAATACCAAAGTCACTTTAAGCGTGCCATTCTGATATGAGGAGTTCCGTTCTGACAATCATCAGCAGTTCCACTGCACCAAATGTCACTGTTCCGTACGTAAATGCATGCTGTTCCTTAAAAAACACAAAAATCACCATATGTGTGCCTTTCAGATTTGAGGAGTTCCCTCGATTTCTCCAGGATCCCAACATCAGAACTGGGTTCTGAGAAACATGGGACCAATCTGTATGCATATACATTCAATCAAAAAAAAATTTAAAATCGGTCCAGTAACGACGGAGATATCGTGGAACAAACATTAAAAAAAATAAAAAAAAACATACAGACGAATTGAGAACCGTCCTTCTTTGAGAGATTTGAGGCGGCGGTTAAAAATTTTGCCTATTTTTGATATTTCACTGATACATGCAAAAATTCTACCGCTAAGCGTGTTAAAACTTGAATGTCCTATTCTTCTTTTACATTTCAAGCGTATTGCAGAATAGATACTGCTATTGGTTTCCTCATAGTTAACAAATTAAAACTAGGTGTTTTTCTCCAGTCATGGACGTCAGTTCTCCAGTAATGGATCCGGGGCATTATGGACAGTGAAATAAATTTAAAATTTTACTTTTAAAGCCAACTGATACGCAATAAGTCAATTTTATATACCTTAAATAAAATTAGTTTGTGTTATTTTAACATAGGATTGTTTCCTGTAAATTTTGGTTTTGTAAATTGTTCCTTGTCCATCATAAGAGGTACGCAGTTTTCCGGTTCTAGTTATGGACACTCGCAAAATAACACTATTTCTTTATATCTTTGGAGTAACAAACCAGTTTGTTTTATACCTTATCTAATGATTAATGCAGTAAGGTAAACTCATTCAAGTTTCCACCGAGTGATATTTTTTTATTATTTTATACATTAACTCAACTCTCTTAGCAACATTACTAAGAATTCGTCCTGATATTTTTTAGGGTTCCGTACCTCAAAGAGGAAAAACGGAACCCTTATAGGATCACTCGTGTGTATGTCTGTCCCTCTGTCACAGCCGATTTCTCCAAAAGTACTGGACCGATTTACTTGAAATTTGGCACACATATGTACACCTGTGACCCAAAGACGGACATATAATTTAATTAAATAAAATTTAATCATAGGAGCCACTTTTGAGGGGGTAAAATAAACTATATTGTGTTACATATCAAATGAAAGAGCATTTTATAAGCATCTGAAATATATTTTGTTTATATTTTTTATTTTGGTACTTAGAAGTAATTTAAGAAAATAAGCAAAAAATGACCATGCCCCCCCCCCCCCATTATCTACGAAACTACTTAGCTTAAAATTTTCAAGAAAATACACGAGATAGCCCTCTACCTGTAGATTACAGGAAAACCAATAGCAGTATCTATTCTGCAATACGCTTGAAATGTAAAAGAAGAATAGGACATTCAAGTTTTAACACGCTTAGCGGTAGAATTTTTGCATGTATCAGTGAAATATCAAGAATAGGCAAAATTTTTAACCGCCGCCTCAAATCTCTCAAAGAAGGACGGTTCTCAATCCGTCTGTATGTTTTTTTTTATTTTTTTTAATGTTTGTTCCACGATATCTCCGTCGTTACTGGACCGATTTTAATTTTTTTTTTTATTGAATGTATATGCATTGTTTGTTCATTAAAGTCCCGGACGGCGGGCCACGCTTGCCAACCATATTATGCGATCGAAAATAATAGTATATATTCCAGTAGACGGGGATTAGTTACGCATGTAATGTAACGGATCCAATGATGGACAGTTTAAGATATAATTTTTAAGAAAAAAAAACCGCCACCTTTGGGGTTCTGTTGAAAGCTACTTGCGAATGTTGGATTATGTAGAAATGTGTAGGTATTTTTTAAAGCTGCATTTAATACTTTAATTATTTGATGGCAACACATTTGTCATTTGATATTTGCCAGTCGCTTTTCGATGAAGGAAACCGGACTAATCCTAATAAGGTCTAGTTACCCTCCGGGTTGGAAGGTCAGATGGCAGTCGCTTTCGTAAAACTAGTGCCTACGCCAAATCTTGGGATTAGTTGTCAAAGCGGAACCCAGGCTCCCATGAGCTGTGGCAAATGCCGGGATAACGCAAGGAGGATGATGATGATTTGATGGCAACACAAATGAATAAACGTATACCGTTAAGGTTTCAGGAGTTTAATCAATTCCTCATGAATCCGATTCACAGATTAATAATAAGTTACTAACGTAACAGATACTTCACTTTCCCGCAAACGACAAATACCTACGCTTTTATTTACCTAAACTTTCTAGCGGTCAAGAAAAATGAACTTAACGGCTTTGACTCAACGGAGCGTTTCAAGCGCACTACGCGCGACGACTGCGGCCGGTGTGATAATACGTTAGGGTCGCCGCGCCGGTCGGTCGGTCCAATGAAATAAAATGCAAAAATATTTTATGATTTGCTTTTATAAAATGGTCATTTACTTTTTTACCTTCCCTAAACTTTAGGCAGGTAGGTATACATCACCTATGGCATGCGCCACGGCAATGTAATGTGTACCTATTTTAAGTACAGTCACATGCATAGGTAAATATTTATAAATAGAATCTGTTCGGAAAGTCAAGAGTCGTGAAATGTATGGGGTCCAATATTTTCCACGACTCTTGGCTTTCCGAACAGTTTCTAGCATAGGTAAATATATAGATCCTTAATTATAAAATTAACTTATTGCAATTTGCAAAGTAAAAATCAGAATAATCTGCAACATACCTATCCTAATCATAGGTATTCTTTGTACTTATTTATGTGTAGGCTTGGAAGTGATATGCAGATTGTTTATTCAGTTACTTTTTACGTACAAGTACAATTATTTTTATTCAAATTAATGAGTACCTATTTGTCTACAATCTACATATACGTGAACGTACTTTGTATTCATATCAATGCAAGCTCGGTCTACCCCGCAAGGGATATAGGCGCGATTATATGTAGTATGTATGTTTTCACTAATATCCACCGTTACCTATATTATAAAACAGAAACAAAAAAGATCCCTAGTACTAATAGTACATTACGATACAAGTGCGTAAAAAAGGAAGTTTGAAACGAGTGGCGATAAATCTCCCTTCGGTCGTGTTTTAAATCGACACGAGTTACGAATTTCCTTTTCGCACGTGTATCGTACGACGTTTTTCAGTACAGATGAGCCTCCGAAGTTTCGACCTGGCATATAATGGACCTCTTCTCGCACTAGTGCGTAAAAAAAACACCATCTGTACTGAAAAATAAATTACTACGTAATACTCAGAAAAGCAATACGCGCCGCGCGACTACACAGGCGGGCGTTTCGCGGCCCTCCGCCACTTGTTACGCCGGCGGAACGGCTAGCGTGTAGGTACTTAACGAGCGACTGCGAGCGATTGACGGGGGCCTGTCCGATTACAATAAATCGCAGCTTGACAAAATTTGACTTGAAAACTCAATATTCTTAACAAACATAACTAAATAAATGTCACTGTTCTGAACTTAAATGCATGCTATAAAAATAGCAAAGTCACTGTAAGTGTGCCGTTCAGATTTAAGGAGTTCCGTTCTGACCATCATCAGGAGTTTCACTGCACCAAATGTCACTGTTCTGGACGTAAGTGCATGCTGTTCTTATAAAAATACCAAAGTCACTATAAGTGTGCCGTTAAGATTTGAGGACTTCGGTTCTGACCATCATCAGCAGTTCCACTGCACCAAATATCACTGTTCTAGACGTAAGTGCATGCTGTTCTTATAAAAATACCAAAGTCACTTTAAGCGTGCCGTTCTGATATGAGGAGTTCCGTTCTGACAATCATCAGCAGTTCCACTGCACCAAATGTCACTGTTCCGTACGTAAATGCATGCTGTTCCTTAAAAAACACAAAAATCACCATATGTGTGCCTTTCAGATTTGAGGAGTTCCCTAGATTTCTCCAGGATCCCAACATCAGAACTGGGTTCTGAGAAAAATGGGACCAATCTGTATGCATATACATTCAATCAAAAAAAAATTTAAAATCGGTCCAGTAACGACGGAGATATCGTGGAACAAACATTAAAAAAAATAAAAAAAAACATACAGACGAATTGAGAACCGTCCTTCTTTGAGAGATTTGAGGCGGCGGTTAAAAATTTTGCCTATTTTTGATATTTCACTGATACATGCAAAAATTCTACCGCTAAGCGTGTTAAAACTTGAATGTCCTATTCTTCTTTTACATTTCAAGCGTATTGCAGAATAGATACTGCTATTGGTTTCCTCATAGTTAACAAATTAAAACTAGGTGTTTTTCTCCAGTCATGGACGTCAGTTCTCCAGTAATGGATCCGGGGCATTATGGACAGTGAAATAAATTTAAAATTTTACTTTTAAAGCCAACTGATACGCAATAAGTCAATTTTATATACCTTAAATAAAATTAGTTTGTGTTATTTTAACATAGGATTGTTTCCTGTAAATTTTGGTTTTGTAAATTGTTCCTTGTCCATCATAAGAGGTACGCAGTTTTCCGGTTCTAGTTATGGACACTCGCAAAATAACACTATTTCTTTATATCTTTGGAGTAACAAACCGCTTTGTTTTATACCTTATCTAATGATTAATGCAGTAAGGTAAACTCATTCAAGTTTCCACCGAGTGATATTTTTTTATTATTTTATACATTAACTCAACTCTCTTAGCAACATTACTAAGAATTCGTCCTGATATTTTTTAGGGTTCCGTACCTCAAAGAGGAAACACGGAACCCTTATAGGATCACTCGTGTGTATGTCTGTCCCTCTGTCACAGCCGATTTCTCCAAAAGTACTGGACCGATTTACTTGAAATTTGGCACACATATGTAAACCTGTGACCCAAAGACGGACATATAATTTAATTAAATAAAATTTAATCATAGGAGCCACTTTTGAGGGGGTAAAATAAACTATATTGTGTTACATATCAAATGAAAGAGCATTTTATAAGCATCTGAAATATATTTTGTTTATATTTTTTATTTTGGTACTTAGAAGTAATTTAAGAAAATAAGCAAAAAATGACCATGCCCCCCCCCTTATCTACGAAACTACTTAGCTTAAAATTTTCAAGAAAATACACGAGATAGCCCTCTACCTGTAGATTACAGGAAAACCAATAGCAGTATCTATTCTGCAATACGCTTGAAATGTAAAAGAAGAATAGGACATTCAAGTTTTAACACGCTTAGCGGTAGAATTTTTGCATGTATCAGTGAAATATATATAGGCAAAATTTTTAACCGCCGCCTCAAATCTCTCAAAGAAGGACGGTTCTCAATCCGTCTGTATGTTTTTTTTATTTTTTTTAATGTTTGTTCCACGATATCTCCGTCGTTACTGGACCGATTTTAATTTTTTTTTTTTATTGTATGTATATGCATACAGGTTGGTCCCATTTTTCTCAGAACTCAGTTCTGATAATGGGATCCTGGAGAAATTGAGGGAACTCCTCAAATCTGAAAGGCACACATATGGTGATTTTTGTGTTTTTTAAGGAACAGCATGCATTTACGTACGGAACAGTGACATTTGGTGCAGTGGAACTGCTGATGATGGTCAGAACGGAACTCCTCATATCTGAACGGCACGCTTAAAGTGACTTTGGTATTTTTATAAGAACAGCATGCACTTACGTCTAGAACAGTGATATTTGGTGCAGTGGAACTGCTGATGATGGTCAGAACCGAACTCCTCAAATGTTAACGGCGCACTTATAGTGACTTTGGTATTTTTATAAGAACAGCATGCACTTACGTCCAGAACAGTGACATTTGGTGCAGTGGAACTGCTGATGAAGATCAGAACGGAACTCCTTAAATCTGAACGGCACACTTATAGTGACTTTGGTACTTTTATAGCATTTTGTATGGAAATGTCGAAATCCGACTCAAACTTGATCAGTTTTCATAGAAAGTTGTACAGAATACAGAATACAGAATTTATTGATAAAATAAAAGTACATTTTACAAGTCAAAAATAATATACAAAATTTACAATAATTTACACAATTAAAATTTAAATATCATTAATATAACACAATTATTTGCTCTTTTTTTTTTAGTGCAATTTTGGGTCAACGATCTTTGGTTGTTATTATACACATAAATTCTTCAATCGAGTAGCAAGCATGTCTAATGAGTAATAATTTAAGGTCTTTTTTAAAAATTGAGTCACTTTTCGAGTCCTTTAATTTAGACGGAAGTGAATTATAAAGCCTTGGTCCGATTACAGTTTACACCAAGTGACCGTCGCGATTTAGCAAGCCGGCGCATCGGAACAAGTAGTAGGGGAGATCTGCGGGGAGGCAGGTCGTGAGTATGTCGTGTTTTATTATAGTTTTGAAGGAGGTTTCTTGTTTTTAACCACCAACGCAAAAACGACGGAGTGTTATAATAATAATAGGTTTGACGCTTGACATGTCTGTCTGTGGCATCATAGCTCCCGAACGAATCAAACGATTTTGATTTAGTTTTAAATGTTTGAGGTGAATTCGTCGAGAGTTTTTTTTGTACCACGTAGGTGGCAAACAGACATACGGTCCGCCTCATGGAAAGCGTTTACTGTAACCTATGGACGCCTACCACTCAAGGGGTGGCACATGTGCGTTGCCGACTCATTAGAAACTTGTACAACCCTGTACTTATTTCTAAGGAGGGTCCGGGGTGCCGACGACTCAAAGGACAATAGACAGTACTAATTAGTTCCGTAGGTCCTCCCGTCGTCAGCACACCGCACCCTCATTGAGCTCTGGCAGCCTTACGCCGTGGCTTGCGTGGGCGACGGTTGCGCGATGGTCGCGCGACGGCGATGCGACGCAAACGAAATCAAACCTTATCGATATGGAAGTAGACGATGCGATGAGACGCGACGGCGACGGTCGCGCGACGGTCATGCGACCGTCGCCCACGCAAGACCCGGCGTTACTCACCGGCAGGAACACAACACTATGAGTAGGGTCTAGTTAAGTGCTATTTGACTGCGTTCTTTTGTAAAGCGGAGGTACTTCCCCAGTTAGACTCTGATCTACCTTAGTCCGTTTTCATATTATCCGATCCGATATCGGATGTCGGAAGGATTTCAAAGGAAAAAAATCAAAGATGGCGTCGTGAATATATGGGATATCAGTCCGACATCCGATATCGGATCGGATAATGTAAAAACGAACTTAGAGTATAATTCAATTTAGTATGGTATAGAGTTATCAGTCAAGATATTCAAATGCAGCACCATCTATTATTAGTTTCGACAACTTTTCATGTGACTTTTCATGCCTAAAGGTTCGCACAAGTCACAAGTCGCGTAAATTACTTAGTAAATTTTGCCGAGAGATGGCGTTAAATACAATAATGCTCATTAGAGTACATATACTTCTAGCACACCTCGCTGGACACTGGCGATCAAATTTAATATATTGAAAGAGGCGCATTCCTAGCACACAGTCTTAGCTCGTGTAGGTGAACGCGTACTATGCTTGTATGTTGTCTTGTTGACTGTTCGTGTTTTTGACAGGCGGTAACTGTGAGGTAACCGAGAAGGGGTGGGCGGCATTTTCAGCGGGGAGCGGGGGTAGCCATACTGTACGATAGTGCTCTTCAAGTCTTATATGAGTATACCAATTGTGGTAGGGGATAGTGGAAAAATCAGATCAGATCCCTCAGAGGCAACTATGGGCGTAGCGCAAGGATTGTCAGTATCTAACATACTTATATATATTTCTGGCCTAGGCTTGCAATGTTTTATGAAATTACTGGAGTTGAGCGCCGCCTGCAACATGATATAGTTGAATTTGAAGCGTATTTTAACCGAACGTAATGACAATTCATACAATATTTGGTAAAAGTCAGTTTAATTCCACAGGCCTAATAGTATATTGTGCAACAAGAGAGGTAAGGGGGATACAAAATCCTTACCTCCTGAGTTACACACAATGTTTTTCATCACATTTGAGAGGAAAACACAGAGGAAAGAAATCATAAGGCAAAACCTTCAGTGGATGGCGGCGCCGCTGCGACCAGTAGTCTATCTTCACCTATATCGGATTCTTCATATAAGTAAATCCATTGTTCTTGATTACAAACGCTTTTTGAGCACAAACACTTAAATACTGCATATAAATTAAATGCAATGTTTAAAGAAGCATACCTACAATTGAACTCATTTTACGTGTGCGTCAAAATATTTTGTCAACATTTTCTGATTTTAAAGTCTCTTTTGTACTGCCCTTTGCTATGGGAACGCAGTCAAGCGCGAATCGAGATGGCCGTCACAATTTCCTGTCAGATTGTAAATTATAAATCCCTAGGGAATAAAATAGTACATTATTCTTCAGTACACGTAGATGCAATGAGACCTTTAAACAATAAATGTTATGAAAAAACTATTTCGTGCGTTTTGGCTACTTTTTGGCTTTAACAAGCCTTCTTAAGGTGGCTCGCCTAGGTTACCCGAAGCTCAGGCTGCGTTAGATGGCGTTAATCTGCAAATTACCAGTCTTATTTTTTTTGTGGAGTCGTACAGGCATTTATATACTTTCAATTATGCTTCGCGAACATTTAATATTAAAATTGACGTATTACAACAAACATTCAACTTCTCATTGTAACGTTAATCCCCTTAATGTAGATAAATTTACTATTTTACACTATTTTTAAGTACCACTCACACATACAAACAGTGTTTTTGTATTCCTTCTAGTCGATAATTTCACACGGCGACAGCTTGTATAAATAGCCTTGCGGTAAATACGTGCCATCGCATGATTTGCATGGAAGTACTGGGTTCGAATCCAGGACTTATTATCTTTTTTTTTTTAATACTACGTCGGTGGCAAACAAGCATATGGTCCGCCTGATGGAAAGCGGTCACCGTAACCTATGGACGCCTGCAACTCAAAGAGTGTCGCATGCGCGTTGCTGCCCCATTAGAAACTTGTACACTCCCCTTTGCTGCGTGTGCACAGCAAAAAGGAGTGTACAAGTTCAAAGGAGGGTTTGGGTTGCCGACGACTCAAAGGACAATAGACGGAACAAATTAGTTCCGTAAGTCCTCCCGTCGTCAGCACCCCGCACCCTCGTTGAGCTCTGGCAGCCTTACTCACCGGCAGGAACACAACACTATGAGACACTATTTTTTGTTTTATTATTATACACAAATGTATATGTACTCGTACAGTAGTTACTGAGCGTTTTCCACAAAAAAGATAAAAAACCTATTCTCTTACATGGTAATAATTTTTGGGTTCGTCGAACTCAGAATTTCTAACATAATTATCCTAATCTGATATTTTAAAAAATTCCAAAAAGTATAGATAAATTTTAGTTTCTAAACTACGATTCGAATGATTTTTTTTTCTAATTGTTTATTTTCGATGGAGCAAGGGTATTCAAATCGCTTTTGAAATCTTAAATTAGTAAATGAAAATGCAATAGTTAACTGAGTAACGTAATGCTTTAAAAACTCAAGTGGACTTTTTTTAATTTGGATAAAATATTATATTTAGCGAGGGTATTAAAAGTTGTGTTTTATATCTCAACTTAATAAATAGAAAATCAAAATGACAATAAAAAAATTAATATGTTCTCTAAGATAAAATTGATACCTTCGGCTCTCCATTATTGCTCGGTCAATAAAAAATACGAAATTTATATCCAAAAAAATACAAAAAGTTTATAGAATCCTGGGAATCGAACGCACCTTCACGGCGTGACAGACGACTGTACACCAACGACGCCATTACATAACACGCTGTTACCGACGAAATTGGGCTATACATATACAATTATTTAAATATAAATAATAATGTCAAATCCATACTAATATTACAAATGGGAAAGGGTGTGTGTCTGTTTGTTTGTCCGTCTTTCACGGCAAAACCGGAGCGACGAATTGACGTGATTATTTAAGGGGATTTAGTTGAAGGGATGGAGAGTGACATAGGCTACATTTGGTCTCTTTCTTACGCGAGCGAAGCCGCGGTCAAAAGCTAGTTTATTATAAATGGGAAAAGCTGGTTACTCTATAATCTGAACTTCTGAAGTGGAAGAATTCGTTGTTTCACCAAAGATAATGTGTGTTTGTTTGTTTGTCCGTCTTTCACGGCCAAACGGAGCGACGGATTGACATGTTTTTTAAGTGGAGATAGTTGAAGGGATGGAGAGTGACATATGCTACTTTTGTCTCTTTCTAACGCAAGCGAAGCCGCGGGCAAAAGCTAGTACAGCACGGGTAGCATGGTCGCGCGATAGACGATAAAATATCAGGCCGTCCCTGTCGCACTATTAGTAAGTGCGATTATAGGGACGGTCAGATGTTTTATCATTTATCGCGCGACCATAATTGCCTGCCTGGACCAGATTATATTGATGATAATTTGATGATAATTATTATTTGTAACCATTTAGTTAATATTGTCTTCAGTTACCGCGATAGTTACTCATGAAATAAAAACTATGAAAACGGATTAAATCGCGTATAATGAGTTTAAAATTCATCCCGATGTTTCGAACACTTTACAGCGTTCGTGGTCAACGGGTGACTGAGGAAAAATTACAATGTGCAAAAGCTACCCATATTCTTGCTATTATATTCTTGTATAGGTATAACCATTTAATTGTTGAAAAAAAACATTCACACAACAATAACATAGGTCAACCAGCTCAGTAAATGCAATACATTACTAATACTATGCCCACACTATGACCTATGTATAATGTATTATACCAGACGTGTAATATTTTATTTTATCAACAAAGGCATAATAAAGGATTGTATTGTATTTTTGTATGAAAATAAAAAATAGGAAAGCAATATAGTAATAGTCAAATATTCCATTTAAAAAATATAAAAAAAAAATGCAAAAAAAGTTCAAATGATTCAAAAAAACTGCGGGTTGGAACTCAAGATATTCTGCTTCATAATCGGTGCATTTGACCAAGACGCCATTTCGATTTACATTAGCAGTGCCGAAATATACGATATGTATCTTTATGATTAAACGACAACAAAGATATATGGGCATATTTTTGTACAACAATATTAACAAAACTCTAAATATTTACCCCCTATGCACATATGAGTGCAAGAAAAAACTTAAGTCCTGGTTGTTGTCATTAGATTATGAACAAACCGAGAGTATCTTACCTTAATAGATGCACACGTATATACACACACACACACACACACACACACACACACACACACACACACACACACATTCATTTAAAAATTTTTGCTCTGTATTAATCTTAAATATTGGCACTGTTTTTACAATTTTAAAACAAGCCTAAAAAATTAAAAATTAAAATTAATTTAGTGAATAAAGAATAAATGTAAAATGTAAACTATATCACTAATACAAAGTAAATTGTATATATTGCAAAAAAATTGTTAGCTGTTAAGCAAAATTAGTGTAAGATTAGATTTATATGAAAACTAAATCTGGGAGAGGACACTGACTTCTGTAACACAGGTTCTACCTAGCTCAGAAGTCAGGGACCTACACATCTGGCTGTACTGTACATTTGCTCAATAAAATATTTTATTTTTATTTATTTATTTATTTATTTATTGACAAAATGCGTCATTATTTCTGAGTCTGCTTGAGTTAACTTAACCAATATCTTTAATAATTACTTGTCAAGAGCCAAGTGTCACTGATGACAATGTCAATTAAAAATGCGCGAAATATGACGGCTCTGTGTCTGTACACAAAATTTGGCACGCACATTTACGTAAAATTAAATAAAAATTCACATGGATTTGGCCATGATTTCTCTATGAAACAATGTATTTCATTCACTACCGCGACGACGGATAATGTATAGTAGATGTATGCGCATATTTTTATTTAGTTGTAGTGTGCGGTGACTAAATAAATGTTTTTTGTATGGAAAGCGAGCCACCTTAAGTGATCTACTTTAAGTTTTATATCTCAGTCCCTGCAAGTTATCTGAGGTTGATCCCATACAACGAATTAATACTACAATTAAGAGCTTTCAAACAAGATATGTTTCATAACTATACATCTAGAGGAGGTAGGGCATAGCGGATGATATTCCGCTTTGTGTGGTAGGGCACAGCACAGCGGATATCGTCTCGCTCGAATCTAGAGCAGAGCCCAACTGGGGTAGTACCTCCGTCTTACAGAAGACCGCAGCCAAATAGCACTAGACCCTACTCATAGTGTTGTGTTCCTGTCGGTGAGTAAGGCTGCCAGAGCTCAACGAGGGTGCGGTGAGCTGATGACAGGAGGACTTACGGAACTAACTTGTTCCGTCTATTGTCCTTTGAGTCGTCGGCAATCCGAACCCTCCTTGGAACTTGTACACTCCTTTTTGCTGTGTACTTAACACAGCAAAAGGGAATTTACAAGTTTCTTATGGGGTGGCAACGCGCATGTGACACTGTTTGAGTTGCAGGCGTCTATAGGTTACGGTGACCGCTTTACATCAGGCGGGCCGTATGCTTGTTTGCCACCGACGTAGTATAAAAAAAAAAACTATACAACGATGGGACGCTGCCCATACAGAAGTGCCCATTCTCCTTTCAACACAAAACGTTTTGGTATATTTATTGAAATTAAAAAGCCGTTTTTGTCGGATTGTTTGTTTATTGCACTGGTATCACTGTGTACCTGGGCGACCAAGTAGCGGGCCGCTAAACATAATTTTTCAGCAACTTTCGAGACTAGGTGGTAGTGAATTTTAAAGGCTAAATTAAAACCGTCATCAAATACGATGGTGTATAATAAGGAAGCTATCAATTTAATTATTGTTTTTTTCTACTTCCGATCTGTTATTCGTCATTTACAGGGTCGTGCATACATCTTTAAAACCCTACATAAAAAAAGTCTTTTCCCCAAAGCAAGCGTCCGCCGCGCGCCGGCTTCCCGCGCAAGCGCGCAGTATCGAAAAAACTGAAAACGCATTGTTTGGCTCTGTAACCATATATAACGATACTGCGCGTGTGAGCGGGAAGAAAAGGAATAACTAAATAAATGTCACTGTTATGAACTTAAATGCATGCTATTCTTATAAAAATACCAAAGTCACTATACGTGTGCCGTTCAGATTTAAGGAGTTCCGTTCTGATCTTCATCAGCAGTTCCACTGCACCAAATGTCACTGTTCTGGACGTAAGTGCATGCTGTTCTTATAAAAATACCAAAGTCACTATAAGTGTGCCGTTCAGGTTTGAGGAGTTCCGTTCTGACCATCATCAGCAGTTCCACTGCACCAGATGTCACTGTTCCGTACGTAAATGCATGCTGTTCCTTTAAAAACACAAAAATCACCATATGTATGCCTTTCAGATTTGAAGAGTTAAGTTAAGTTGAATTTAAGAGGATACGGTAGCGAAAATGCTAAAATGGAAAGGAGCCCCCCTTTCAACTTGAGAATTTTAGTTAAATATACAAATGTTATTAACTA
The DNA here is from genome assembly GCF_023078275.1 of Leguminivora glycinivorella. Classification (NCBI taxonomy): domain Eukaryota; kingdom Metazoa; phylum Arthropoda; class Insecta; order Lepidoptera; family Tortricidae; genus Leguminivora; species Leguminivora glycinivorella. The sequence continues at coordinate 2,591,431 of NC_062987.1, read as the reverse complement.
GATTTATCGAAAAAAAATTGTCCATTAAGAAACAACTCAGTCAAAAGATATTTCAAAAAAATCTTTAAAATCGAGGTTCCGCCCTCGACTCTTTCCTCCTTCAAAACTTAATCAATCGGAACGAAATTTGAGAATCTGAATAACAATGAAATAATCTATGTCGGACCGTTTAGCTTTTTTGGTTAATTGTTACCAATCTTGAGTATCACACCTTTTTTTGCGGCACAATGAAAAAGGTCGTTTTTGAAAATTTTTGATTGGCTCTAGAATCTTTAAAAAGCAGAATATCAAAAAAATCAAAACGGTCCGACACAGATAAAAATAATAACAATCTGTGTTAAAAAAATCATTGCTCTATCTTCAAAAACCAGGGAGGAAATAGTCGAGAGCGTTTGTATGGAGAATTGACCCCTACCGTATCGTCTTAAGAATGACCCACATCTCATTTGAATTTTAGGTATTTTTAACAAGAAAACGTTTCATATTGATCTTCGAGCTGGTTATTCGCGTTATTCTTTACTTTATATAACTATACATATATTGGGCCATAATATACCCCAGGAATATCAGTCAGTCAGTCACTCAGAACTTTGCCGTTTATTTATATAGAAGATATATGTATAACCCCTCCGAGAATATCCGATAACGCAGGGCAATATTTGTAATCCTACCAGAACTTACGTCAGTATTGTGCACATCGTTCAAGCCCTACACATACCTACTCAATTACTCACGCCTGTTTTCCAAACGAAGTAGGCAGAGCACGTGAAACTTCAGTGCCACTCTTGCAAATTAAGAGGTAGGTAAAGAAAACGAAAATGTGATACAGTGACAGGTTGCCAGCCCATTGCCCATATCATAATGGAACCACAGTCGATACCTACTCACAGGGGGAAAAGAGCTGGTGAAATTAGAAAATGGGTTCCGTTGAGGTGTGGGCGATGGGCTGGCAACCTGTCACTGTATCACAATTTCGTTTTTTTTTAACCTCTGAATTGCTAAGAAGAGTGGCCCTGACCATTGACTCATTTCATAAGCTCTGTGTTGTGTCGATTTCCGTCCCCGTACTATACCTATACCTACCTATCTGCGTAGCTATACTTATGCATTTTTACCCTCTCGTTTAGTTGCAATAAATCAAGTTTAATATCCAGACGCGTTTGACTTACTACTTGCTCCCAAGCAAAATTGAACCTTATCCCGTAAAGAACATGGTCCATACGAACCAAGATGCTCGGACAGTGACTCGTAAAAATAATTGGTTCAATAGAAAATTAGTGTAATTTCGGTGAAATAACGTTAAATAACAGTTGAAATGTGTTTAATTCGTTGGACAAATATGCAACTCAAGTGAATTAAGCAAAAAGAACGATAAGGATTAAGACAATTCGGTGTTTTTAACAAAACAGTTTTGCATATTAATTAAGTGCTATAATCGAACTAAGGACAAGGTGTATTGTGCAATACAAACGTTTTGTGGTTCTTAACTACAAATGAGACAGTACTGTGCTGTGTATTACAGTAGTGAGCCGCCGTGATTTGGGTGAAATCGTTGGACAATTTTGTGCGGCGCTCGCTTACCCTACGCATAAAAAGTTAACAAAGGACTGGAACTTTCCTACAGTGGTTACGTACTTTTCGTGGTGTTTTTTTGACTGTATGTTGTGATAGACATTTACTACAATGGAAAACATTGAAAAACACATAGTTATTCAGGCCGATACTTTAGAAAAGGTGAAAAAGGCGTACGTTAACTACAAGAAATCTCCCCGGGAGAGATTAACAGCTGGTTATGTGAAGGGAAGAATAGATACACTGGAAACGTACTGGAAGGAGTTTAAAGCCGTACATGAAATGTTAATTTTGTCGGTCGCTATGGAACAGCGTCAAGCTACAAATTATTTCGCTGACAACATGTGTGAGGATTTTGAAGAAGTGTATTACACTTACAAAGGCGAAATGATGTCTAAGTTAGAAAGTATAGAGCCGACAAAAAGTGAGTCTAAACACACACCTACACCTAGTACACCTAGTACATCAAATAGTAGTGAAGTTAAATTGCCAAGAATTTCGCTACCTTCTTTTAATGGCAACTACACAGAATGGCAGTCTTTCCATGACTTATTTATGGCATTAGTGCATAACAATGAATCTTTACAAGATGTTCAGAAGCTACATTACCTAAAGAGCAGTTTAGCTGGAGAAGCGGAAGCATTGTTACGACAATTTTCTATAACTGCTGAAAATTATAAAGAAGCTTGGTTAGTACTGAAGAAACGTTATGCCAATAAGAGATATATAGCGAACTGTGTTTTTAAGAAATTCTTTACACAAAAAACGTTAACACAAGAATCAGCTGCAGCTTTAAGACAACTGTTGGACACTTCGGTAGAATGTATGAGTGCACTGAAACATCTAGGCTTACCTACAAATCATTGGGACGCAATCGTTAACTATTCTATAGTATCAAAACTGGACTCGAGCACTCACAAGGAATGGGAAGAGTTAATTAGCAGAGATGAATCTGACGATTTACCTAGTTTTGATAAATTAAAATCGTTCCTGGAAAACAGATTTCGTACCCTGGAGATGGTTGAACCTGCAAGTAAAGTATACAAACCTGTGAAAACAAAGATGTTTCATGTAACTGCAACGAGCGAAGTGAAGTGCACATTCTGCAATGAAGATCATTATATATATCAATGCAAACAGTTTTCTAAGCAATCTATTGAAGATAGATACAGTTTTGTACAGAAGAATAATCTCTGTTTTAATTGTTTGATACCGAATCACAATGTATTCAAGTGTAAACAGAAGACAACTTGCCAGATTTGTAAAAGAAAACATCATTCGTTATTGCACAGAGAGAAACAAGCAAGTGGAGAGTCGCATACGTCTAGAGAAACAAATAACAACAACAAAGAGAAGATACAAACCGTCGTTGTTGCGCATACGTCATCGAGCGCATCACGAGGTCTACAACCTTGCTGACGACAGCATTGGTGCACGTCACAGCGGAGTCGGGGCAGTCACACGTGCTGCGGGCTCTCGTCGACCAGGGCTCGGAGGAGTCCTTCGCGACTGCAAGGGCGGTCGATTTGCTGGGTTTGAAGAAAACCAAGGTCAGCGGAGTGATCTCTGCCGTTGAAGAGTGTGAGACGACAATCAAACATAGGGTAACGTTGAACATTCAATCAAGGTACGATATTTCCTATTGTTTAAATGTAGATGCTTATGTATTGAAAACTATAACCCGTCAGCTACCATCTAGGGAAATTAGAAGTCTTAATTGGCCACAAGTTTACGAAATAGATTTAGCTGACCCCACCTTTGGCTCACCCGGTAGGATTGATATTCTTCTTGGTGCGAAAGTTTACAGCAAAATCCTAGAAGCAGGTTTAATGAAGGGACCAGGAAACTTTGTTGCACAAAAAACACACCTGGGCTGGATTTTGTCAGGGGTAATAATAATACATCATTTACTGTTTCACAGCACATTACAAGTCTACATGTTACTGGACAAATTGAAGAGGATAATAATCTCCTGAAGAAGTTTTGGGAGGTTGAATCTGAACTATACACGAAGCAGAGCATGTGGACAAAGGAGGAAGAACGGTGCGAGGAAATATATCAACAAACAACAAGGAGAGACGACACAGGGAGGTACGTAGTACAACTTCCTTTAAAGACAAACTTTGAAGACACTGTAAAATCGTGTGGAGATACAAAGCATCAGGCAGTAGTGAGGCTACAGCAGCTGGAAAGAAAGTTCACAAGGAACGAGAATCTGAAAGCTGAATACACTAAGGTAATACACGAATACTTACAGCTGGGCCACATGAAGAAGGTCGACCCAGAAGACGAAGATAATGCAGTATATCTAGCTCATTGTGCTGTAATAAGAGAAGATAAAGAGACATCGAAGCTGCGCGTAGTTTTTGACGCGTCAGCAAAGGCCCCAAACGGATGTTCTTTAAACAGCAGCATGATGGTAGGACCTACAATACAGCCAGACCTGCGTAGTCTGGTATTTAGATGGAGAACTCACAAAATCTGTGTTGTTGGCGATATTATAAAGATGTATCGTCAGGTAAGAATGGACGACAAACACACAGACTTACAACGTATTGTATGGCGGGACAACACATCTGAAAGAATAGATAGTTATAAGCTACTTACAGTTACATTTGGGACAGCAGCGGCCCCTCATCTGGCTGTACGTACTCTTCAACGTTTGGCTGATGATGAGCAGAACAACTACCCTCGAGGAGCGGCGGTAGTAAGAAACTCATTCTACATGGATGACCTTATGACAGGGCACGAAGATCTCGACGAGATAAAAGAAACCTGTAAAGAAATTAAGGCATTACTAAAGGCAGGTGGGTTCGAGATGCAGAAGTGGTCTAGCAACTCTGAAGAACTCCTGAAGGACTTGACTGATGACTCGAAGACTCCGGAACCTGTAAAAGATAAGAAAGAAATTAAATTAGACAAAATTATAAAGATACTGGGACTTACCTGGGATAGAAAGGATGACACTTTTCACGTTTCAGTAAACTTACCAGCGATCAGGACACCTGTAACAAAAAGAGTAATATTATCTGATGTCGCTAGCTTATTTGATCCCTTTGGCTGGCTCTCACCTGTTGTAATCACAGCGAAGATCATGATCCAAAAATTATGGCTTTGTCATTGTGGTTGGGATGATGAGCTATCTTCAGAGTTAGTTGACGAATGGATTAGCTTCAGAGACGAACTACAAGAGCTGGAAACGATTGAGATTCCAAGATGGATCAAGATGTCCTCTCGCTGCAAAGAAGTTGCACTGCACGGGTTCTCTGACGCATCGACACTTGCACTTGCAGCTGTAGTGTATGCAAGGGTGGTCGATGAGCATGATGTTGTTCATGTCACGATGCTGGCTTCAAAGACAAAAGTAGCTCCCCTGAAACAATTAACGGTCCCGAGGCTTGAGCTGTGTGCTGCGGTATTATTAGCAAAGCTGCTACATGAAATTTCAGGGCTATTGAACATACCTATGCAGAGAATGTACGCGTGGACAGACTCGATGGTGGTGCTTTCGTGGTTGCAGTCCCCGCCCAGCCGGTGGCAGGTATTCGTTGGCAACAGAGTATCGGAGATCATCCAGCATATAGATAACGACAGGTGGAGACACGTCTCGACGGAACACAACCCAGCTGATCTTGCCTCAAGAGGTATCAGGGCAAGTGAACTTCCAAACAATGACCTTTGGTGGAGTGGACCCGCATGGTTAAAGAATACAAACACTGAGGTGTTACGGGCCACTACAATTCCAACAACAGACCTAGAATGTAAGAAAGCATTCCATACATCAGTACAAGACACGCCCATATGGGAAAGCTTTTCGTCTATGGTCAGGATGAAGAGAGTGATAGCACATTGTAAGAGATTTATAAACTATAAAAACAAAAGAAATGAAGAAATCTTCAGTGCCGAAGAATTAGAAGACGTTGAAATCTGCTGCGTGAGATATTATCAGAAAGCAGTGTATAGCCAAGAGTTTGAAGACCTGAAAAAGAAAGGAAAGGTTAGAAATAAAAGTTCACTAATTAAACTTACCCCGTACGTAGATGAACGCGATTTACTGCGAGTTGGAGGCCGGCTGAGTGAAGCAGATTTGCCAGAAGACGCTAAACACCCGATTATCGTACCAAGCAAGCAACATGTTGCAAGGTTAATAATAGCGGATGCACACGCCAAAACTTTACATGGCACAATCATGCAAACAATGACCTACGTCAGAAGTAAGTACTGGGTCATAGGTCTCAAAACTTCGGTTAGAGATTATATTCGGAAATGCATCGTATGCATAAAAAACAACGCCATTACGAGACAGCAGTTAATGGGCCAGTTACCTGCTTCAAGAGTTACACAGAATCGCGCGTTCTACCACAGTGGAGTTGATTTTGCAGGGCCAGTGTACCTGAGAACGTCAAAGGGTCGAGGCCGTACATCTACAAAAGGCTACATCTGCTTGTTTGTCTGCATGTGCACCAAAGCAATCCACTTGGAAGCAGTAACTGATTTAACAGCTCAAGCATTCATCGCGGCGTTCAGGAGATTCGTCGCACGAAGAGGACATTGCTCACAATTATGGAGTGACAATGGGACCAATTTCATTGGTGGTGATAAAGAACTAAGAGTCATGTGGTCCAAGAGTACTAGCAACGTACCTAAAGAAATTGCTGAACTCTTAGCTAATGATGGCACAACGTGGCACTTTGTGCCGCCAAAGTCCCCAAACTTTGGAGGTTTATGGGAGAGCGGAATTCGCTCAGCAAAGCGCCATCTGTTGAGAGTCAACGGAACTACGAAGTTGACATATGAAGAACTGGCAACTCAGCTGTGCCAAGTGGAAGCGTGCCTAAATTCAAGGCCACTCTGCCAGCTGGATGACACAGATTCAGATTCAGATTCAGATTCAGGGGTAACTCCAGCCAGCAGATCCTGCTGCAAGGACTAGGAAGGGGAGACTACAGGGGAGGAGATTTTGATACGCAATAGCGCTGTAGGCTCACGTGACTCTGATGATTGAGCCTAAGAGGCAGCGAGTCGTTGGATATGTCTGCGTCACATCTCACCGACTAAGACTCGAACGCAGAATCAGACAGAGTACGTTTGCAAACTGGCTCATTGCGCAGCAACCCCTGCTGCCCCGCCGTAGGCCCCCGCAGCCTGTCCAAGACACCAGAGCACCCAGTAGATAGGGTTGGGAGTGTAGGGTTTGCAGTCAGGATAGTAGGAGAGACGGGAAATTTGGAGCCGACCCGAATACAAGGCATCGTAAAGTCAGCGTTGGGTAGATAAATACTATACTTGGTGTGTAATAAATATTAGGTGTGAGGATATGTGACTGCATTTAAAATACACCCTCCCCTTTGTCTCACTTGTCATTTCTTCGTCTCGGATGTATCAGACGGAAGCTGGCTAGCTTCCAGAGGGGCTTCTCCCGTCTTCTTTTACGGTTTCAGAGCCAGCTTGATGTCGTTGCACGTTGTAGTTGTGTTATTTCAGCGATAGTGGAGTATATCGGTAGTTTTCTATAACTCCACGGATCCCATGTATATTGTTCTTCTTTGTCTCAATTCTTCCATAAGTAGTCTCTACGCGTGAAGTGTGTAAATATTGGTTGATTACTACATTGCCACTGTTAAGATCACCCACAACACTTTACTATACGTTAACTAAACAAATGACACTAAAAAATCAAAACGTAACTAAGTAATTGTTAAATTTGGTAAATATTTCACACTGTAACTGCTTTCACTGTAAGATAAAACTGAGGCTAGCATTCTGAAGATATTGTAGCACAGTTCTCAGTTTTGTTCAACCGGCTGCGCAGCGCATTCTTGATGATGATCTACGAAGAGGGTTGAGTTGAGCACTGTTTAGATAATGAGTTATTTTTTCTGTTGCTTATTCTCGTTGATAGTTTCATTTCATGTCATTCTTTGTGAACTCGATGTATTTCTTATTTCTTGACAGACGACAAACACGTGAGGTTTAGTGCAAACAGTTTGAGTGTCCATAATATGAGCAGACTTGGCGAAGTAATAAGGGCTCCAGTAACGTTGTCCTGTTGTGGGTAAGTGCAGAGTAATGTAATAGTGTTGCTGGTTGTAGACGTCTACGGCGATATGTTTGATAACACGTCCGCTGATGGGATAATTAAGAATGAATAACGTTTTAAAGCGCTGATGCAACTATGTATTACCATTTAGGCAAATAAGGGTTTATGTATTTCTTTGGTATCTTCTTGTGACATCTATTTCTTCGAGCTCATAAAAGACCCTCACAATTTTAGGCCCATACTTTCACGGTGCATCCATTCACCACAACACATATAGCATTAGATACACAAGTTCACTTAAGGATAGCACAGATAATAACAACGACAAATTATGGTAGTAATAGTCACTTCATCATCTACACTCGAAATCACTTAATAAGTACTATACTTCTGTTAGTACCTACTATTTTGACTACCACAAGTACCACAACACTAGATCGCGCCCGTATGTATTCATGTAGGTACCTAAAACTGAGAGAATAAAAATATAGTTTAATATAGTTGGCCGGTTTAGTCTGGTCTGGTAATAAAAGCGATTGTTATTTTTTTCTCTAGTAGGTAGCGTGGGTTCGAATGCCAGATGGGGCCTATTGTCTTAGTTATAAATTTGCGTCAGGAATTTGGAAAGACATTTGGATGAAAAGATTTAATGGGGTTTGCAGTTATACTATGGTCGGGCGGCCGGCCGTTAAACAACCCTATATCAATAGAGTATTGCATAATTTATATCCTTTTTGACCGTGTTTGGCAGAATAGCGGTGACTGGAGGCCAGATGTGTGCGTCTTTACAAGGAAATTGTCTTGGTTTTTTTAAGAAAGTAATTTATCCTTTTCTTTAATGGGAAGTTATTGGCTTGGTTTATGGTTTGGAAGTGCAATGTGTTATGTTGTAAAAGTTGCCCAGATAGTTCAAGAAAACAGCCCGTGTTTTTTTTTTTTTTTGAGTCTCAGATACTTGTTTGGTATTTCCAGCTAGCTATGTATCATTGGGGGTTGAGTAAGTACCTAAGGTGCTATTATGTAAAGCTAAGTAAAGTGAAGTTAGTATCCACAATATTATAGGTATGTTTTCCAAACTAAGATATTTCGTTACAGTTCTTAGTTAAAACGGTACCAAAGGTATGATATAAAGTGTTATACAGCGCAAAAGCAATGGTAATTTTAATGCTGACAACCTGGTCAAATAGACATCGCTATCGGTTTTATTGAGACCAACAGGCCTTCTTAAATCAACTTTCCTGTCTAGTGCAGAACCGTAGCGCTAATTCTAGATACATAACTTAATTAACTAATATGAACTATGCGGCCCAATGGGCCATGGAAATTGCGTAGTGGAAATTTTAGCTAATATAGTTTAATTGAGGTACCTGGACTATGTGACCTGTCTTACCTACCTAGTTACTAAAATAGTCAGGTATAATTTTATGGTAACGTCACGCACGGCTATCGCTCAACGGTTCTGCGAGTCAATGTTAACTTTTGTTCTCGATTCATTAATTTAAAACTGATCAAATAAGGCGTTACTTAATGTAACTTAAGATTAGATTCAATAGGACTATAAGATTAGCTTAAATATAACTGAAATTGGTCACGTGACTGGCTCTTTCAGGCTAGTGACAAATAACCTTATCTTAAGTCGATGCTAGATTATAGATTTGAAATCAAAGTTAGGTAGGTGTAATAATAATAAGTTACTTAAAATGATAGCGTGTACAAATGATAGGTATACATTATTGAATGTTTCGCTTGGTTATTCTTAAAATGTAAATTTAGTATTAAGTATATATGTTTAGTACAGTTACATGATATTTGTATCCGATTTACATTTTGTTACCTCGCCTAGAAACAAATAAATAATTACCATTAGATTGAACTATGTGGAATACAAGCATACTATGTGTTGTGCTTATTAAATAGTAAATAAATAGTCGCGTTATATAAATTAGGCACAATGTGTATAATTAGCTAAACTGGGCGTATAATTGTAATCAGCTGATATCCCTTTCGTTGAGGCTTAACAACTTGGTCAAGCTAAATCTAGTTAAATAGGCACCTAAACCTAGGAGCACCGGTGTTAGCGCTAAGTAAGACAACAGAGATGGAACGAGCTCACCAATTTGGTCGCAATGAAGGTGTAGTTAGCATCAGCCGCTGCTTCTCGACGTTGGGTAGTAGGCGCCGGGCCCAGGTTGGGTATGGGCGGCGCGACGACGAGAGCCACCGGCACTTGGCTTGATTCGCTACTAAGTACTCCTAAGTATAGGTATTTAATCTAACACTGTCTCTAAAAATTGAGCAACTGTCACTGTAAGTATGTAAACACACTGCACACGCTTGTGGTGCGGGAAGAAGCTCGTAACTCGTACTGCGGATTGTCTGTTTGGATGCTACTGGGTGTTTTTGGTCTCGCACTGTCTCTATAAATTGAGTAAATAAGAAAACACACGGCACACTCGTAACGCGAAAACTATAAGCTCTATACATTTTAACACTACTGTCACAAAAGTCTGAAGTTAGGTACAACGCGTCGCGGGAGCTTTGGTCGGGTCGGGGCGCGTCGGCGGTATTTAGATGCACGTGCAGCGGTTGCACTTGGGATCTATTGTTTCGATGGGTTTTTACGCGTTTATGAGACTTGCTCCGGACACGACCGTCCACCACGGCGTCCCAAATGGTTCTCCTATCAGTTATCCTCTTGCTTTGGCTCCTGCCAGCGTCGCTCGGATTATAATTCGTTATTTAGTGATAAGAAAGTGAAATGTATCAAAATCATTAGTTTCGTTAATTAGTGTTGAACTTAAAACATACGATAGTGATGTTAGTGCTTGTGATACCTAAGATGTGTTGGAATTTGGAATGCATTTTGGATAATATGATATTGTTCAAGCAACTAAGTATGTCCGTAAGTTTTAGGTTAAGTTTTTTTTCCTAGTTAAGTTAAAAACTGTTGTTTTTGGTGGGCGGTATGTTGTGTCGATTTCCGTCCCCGTACTATACCTATACCTACCTATCTGCGTAGCTATACTTATGCATTTTTACCCTCTCGTTTAGTTGCAATAAATCAAGTTTAATATCCAGACGCGTTTGACTTACTACTTGCTCCCAAGCAAAATTGAACCTTATCCCGTAAAGAACACTCTGCCTTCCCCGTTTGAGAATACAGGCGTTATTTTATGTATGTATGTGGTGATATAGGTACAAAAAAATGCATAAATTAAATAAAAATAACTAAAGTCATTTTCTGCGCGTGCGAAGCCGCGGGCAAAAGCTAGTGGAATTATATGTAGCATCTCCATGCACAATTTCTGTAACGTGAAAGCCAAAAAGCTAGGCTCTGTACGGTATTGATTCAATTATCCAGTAAAAATTAAATGGATCAGGATCAAAGAGTTGTAGCACTGGTAGCGTAGGTTGGTATAGTGCGTCGCTATAGTGCTCTGTCGGAACGGAATACTGTTTTACGCAAGCTTTAACTCAATATTGGATATTTGACACGTCAAAGGCAGCAACGGCGTGTATAAAGGGTGACGTGGTATCGGAATTAATTAACTTTTTTAATAAAGTTGCTCACACGGTGCAACTTTAACGTTAACAAAATTAGTTTTTACGAACTACCTTTGTATTATGTTGTATTGCTTTTCACTTTTCACTTTTATTTAGATTGATCATTATATGAATTTTTTTCCACACCAACACGAGAAAAATACTAACTGTAAAACAATAAAACTAAATAAAATCCATCAATTTATTATACATCAAATTTAATTAAACAAAATTATCATTTTAAGGTCTCTCAACTTCAAGTTAAAATTTGTATGAAATTACTTTGCACTCTTATGGACAAAATGCAACTCTCTCAATCTCATTATCTTTCCTTATCTACCTTAACTGTCAGTAAAGTTGAGCTAAGGATGTAATTTTTCAAATTACATATTAAGGTGGCTCGCTTTCCATACAAAAAACATCTACCATTTATTTAGTCACCGCACACTACAACTAAATAAAAATATGCGCATACATCTACTATACATTATCCGTCGTCGCGGTAGTGAATGAAATACATTGTTTCATAGAGAAATCATGGACAAATCCATGTGAATTTTTATTTAATTTTACGTAAATGTGCGTGCCAAATTTTGTGTACAGACACAGAGCCGTCATATTTCGCGCATTTTTAATTGACATTGTCATCAGTGACACTTGGCTCTTGACAAGTAATTATTAAAGATATTGGTTAAGTTAACTCAAGCAGACTCAGAAATAATGACGCATTTTGTCAATAAAGATACATATCGTATATTTCGGCACTGCTAATGTAAATCGAAATGGCGTCTTGGTCAAATGCACCGATTATGAAGCAGAATATCTTGAGTTCCAACCCGCAGTTTTTTTGAATCATTTGAACTTTTTTGCATTTTTTTTTTATATTTTTTAAATGGAATATTTGACTATTACTATATTGCTTTCCTATTTTTTATTTTCATACAAAAATACAATACAATCCTTTATTATGCCTTTGTTGATAAAATAAAATATTACACGTCTGGTATAATACATTATACATAGGTCATAGTGTGGGCATAGTATTAGTAATGTATTGCATTTACTGAGCTGGTTGACCTATGTTATTGTTGTGTGAATGTTTTTTTTCAACAACTAAATGGTTATACCTATACAAGAATATAATAGCAAGAATATGGGTAGCTTTTGCACATTGTAATTTTTCCTCAGTCACCCGTTGACCACGAACGCTGTAAAGTGTTCGAAACATCGGGATGAATTTTAAACTCATTATACGCGATTTAATCCGTTTTCATAGTTTTTATTTCATGAGTAACTATCGCGGTAACTGAAGACAATATTAACTAAATGGTTACAAATAATAATTATCATCAAATTATCATCAGTATAATCTGGTCCAGGCAGGCAATTATGGTCGCGCGATAAATGATAAAACATCTGACCGTCCCTATAATCGCACTTACTAATAGTGCGACAGGGACGGCCTGATATTTTATCGTCTATCGCGCGACCATGCTACCCGTGCTGTACTAGCTTTTGCCCGCGGCTTCGCTTGCGTTAGAAAGAGACAAAAGTAGCATATGTCACTCTCCATCCCTTCAACTATCTCCACTTAAAAAACATGTCAATCCGTCGCTCCGTTTGGCCGTGAAAGACGGACAAACAAACAAACACACATTATCTTTGGTGAAACAACGAATTCTTCCACTTCAGAAGTTCAGATTATAGAGTAACCAGCTTTTCCCATTTATAATAAACTAGCTTTTGACCGCGGCTTCGCTCGCGTAAGAAAGAGACCAAATGTAGCCTATGTCACTCTCCATCCCTTCAACTAAATCCCCTTAAATAATCACGTCAATTCGTCGCTCCGGTTTTGCCGTGAAAGACGGACAAACAAACAGACACACACCCTTTCCCATTTGTAATATTAGTATGGATTTGACATTATTATTTATATTTAAATAATTGTATATGTATAGCCCAATTTCGTCGGTAACAGCGTGTTATGTAATGGCGTCGTTGGTGTACAGTCGTCTGTCACGCCGTGAAGGTGCGTTCGATTCCCAGGATTCTATAAACTTTTTGTATTTTTTTGGATATAAATTTCGTATTTTTTATTGACCGAGCAATAATGGAGAGCCGAAGGTATCAATTTTATCTTAGAGAACATATTAATTTTTTTATTTTCATTTTGATTTTCTATTTATTAAGTTGAGATATAAAACACAACTTTTAATACCCTCGCTAAATATAATATTTTATCCAAATTAAAAAAAGTCCACTTGAGTTTTTAAAGCATTACGTTACTCAGTTAACTATTGCATTTTCATTTACTAATTTAAGATTTCAAAAGCGATTTGAATACCCTTGCTCCATCGAAAATAAACAATTAGAAAAAAAAATCATTCGAATCGTAGTTTAGAAACTAAAATTTATCTATACTTTTTGGAATTTTTTAAAATATCAGATTAGTAAGGCGGCGGAATTGAAAAAAGTCGTCTAGTTTTGAAGTTGATGTGACTGGAGAGTATACTGCTGACAAGTGGTATCGTTGTGATCGGTAGACTTTACTGAGTACGAAATAATGACTTGTCACTTTCTCAGACTGTGGGGGGGTTAACTATGACGTCACAAAGATCGCGGTCCCGGGTTTCAATTTTTTGCCAATTTGTCTAGAACCCCTTATCCAATTTTGAAAAATGAGGTGTCGATTGAAAGCGTATAACATGCTGATTAAGATTTATTATATGTGAAGAGTATAGTTTTGTTAGTTATTTTTTAATTAATAATAATGCAAAAAATACTTTTTTTTTTTTTTTTTACTCTCTTTTTTGATTTTTGTGACTCAAAAAGGCAATGAAAACGGCCACTTAGCTAAAAAATATGTTATATAAATCATTTAACTACATTATTAAGCTATCTGTTGTTTTTTAAATTTCTACGATCGGATAATAAATAAGCAAACTACAACCACATACCTGTAGGCGGGGAGTACCGCTTGACACGCGTTCCCATACATTCGGCGTCTACCAAATTACACCTCGCGCAAAATTCGTTTCAAGCAGATATACCTCTAATCTTATTCATCGTAACCTATCAATATTGGTATCATTTGAAAGTACAATTAAAGTACTTTAAGAAACAATGTCAATCATTTTCATAAAATCAATAATCGCCAGTCTGCGGTGGTTACAAAGGAAAAAGTGGGTATGCAATTTGACTGGTTTCCTAGGTTTGATACCTAGACGAGTTTAAAAGGGAGGTAAAGGTGACATATGGGTTGTTCTCTGGCCTAAAAGCTATACAGAGGGTCAGGGAGAAAAAACTAGGGTTTAAGTTTAGTTTTAAGTTATTTTTTCTTTTATTTGTTGATTTTATTGTGTTTAATTTTTTTGTAATTTTATCAAGGATACACATTGGTTTCTTTTGCTGAAAATTCCCTTTTTTATGAGAAATGTTATGAATTTCATGGCATTTTCCGATAGAGACTAAAATTAACTTTCAAATAAGGCCACATAATCATACTGATACATAGTCATACCCTTAATATTATATAAGTAAAAGTATGACTATGTGGCCTACTGATACATAGTCATACCCTTAATATTATATAAGTAAAAGTATGACTATGTGGCCTTATTTGAAAGTTAATTTTAGTCTCTATCGGAAAAAGCCATAAAATTCATAACATTTCTCATAAAAAAGGCAACTTTTAGCAAAAGAAACCAACGTGTATCCTTGATAAAATTACAAAAAATTTAACACAATAAAATCAACAAATAAAGGAAAAAATAACTTAAAACTAAACTTAAACCCTAGTTTTTTCTCCCTGACCCTCTGTGTAGCTTTTAGGCCAGAGAAAAACCCATATGTCACCTTTACCTCCCTTTAAACTCGTCTAGGTATCAAACCTAGGAAACCAGTCAAACTGCATACCCACTTTTTCCTTTGTAACCACCACAGACTGGCGATTATTGATTTAAAAAAAATGATTGACATTGTTTTTTAAAGTACTTTAATTGTGCTTTCAAATGATATCAATATTGATAGGTTACGATGAATAAGATTAGAGGTATATCTGCTTGAAACGAATTTTGCGCGAGGTGTAATTTGGTAGACGCCGAATGTATGGGAACGCGTGTCAAGCGGTACTCCCCGCCTACAGGTATGTGGTTGTAGTTTGCTCATTTATTATCCGATCGTAGAAATTCAAAAAGCAACAGATAGCTTAATAATGTAGTTAAATGATTTATATAACATATTTTTTAGCTAAGTGGCCGTTTTCATTGCCTTTTTGAGTCACAAAAATCAAAAAAGAGAGTAAAAAAAACGTATTTTTTGCATTATTGTTAATTAAAAAATAACTAACAAAACTATACTTTTCACATATAATAAATCTTAATCAGCATGTTATACGCTTTCAATCGACACCTCATTTTTCAAAATTGGATAAGGGGTTCTAGACAAATTGGCAAAAAATTTAAACCCGGGACCGCGATCTTTGTGACGTCATAGTTAACCCCCCCACAGTCTGAGAAAGTGACAAGTCATTATTTCGTACTCAGTAAAGTCTACCGATCACAACGATACCACTTGTCAGCAGTATACTCTCCAGTCACATCAACTTTTCCCGAGACCCTCTCGCCGCTCTACTAGATTAGGATAATTATGTTAGAAATTCTGAGTTCGACGAACCCAAAAATTATTACCATGTAAGAGAATAGGTTTTTTATCTTTTTTGTGGAAAACGCTCAGTAACTACTGTACGAGTACATATACATTTGTGTATAATAATAAAACAAAAAATAGTGTCTCATAGTGTTGTGTTCCTGCCGGTGAGTAAGGCTGCCAGAGCTCAACGAGGGTGCGGGGTGCTGACGACGGGAGGACTTACGGAACTAATTTGTTCCGTCTATTGTCCTTTGAGTCGTCGGCAACCCAAACCCTCCTTTGAACTTGTACACTCCTTTTTGCTGTGCACACGCAGCAAAGGGGAGTGTACAAGTTTCTAATGGGGCAGCAACGCGCATGCGACACTCTTTGAGTTGCAGGCGTCCATAGGTTACGGTGACCGCTTTCCATCAGGCGGACCATATGCTTGTTTGCCACCGACGTAGTATTAAAAAAAAAAAGATAATAAGTCCTGGATTCGAACCCAGTACTTCCATGCAAATCATGCGATGGCACGTATTTACCGCAAGGCTATTTATACAAGCTGTCGCCGTGTGAAATTATCGACTAGAAGGAATACAAAAACACTGTTTGTATGTGTGAGTGGTACTTAAAAATAGTGTAAAATAGTAAATTTATCTACATTAAGGGGATTAACGTTACAATGAGAAGTTGAATGTTTGTTGTAATACGTCAATTTTAATATTAAATGTTCGCGAAGCATAATTGAAAGTATATAAATGCCTGTACGACTCCACAAAAAAAATAAGACTGGTAATTTGCAGATTAACGCCATCTAACGCAGCCTGAGCTTCGGGTAACCTAGGCGAGCCACCTTAAGTAGTTAATTTTCCTAATACATGCGATATGACGAAAAGCACCGTATTTTATTTAAAACATTAAATAAAATGCTTTTTCTTTTTACTATTAATGCTAACGATAAATTATTTTAAAGATTATAATTTAAAGTTCAAAGAAATCGCCATACTCTAAATCATCTGCTGCACTTAACGGAATGAGAGTGTATACTCATGCCATATGTCTCACAAGAAAGGTATTTTTATAAGCTATTTTTTGTATTATATAGCTGAGGTCAAACGCTTGCAGGGATCGTAATAAAACCATTAAATGAGTTAATCAACGGTAACTTATTACGTCTTGATTCCCCTACGATCGCTAGATGTCACTGGAAACTAGTTTTTAGATCCAGGTGAATTGTTTGAGTACAATTTTTGTACTAAATACCGTTGATCGACTCTCAAAGGATTTTATTTTTACGCTTCTATCACAGGAGGCTTTAAGTACGACGGTAGGACTTCGAATACCATTATCATATGCACAAATATAGCGTAGCATAAGTTTCTACTTTTTTTCGGAATATATCAATATTTTGTGATCGTGATGCAGATTAGAGTAGATATTAGTACGACTAAAGTAACTAAGCGGCCAACCTGTTCAAAATAGGATGTGTGTAACTTCATTTTGAACACCGCATCCTTAGCTTTGTATTTTTGCAGGCTACGTTTTTTTTAAACACTGGTAATATTCTCTTTTATTAATAAATCTGCTCAGGGTGGCTAGCCGAATGGCACAATCGCTCACGAAACGCTCACGAAACGAAGCGCTAGTAGATATCTATCTCTATCGCGCTTGCGTATTGGCGCGACAGAGCCAGCGGCGTATCGCTTTCGTTTGGCGTCGGAGAAATGCCATTCGGCTACGGGGCCAGTTACTAAAGCGGACATAGATACGATACTTATAGCCACTCTAGACAATAATAACTTTACCAAAAAAAACCGGCCAAGAGCGTGTCGGGCCACGCTCAGTGTAGGGTTCCGTAGTTTTCCGTATTTTTCTTAAAAACTACTGAACCTATCAAGTTCAAAATAATTTTCCTAGAAAGTCTTTATAAAGTTCTACTTTTGTGATTTTTTTCATATTTTTTACACATATGGTTCAAAAGTTAGAGGGGGGGGGACACAATTTTTTCCTTTAGGAGCGATTATTTCCGAAAATATTAATATTATCAAAAAACGATTGTAGTAAACCCTTATTCATTTTTATATACCTATCAAACAATATATCACACATTGGGGTTGGAATGAAAAAAAAATCAGTCCCCGCTTTACATGTAGGGGGGGTACCCTAACAAAACATTTTATTTCACTTTTTATTTTACCACTTTGTCGGCGTGATTGATATACACATTGGTACCAAATTTCAGCTTTCTAGTGCTAACGGTCTTTGAGATTATCCGCGGACGGACGGACGGACGGACAGACAGACATGGCGAAACTATAACGATTCCTAGTTGACTACGGAACCCTAAAAACTAGCCTAGTCCATTGATTTGATTTACGCACCATTGTGCGTAGCCAAAAACTACTAAATCAATGAAATGATATAACCATTACACCAAATCTATATAGGTCCAGCTTCTTTCCCGTTACCTGTGGGGTGAAGCAAGGCTGCGTTCTAGCGCCAACACTCTTTGCTCTCTACTTTGCTGTGGTTGTCCGTGAAGTTTTGCAGAGGCAGAGTTCGTCGAATGGAATTCGCATCCGTTTTCTCACCGACGGTAGGATTTTTAACCTGGCCAGATTCAAGGCTCACACTAAAGTCTCGCACGCTGTGATCACCGAAATCATGTACGCGGATAACTTATGCTTCGTTACTGAATCCCCTGGAGACCTGCAGCAACTTGTAACCGACTTTCATGAGTCTTGCTGCAGGTTTGGACTGAAGATCAGCGTCAAGAAGACGGAAGTAATGTCACTAGAACATCCATGGTCGCGAGACACTATCTGTCAGACTGGGGGACGATGTACTGAAACAGGTAGATAAGTTCCGCTACCTGGGGAGTACTGTAACCTCTACATGTGACCTTGACTCTGAAATTAACAACCGGATTGGCGCCGCTGCTGCGGCCTTTGGTAAGCTGGATGCAAAGGTATTCAGCTCACATGATCTGACATTAGCGACAAAGATCTCCATATATAAGTATGGCTGTTGTTCTCCCTAACATCTTATACTCCTCTGAAACGTGGACCGTATATCGCCGTCACATCCGCACTTTAGATAGATTCCACCTGAGATGCCTCCGCAAAATCTTAAAAATCAGCTGGTCTGATCGTATACGGAACACCGAAGTTTTGCGGAGAGCCAAAGTAGGTGGGATCGAATCTTATATCATGCGACGACAACTTCGTTGGGGCGGCCACGTTTCAAGGATGGCTGAGGGTCGGGTGGCTAAGAATAGAATAGAATAGAAAACGTTTATTTGGTGAAAATATACAAGTAAAACAACAATAGCCTTAATCTATATACATCTTAAACTAAAGTCACCAAAAAGTATGCCACTCAGCATATGCCAATGGCTAATTGGTATTAGCCACGGCGCTGGTTTTCAGGGCAACCAAGAAAACAGGGTGGGATTTCAATATTTTTAAAATTAACATATGGTGGACGAGGTCGCAATAAATACTCCACAATAACAGTCCACTTACTTATACATTTAAAAGTAGTATCTACGCAGATTTAATATGCAGTAGTAGAGCAGGCAACATAACTATTTAAAAACAGAAAATAAATGAAATGAAAGATGAATTGATCTATTAAATTAATTTAAATTTAAATTTAAATTGGCACGATACGTCTGCTTATGTATTAGAAATCTGAAGAGCTGTAAGGTAGTTTTTCATCTTAATTTTGAAGGTTCCTACCGATGTACAGTTTCTAATAGTGGTGGCAGATTGTTCCAACACTTCGTGGCAGCGTAGCGAAAGCTGCCACGAAAAGCAGACGTATTGTGCTTCGGACCAATGAGTTGTTGGGCGCCCCGGACGTGACGCGTTGAAAATTTCTATTTATCATAAAGATATGTTGGTTGCTTGGTATGAATTATTCCAAATAACAAAGAAGATAAGTGCAAAGTGCGTCTTGCCGCCATATTGAGCAATTTATTCTTGTTTAAAAACGGCGTGATGTGGGAACGAGGAGGAACATGGAAACAATATGCACAAGCGTTTTGTATGCGTTGTAACAATACAGAAGTACGTGCCAACAGGCAGCCACCGAAGACAGCATCGCCATAACTTAATTTGGATAGAATTAGCGCGTAACATAGATTAATTCGCAAGTCAACATTAATAAATTCTCGAAACCGGTATAGCACTTTTAGCCTGTAGAAACAATTACGTACGAGTTCCGAAACGTGCTCTTCAAAACGCAGCTTACTATCCATAGCAAGGCCTAAGTTCTGTGCGACGTAAACACGCTCTAAAATATCACCCATGACAGTTACTTGTGGCAAGAAAGACTCAATGTCATTTAAACTTTTCTTTGAAGCAAACATCATTAACTTTGATTTACTAGCGTTTAGAACTAGATTATTTGACTCGCACCACTGTACAATGCGTTCTAAATCAGAGTTTAGTTTATTAACTGCGGAATCAGTTTCACTTGGCTTAAATGAAATATATAATTGCATATCATCTGCGTACAAATGATAAAATAACTATCAATTTTACATTCTTTTGACGTTTTTTTTGGAAGCACCTTTAAGGTTTGAGGAGTTTCCTCATTTCCTCATGAATCCGATATCCGATTAATATATAAGAAGTCTAAGGCATTTGTTTTTAACCATAAGTACCAAAGAGGATAGAGTATTAAAGAGCGTTACTGTCAAAGTAAAATGTGTAATCACAGTGCATAGACTGCCATCTATCGACACAGGCTTAAAACTTTTGAACCTCAGTTATGACAATTTGGCCCATATTCTTAGCTTGATATGTTTTAAAATGACAAATATTAATATTAGCGCCATCTAGCCGAGCGTACCCCAAAGGTGTATCGCCATCTAGCTCACCGTACCTTTTTCTGTATGGTTTTGGGGTACGTTTTTTTCTTAGACTTTATCTGTGTATACGAAGTTATATAGGTCTTTGATAAGTACTAAGTACTAGCGCCATCTCATAAAGACCATCTACAATATTAGCCCATAAAACCAGACAAGTTTCGTGTTGAGTATTCGTTTTCAACACTGTCGTCTAGATGGCGGTGTTCCATACTAAACTAAGGCATTTGTTTTCAACCATAAGTACTAGCAGCGCCATCCCACAAAGACCATCTGCAATATTAGCCCATACAACCAGACAAGTTTCGAGTGGATAGCTGTTCCGATCGCTTTCGTCTAGATGGGAGTATTCCGTAGTCCTTAACTTTGCTTAGCGAGTCGATAAAAGACATATGTGACTCCGTATAGGCGGATAAAGTCTAAGAATAAATAATAAAAAAAATTAAAAACACGACTGCAGTTTTAGAAGCACTGGTAGCCTAGCGGTAAGTGCGAGCGACTTTCGTTCCGGAGGTCGCAGGTTCGAACCCCGGGTCGCACCAATGAGTTTTTTGGAACATAGCGAAATGTCATTTGATATTTGCCAGTCGCTTTTCGGTGAAGGAAAACAGCGTGAGGAAACCGGACTAATTCCAATAAGGTCTAGTTACCCGGGTTGGAAGATCAGGTGGCAGTTGCTTTCGTACGCCTTTTGCCTACGCCAAATCTTGGGATTAGTTGTCAAAGCGGACCCCAAGCTCCCATGAGCCGATCGTTTATTCGATATCGATTAAATTCCTAAAAAGAAGTTATAATGTTTTAGTAATTGTTAGCTAGTTAATATTAAAAAACTTAAAAAAATAACACTTTCGATTTGTAGAGGTTATCAATGTTCATAAGTATTCCCAATTTCAAAGCAATAACATAACTATTGGGTTGGCACAAAAGTAATGACACATTCTACAAAACTCTATACATTTCCTTTCTTAAGTTAATTGTTTTCGATAATATTCTAGTATGTTGTAGAACATTCTAGGTACTTCTAATGTGAGGGTATATAAAGCCGCCCTCGTGATTGGTTTAGTTAGATTGAAATAAAATGGACGAGCGACAAGTTCGAACACTTTACTTATACGAGTACTTGTTAGGCCACAGTGCGCGGGCTGCGGCTGACAATATCAACACTGCATTGGGCGCTGGAAGTACAAGCCATGCCACGGTGTCCAGATGGTTTGATCGTTTTAAATCAGGAGACAAGAGCCTTGAAAGTCAGTCACGCTCAGGGCGACCACCTGCATTCAATGACGACGATTTACGCCGCGAACTACAGTCGAATCCTGATGCTACTACTCGTGATTAGCGGTAGCACTTAACTGCAGTCACCACGCTGTGAAATACCATCTGCATGAGTTTGGGTATCGAAAAGTTTTGGCTCGATGGGTACCGCACATCCTTACCGACGCCAGTCGTGCAGTCCGTGTCGCCATCTGTCAATCACTTTTGCTGCGACCCCGATGTAAAGAGTTTTTGACTGATCTGGTTACGGGAGATGAATCATGGATTTATTATGAGAACGATACACGTCGTGCTTTTTGGCTGCCTCGAGAAGAAACGCCACCAACTCAACCGAAGCTGAGTCAAAAGAACCGCTTAAAAGTTTTGCTTTGTTGTTTCTGGGACTCGCAAGGCATGCTGTTTCATGAACTATATTACACAATGAAACTGTAAACGCTAACAAATATTCAACACAGCTCACCGAACTATCTTCTGCTATCAAGAAAAAACGACGAAGACGAGCCACTGTAATTTTACTACATGATAACGCTCGACCTCATGTCGCATCTACCGTTCGCCAACAGCTGCAGAACTTGGGCTGGGAGATGATACCCCACCCACCTTATTCTCCAGACCTCGCACCATCAGACTTTCATTTGTTTAGAGCCCTGAAACGACATTTGCGGGGTAAACAATTCAATGATTTCCATGATGTACAGGTGGAGTTGAACAACTTTTTCGAGGCACAGCCATCAGAGTTCTGGGCGAAAGGCATCCAAACTTTGCCGGATCGTTGGCAAGAAGTCATAGATGCTAATGGTGATTACATCATCGACTAAGCTTTTTGTATTGTAATAATAATAATAATTACGCAGTATCGCTCCACAAACAATCCTAGGCCACGATTACCACGTCTGCCTATGAATAGACGCAATCTAGCGTTAATGGGAGCCTTAAACGCTTTACTAGAGCCATTTATACGGACTAGTAAAGATCTAGATGATACACACTCGATCATGTACTGCGGAGCCATCGCGGCGTGCCGTGTTGCTCGAGTCAAGTTTCCGGACGCTGACCGTGCAACTAGGACCGTCGGAGGTGTCCCTGCATGGCAAGTACGGATCGAGCGTCGTATCAACTCGTTTAGGACTCTCATTGCAAAGCTGATCTGCTTCAGAGGGGGTAATAATCGCCCCCGAGTAATGCGCTTTGTGAACCAGGCGTTCGCGGGGACGGACATCAGGCCCCGCGACTATTTGGCCAATGTCACAGAGCGCATCGACTTCCTGAAGCAGAAAGTCTATGCATGGGCAAGCCGTATTCGCCGCTACAGAAAGCGTGTGGACCGATTCCAGCAGAATCGTCTTTTTCAAAGCGACCAAAGGAAAGTATACCGAAGGTGGGAGGAAACCGACCCTCGTGTGTCTGACGTGCGGCTGCCGGATGCCACTGCCATGTCTGATTTCTGGCGTAGCATCTGGTCGGTGCCCGTCGAACACACGGAGAGTGAGTGGATGACCGTTGTCGAACGCGAGTGCGAGAACATCGAACCTATGGGGGCTATCACCATCAGCCCCGACGACGTAAGTTGTGCTACCCGTACGGCCCAGAACTGGAAAAGTCCTGGACCGGACGGATTGCACAACTTCTGGCTAAAATGGTTTCGATGTTCGCACTCGCGTTTGGCAACGCAATTTCAACAAGCCCTCGATCTTGGTTCTCTCCCACCTTCCCTAACAACTGGTGTTACTTTCCTGCTCTATAAGTCCGGTAGTACCACGGAAGCAAAAAACTACAGACCCATTACGTGCTTGCCTACACTTTACAAGCTCCTTACATCCATTTTGAGAGCAAAAATTAACGCGCATATTGTCGCTAACAACATTCTGGCTCCCGCTCAAAATGGATGTAGGGTTGGGTCCCGTGGTACTAAAGAGCTCCTCCTCATAGACATGACCATCTGCCAACAAGTTCGGCGGAACAAGGGGGCCATCTCGGCCGCTTGGATTGACTATAAGAAGGCCTATGATTCGGTGCCTCATTCATGGCTGAGAAGGGTATTGGAGCTGTATAAACTTGATGCAGCTTTAATATCCTTCCTGGCTGCATGTATGAGGCAGTGGACCACAGTCCTTCGTCAACCAGGAGGCAGGGATGACCCCCCTGGCCCGCAGGACTTCATAAGGATTGAGCGAGGAATATTCCAGGGTGACAGTTTGAGTCCATTATGGTTCTGCCTAGCTCTGAATCCCCTCAGCACGCTGCTGAAGGATTCTGGGCTAGGTTGCCGGCTTCGGAGAGAGGGTGAAGTCATCTCTCACCTTCTGTACATGGACGATCTCAAACTATTTGCACCGAACACCCAAGACCTGATGGTGCTATTGACAACCACAGAAGTTTTCAGTACCGCCATCAGAATGGAGTTTGGTGTCGATAAGTGTGCGGTCATGCATGTACAGCGGGGGGAGGTTGTAAATTCAGAAAATTTACAACTTTCTGAGACGATGTCGTTCAGATCTATCTCTGAATCAGAAACCTGTAAGTACCTTGGTATGTCACAGTCGTTGGGTATTGAGGATGTTGGCATTAGACGGTCGGTGAAGGAGCGCTTTTTCAGTCGGCTCACAAAAGTCCTTAACAGTCTTTTGTCAGGAGGCAACAAAGTGCGCGCCTTTAACGCCTGGGTAATGCCTCTACTCACATACTCCTTTGGCATACTACGGTGGACCCAGACTGAGCTGGACGCCCTGGATCGGAGGGTCCGCTCACTGCTTACCACACACCGTATGTTACACCCGCGCTCGTCTGTTATGAGATTGTACATCCGACGGAAATGCGGAGGTCGAGGCTTCCTAAACGCCAAAGATCTTCATAACCGTGAGGTGTACAATCTCAGGAATTACTTCCTTAACAACGAGTGTGGGATGCATCGTGATGTGGTGGCAGTGGACGGAAACCTCACGCCGCTCTCCTTGGCGAAACAGAACTGTCGCAAACCTGTGGTACTAAGTACTGCGGACCGCAAGGCGGTATGGGAGAGCAAGCAGCTACACGGGCGGTTCTACAAGGCCCTCACGGGACCCGATGTAGATCTGCTCGCATCGGTGAACTGGTTACGATTCGGGGACCTCTTCGGAGAAACCGAGGGTTTTGCCTGTGCAATTGCGGACGAAGTTATGATGACGAACAACTACCGGAAATATATCCTGAAGGACGGTACGGTCGACATTTGTCGGGCATGCCGCCGTCCCGGAGAGTCACTCAGGCATATCATTTCCGGTTGTTCTCATCTAGCTAACGGCGAGTACTTGCACAGACATAATCTCGTAGCCAGGATCATTCACCAGCAACTTGCTCTTCAATACGGCCTTGTGGACCGCGAAGTACCGTACTACAAGTACTTACCTGCGCCAGTTCTCGAAAATGGTCGTGCCACGCTCTATTGGGATCGATCTATTATCACTGACAGGACTATTGTAGCCAATAAGCCTGACATTGTGATAATAGATCGACTGCAACGCCGGGCAGTGCTCGTTGACATCACCATCCCCCATGATGAGAATCTCGTGAAAGCCGAGAAGGACAAGTCCAGTAAGTACCTAGACTTGGCTCACGAGATAACCGCCATGTGGGATGTTGAATCAACGATCATTGTTCCGATAGTCGTTTCAGCGAACGGTCTCATAGCGAAGAGTCTCGACCAACACCTTAAGAGACTCTCGCTAGGTGGCTGGATCAAGGGCCAGATGCAGAAGGCGGTGATCTTGGACACAGCGCGGATAGTTCGACGGTTCCTCTCTCTGCAGCCCTAACCACCGGCAGCTTGGGCCCTGCCCCGCTGCTGGCGGCACCCTAGGTTAGGTTTTTTATAATGTGTTTATATATTTTGTATTGTTTTGTATGTGGTTTTGTATTTTACTTTTATAATTATATTATAAAAAAGCCTAGCCTAAGAATCAAAATGAATAAAGAGAATAAAAAATATAACTTTTGTGCCAACCCAATAGTTCTTGAGAATCTTGAGATATTAAATAATGTTACAGACAGACAGACAGACGGACAGAGTCGCACCATATAAGGGTTCCTTTGTTGTACCTTATTGGTACGGAACCCTAAAAACAAAATCTAAATCAGTTTATCAGTTCGAAAGCTACTATGCCACAGACAGACACACACACAGACAGACAGACAGACACATCAAACTTATAACACCCCGTCGTTTTTCCGTCGGGGGTTAAAAATGTGTACTTTTATTTTCCCCAAAACATTCCTAAATCTTATACCTTTAAACGAGCAATTCTTGTATATCTATTTATTTATTTATATATAATATATAATTATATATACCGACGATCTCGGAAACTAACGATTTCGCTTAAATTGGTTATGTGGGAGTTTTCGGGGGTGAAAAATCGATCTAGCGTAGCCTTAGGCACTGGTCCCACAGAAAGCTAGTAAACTATGAGCTATCGGCTATAAAAACGTACAAAAGATAATCACTCCCGTTTAAATAAAAGAGACACGGCGATGTTTATAGTTACTCGCCCAGCGGTGAGCTATCAATATCGCCGTGTCTCTTTTATTTGCACGGGAGTGCTTATCTTTTGTTCACTTTTATAGCCGATAGCTCATAGCTTACTAGCTCGCGGTGGGACCAGTGCCTTAGATCCCGGAAAACGCGAATTCTCGAGTTTTCATGCGTTTTTCTTTCGCGTTAGTAAACGTCAAATATGGTCGTTAATGGTTTATGGTCGTCGCGCGGCGGCCCGCTTAGCTCAGTCGTCAATCTAATGTTCGCAGATGTCAGGGTTTGGAATCTCGGCCAGAAATTAAGTTTTTGTTTTGTATTTAAGTTTTTTTTTTATGTAAAGACGTGATATAATAAAATTAGAACCGAGCAAAGTTCGGTCGTCCAGATATTTTCCATAAATTATTAACACCTAGATATTTTTGAGACAAAATGGAAAGTGATAAAATTTTACAAAATTGAACGAAATATTAATATTTTGACCCATCATATCCAATAAAAATATCGTTGCTTATAAAAGTTAATATTAGTAGGTATAGGTAGGCGTGGCATATAACAGGCTAGCATGTTCAAAACATATTAATTTATATGTTAGGCGTGTACGGAGTAGGTGGCGGGCTCAGGACGCAGCCCTGGTTGCCCCTGCGTGTCAGACCCGCCAGGATCACCGCCAATGACAATGCCAGTAGGTATCTGAAAAAAAAACTTGTATGAAATTGATTTAAAATCACATATAAATGTCCCATTATATGTACGTAAATACTGATTCGATTTAGAATTCTGATTCGAAATCAGATTCACTTTGGGAGCGTAGCTCGTAGGTTTGTCGTATCCTACCGACTGCGCCAAGTATAGGGAACATATCAATCAAACCAAAAAATCGAGCAATGACTGATTATTTATTCTCAAAGAATGGTAGATCACACCAACGCAGCTTCGCTAGATATCATAGAGTAAGGGAAGAGTTGCAACTCCCTACATCAGTAAATGCGGGTTATTTGTATAGGAATAGTTGACATCTAGCGACAATCACGCGTCAAAAAGCGTGAATTATCAGTACCACTACTCGATACTAGGTGGCAACTGTCTTGTCTGCCAAAATTTAATATTAGAACAGTTTACAACTTATGTTACAAGCAGAAGGAATTGAAAACAGAATACTGATTAATACTATTGTAATACATACATACATACATACAATCACGCCTGTATCCCTTAAAGGGGTAGGCAGAGCACATGAAACTACTAAAGCTTCAGGGCCACTCTTGGCAAATAAGGGGTTGAAAGAAAACGAAAGTGTGGAATTGCAGTGACAGGTTGCCAGCCTCTCGCCTACGCCACAATTTAACCCATATCCCATAGTCGCCTTCTACGACATCCACGGGAAAAAGGGGGTGGTGAAATTCTTAACCCGTCACCACACAGGCACTATTGTAATATTAGTTAAAAATTGGTGAGCATTAGACTCTTCGTTCGTCGCGACATCTATTGACAAGTTGCAGTACTGATAATTTACGCTAGTTGACGCGTGATTGTCGCTAGATGTCACTTAACTATGCCTATACAAACACCCCCATTTTCTGATGGAGTTACAACTCTTCCTTACTTATTCCTCTATGCTACATACCCACATAAGATGTCATATTTTACAAGGTGGCAAAGTTTTTGTTTAACCACACGTGCCAATATTGATACCCGAGTGAAAGATTATAATATAGAACCGCGAACGTAGCGAGTAGTTCAAAAAGTGGACTCTTAGTGTTGCGAGGGTTTCAAGGCACGATGGTTGAACATTTGCCACCGAGTGAAAACCAAAATTGATTTTTGTCTTCCAAGCTAAAATCGAGTTATATTTACCGCTCCGAAAATATTAAGGACCGGTCCGACAGCCACTGTCATATCGCTTCGCTCGACCAGACACAATGACACCAGGTTTATTGCTGCTGACACCGCCATGATACCGGAAAACTGTAAAAAAATACAAGTTTGAATATAATTCGAGTGGTTCCTGATGCAAAATCTCTCAATAGTGATCCAACGCGGAAATGTTGTAAGCGTCATGGGCGGGAGCGATTTATTGGTTTAAGCAATTAGGTAGGTACTGTTTTTAATATTTTTTTAGCTATACCGTACCGTAACGGTACCTATTACGTAACGGTATGTGTAAGTATTAATGTAATTTTAGTTTGATACACGTACCTACTTTTGAAATTGATGAATGAATAAAATTATTCAATTGAGGCGACGGGTAAAGCGACAGCAGCGCCACTTTAGATATTTTCAAAATTAAATATTTTCTTAGTAATATTTCTACATCAGTCGCTAACAAAACATCTTTAGGTAAAAAGTATACACCGTGGGCCCGAATGACCCGAAAGATTATTCCTGACCACATTTAGAGACTATAATCCTCATTGATAGATGTCAAAAAGTGAGAAGTAAAACCTTTCAAAAATTAGGTTTCTCTACTCATTTTAAGTGCCAGTATTATGAATAACATTTACGTTTTAAATGAAAATACATTCAAAAATGGTAAAAAAAAATACAAAATACGTGGTTAAAACATTTGGGTTGTTCAGGCCCACGGTGTAGGTACCTATAGTGTTTTATAAAATATTACCTAAAGATGTTTGGTTAGCGACTGATGTAGAAATATTACTGAGAAAATATTTAATTTTGAAAATTTCTAAAGAGGCGCTGCTGTCGTTTTGTAGTTATCCTAAAAAACGCGTATAAAAAAAAGTGGAAACTTTTACCTATTTGGGGATAACTATACAGGGAAAAAATACCTACAGTGTTTTACAAAATTATTTTGTATGGATACAAATTTCTTCTGTCCTATACCACCACCATGCACAGTCAATAGATTCGCCTGTATTAGATTTACACACTGTGTACTATACTTTCTACACCTTCACCTTGTATAAATAATATGGCCATGTCTTGTGGTAGGACAATACTTACTACGTACAGCATGATCCTATTTTCCTTGATAGCCCCACAATAGCCCAGAGCAGTCACGGTGAGGAATAAGACGCCAATCACGAAGTACACGACAATGTAAACATGGCCGTATCTCGAGCCATAGGTGATTGCATACGACAAGCCAAAAGACAGTGACAGGAACCCAGGAAGTAACTGCAAATGGTAATGGTTTATGATATGACTTGTTTAAAACTAAGAGTAGATATAGATTTTTTTTTATGGGATAGGAGGCAAACGAGCAGACAGGTCGCCTGATGGTAAGCGATCACCGCCGCCCATGGACACCCGAAACACCAGAGGTGTTGGAGGTGCGTTACCGGCCTTTAAGATCGGTGTACGCTCTTTTCTTGAAGATTTGAAGGTCGTATCGGTCCGGAAAGATTGGAAGATTTCCATCAGTGGCATATTTACACTAAGGGCCGGTTGCATCAAACCCTCTGTCATCGTTAAAGCGTTCATTAAATTTTTATTGTATGGGAAGTTTCATAGACGCCTGCTGCGTGACGATGATGTGTCTGTCAAATGTGGTTGATGCAACTGGCCCTAAGACTAGTAGCCAAATACTTATTAGAGCCGCAGTCTATCCAATCTCTTTCGAGGTTGTACCACCTAACACGGTGGTAGCCTCACATCCTACGCGTTAATGCTCGTAGAGGGGCTTAGGAGAAATTTCCTCCTGCGAACACGACGGCTGTGGAATGAGCTCCCTTCCTAGGTTGCCCAGAGGGATGATTGCATGCATGGGGTTCTATAAAATATGAGTGAACAGGTTTCTAAAGAATCAGCAACGCGTATCTAACACTTGACTACCATGAAACTGAAAACTTACTTCAATTGGTAATTTAGCACTAATTTAATTATAGCCATATTTTAAAATAACTTCTGCAAAATGTAATATTTTGGGCAACATGAATCAATGTTTAATTATTGTTCACACAGTATTTTAATTATATAGTTAACCCATTCATGGCCAAGGACTGTCGAGCGTACACATCACGCCGGGCCACCATACAAACCGTTTTTAGCTAAAACGCGTGACTCAGCTCATGGGTCTCCTGGCCTGGCGCGAACGCAAAATAAATTGCCGCTTATGAATCCGGCCAGTTAAACAATCTTATTCATTATTTTTACCAACCAACTGTTTTCTGTTCATATTCAAAATAAATGTATTTACTAATTTGTTGCTATTTGTAAGAATGAACAGTCTGACCAGAAATATAATATATGATTGTCAAGAGGATGCTGTTATTCTCATATAATTAATTAATTATACGGTTCAGAAGAGTATTTAAAAAAAAATTATAATGAAATTTCGCAACTTAGCGCGTGATTATGTACCTATATTTCTAGTCATCCATAGCCAAGGTCACAAAAATCACAAAATACGAAATCACTGAAGAGCACTGGGAGGAGTATAAAGTCGCCAACGAATAAATCGTGACTAAATAGAATTTCCCATATTACTCTAAAATATGTTTTTAAAAATATGTTTTTCCCTTCATTACATTGGAAACACGTGTTTTGTCCTTTAATTCCAGCGGGTATTAAAAACGCATTTTATCCACTAGTGGTTTAACCTTGAATATAATCAAATTAACTGCTTTAATAGTATTTTATGCAACAGGCGTTTAAAGGAGGTCAAAAAAGACGAGTGGCGTGGGTAACAATTTGAGGCGAAGCCGAAAATTGTTATTAAGACGCCACGAGTATTTTTTGACTCAGTTAAACACCGTTGCATACAATACTTTTTCTACGACCATGCACTTATAGTTTTTAATAGTTTTCTTGAATAACTTTCGTGATATTCACACTGTTTCCTGTATTTTGACGCAAAGGTTTGCACTGACAGCTCAGCTGCCCAAAGCCTTCCCGCGCACGCGTGCAGTATCGTTATAACAATGCGTTGCCATGGTTACAGAGCCAAACAATGCGTTTTCAGTTTTTTCGATACTGCGCGCATGCGCGGAAAGCCGGCGGACGCTGGCTTTGGGGAATAGACTTTTATGTAGGGTTTTAAAGATCTATGCACGACCCTGTAAATGCCGAATAACAGTTCGGGAGTAGAAAAAATGTATAAAAGTAGGTGAATCTAATAATTTATATCATTTACCATCTGTGGAACTACTGGAAGCAGTGATAAACGCATTTGTTCTTTTATAGTTTCCTCGCTAGCTATAGTGAGGGGAAAAGTTTTGTGTTACACACGGGTGCAAATGTATTTTCCCCTCACTAGCTCGGAAACACGTGTTTTGTCCTTTAATACTAGTGGGTAAAGTAATTTGACCTTGAATAAAGTCAAATTAATTGCTTTAAAATGGATAAAAGTAGGTGAATCTAGTAATAATGAGTAATAAAGATGATTTACCACCTGTGGAACTACTGGAAGCAGTGATAAACGCATTTAATGCGTTGTAGTTTCCTCGCTATAGTGAGGGGAAAAGTTTTATGTTACACTCGGGTGCAAATGTATTTTACTTCTCGTGTGTTGAGAAACTCGCAAGTTCAGGATTCTATTCTCGAACCACTCGCTTCGCTCGTGGTTCAACTATAGAATCCTTTCACTTGCTCGTTTTTCAGTTCCACACTCGGCGTTAAAATACATCTTTGCCCCCTTGTATAACAAATAACTATTTACTTCTCGTGTATTGAAAAATCTCACTCTCTCTCACTTCGCTCGTGGTTCAACTATAGAATCCTTTCACTTGCTCGTTTGTCAATTCCACACTCGGCGTTAAAATACAACTTTGCCCCCTTGTATAACAAATAACTATTTTCTAACTTTCATGACACACAAATGCAATACTTCCAATCATATTAATATAATATATTATGTGCCAATGTCTTTGGCGTCAAAAAGGGTTAAACAGTAGGTTCGTTTCTAAAAATACAAATCATGACTATTTTTTAAGCGTCACTTACCCCAACAAGTGTAATGATAATAAGGAATAATGTTTTAACATCGTTTTTAACCCCGGCCAAGCCCATGTTGCCGGTATAAACAGAGCACACGCGATCTCGCTATGGTGGGCTATTTTGGACTGAAGCCACAGTTTTAGGGTTAGCGTAATGTTTTTCATTCTAATAAAGCTAGTCGCCTCACGGCAGCGATAATCCTGTGTTAGAAGATTAATGTAGGTAGGTATATTTTATGGCGCCTGTCGAGGATCGAAGCCACGACTCC
Source organism: Leguminivora glycinivorella (assembly GCF_023078275.1). NCBI lineage: Eukaryota > Metazoa > Arthropoda > Insecta > Lepidoptera > Tortricidae > Leguminivora > Leguminivora glycinivorella. The sequence continues at coordinate 2,558,823 of NC_062987.1, read as the reverse complement.
TGAACCGTCTTCTTACCTACACCAGATTATCATGTAGGTCTAGCACATGATTGCCGCGAGAGTATGTCGCCGCGAGATAGACTACCCGTCCCGACCTTATGACATTAATCCAATTAGACAAAGATCTGTCGCACGGCGACATACTTTCGCCTCGCGGCAATCATGTCCGAGGCCTACTGAGCCAATGACATTAAGATTAATGTACCTAACCTAATCTACTCTGTTAAATACACAGTCAGCATTAAAATTATTCATAATTGATAAGAAAAAAAAACCGCCGCTTTTGGGGTTCTGGTGAAAGAAACCTGCGCATGTTGGATTAGCTATGTAGAAATGAGTATTTTTTTCTTTAATTTATTTTATTTATTTAATCTTTATTGCACAAAAGAAAAATCTTACAGTACAAAAAGGCGGACTTAATGCTTTAAGGCATTCTCTACCAGTCAACCTCGTTTAACAATTTTTTCAATGTAAAACTTTGATTATTTGATGAAATACAAATTAATACACATTATGTATACCGTGATACGTTAAGGAACAGTATAATAAAGAGTACTATCGTACAATATGGTCACTCCCATTCCCCGCTGAAAGCGCCGCCCACCCCCTCTCGGTTACCTCACAGTTACCGTCTGTCAAAAACGCTAACAGTCGGCCTGTCATATTTCACTCATACAAGCATGGTACGCGTTCACCTACACGAGCTTAGACTGTGTGCTAGGAACGCGCCTCTTTCGTATACAATTTGATCGCCAGTGTCCGCGGTGTGGTTAAGGTTTGAGGTTTGTTTGAACAGATACCGTATTGATTTGGGTACTGAAATGCCTACTTTAACGGTCGCGTTTTCAAGGGTACTATTCCGGTCCCTGCTTTTTTCCATCTTATGTCAGTGTATATATATTATATTCAAAAAGGATTGGTTTATTACTATCATGTGAAATAAAACTAGAGTATTCTTCATTGTATCATGTATTTTCCTTTTGCGACTGGACATTAAGAAATATCACTTAGACGTTAGGTACAGTGGCACAATCTTTAAAACACATACATTTGTTTCACACTGTTTTTCTGCTACAGACAGATTTAATATGTCAACATTTGCATATGTAATAGTTATTTGTTTTACAAGGGGGTAAAGTTGTTGTTTAACCGCACGTGCCAATATTGATACCTGAGCAAGCGAAAGATTCCAATATATATATTCCAATATTCCAAATTGAGCGTTGCGAGGGTTTCAAGGCACGTAGATTAAACAAACTTTGCCACCGAGTGAAGCAAAAAAATTTTCACCACACCAACACGAACTAAACACTGACTATAAAACATAAAACTAAATCATATCCAGCAATCTAATTGATATTCATGATTCAGAATAATTATTTGTAGGTAAATTCTATCATTCTAGGCGTGGAGACAACTGGTGAAGAGCATCCACGTTCGTCACGTCCCTCAGCCATGAGGATACGACAAAGAAGAAGAAGAAAATTCTATCAGCCAGTTTAAGACATCAAGTTAAAATTTGTATGAAATTACTTTGCACTCTTGTGGATAAAATGCAATTTTGCAATCCGTTTCCGAATAGCAAAATTGATCTTTGTGTTGATCAGTTGGTGTGGAGAAAAAATATTTTAATAGCAATAGATTTAACCGGTGACTCGGAATAATTGGGATCATTCATACGAAGACTGCTTATATTGGTGTCGATTAATCCATATTTTTCCCTACTATAATATGACAGATAACTTAATACAAACAGAAGATACGCCACACTCAAAACACAAACCCGAAGTCGCACACACCACAACCAATCATCGGATTCTGCTACGTCACTATCTATACGTTATTAAACTTATTAAATACGATTAAAACTTTCCGCAAGTCTTTGAGAGGAGCGTATCTGCCGATGGTACTTAATCCAGCCCCAAAATAACCTAGAGATAATAATAAACCGACTTTATTATATTTTGTGTATAATAAAAAATATATAGGTTGGTATACCGAACGTCATAATTAAATGTTATGTACTCGTGCAACGGATACCTACTTTTTTTACTAAGAAATGAAGTTGAAGGGTATTTAGAGAATGGAATAAAAAGAAAGCCGATATTTGAAGATTTATGACATCTCGTAAGATTATAATATTTGTACCTATAGATTATAGTATTTCGTGAATAATACCATGTACATCTTTCTTTACTTGTCCTATCATGTAAACAAACGAAACGTCAAATATGATCAAAGACAATTACTAGTGATTGGAAATGTCGATAAAATGATGTATTAACGATAATTTGTAAATAAACGTTGCGAACGTCATCACAGGATTTTCAATTTTACGTCACACAATATCTATGTAAAAACCAAAATTTAATTAGGTTTCGTCGCATTTGCAACAATCCTATGGAAAAGGCTAGTACAGTATTCATTTTATACTTAGTACCTAACATTAACATTAATACAACAAAAAATATACTGATAGTAAAATATTTATTGTAAAGAGGTAGGAAATGAAACGTAAAGAAGTAGTCGGTTAATAAATCTGATAAATTATTGTCATTACTTAATATCAACGCATTTTTTCCAAGCTATACAAACTCAAACGTTAATATCGATCGTTTATAACGATAAGTTGTCATCTCAACATTACGAGTCATAGACAATCTAGACTTCGTAATGTCAGGAGTTTTTGATGTCATCCGTTCGTAATTACAATTATTGATGAAAATCGTTTTAGAAATGATATTTTTCTGTGGTTTTTTGATTGATTTCAATACTTTGTGAGTTTATTTAAGTGTATAATAACATTTTTAGTGATGGTTAATGTGCAATTCCAGAGAAAAGTGAGATAATGTTTTGCGGCAGTGTTTGTTTACATGATTGGACAAGTATAGTTGAACTGAGTGTACCATGATTTAGATATTGTTTTCCTTAGATCTTGTATCACTGGTATATCTTACATGTCTGAAATGATGTTCAATAAAAGTATATAAAAGAAACAGAGACGATCATAATCGTAAATCGTAGCCAAGACTCTGTTATATTAAAAAGATAAATAGATAGAATACTCTTTATTGGCACACCTCAGCAAAAGATACAGTGGAGACAAAACAAATGATTATAAATAGAGGCAGACAACAGGCGGTCTTATCGCTAAAGAGCGATCTCTACCAGACAACCTTTAAAAGATTAAAGAAGTTAAAAGGGTGTGATGGCGGCTTTAGACTTTTATTGAACAACATTTCACGAAATATCTTAAAAAGTATAGTTTGTCACATCATTGATATGATAATAAATAAAACTTACGAATTACACAGATGTTTCGATGAGAAAATTGCAATCATTAGGGTTAGGTAGAGTAGTTTTTAATTTGACACCAGTTAGGAAAAAATGTTTTATGATTGTGTTCTTAATATGATATATTTATATACCGTGAAGACTTATTTCAACTGTTCTGTAAATATTATTCCTACATATATTGAAAAATATCTGTGCAATCACATAAAAAACAATTCTAGATTTCGAAGAGTGTAAATAAATAAGGCATGGTCGCAAGAGCTAAAGAACTAACGAATAATGGAATTTGGATGAAGTTTAACTCAAACAATTAAATGCAAACCCTGTCTATTGCAGGAAAACTCTAATTCTATAGCCATTTATATTTATATCACATAAATTACATTCATTATAAATAGAATAACATCCTCTTGCCGTACGCTTGGGGTCGCCGCTTAAATACATACCATAGACAAGACAGAGGAGCCGCTTTCTTAAAAAAATAAAAAAACGGAAGGTATAAAAAATAACTAAAGTCCATAAACAACAATAAATACAGGATATTTTGGAAGAAACGAAGGCGGCTAAAAATCGTTTTGAGATTTATTTAAATTCATCGAGCTCACTTTTCGCATTAGGTACACCTTGACTTGGCACTACCAAAATAATGGAGTTTAGTATGATGTGTAGGAATTTAGAAGATTAATTTAAGTGGAGAACTTAAAGACATAAATAGTTATATTAACCTTAAAAACGTCAAGAACAAAATAAGGCAATCGTACCAAGTTGCGTCCACAGTGCTGTGAACACCATTTAAGGGCGTACGCTGTCAACTTAATCTTTACATGAATGAGGGTATATGATGTGAATCCATTCAAAGGTTAAGTACCATTTTAATGCTGCAAGCTCTTGCATACATATTTATGAGAATGACGATACAAATAAAACACGCATTCTATTGTACCGTCTAAATGAGGAATAAGTTTCAGAGATTTTGATCTGAAAGCGCTAAATATTGAAGTTCAAGGTGTAATACGAAAAGCGAACAAGTCCCACGGACTTGAAAGGTAAAAAATAAATTAGGCTAAATTAGAAACCTCACTATTATAACTCGGAATGTTCGTCTTTGCCATCACCTAACTGCGGCGTTTCTGTCGCGGGCACCTCCTCCCTAACTTCCTCTTCTTGATTATCTTCAACTACTGGTTTTTCTACACTCTCCTCCACTTTCTCTTGACCCTCTGGAACTTCTATAGTTTCCTCAGTTTTGTTCTCCTTCTTAATTGGCTTCTTAGGCCTCCAAATCTTCATTTTATTCACTAGGTACTTAACTTCTCTGTCCAAACCGCCCATCTTCTCTCTTATGCTATCAATAGTCAGCTTAATCTCTTCGTTCTTCTTCAATTCGTTTTGTTCTTTTATCGACTTGTCCAACCACGCTTGAGTTTCTTCTATTTTCTTTTCTAAAACTGTGATTTCGACCTGAGTGAACATGTCTTTCTCCGGGTTGACTTCTTGAGTGAAATTCTTTGCAGATTTCAGGAATTCATTGGAACTGTTAAGCATGTTGCGTAGAGCGGCAATAGCGTCGGGTCTTTCTCTGTGCTCCCAATGTTTATAGAAGATAGGGTTAGTTTTCTCCTTGATCAAAGCAAGTTTCTCCTCGTACAGCTCAGTGGGAGCTTCATAGCCGTCCTCATACAGCCATTCAGACGTCTCAGAACACAACTTCTTGACTTCTTCGATCTGTTCAGGAGTACCGCATTCTGCAAACTCTTCCATGTCAATTTTCATCTGTGCATCAACTACAAATGCTTCTAAACTGTTGAGCGCGGATTCCCTTTCGGCGCGTTTTCTGTCTATAGCATCTAATTCTGATATTTTAGCTTTCGAAGTTTTGAACTGTTCCTGAGTGAGCGGTTGAAGGACTAGGACCTGTTCGTCAGTTTTGATCGGTTCTTTAAGGACTACGATCTTGGGCTTGGGTTTAGCTTCTGGTTCGGTAGCGTTTTGCTTATCTCCGGTCTCATTAGCGTTGGCGGTTTCATTCTTTTCGGCTTCCGGTGCCTTATCTTCTTCTTTTTTCTCTTCCGGTTTCTCAGCTTCATCGGAGCCGAAGAGTTTGCTGATGGTGCTGCCTAGTTTGGAGAGGGTGCTGTCTTTGTCTTCCTCCGTGACAGTTTTCTCCGCAACGAATTCTACGTTGACCAGGTTTAGGATGCCAGAGTCGTCCATGTTGAAGTGCGCCTTGATACCCTTGTGGTCGACGTGGTCGCCGGCGTGCTTGCGCAGCGCGGCGCCGACGCCGCGGAGCGTGACGAGCGTGAGGTTGAGCGCGCCGAGGTTGGCCAGCTCGGCGGCGGGGATGTGCTCGAGCTCGGCGTACTTCACGTGGAACGAGAAGTCGTCCGTGTGCTTGTTGAAGGTGATCACCTTCTTCTGCGGGTAGGGGTTCATTGGGCTGAACAGAGTTCTCTTGATCTGTAACAAAATTAAATATTATACGGTTAGGCGATCTGAAGTTTCCTACAGATAATTCCCATCAGGTTATGCTTTTTAGAATATTGCGCACTTTTCTATTAGTTTTGATATATTAGACGCACCGCCACTGCTGTACTCCTAGTTAACTTTCAAATTACATTTAGGTAAGTAACCGACAACTCATTTAGTGAGTTTCATATGACAGCAGTTCTCAAAAAGTTTGTACATAGCCACGTCAGCAAATTTTAATTGATCCTATTTTGTCACCAACATTTAGTAATATAAGTCGACTTTCGTGAGACATATACAGGATAATTATAGAAAATATAGATACTATTGTCCCGGACCTGTAAGTTCCTCTTTTTGACACACGACAGCGTCCACAAAACGTAAACTCGCGCGACCTAATAAAATTTTAAATAAAATCCTGTTTATTAAAAAAAAACAAGTACTTAAAAACCATATTTCGCTTTCTTTAAACATAATCTAACATATGTTATATTTTTACAGATCTTCGTTACGATATTAATTTATCACGCAGCATTTACTTATTATGTCATTTATCATCAATTTTTATTTTTAAACTAGTGCTGTGGCAGTCTGTCATTTCGATTCAAATGACATTTCAGTAAGTTGATAGAAATCGTATATTTGTTGCGCCTCTTTGTACATAGGGCCTAATCGATTCAACCATCATCATCCTCCTTGCGTTATCCCGGAATTTGGCACGGCTCATGGGAGCCTGGGGTCCGCTTTGACAACTAATCCCAAGATTTGACGTAGGCACTAGTTATACGAAACCGACTGCCATCTGTCCTTTCAACCCGAAGGGTCCTTTCAGCCTTATTGGGATTAGTCCGGTTTCCTCACGATGTTTTCCTTCACCGAAAAGCGACTGGCAAATATCAAATGACATTCGCACATAAGTTTCGAAAAACTCATTGGTACGAGCCGGAGTTCGACCCGCGACCTCCGGATCGAAGGTCGCACGCTCTTACCGCTAGGCCACCAGTCGATTCAACCAATTCGTAAATAATCGCTAGATTTGGCAAACGATACGTCTTAGCCACATCGCAACATACTTCCAAACAAATGTGTCAAAAAGAGGAACTTACAGCTCAGGGATAACAGAGAACCTTAATGATTATAAATCTTGGTAACAAAATATGAATAAAAAAAAACAAATTTAACTTTTTCTTTTTTGTACAAACTTTTTAAGAACTGCTGATGAATAATAGTGAGCTGCTAATAAAAATAAGATGGTTAGTATACAAAAATCGCACACTGTTAATGTAACAAACATAATCCCACTTAATCCCTGTATTACAATCTTACCTGTTCCTGAAATCAGTAAACGAAGATTAAATTACTTATCAAAGACATATGTAACTACGTATATGCTTATTTTCATTTTTATTTTCATTCAATCATCACTTATGGAATTGACATGTGGAGACAGGCGGCTGATAGGCAAAGGGTATTTATTCTCCAAAAAAGAGTGATCAGAATAATGGCTAGGGTGCCCTGGGATACGCCTGCCCCTGATATTTTCCGGTCTCTAAGGATAATGACCTTTCCAGGTCTCTATATATTTGAGGTGGCAAAAGTGGTGCGTAGGAATCTTGAAGAATTCAGAATGCGTGGTCCAAACTATCGTCATGGCTATAACATTCTGCCGAATAGACACAGACTGAAAAAATCAGAGCCGTGTGTGTGGTACACAGGTCCCAAAATTTACAACAAGTTACCCAATGACTTAAAAGTAGTTGAAATGTCTGACACCATGTTTACAACCAAACTCAAGAAATACCTAATAGAGAAAGCTTTCTACTCGGTAGATGAATTCCTAAACCCAAATGACTAGTAGCTATGTATATTCCAATTGCCTATGACATTCAATATTGCTAAAACTTATATTTTATAATTTAATTGCACAATTATATGATTTTCAAGAATCTAATTCGACAGTATCTCCCTATAATATACCTATCTAATGTTATTATTAAGTGAATAATTGATGATTATTGTAGTTACTATTCTCCTTTATTGATTTCCTTATTATTATTTATGTTGGTCTTGTTTATTATGTATGTTAAATTAAGTAAGCAGAAAATAATAAAATGACGTGTAACTCCTGTTATCAATAAATGATTGATTGATATAGACAGATAAAGTCTAAAAAAAACGTACCTCAGAACCATATAGAAAAAGGTCTGTGGCCAGTTCTTAAAAAGAAACTGATTTGACTAGTAGGAAACTAGCCTATTGTGAACATGCAATAGCATGGTTCCCGTTATTAAAACCGAGTATTCTCATGCCTTGTTAACTCATTTATGTCCTTTGAAAATGGACAAAAGCTAAGTATGCAAGAGTGCTCGGACAAGATATGTTCTGATTAGTTGGTTCCACTCAAAACGTGCCGCCTCGGGAGGAAATTGCCGCGCGAAGCAACTCCGTCTGTGTAGATGTACCTCGATTTGTATGAAAACGCCCGTCATATGAAATAATAAAGACAATTTTAATAATTCAGGACCCATTAATGATTAGGTACACAGTTTAGAGCCTTTATAGGGCCTGTTTAACCGTCGACATATGTAAATAGAAGTCCTATCATCGCGTCCCGACCGGTTTTGGCCTCGGTGACACGGTTTGTACTGGCTACTTGGCTAGTGAGACGACGGCCGATGAGCTCTGAGGTGACTGATTTGTGCAGTAAATGTAGGGCATTGCAGGTGACCACCGCTCCGATGAAATTATCGTTTATAACATAAACATAACCGTAGGTGGTCGGGCCTTCAATCCTTTCATAAGAGTCTGATGTACGGAACAAGGTAAACATAAATGACGGGCGTTTTCAGAGTCTCGGTGTAGACCCACCTAGCGTTCGAAAATTTGAGTCGTATAACAGCTCGCTCAGTCAGTACGATGTTACGCGAACGATCCACTACAGTAAATTGTACAGTCGGTTCATCTTTACTTGTCCTATCATGTAAACAAACGAAACGTCAAATATGATCAAAGACAATAACTAATGATTGGAAATGTCGATAAAATGATGTATTAACGATAATTTGTAAATAAACGCTGCTAACGTCATCAGAGGATTTTCAATTTTACGTCACACAATATCTATGTAAAAAAAAACCAAAATTTAATTAGGTTTCGTCGCATTTGCAACAATCCTATGGAAAAGGCTAGTACATTATTCATTTTATACTTAGTACCTAACATTAACACTAATACAACAAAAAATATACTGATAATATAATATTTATTGTAAAGAGGTAATAAAAACTTTAAAAAAAAAGTCAGTTAATAAATCTGATAAATTATTGTAATTAATATCAACGCATTTTTTCCAAGCTATACAAACTCAAACGTTAATATCGATCGTTCATAACGATAAGTTGTCATCTCAACATTACGAGTCATAAACAATCTAGTCTTCGTAATGTCAGGAGTTTTTGATGTCATCCGTTCGTAATTACAATTATTGATGAAAATCGTTATAGAAATGAGTAGTATATATTTGGGAAGTTTAAACCACTTTCATTTCGTTCGAGCGATTCTCGCTCAAACTCATTCCAGTGGTCTAAACTCCCAAATACATCCTAACCCTCAAATATCTGGGCAAGAATTGTATCATCATCGTTAGGAAGTTTAAACCACATCGATATCGTTTTGCTATAATAATCGCGTTTGCATGATCATGTTAGCCATACCGTTGGGAAGTTTAAAATCACTTCATACCGTTCGAGCGTTTCGCGATCGAAATCGTTCCAGTGCTTACAAACTCATATATCCGGGCTCTCAAACATCGGGCTAAGATTTTTTCTATGTTACATACTATTCAAATTACTTGTCGTCTCTTGAAACAAAGGTGTTTTGAGAGCACTTTATTTGAATCTTCAGTGAATATCAGTTATAAGAACACGTTATAAAATGTATGTTTCTTGAAAAAAGATGCAAAAGCTTAACGCAACTCACTCTCTGAGGTGGCCAGTCCCAGAGTGCGAGTCTCTTCCAAGCGAATGCTCGGTTGACTATGGCGTTTTCACACAACATGTCTGATCAACTCGTCAGCGTCACAGAACATGAATGGACCTCCAAGGTGCTCAACCCCGGCGTAAGGCCGCATTTTACGTGCATCATTTAAGTACAATCCTCTTCAGGCATGGAAATCCATATATATCGACCGCGTATATACAGAGTTTCCCTAAGTATCTGATTCAACATTGCACACAAGTCGGTTGGCCAATTCCGAAAAGTGTGAACGTTGGAGTCCCCGGTCGTCGAGACTCATCAACGTCGTCTATAAGGCGTTTATTTATACGAAGTAACATTAAAAACTTTGATAGTGCGATGTAGACCTATCGTTTATAATAAACGAAGTAAATACCACCTTTTGATTAACAATTGTGGACTTTGTAATTAAACAGTAAAAGTCTGAAACGGCAGAAAATACACTATAGTCTTATTTAGCTATGTCAAGGGGGAATGTAATCAGATCATATTTATTATCATTGATGTTTTACTGCAAGTGCGGCCTCTATTAGTGAGGGATGGTACTAACTACTTCGTTAATTAGATGCTTCTAAGGCATCGTGTTATCCAATATATTATTATGCTAGGTTGCGCTAATTCCCATAGATGTCGTTCACTATCGTTTCCATAGTAAGGAGCTTCCCTTCAATGGTTCCAACTAAAAAAATCTCATGGGTTCATTTAGTTAAGCACTCAACAAAAGGAGCCTATTTGAGCAAAACAATTATTTCATAATGACTTCGAACTATGTATGTATGTTTATTGGAACAAGAGTTTTAGACTGTTTGTATTAGGAGGATAAATACTTAATAGATGCACATAAATATATTGTAACGTCATTATATATTTGCTCAATTATTACTTTTAATAGCAATAGTCTAAAGTCTTATTTAAAAAATATGGATATTTTTATCTGATATAAACATTTTCATTCATTCATTTAAAGACGAAGAGAAAAATAATAATAAGCACTTCACAGAAATGTTGGCCATTTTTGAGATTCGAACCCAGGACCATCCATTTTATAGGTACTGTTAAGTACTGCTACTTAGCCGATCATCAAGGTTCGTGTTGCGAAAATGCAACGTCATATCCATATGTTATTCTAATTAGGTATTCTGCATTGATTGCACTAATTGTTAAAAACAACATCTAACATTTCGTAATTTCGAAACGGATGTAAATTGTTATAGGATACTTGCGTTAGCATAGTATTGGCATAAATATAGGGTTGCCGCCGGCACGTATTTGGTGATTTATGATTATTGGTGATATGATAAAGTAACATTATCATAACCGGGATAAACACCTTAATCTCTTTATTCACTGTTTTGGATGTTTCATCAGCGCAAAACATACGTTTTAAAACCAATGTTTTCTTGTTAGGTGTTTAACTTATTCTAAGTACACTAAAATAATATGTTTGAATATTGGCTTTTAAACCAAATTGAGAATAATTACAAAAATAATTTAGTAGTATAAATTACTTTAGCAACATGTTATCTTGCCGCTATGGAGTGATTTCTTGAATAAGATTACCTACACCTAAGATACCACTATCACTTAATCGCTTAATAAGTTTGCCTCGATTTTGCATTTTAAACACCGTAGTATATTAAGTTAGTCATACAAATGGCTTACATGCATTTATTACGAGTACTAGTAAAATGAGGACTGTGACACCCCTGATTCGTTTAGTAAAATCATCAATAAATTGCTATTAATAAACCATCATTCTAATTGTTTATTCCTTTGCTACTTTGCTCTTTACAGTGCACATTACGTACTCATACGTCTTATAAATAATAAGTTCGAACCACCGTCATTTCTACATATTATAACATGTAAGTAAGTGTTGTATTTTGTTTTTTTTTTTATAAATTATAATACTAGTTGCTCATGTGCAAGGTTTAAAATGATTTTTTTAATTTACTTTTAGGTCGGACTCCGAGTTTGAAACTATTGTACCCCTAAATAACAAGACTGGAGGTGCGAAAGCGAAAAAACCGGTGCAGAAAAGAAAGTCCGATGCTGCTAATAGGTAAAAAGATATGACACCTGCACGTACCTACTTACATATTGTATGCGTTGCATACGTAAATTGTTTTTGATTATTACGTTTTATTTTACCTACTTACATTATGAATTTAAATTTACAAATTGTTAAAATATTTTCAGGTCCGATTCAGAACGAGAGTGGGAAGAAATTGACGCGGGGACCAAGAAGGTGAAGAAGCCTCGCCAGGCGAAATCTCCTAGGTATGTTACACATTTAAAATATGCATCTATTCGATTATTATAATTGTGACACCCACCTGTTGTAATCTGAAAAATATTTTTTGTTGCCTTGTTTTGCATTACTTATATTTTATTGTATTATTTACAGGACTACTAGTGGAGCGTCTAAGAAAAAGACTGCCAGCAACCCCTTCGACGTCTTCGAGCTATTTCCTGATGACGAGGCATTTGCGAAAAATTGCCCTACACCAGACCAGCTACGCTCGTCTATAACTCAACGCGTGGCTGATGGATTGACTCGGCGTGCTGCTGATCTTGAGGGGGAGTTTTTCTTGGAGCTGCGAGTATACAACACCGCCGATATACGCAGTGAGTTAGCGGAGCATAAGTGGAAAAAGACCCTTCTGGCAGTTAAAGCGCAAATAAATAACGATACTCCTCAGTGGGAATATCTACAAAAACTCACAAAGCATTTAAGAACTCTTTTTGACGATGCTGAAGTTACATTTTTTCACAACAAAAAAGGTTAAAAATTCAGCATTGTCAAAAATCATTTTTAAGTGTATATTTTGAACTGTATTCGGATACCACACATATACATATAGGTACTTACTTTAGTTAGATAAATACTTATTTTACTGTTTTATACGCGAATTTAGTTAGGTGGAACTAAAATGCCTTTTTGCTCTGCCTGTTCAATCCAAGTTCTGAAAAATAAATGGGTTGGTCATTTGAGAAGTACTAAACACAAAAATAATTCTTTAGTGGCAGTAACTGATGGCGTAATTGAGATTTCGTCTGCCTTTCAGGGTCGTATATCATCTTATAGAGTTTTCGGATCTGAAGAGCTAGAATTTGCTATACCTGAACAGTTTTTAGATAATTTAACGTCGAAACTAGAAAATATTATAAAACAGTGTTTGATAAAGCACGTGTGTTTAAAAATCAATTTCGAGTATTTTGGAAACTTTCTTTTATTTAAGAACAACCGGCAGGAAACAAAGTCGTTTACGACAAAAAACTTCACAGTACATCAAAACTATACATTTTCTGAGTTATACCAAAAAGTTATAAACGACATAAAAAATAACATTGAAAATTTTGAGCAGCGCGATAGTGGATGGACTTTCTTATCTAATTTATATGTAGAGGTTAATGTTAACAAATACCAGCCTCTGAAAGGATCTTCTTACATAGATTTACCTAAGTCTATTAAAAACAAGAAAGCTTGTATTAACATACAGAATAAAGATGAATATTGTTTTCTGTGGAGTATTGTTGCTGCGCTTTATCCCTCAAAAAATCACAAAGAGCGTACGGCCTCATACCCCCACTTTAAAGACGTGTTGAATATTGATGGTCTCAGTTTTCCCATAACTTTCTCTGATATTGGTATGTTTGAGCATAAAAATGTGGGTTTAAGTATTAATGTGTATTCTTTAATGGATAATCGTACAGTGGCAGGACCTATTTATAGATCTCAATATAAAAGGAGTAAGAAAATTAATTTACTTTTAATAGAGAAAGGAAATAAATCGCACTACGTTTTAATAAATAATTTGTCTCGATTGGTTCGTTCTCAAATAACTAAACATCATGGTAAACTTTACTTTTGTGAAGATTGCCTCTTATTTTTTCCTTCCCTAGACAAGTTTGAAAGTCACTCCTGTAGTGGAATCGCCACTGTACTCCCGGAAAGAGGTACATTTCTACAATTTAAACATTATGAACGTCACTATAATGTTCCTTTTGTAGTTTATTGTGACTTTGAAACAATTCTTAGGCCATTTCAATCATGTGAGCCTGAAAAGGAACATCAGGGAAGTTTCACTGTAAATAAACAAATGCATATACCCGCAGCTTTTGCCTATAACATAGTCTGCTCTTATGATCAACGCTTAAATAGATTTATTCAATACAGAGGACCCGACTGTGTTTCTAAATTTTTAAAATATTTATACAGACATGTTGAAGATATTTATAAAATATTGCGTGAAGAAGTGCCTATGATTTTCACAGAAACAAATGCTTTAGCCCACAAAAATGCTCAGACATGCCACATTTGCCTGACTGCTTTATTTGGCGACAAAGTAAGAGATCACTGCCACTTAACTGGTGTTTATCGTGGGGCCACTCATCAATACTGTAACTTACGTTATAGTGTTCCCAAATTTATTCCTGTTTTCTTTCATAACTTAGCAGGATATGATGCGCACTTGTTTATAAAGGAGTTATGCGAGGATGTAGGTTCAAAGGTGCAAATAATTGCGAAGAACAAGGAAAACTATATATCCTTCAGTAAGTTTTTAAAGATGCCTGACGATCAGTATGTGCGGATACGATTTGTAGATTCGTTTAAATTCCTAGATACAAGTTTAGAAAAATTAGCGAAGGGACTTGCTAAGGCAGACTTTTCTCACTTACGATTATTTTTTCCTGATGAAATCAAATTTGACCTATTGACTAGAAAAGGTGTTTATCCTTATGACTATATAACATGTTGGGACACGTTTGCCGAGACTGAATTACCTTCGCAGGATTTATTTTATAACTCGTTAACTTCGGAGAACATAAGTGATGAGGATTATGTGCATGCGCAAACTGTATGGAATACATTTAATATAAAAAATCTTGGTCAATATACGGATCTTTACCTTCAGACCGACGTTTTACTTTTATCAGACATCTTTGAAAATTTTCGGCGAAATTGTATGGTTAGTTATCGACTAGATCCTGCGTTCTATTTAACCTCCCCTAGTCTTTCATTCGATGCAATGTTACTAATGACTGGTATTAAATTAGAGCTAATATCAGACCTAGAAATCATTCGCTTTATTCAAAAAGGGATTCGAGGAGGGATTTGTATGTGTTCAACTAGACATTCCATTGCAAATAATCAGTATATGAAAACCTACGATAACAAATCACCTGATTCGTTTCTCATATACATAGATTGTAATAATTTGTACGGGTATGCAATGTCACAACCGCTGCCTGTGTCAGATTTTCGTTTTTTGGATGACTTTGAAATTTCACACCTAGATATTACATCGGTTTCAGACGACGCGGAATTTGGGTATATACTTGAGGTTGACTTGCTATATCCGCAATATTTACATCATGATCACAACGACTATCCTTTTTGCGCAGAAAAGTTTGTTCCTCCGGGAGGAAAAAATACAAAATTAATTCCAAATTTGTTCGATAAATATGAGTACGTAATTCATTACGAGCATCTAAAAACATGCCTCAAAAACGGTTTGGTTATTAAGAAAATACATCGTGTACTCACTTTTAAACAAAATTCTTTTTTAAAGAAATACATAGACTTAAATACAGAGTTGCGGAAAAATGCGAAAACCCAATTTCAACAGGACCTATTTAAACTAATGAACAATTCGATATTCGGAAAAACTCTTGAGGATTGTGAACGACGCGTTGACGTAAAACTGGTCAACCAGTGGTATGACGAACGAAACAGCACTAAAAAGGTTACTTGTGGCGGTACTTTAATAGCAAGACCCAATTTTCATAGCGCCACAGTGCTCACTGACAACTTGGTAGCCATTCAAATGAAGCCAGAAAGAGTTGTATTGGATAAACCCATTTACATAGGATTCTCGGTATTAGAACTATCCAAAAACCATATGTACAAATTTCACTACTCGGTAATAAAACCCCACTATAGTGATCGCGTTCGCCTCTGTTATTCTGATACTGACAGTTTCATTTATGAAATTAAAACTAGAGACTTTTACCAAGACTTAAGGACACATTTCTTAGATTTCTTTGATACGAGTAATTACAGTCCTTTAAATGATTTCCAGATTCCTTTGCGTAATAAAAAGATTCCGGGACTATTCAAAGATGAGCTAGAAGGATCACTTATAACAGAGTTTGTAGGATTGCGGTCTAAGCTGTATTGTATAACTAGTACACACCCGAAAAAGGGCTTTGTAAAAAAAGCAAAAGGTACTAAGGCTGGTGCCATCAAAGATTTGACACTGGAAAATTACAAAGACGTACTTTTAAACGATAAAATCATTCGAAAAAAGAATATTTTGTTTAAAACTATCAAACATGACATCTTCACTCAAACGGTCAACAAAGTTGCTTTATGTAATAAAGATGATAAACGAATTATTTTATCAGACAAAGTTTCAACTATGGCATGGGGTAATAGTTCTTTTTTGTAGATCCGAAACAAATAATGGAAAAGTTGTAACTAAAAGTAAGTGCTGAATATTATATGTTGTAGCGAATTTCAATGTACTATTTCAATTGTATTTACCGTGAAAGTGTTTCAAACTGTTATTAAACTTAGTTAACAGAGTTAATCATGAAAAAATTTACACTTTATTTTAGCAGGATGAGGGATATTCCACTTATACTCCGCTAACTCACTGCATTGGAAAATAAATATATATATAATAACGCACGTCTGTATTTTATGCTTTTATTTTGTATACTTATCTAATAAACGTATAAAAAATATGTGTTCAGTTTATTTCTTCTTATACACTCCCATACTTTCCATTTTTACAGGGTGTAACCAAAATACTGATCAACCGTTTAAGAATGTATTCAATATACATAGTACCTATTGTACAAATAATTATGTTATTTTTAAGTAGCTTTAACAATGTTTCCCAATGAAAATAATGTAAAAAGATGAATACATTCTTAAATGGATGACAATTATTTTTGTTATAAGTTTCCTACTCAAAAGCCTGAGTGCTGTAGATTCATTTTTCTTTAAGGATATACAGAGCTATATCTTATAGTAAATAATAGTTGCAAGTGCGCTGTGTGAGTAACTTTCACTCAGTGTTATAAATTATAATTAAATACATCAATTTCTTACTAATGATAATGAGTAGTATACAAAGGTGTTAATTTTGCTCATCACATGTGACTCTCTTCTTTTGAGCTGTTTGATAAATCAATTAACGCCGACAAGTAACAAGAAGCTTATCTACCTAACCTGTATATATTGCATAGCTGAATAGAGTCTAATTTCTTGGCGCGTGCATGCCTACGCTGGCAAAAGCAGGTCAACAACATTATTGGAAAACTGCAATACTGACATTCTCTATATTGTTATAATGTTTGCATGTTCGCATTTATGAATTTGATACAATAAGAAGTGGTCGTTCAAGTAATAAGTTCAAGTAAGTAATTATTTTATTTTTATTATATACTTTTAGTAAATATTATGTGATAATTTAAATACATTATTATTATTTATTTATTTAAACTTTATTTTACAAAAGAAAAACTTAAAATTACAAGAGGTAGATTTAATGCTTAATAGTAAGGCTTTATTAAAGGTAATACTTATTGTGTTACAGTTTCAACATGTGCGAACATTGTGACCCCGAGGATCCTTTTACCCATGCTCAAGAGTGGAACACCCAGACATTTGAAGACGCATATCCAGAACTTGCCAACAAGCATGACGTGACCATTACAGCATCATCAATAGAAACACCCAACAAAAAGAAAATAAAAACTAAACAGCGTGCTCCAAAACGTAAATTAAAATCATCCACTACTTTTGTGAAATGTAGAAAATCCGTTGCTGAGGGACCCCGTCTGATACAAATAAAAATCATCGGCTTACGTAACGGGCAGGAAAGCCAGGCAGAGAGTGATGATGAAGAAAATATGATCTTTAGTGCTCAATATATAGCCAGCGAACCAGTGGACAATGTTGTGGATTCGGCATACAGTTTAATAAATCAAATCTCTAAATCAATGTTACAAGAAAATTTCTGAGTTTATTGTTAAGGTTAAAAATGTATGTGTGCGTAAAATAAAAAAATAAAAAATGGGTCTTTCATTACAGACTTTTATTTATTATCATTAAAACATAATACAGTGCTTATTTCTAAAATAGTAAACATCGTTTTAAATCTTGTGCAGACACAATAGTATCAAAATACCACTTTTTAATACATATAACATTTTTTAAAGCACATTTTTTTTCATGATGCAGGCAGTTATATGCACTAGACTTATTACAATATTTTTCATGCAAATGTAGAAAATTAGGACAATCTTGTTCACCTAAATCTATTACAGCACAATTAGCACACAAATCTTTAACCCACTTAATTTTTTCCGCTCCTTTTACATAAATGTTCTTGTTATTTAAATGGTTCACAATCATTCTTTTAAATTCTCTGTGATCGACAAATCCTTCCCTCCATAAAATCCCGTGGTTTTTTTCTAACCATATTACTCTTTTTCTTTCTTGCTGAGATAAATGAGAAAACGTGTAGGGTGGTTTTATTAAAAAGACTTGCGTGTATTCTTTAGTACTAAGTGCGAATTCCTTTATTATAAAATCGTTATTTAATGATTTAAATCCTTGAACATCCACGAATAAGCTTTTAGTGCTCATGATATTTTCCTTGTTATATTGCTAAGAGGTCTATACTCTATAATGCTATCATTCAAAATAAGACAATACGCAGATGTTTGATCGGGTATATCCTCACTGCACTCTATTTCAACTCTGATGTCAACAACACCCGATTTTAAAGTGTCACTTTGTCTTGAACAATCCACGAAAAACAATGGTGCTATTTCTTTGAAATCGTAAGGATTTAACAAGGGTGCCTGACTACGATTATAGTAGGACTGTTGGAATTTAGAATATTGCTCGTATAATATAGCATACTTCTCATCGGAAAAACTAACATTCAAATTTTCATAAGGATAATATATAGAATTCAAGAAAACTTTAACCTCTCTCAAGTTACAATGATCGAAATGTGTTATATCTTTGTCGGACGCATTTTTCCTACCAGTTTTCAAACCAACTATAACATACCGAGGTTTTTCGATTTGAGATGAAGTTTTAATAGCCCAAGAGTGCTTGGAAGTTTTTGGCAGCAGTGGATATTCGAAGAGGTCCCAGTTTCTGAACGCAATTTGTATTGCACGATCTTTTTCCACATATTTAAGAAGATTCAGTCTTTCCCGATCGGAAACCTTAATATGAGGCATACGCCATACCACTTTTGATAAAGTAACATTGTCTATATATTCATTTGGGTTCAATTTAACGCTATTCAAGTTAGTGTTAGAGCGTAAAAGTATAAGTTCATGTTTGCAATTAATAATAATTTTGTTGTAGTCTTCAGCAAAGCCCAAAATTTTGTTTAATGGTATAGAAGCAGAAAATAAACCTCGGGTAACTTTAGTACCTTTTATGTCCCACCCCCACGACTTTGCCATTCTCGCTTCATGTTCACTCATGGATAAAAGAGATTTCATTGTTGTTGTGATTCCTGCATTTTTTATTTTGTCTATTTCAATTCCATTCAGTTCGTATCGAATGTCTTGAAAGAAATGGAGGACAGGGTTATTGGTAAACAGGACGCTCGACACGGGTTGTTTTGTTTCTCTGTTCATCACTGTAATAGTACCTTCTATGTATAATGTGCTAGCTGAAGGCAACACGTACATATCTTGCTGATTGATGGGTATGCGAATTTCATCGTTCAAATTAAAACTTGTAACGTAAGGTTTGTACGAGTGGTATTCATAACTTTCGATTGAGTTATCATAGCTAAAGGAGTTTGCTAAGTCCAGAATGCTCATTTTAGTAAACCGATTGATCTGAGAAACAAAATATTTTCACTAGTGAGCCTGCTTTTCGGTCTTCTTTTCTTGATAGCACCAAGGGTACTGCCTGATTTATCACGGTTCACTGCTGTTTTATTGAAATCAATCATTTTTTTCTCAGGTGTAAATATATTTGAATCTCTTCTCCGCGTAAATTTATCAATTGGTTGTTGGTATCTAGTAGTCTTATTTTAAGAGAACTTAAAGTATTTTGAGTGACGGGAAAATAAATAACGTTTTTAGGCGTCTCTATTATTCTATACCCTGGAGGCACATTAGGTACAAATTCATGAACTATATGGCTCGGTTTTCCGTTAATAAATGATCCACTAATGATATCACATTCGATTCGAACTATAGTCGTCGATAGAATGGACACTGGAAATGGAGATTCCATTAATATATTCGCAGGAACAGTTTCATTACCGAAACCTAGTAGTTTACCTATGGAGTTATCGCCACCAAAATGTATGCTCTTAGAGCAAAAAATAGATGTTTTTAGAGTATTATTATTACACAAAAGTTTAAAAGAACAGCCTTGAACATGTGTTTTTAAATAATCGTTTAAATCCTGGAGTTCATAAGAGCCTTCTGGTATCTCCAATACTTCACCCTCACCGTAGTAAAATTTGCAATTTCGACTATCTATGTTAGGTATTGAATTAAACGTAGATAAATACAGTAGACCACATTCGTATTCACCGTCCAATTGAAGTTCAGGCGAATAATTTGTTGTAAGACTAGAGGAGGTTCCCGTTATGGATAAAGTGAAAGACATCGTGTAAATGACATTTTTTTTATTAGTGTTAACAATTTAAACGCCTCTGCCAAAATCGTTTTAAATATTTTAAGCATAAATGACCACAATTTACAGTATTAAATTGTTGGAACTGCCTATAATTATATGAAATATCAAATCTTTTCAAATATATTATCAACTCTAATGGCGGTTTAATATCGCCGAAGCTATTATAATATTCACAATATTTTTTATCCTTTGCATAGGCTACCCAGTGAGTTCCTTGGTTTTTTGATTCGTCTAAGTTAATTATCGCGCATTCTCTACGCTTAGGAAGTTTGGGTAAGCGGTCTCTCATAAATACTCCTCTAAAAAAAGGTATACCCGTTGAATTGTTGATAATATCGACATTTGTGAGAGCTCGACTGGGTAACCTACCATTTAGTTTTTTGAGGTTTTTAAGCATAGTCCTTTGCCATTTCTGTACGGTTTTATATGTAATCCTTTGCCCAACGCTATGGATTCCATCATTTTGTTGTGACGTTCAGATTCCGCTAGTTTATTTCTTGCCGCTTTATAGTCTCCTACAGCTTTAGCTATTCCTGCCGCGCCGCCTGCCAGAGAACCCAGAGCCGATAATCCCGCGAATATAGGAATCAACGGTAATATGCCTCCAGTTTTTGGAATAGGTATTATACGAGGTATCCGCATACGACTTGTGTTAGGAAATATTTTCTTCGCAGCTGTATAAGCACTGCTTATGATATTTCCATTCTTTTTTTCTTTAATTCGCTACGTATTTTTGTAACTAAGTGCTTAAATGACTTAACACCTGCCCCTGTCTTAATTTTTGATTTCATAACTTTACTAACCAGCCATGACGCCAGTTTTTCTCCTTTCCCAGCGTTTTTTGCATTCATACGTCGCTTAGCCATTTTATAAAGTTCTAAATCAGCCTTATGTCGATCCTCTATACGTGAATATTTGTCGTAAGCAATATCGTGCTGCATACAAGCTGAATCTAACCCGTTGATACCTTTATCACCCCGTCTTAAGCGTTCTTGTAATTTAGTTCCAGGGCCGCAATAATTGTACCCAGGTATGTGTAGTTCAAATGGAAGATTATTAATGGCACTATTTAAAAGTCCTCTTCCTTTCATAGTCAGTTAACTAGTGATAAAGTAACATTCGCATCAGTATTATAAATAGATTTACCTCTATACAACAGCACTGCGCTCAATCCAACTATTTTCGCTTGTACTAAGACCCAACCACTTAACGTATAGCTTGTTGCCTTTTCTTTTCATTATTTTCTCTATAAGATAAACATTAGGATACTTTGTTTTTTGCAGCTCTTGTTCATAAAAGGTGCCTAATATTGAATTTTTTCGTTGATCCTCTAAGTAATATGTAACGGGTATAGTATTCTTAACTTGTTTTATTGTAAATAATTCTGTAGACCAATTAGGCGTATAACCTTTATGAAAAGCGCCTTTGTACTTGCTTATACGTACGCAATCCCCTACACTGAATTTGTTGGCCCTTGTTTGTAGGTATGAGCGAGGTTTGTTTAGTATAGATTTTATTTCAGACTCTTTATGGAAATCAACATCTATCGGTCTACACCTTATTGTGCGATGAAATGTATGATTATATGAATTCACAATATCATGTAAAGGTTTTCCAAACCATTTGTAATTGCCAACAAAACTAAAATATTTATACAGTTTGCCTTTTAAAGTTTTTATAACCCTTTCTACAATTGATGCTTTTTTAACTGAATAGGTTGAATAATGGTTTATCTGCAAGGATTCCAAATAATTTTTAAATTCAGTATTGTAAAATTCTTTCCCCAAATCTGTCTGTAGATGTTTAGGTTTGCGTTTTGCAGTGTCAATTAGTTGCCTAAAAGCGTCTTTGGTCTCAAATTTGGTCTTAGATTTCATCGGAATTCCCCATATGTATTTTGAAAATGTATCAATCTTATACTATTAAACGAGCAATTCTTGTATATTTATTTATTTATTTATTTATTTATTTATTTATTTATTTATATATACCGACGATCTCGGAAACCGCTCTAACGATTTCGCTGAAATTTGTTTTGTGGGGGTTTTCGGGAGTGAAAAATCGATCTAGCGTAGCCTTAGATCCCGGAAAACGCGAATTTTCGAGTTTTCACGAGTTTTTCTTTCGCATTTGTAAACGTAAAATATGGTCCTTAATTTCGCCGCGCGCGCATCGATTCCGCTTAGCTCAGTCGCACGAGGTCGGTCTAATGTACGCAGATAGATCGTAGGTGTCAGGGTTTCGAATCCCGGTCAGAAATTAAGTTTTTGTTTTTTGTCTTTTTTTTTTGTTTTTGTATTTATAAGAGTTTTTTTTTTATCTAATGACGTGATATATTAAAATAGAACCGAGCGAAGCTCGGTCGCCCAGATTGACAACCAAAACGTACTTATAACCCTTATTAATATTATGAAATTTTTGTAAATCCAGTAAATCTGCTTGCCACAAATCATCTATGCCTTTTAGTACAACTGAACGCCGCGCAAAATTTTTGCGAGCAGACCTATGAATTTCATTTACTATTTGGTTCTTTTCCATTACTGAGTCTGCTCAAAATACCCTCAGTTTCCTTTTTTGTATAAAAGTTCAAGTTCAACTGGCGCTGCAAGCTATGAATTTGTGAATTTATAGTTTCAAGCAAAGAATCCAATTCACTTTTTTTGTAAGTGCCACTAAAGAGTTGATCAACATATTGTTTGTTTACACCATCAGTAGACAGCACAGGTGTATTAACACCTTTCAGTCGAGACGATTGTAAATCAAAATCGCCATTATCAGCGCGAATTAGTGCCCTTTCGCCAAATTCCGAAAATTCGAATACTCGTAAGCGTTTATGTACATGGTGTCCAAATTTATCAATGTTCATTTTGCTATGTATCAGGCTTTATTAAAAGATTAAGATTGACTGCGGATCTAAAGTATCGTTAGGTCATTATATATCTTTCAATATATCTGATTCTTTCAATTCTTCAATTATAGATATTATTTCGTTATCTAACCCTGTATTACCAGCATCCCGGGATGCAATAAGTAGCTTTAATCTTTCAACTAACTCATTTGGATCATCCCAATAAACGTATGAAATATTATTGGTTACCTTTTTCATAGTTGGGAGCCCTTGTCCCTGGACATTACTCCCATTACTTTTTAAACGTTCTTTAGTATATTTAAACATAGGCCTTATGATTTGTAAATATTTTCTACCTTTGTTGCTTTTTATAGGTTTATTTGGATTAAAGTCACGCCTGTGTGCATTTGTTTCTAATAGCAGTAACTTATAATTAAGTTTATCTTCTTCAGTTATAACTTCAAGTTCAGGCACTTTTGTAAATAATAATTCCTTCAAACCCGGGGTTAAATTGTAAGTTTTTCCGCTAATTACTATACTGTTATTATCAAGCGCTACCACATGCGATCCGAGCATAATTTTACCACGTTCTTTGTGTACGCCAAAAGGGATATTCTCCAAATTATACGAAATGTTACCATCACTATTATCATCTCCGGGAGAATCTATCGAATCAGAAGTCTTAAAAGAGAACTCATCAGCTGATTCCTCGCTATTAATACTGTCATCTAAAGAGGCGTTGCTTCCGTCATAAACGTCTCTACTTTTAGAGATCGTAGAATTCACACCAACGGTGTGAGTAGTACTTTCCTTATCACTGGCCTCAGGGCTGAATTTCAATCGCTTAATTGAGTTTTTCCAGTCTGTATCATCAGTCTTAAATTCGTCGCTAAGGTAATTATTTTCATTATTAAAGTTACTTTTTTTATTACTTTTAACCATCTCATTGAGAGGTTCTGTTATTGGTTTTAAAACTGACTCTAATGTCATTTCATTGGCCGTTTTGATGTTACGAATTAACTTAACTTTTCTCTTTACAGCCTCAGCTGACTGAAGCAGCTTCTCTTTTAAATTCTTCTCTTCGTTCATTACGATGCAACCTCGTTGGATATATATGAAGAAATGGCGGTGTAATGTAATTGCGGCATTCTAAATACATTCATCTAAAATAATAAATGTATCAAAACCCGATCTATAGCATCCTGAATTCTTCGCACAATCCTTATTTATTACTAAGTAGTTGTGCGGTTGGTTCCATACAGTGGCACACATATCTCTAAACTGGTTCCATCGCATATCAGTTCCAACGTGTTCATCATAAATATGTCGTAAATTAATTTCGTCTTGTTTAAACAAAATAATCAGATTTGCATTATCTCTTATTAACTGTTTAGGTATTTTGCTGTAGGTTTGATTCAAGTAAAAACTATTAATGTTTTTGTGTCGTCCCATCGCAAAGTAATCCCTTATATTATTTTGATTTTCACATGCAACGTCATCAAATATGAATACAGAGTCATTAGCTGCATCCTGAGGACTCACGACTTCATCATTTTCGCGATATTTGAAATAATTTACTGAGGGAACCAATGACAACACTTTTTCTAGATAGTTGTATAAAGGTTGATAAAGAGTTTTTGAATACACATACACATTTTGAAAACGAATTCCTTGTTCATGTAAAAGAAGACCTATCATTAGATTGGTCTTTCCACAATTAGATGGTCCACAAATGACGCAACGGATTGAATTCGGTAAAAGTTTTCCATGATAAGAATTCTGTTTTGAACAGTTTGAAGCTAGTATGTCAAACCGAAGGGTTTGAGGTTGCTTAACAAACTTCATAGTAAATACTCGTTAGTTAGCAACGTCTTGTTATAATGAAATGTTAATCCATAATGATGACTTACATTGTCAACTCGATTAATATGCCTGCTTTGGCCGCGAAACGCTCGAACGGTATGAAGTGATTTTAAACACAACTATTATCGCGAAAGGATATCGATGTGGTTTAAACTTCTCAACGATGATGATACAATTCTTGCCCAGATATTTGAGGGTTAGGATGTATTTGGGAGTTTAGACCACTGGAATGAGTTTGAGCGAGAATCGCTCGAACGAAATGAAAGTGGTTTAAACTTCCCAAATATATACTACTGAAATGATATTTTTCAGTGGTTTTTTGATTGATTTCAATACTTTGTGAGTTTCTTTAAGTGTATAATAACATTTTTAGTGATGGTTAATGTGCAATTCCAGAGAAAAGTGAGATAATGTTTTCCAGCAGTGTTTGTATACATGATTGGACAAGTATGGTTGAACTGAGTGTAGTATAACATACCAGTTTGTCAGCTCCGTCCACGTGCCTCGTGAAGACGACCTGCACGGGCAGCAACACCGCGTCCTTCACGTTCAGCGGGGCCACCTTGTAGCCCGTGGCCAGGGATGCGGCCCTGCGGAGACATAAACAATAATAAATAATAATTCAATATCGGACATTCTTACGCAGATCGACTACTGGCTCCAATTAATAGTACATTACTACAGAGGCCGGGACAAATGGGGTTGCCGGCCGAAGACATGACGGCCGAGCGAAGCGACTGAGGCCCATTTCCCGCCGAGGTATGTATAGTGCTTTTCTCAAACATGGTATGAAATAAATAAAGTCTACTGAAAATAGTAACTTTGGATGGCTGTATCTCCTAAACGGTGCGTCGTAGCGCAAAAATAATCGAATTTTCGTTCCCCTTTAATATCCCGTATACGCCTATAAAAAAACAAAAAATTAAAAAAAAAACTAAAAAAAAACGAAAAAAATTTTTTTGTATGAAAACGCACCCAAAATCAAATATTGTCTAGGGCCCGTACCAGTTGCAGTCGGCACGTCTATAAAGCCCCTTATAGTTTTTTTTTTTATTGGCTAAATACCTGGATGTTATGTCACAATTATCTGTGTTTGGAAATTAAAAAAGAAGACTTTGCCGGCCTTGGCCTGCAAGGTTTGTATGAAATTGACAACATTTCATATTTTTGAGTACTACTTTTTATTGTTTGGTTTGAAAGAACTCAATACTAAAAGATACACATATTTTTTTATTTTTCCAACAACTTATTTTAATAAGAACAACTGCTATTTTAATGAGAAATTCGTGACGTTTTGTTACTGCTTCGAGCAGAAAGAGCGTAAGTTACAAACGTCAAGACACAGCTTCGTGACGTCACATGTGTTGTTTCATACACCTAAGAAAACGACAAAATCATTCCTAAAAAAAATGACTGTTTTAACAGTCAGCTTAAACAGTCCGGTATGTCTGACTGTCAAGTGTCACTGTCAACCACTAGTGAATGACTACGAATCATAGACTAAGCCATGATTTTTTTAAATATCTTTGCTACGAACTGTGATAAGTTTCACTGTCAAACTCAAGTGACATCCCAACTGGAAGATTTTTTTGATATAGTGGCAACTCTAAATCAGCTATTTGACGTCACTTCCCCTTTAAACTATTTTTAAGATTTTTTATACTAAAAATGCGGAAAAAAAAATTAAAAAAATGATTTATGTGATCTACAAGCGTATATCTCGAAATGGTTTTCGATTTAGGGACATTGAAAATTTTGAAACGTTGTCAATTCCATTATCTATCAATCGTCCTAGCCGCACCTGCACATAACATCAATATTTCATACCATGTTTGAGAAAAAACACTAACAAAACGAAGCGAGAAATTTAAAATATAAAGTATCTTCTCGAAATGTGATGAGTAGATCTTTATTGTTCAACCGTGTTACACAGGTGTTAATTCAAGAGCATGAGATCGGCTCACTTTATACGTAATCAACCGTACAAGTTCACGTCGCATCGTAATGCCCAATTTAGACGGTTCATATCATAAGTTTATCGGGACAGTACGGAAAATACGCACGGCCAGAGGCACAGCTCGTCTAGTTCGATCGCACCCGTACACATCTACGGCTGCCGAGCGGGTCGAGCGCGGCGGACACCGGTCTCGCGTGAGCACTACCGCAGACACCGGTCATACCTGCGGAGACTAGAGCACGTGCCGTACCTGTAGACGGCGCCCATGGCGGCCGCCTCGTCGGCGTTGATGGAGCGGCTGGGCTCGTAGCCCTGGTGCGCGAGCAGGGCGAGCACGGCGGGCTAGAGCACGTGCCGTACCTGTAGACGGCGCCCATGGCGGCCGCCTCGTCGGCGTTGATGGAGCGGCTGGGCTCGTAGCCCTGGTGCGCGAGCAGGGCGAGCACGGCGGGCTAGAGCACGTGCCGTACCTGTAGACGGCGCCCATGGCGGCCGCCTCGTCGGCGTTGATGGAGCGGCTGGGCTCGTAGCCCTGGTGCGCGAGCAGGGCGAGCACGGCGGGCTAGAGCACGTGCCGTACCTGTAGACGGGCCCATGGCGGCCGCCTCGTCGGCGTTGATGGAGCGGCTGGGCTCGTAGCCCTGGTGCGCGAGCAGGGCGAGCACGGCGGGCTAGAGCACGTGCCGTACCTGTAGACGGCGCCCATGGCGGCCGCCTCGTCGGCGTTGATGGAGCGGCTGGGCTCGTAGCCCTGGTGCGCGAGCAGGGCGAGCACGGCGGGCTAGAGCACGTGCCGTACCTGTAGACGGCGCCCATGGCGGCCGCCTCGTCGGCGTTGATGGAGCGGCTGGGCTCGTAGCCCTGGTGCGCGAGCAGGGCGAGCACGGCGGGCTAGAGCACGTGCCGTACCTGTAGACGGCGCCCATGGCGGCCGCCTCGTCGGCGTTGATGGAGCGGCTGGGCTCGTAGCCCTGGTGCGCGAGCAGGGCGAGCACGGCGGGCTAGAGCACGTGCCGTACCTGTAGACGGCGCCCATGGCGGCCGCCTCGTCGGCGTTGATGGAGCGGCTGGGCTCGTAGCCCTGGTGCGCGAGCAGGGCGAGCACGGCGGGCTAGAGCACGTGCCGTACCTGTAGACGGCGCCCATGGCGGCCGCCTCGTCGGCGTTGATGGAGCGGCTGGGCTCGTAGCCCTGGTGCGCGAGCAGGGCGAGCACGGCGGGCTAGAGCACGTGCCGTACCTGTAGACGGCGCCCATGGCGGCCGCCTCGTCGGCGTTGATGGAGCGGCTGGGCTCGTAGCCCTGGTGCGCGAGCAGGGCGAGCACGGCGGGCTAGAGCACGTGCCGTACCTGTAGACGGCGCCCATGGCGGCCGCCTCGTCGGCGTTGATGGAGCGGCTGGGCTCGTAGCCCTGGTGCGCGAGCAGGGCGAGCACGGCGGGCTAGAGCACGTGCCGTACCTGTAGACGGCGCCCATGGCGGCCGCCTCGTCGGCGTTGATGGAGCGGCTGGGCTCGTAGCCCTGGTGCGCGAGCAGGGCGAGCACGGCGGGCTAGAGCACGTGCCGTACCTGTAGACGGCGCCCATGGCGGCCGCCTCGTCGGCGTTGATGGAGCGGCTGGGCTCGTAGCCCTGGTGCGCGAGCAGGGCGAGCACGGCGGGCTAGAGCACGTGCCGTACCTGTAGACGGCGCCCATGGCGGCCGCCTCGTCGGCGTTGATGGAGCGGCTGGGCTCGTAGCCCTGGTGCGCGAGCAGGGCGAGCACGGCGGGCTAGAGCACGTGCCGTACCTGTAGACGGCGCCCATGGCGGCCGCCTCGTCGGCGTTGATGGAGCGGCTGGGCTCGTAGCCCTGGTGCGCGAGCAGGGCGAGCACGGCGGGCTAGAGCACGTGCCGTACCTGTAGACGGCGCCCATGGCGGCCGCCTCGTCGGCGTTGATGGAGCGGCTGGGCTCGTAGCCCTGGTGCGCGAGCAGGGCGAGCACGGCGGGCTAGAGCACGTGCCGTACCTGTAGACGGCGCCCATGGCGGCCGCCTCGTCGGCGTTGATGGAGCGGCTGGGCTCGTAGCCCTGGTGCGCGAGCAGGGCGAGCACGGCGGGCTAGAGCACGTGCCGTACCTGTAGACGGCGCCCATGGCGGCCGCCTCGTCGGCGTTGATGGAGCGGCTGGGCTCGTAGCCCTGGTGCGCGAGCAGGGCGAGCACGGCGGGCTAGAGCACGTGCCGTACCTGTAGACGGCGCCCATGGCGGCCGCCTCGTCGGCGTTGATGGAGCGGCTGGGCTCGTAGCCCTGGTGCGCGAGCAGGGCGAGCACGGCGGGCTAGAGCACGTGCCGTACCTGTAGACGGCGCCCATGGCGGCCGCCTCGTCGGCGTTGATGGAGCGGCTGGGCTCGTAGCCCTGGTGCGCGAGCAGGGCGAGCACGGCGGGCTAGAGCACGTGCCGTACCTGTAGACGGCGCCCATGGCGGCCGCCTCGTCGGCGTTGATGGAGCGGCTGGGCTCGTAGCCCTGGTGCGCGAGCAGGGCGAGCACGGCGGGCTAGAGCACGTGCCGTACCTGTAGACGGCGCCCATGGCGGCCGCCTCGTCGGCGTTGATGGAGCGGCTGGGCTCGTAGCCCTGGTGCGCGAGCAGGGCGAGCACGGCGGGCTAGAGCACGTGCCGTACCTGTAGACGGCGCCCATGGCGGCCGCCTCGTCGGCGTTGATGGAGCGGCTGGGCTCGTAGCCCTGGTGCGCGAGCAGGGCGAGCACGGCGGGCTAGAGCACGTGCCGTACCTGTAGACGGCGCCCATGGCGGCCGCCTCGTCGGCGTTGATGGAGCGGCTGGGCTCGTAGCCCTGGTGCGCGAGCAGGGCGAGCACGGCGGGCACGCGCGCGGCGCCGCCGGCGAGCACGAGGCGCGCCGCCGCCGAGGCGCCGCCCGCCGCCGCCGCGCGCGTCAGCACCGACGACACGCGCGGCCACAGATCCGCGCACAGCGAGTCTAGTTCGGCACGGGATACCTGTCGACAACAATTTTATTCTTCAACATACTCGTTCGAGGGGAAAGGGAGCACGGGCCAAATCTTAGACACGATCTCGAGTCGCTCGGCCTCGCGGAGCAGTTTCTCCGTAGCGAGGGAAGCGCGAGCAACTCACCAAGTGTTTAAAGTCCTTGTCGTCCAGCAAGCTCTCGATCTGCGCGTAGTGCTCGGTGTTGGCGGACAGCACGATCTTGAGGCGCTCGGCTTCTCTGAGCAGTTTCTCCATGGCGCGCGGCGAAGCCCTCACATCGCCGCCGCCCTGCGCCTCCCACGCGCGGATGAGGTGCTCGCGGAGACGGAGAGTGATTTCGAAACCGCCGAGGGTTCTGGAAACCACATTATTCGTAAACGTTCGAATACTAGGCTAAAATCTAGGCTAGGCTAGGTTAGGAAATGTAAGGAGGTTGGTTGATGGAAACAACTTGTCTCTTTGAAGTATGATTTAATACTGGAATATGAGCCTTAACCTACGGAATATATAGAGTTACATGAATAATAATATACTTAAGCATCTATACACTACATCTCCCACGGAGGAAAAGAGAAAAAAAAATAGTACAAGTTTTTTTTTTCGAACTTATCAGTAATTCAACAATCATGTATATATTTTTAATCTATAAGTGCATAGGAATGCATATGTTTAGTTAGAGTTGTATGTTTACAATAATGCAGACATCATAGCTCTGATTACTGATATCTAATTACTAATACATTTATGAGTATGTTCTGTATGAACCACAGTAAACAAATTAACAGACAGTAAGTAAGTACATATTATAATATATTAACAATGTATCATGGGTTTCATGGTTTAAAAAGTTTTGTCCTGTTTTTGTGAATTACATCAATTTTACCATTTTTCATTATTTTTACATTGGGTGAGATATCTTTTAATACAACATATGGCCCTGAATATAAGCTTTGGAGTTTATTACCAGTTTCATTTTTTATTAAAATTTGATCGTTAGGTTTATAAATGATTGGGTTTATATAGGAGTCGTACCTGAGTTTACGCTGTAATTTACTCGATAATAAATTGTCACGTGCCTCCTGCTGTGTAACTTGTAATCGATACTTTAATTCTTTCGGATAATCGTCGTAGTTATACAGTGGGTCTATGGATGTAACTAAGTTAGATGGTAGATTACACTGTTTACCGTAGACCAATTCGAAAGGGGTGAACTTTGTTTCAGAATGTACTGATGTGTTGTAAGCGAAACTCCAAAATGGAAGCCATTCGCTCCAAGCTTCGGGGTGATTATCGGTCTGTATGCGTAAAAACGCACCTAAGTGTTTGTGGGAATTTTCTAAAGATCCAATTGATTGGTGATGATAAGCTGTAGAGTTAATTTGATTAATTTTTAATATTTTACATACCTCTTTCATCGTTGCGGAAATAAATTCGGTGCCTCTGTCGGTTGCTATGGTGTTCGGTATGCCATGTTGAAGAATGAAATTGTTTACAAAACATTTGGCAACTGCTGTGGAAGTTTTAGAGACAAGGGGATACGCACAAACATATTTAGATAATTCGCATTGTATCGTAAGAATATATGAATTATTATAACTATCCTTATCTAGAGGGCCCACTATGTCTAGAAATATTTTTTCAAACGCGGTATGCGCTGTTGTAGTCACTACCATAGGTTCTTTTATGTGAACCGTATATTTTTGGCGCTGGCATTTTTCACACTTACTTATGAACTGCTTTATATCGCTTTCAAGTCCAGGCCAGTAATAGTACTTTTTGATGTTATTATACATTCTCCTAGCACCCGCGTGGCCACTCGTGGGTAAAAGGTGAAAATCATTGAGTATGACTCTTTTATCGTCCTTATCGTTTATTCGTTTCACTTTATTCAATATAGTTAGTCGTGGTCCGGACCAGTTTACCATATTTTTTATTTCACTTACTAACTTTTTGACAAATATGTCATTGTTTTCATTTTTAATAAAATAAATCTCATCTACATTAATTTCCTTACAAAAGTCACAAAGTTCTCTCACAAAAGCGGCTCGCGTCAGTTGTGATGGAGATACTTGTTTTATATAAATAGTCTTGTTTTCTTTACTGTAACTTAATGTTTTACTCTCGCGATTTATTAGTTTCTCTCTTTTTAACTTGTCTATACTTTTTATATCTAAAAATCTCAATTCAACGGAATCTTTCGGTTTGTTATGTGTTGCTACAACTCTTGGTTGATCAGACCTGTCGTCAGTAGAAACCATATCAACCCGAGATACCGCATCCATCCTCCTTCTCTGAGCTCTAGTTATCACGTTGATCACCTGTTCATTCATCTCTTTCAACTCTTCTGACGTAATACGTATCCTGGACAACGCGTCTGCAGCCACATTGTCCTTCCCTTTCACATATTCAACCACGTAATCGTACTCCTCCATTGCTAGTCTGAACTTCAATAACCTACTAGAGGGATCCTTCATATTAAATAAGTACACAAGAGGTTTATGATCCGTACAAATTTTAAATTTACGACCATACAAATACGGTCTAAAATGCTTAACTGCCCAAACCACAGCGAGTAATTCCTTCTCCACTGTGGGGTATTGTATTTCCGCTTTATTTAAACTTCTACTGGCGTAAGCTACCGGTAATCCATTTGAATTTGATAAAATTGCACCTATTGAAAATTTGGAAGCATCTGTTTGTACGTGAAATTCATTTTTCTCCGAAAAATCATGATACTGTAAAACTGGAGGTGACGTCATGCAATCTTTAAGACTATCGAATGCTTTTTGACAATTATTATCCCATTGAAACTTTACATTTTTGCGACATAACAAGTTTAAGTAATAAGCTTTTTCAGCAAAATTCGGGATGAATTTTCGGTAATAATTTGCGAAAGCCACGAATCGTTTCACCTCGTCTGTGCTTTTTGGAACTGGATAATTTTTCATAATTTCTATTTTAGATGGATCTGGCAACACTCCGTCACCTGATACGACATGTCCTAAATATAGTAAATCTTTACGCAAAAAGTCGCATTTTTCCGGATTTAATTTTAAATTTACGCTTCTAAGTCTTTCAAAAACATCCTGTAAATTTTTGTTGTGTTCATTTAAATTACGGCCAAAAATTATGAGATCATCTAAGTAAACAAAGCATTTTTGATAAGTTAATCCAGCCATGGCCATTGTCATCATCCGAGAGAATGAATTTGGACTGGTTTTACAACCTTGGGGCATTCTAGTCATTTGCCACCTACCTCCACCGAAAGCTGTATATTTTCTACTGTCTGGTTCTAATTCAACGTTGTAATATCCCTGATTTAAGTCCAAATGAGTGAAATAAATACTACCGGATAACGAATCTAATATCTCTGTGATGTTGGGAAGGGGAAATTTATCGTCTGTTATACAATTATTAAGTTTACGGTAATCTACTACTAATCGCCATTTTTTGTTTCCATTGTTATCCGATTTTTTAGGAACTAATAATATTGGGCTTGACCACTCGCTTCTGCACGGCTCTATAATACCCTGTTCTAACATGTTATCTAATTGTTTTTGTATTTCTCCTTGTTGCGAGTGCGGTAGCCTATATGGTTTGACATACACAGGTTGTACATCCTTTTTCAAAGTAATTTTATGCTTGTATATATTGGTCGTAGTTAACTTGTCCCCTGGTAAATAAAAAATATCACAGTATTTGGCACACAATTTTTCAATAGAAATTTGTTCCTCTTTATTTAAGTGACTAATTTTCAAATGAGAAAACATATTTTTAACCCGTTCTGCATTTTTGTGCGTTTCGCCAAACATACACACATCGTAGTCACTTGCCCTGTGAATAGTTGGATTTAAATGGTTAATAGTCAAATCATTATCAGTGGTATTAAGCAAACGAATAGGTATCTTGCCATTGTTAGGTTTCACTAACGCACTAGCCATAAACAATCCGGGTTGAATCTCGTTCGCACACACCACACATTCCTCTGCCATATTCGTCCGTATATAACGTATAGTTTCCGACCTAGCCGGTACCGTCAAACGGTTGTCATCCTCTATAAATAGCGGTAGTATTATTTTATAATCTAAGCGGTTCCTTAAAGTCAAAGTGTAATTATAGTAGTCTATAGTAGACGTGTACTTTCTAAAAAAGTCATGTCCTAAGATACCGCCAGCCGTACATGGCAAGGAATTAAAAACATAACACTTTTGATTAAGGCTATGCTCTCCATAATTAAGGTTTAAGTAAACATATCCGATAGGTTGGACTTTGCCACCTAGTCCGCTGACTACTACATTATCGTTATGGATTGGAATATTCTGGTTACGTATATACTTATATTTTATAGCGCATATAGTAGAGCCCGTGTCTATTAAAAATTGCGTAGAGATATCGTTATTATTACCTATAGATAATTCTACATAACTATGTTTCTTGTTACTATTTATTAAAATGTATTCTTTAGTCACGAAAAAATGTATTTTCGCTATTACTCCTGTTATTGTCCGTCATGACATGTACTTGCTGTTGGTTAGGTATCCCATTGTTTCTAATATTTTTGTTATAATAAAATTGGGACCTACCTCTGTTCTGGTGGTAGGGCCTCGTTGGTCCTCTAGTAGCCGCAGGGTGGAAGCCTCGTCCCGTGCCTCGCTGTCGACTACTGGTCCCGTACCGGCCCGATGGTTGGCCGCGGGTCGATGCAGAGTGTGACCTACCACGGTGCCCTCTAGCGTGTGAGGATAATGGGCCTCTGAAATACCTTGGATTATAATTATGATGACGGGCAATGGTCAACAGTCCTTCACCTGAAGTACTCGCACTTGGTGTGGAGCGATCGTAATCAATAGCAGCTTGAACCGCATCTTTTAGTGTAGTGAAATTTCTGGCAGCGATGATAGTACTAAGCCTGCGATTGCGCAGCCCATCCGCAAAGCTCTGAATAGCCTGGCGTTCATTTAAGGGTCGTAGCACCTTATAGTTATCGACATTGTCGCCTGCCTGACACAAAGTAAGATCGACAAACATTTCCGCTAATTGTTTACCATAATCATCAATAGAAAGTTCATTTTGTTTCAAATTCAAAAGTTGTTTTTGCAAACTTGGCACAGATTTTTTCGGTAAAAGTTCATTTTTCATGTCCGAGACTAACGCTTCAACACTACTATACTGTGGTAGCAACTTAAGTTTAGCTGAAGGCGATAGTCTACTTTTCAAGACGAAGGTTACCAATTTTGTTTTCGACTCACTATCCAAAAGCGATTGATAATATTCAATACCGTCAATTAAATTTTGTATCTCATTAATATCATCTTTCATAACTGGTAATAGACTCAAAGCCGTTTTTAAGTTAAACTTCTCCATTTCGATTGAATTATTGGACCCGTTATTTTCGTTACACAATTCTATAATCTCCGCATACAATTTGTCAAATTGACTACACAATTCTTTTATAGTTATAAGATCTTCTTGCGTTATGCTATCTTTTATTTCTTCTAAGCTATCCAAAAAACTAGTATAATCAGAAAGTACAGTTTGTGCCTCAATTAATTTATTTTTAACAACTGGTCCTTCCCTTCTCTTAGGACCGATTTTAATCAAATATTTTCTTATAGCAGTTAATTGTTCAATTAAAGCTAATAACTCTTCTGCCATACTAAAACATTATTAAAATTAGAATATCATTCGCCTTAACAATACCTAAACAACACTAATTATAAATCAATTAAGTCTCATGTTACTCACAGTCCGGTGCGGTATGTACATACGAGTACATTCGGTACAGACGATCATATCGCGCACAACACAACACTTTTCACTGCACTATATTCTGGCTGTATTGTTTTATGAAAATAATGTTTGTTTCTAAATGTTCAAATCTGAATTAAACTTCGTTTTCTGATTTGGGCGTTCGGCGAAAAATTTACCTTCTCAATGCGTGTCCACGTATCTCCTCGCGGATCCACCGTTTGTGGCATTTCCGGTACATGTAGTATGCAGCACCCAAGCAAATGATACCAAAAATGCATACCACCACGACGAGCAGACAATTTGTGATATTTATACTCTTGACCACCTCAGCGTTGTTGCTGGAGCCCCCGGCAGCATTCTGGGCTATAACGACCTCTTCTTTTGTTTGCGAAGATCCCATCTCGCCGTTATGTGTAAAATGATGTAGTTCGTCCTTGCGACTATGATAATATTCTATTTGACGTTAACACTTTCGCGCGCGATAGTCATGGCGGCGCGCAACGAACTGCGTCGGCAGGATCGCCATGTAAGGAGGTTGGTTGATGGAAACAACTTGTCTCTTTGAAGTATGATTTAATACTGGAATATGAGCCTTAACCTACGGAATATATAGAGTTACATGAATAATAATATACTTAAGCATCTATACACTACAAGGGTCACTAAACCTCAGCCCGTGAAGCGTTACAACCCAACCTTCGGAGAGACCCACAGTATCTGCCCGATCTGTTTAATGTATAACATCACAATATATCTTGTAATTGTCTCTTTTTCATTGGTCTAAACTAGAGTTAATCAAACCGTGGGGCGTGTCCCGCAGGACGCAGCATCATATAAAGGGGGCGCGGGACAGTCGGACAAGTGCATAGTTAGGGGGGCAGGGACGTGGTATGATAGCAGGGCCGCGTGATTAAAAATAGTTTGGGGTAGTTAGTTGGGGTCTACATAATAGTATTTTATGCAACAGGCGTTTCAAGGAGGTCAAAAAACACGAGTGGCGTGGGTAAGACGCCACGAGTATTTTTTGACTCAGTTCTACAATCATGCACTTCGTTTTTAATAGTTTTCTTGAATAACTTTCGTGAAATTCACACTGTTTCCTGTATTTGACGTAAAGGTTTGCACTGTCAGCTCAGTTGCCCAAGGCCTTCCCGCGCACGCGCGCAGTATCGTTATAACAATGCGTTGCCAAGGTTACAGAGCCAAACAATGCGTTTTCAGGTTTTTCGATACTGCGCGCATGCGCGGAAAGCCGGCGGACGCTGGCTGTGGGGAATAGACTTTTATGTGTGTGTCGCTAGTAATATTTACCTGTCATAAGCGACGCCCAAGACTTGCAGTTGCGGCACAGTCTCCACGTATCCGCGGTCCTTGACCTTCACGTTCTTGTACTCGACCAGGGCCGCCTTGGTGGATCCCGCGCCCATGTCGAAGAACAGCGCCTGCCATGGAGTGTCGTTGATTTCCTGAACAAAAATACCAATGGCTGTGTTTTCTCTCATATGCAGTAAAGGACAGTAAGCTCCGCTAAACTGGCTGCCTCCTTCATTGCTCACATCTATTCCTATTTTGAATTAGCCGGAATTATTGTAAACAAAGGTCTGACCGGTGTTATAAAAAATTTGCACCATTCGAGGTATTAAAATTGCCGATATTTTATAAGTTTATTAAAAATCTTTACATATTCCATTACACAAATAATGACTCTGTTTAAACGAAAATAAATTTCAACACAAAACGTTTTGGCATATTTATTAAAATTAAAAAGCCGTTTTTGTTGGATTGTTTGTTTATTGCACTGGTATCACTGTGGAAATGTACCTGGGCGACCAAGTAGCGGGCCGCTAAACATAATTTTTCAGCAACATTCGATACTAGGTGGTAGTGAATTTTAATGGCTAATTAAAACCGTCTTCAAATACGATGATGCATGATAAGGTGGTTATCAATTTAATTATTGTTTTTATAATTGTCTGCTATAACAGAACTTCATCATGTCTGAACCAATTTTAATTTTGTTTTTTTATGAGATCATGAAAAATTTAACATACATAGTTACAAGATGTCCCATTTTTATGTACTCTAATGGATTACAGTGAACTAGAAAAATACGAATTGAGTCAGTTGGTTTCCTCTGACATATTTGAACTCGTTCGATTCGTTTTATGACTGGCTGGTAACTTACACCCACCCACAGCATGCAAAGACAAAGGAATCCATTTTACACAGTTGTGACACTTGTAACAGATATTTTAAGTTGTTATTTACGTTACATTGTACCTGAATAGCTTAATATTTTTAAGCTTTTAACATAGTATAACAGTCATTGTGTGTTTTTGCGATTCACTATTTTAAGTCTGTCATAGAGTGATCGTTAATAAATACTTTAGTTATTTGTTTTTCTGTTGCCCTTACTTTTGAGAACCCCTGACTTGAGCTGCACGTGTTATTTTGACAGTGACAGCAGTTTGTTTACGTTTATTCCGTTCAATTCGTAATAGGATGGTAGCTTACTAGCTTTTGCCTCCGGCTTCAATCGCGTTAGAAAGAGACATAAAGTAGCCTATGTCACTCTCCAATCTCTCCATCCCTTCAACTATCTTCAACTAAAAAATCCGCGTCAAATCGTCGTTCCGTTTTGCCGTGAAAGACGGACAAACAAACAGACACACACACTTTCCCATTTATAATATTAGTATGGATAGACACATACATCTAACATTGTTCCTCTCTCATCCTTTTTCTCTCAATAAACATGGAAATTAAGACCCAGATAGACTATGTGTGTCGATTAAGAGGATATGGTAGCGAAAATGATAAAATGGAAAGGAGCTCCCCTTTCAACTTGGGAATTTTATCATGCAGAAACGTCTGCGAGCGATATTACATTTTTTTTTCACATATTTTTTTGGGAATTTTAGTTAAATATACAAGTGTTATTAACTAGATTTATCGAAAAAAAATTGTCCATTAAGAACAACAGTCAAAAGATATTTCAAAAAAATCTTTAAAATCGAGGTTCCGCTCTCGACTTCAAAACTTAATCAATCGGAACGAAATTTGAGAATCTGAATAACAATGAAATAATCTATGTCGGACCGTTTAGCTTTTTTGGTTAATTGTTACCAATCTCGAGTATCACACCTTTTTTTGCGCCACAATGAAAAAGGCCGTTTTTGGAAATTTTTGATTGGCTCTAGAGTCTTTAAAAAGCAGAATATCAAAAAAATCAAAACCGTCCGACACAGATAAAAATAATAACAATCTGTGTTGAAAAAATCATTGCTCTATCTTCAAAAACCAGGGAGGAAATAGTCGAGAGCGTTTGTATGGAGAAATGACCCCTACCGTATCGTCTTAATTTCAAACTTTGGTAAGTCCATTCTGCTTTAAGGTTGTATATAATAAAAAATATAATATAATGTGAAAGATAATCAACCTTACAGCATAATGGATTTACCCGAGTTTGAAGTTAAGCCACACATGTTTCCATGTTAGCTTCCAAGTTTCCACTTCAAGAAAGATAATCATTACGGATGTAACGTAGTAGTAGTAGTAGTAGTAATCACTTTATTGTACAACAGAATTATGTGTACAGGAACAGAGGTACAAATGTAACAACAAATATAGTCAGTAGTTTAGTTAATACCGATAGCGATAGCTGTATTAGTCATTGATAAGCCATGGGAGTCGTGGGACAGTAAATCTTAGGAATAGGCTTTCCTTCTACCCACCCTATACACCCTGTTTCTATTGAATTCCGTTAACTTTAAGGGAAGGTTCTTTAGGTCAAATACAATTAATTTTTCTAAGAAACAAGCGTCTTAACTTTTACGGTTATCGAGTTATTAAAAAAATTAAGATAATTACTGAACACCAATTCCTAATGTTAGTTGTTTTGACATGTGCCGTCAATCACTTGACACTAACTTGAATGTAATTCTTAAGGGTCTCTCACACTAATAAATTCATTTATTATGTATGAAAACGATGAATTTTTTTTTTGCGAATTTAACTAAAAGTGATATACAGCATGGTTCCTTATAATGAACCTAACGAGGAACAGAATTTAGAGGCAAACTAGATTTCTGCTGTAGCCAGATTGTACCAGTAAAGGAAAAAATCTCACCTTCCGCCTGAAGATTCCATAGTTGATACCAATAGCTGTGTAATCATTGATGAGCTGCAGCACAGTAAGGCCTGCCAATCCGGCTGCCTCCTTCATGGCCCGCCGCTCTGCCTGGTTGAAGTAGCCAGGCACAGTAATGACGCATTCGCTGATTTGTTGACCTGAGAACAAAAAGGTAATATTTTATTGAAGGCAACATTTCATCATGGATCAACAACCTAATCATCAAGACAATAATCAAACCCAATTGCTACACCAACTTTGGCTTGAGAGAGAGAGAACTTTTTAAATTCTCTGGCAATTATGAGTATGTCTACACAGAGCAGTGTTGCAGCTCTTTTTCTTACTCTGCAAGGAATTTGCCTCATGAGCGAATTGCCTCATTCTGTGTGGACAGGCCTTTCTGCTATAATGTTCCATGTTCGTAAACTGACGACATCTTTAGTATAAGGAATCATCAATTAGTAAAAGACAAGAAACAATTTTTTTTATTAAAAACCAAAGCCAAACTTCAAAAAAGGAATACTGCACTTATACAAAAAAATGTAAAGCATAACATTTACACTAAAAGACTTGACAATGCCTCTTTGTCTGATGCTTTTTAAACAATTGCCCGTGAGCCAAATTTCATGCCATGCTAGGCTTTTGCTTCCATTTTGTCAACTGTCTAATCTTAGTCTAATCACTCTTAAACATAAAATAGTATTTTATACAATTGTGATATAATACAAAGCTTTTCAGTCGAGTACCATGTTTAGGCCACGAAGCTTGCTGAGTGGCCTAATAGTACAAGAGTGAAAAGCTTAATTATAAAATGTGTTTCAGATGCAGAAAAATTTTCCAGGTATAGCAAATTAGTATAGAACTTGTATGAAGTTCTACTTTTGAATTTTTTTTCAGGTAACTAAAGTGAAGTGTAATGAAATATAATAGTTGACTAAGTGTCAAAGACTATCCAACACTGAAAAGTCAGCACGTATAGTTTAGTCTGTGGTGTCCTAATTGACAGATTAAAGTCGACTAGTAGAAAAATAGTAGCATAAACCTTTCATTTCAGGTATTCTAAGAGTGATTACTTTTGATAACAATTTTATATATTTTCTTTAAATTGTGTATCCAGAAATGGCACCCTGAAGTGCCTTAATTACTCCCATTCCATTTTTAACCCATCAAAACCCATACGTCAAAAATTAAATAGGAACACTCAAATTTGAACTGAACTACACCGTCAAAATTAGTTATTTTAAGCTGGCTCCCTGGGGAGCCGATGGATCTTAAAAGGTTAAACAACATAAAGTCGCCATCAATAGAATTTGTGAACAATGTAAACAAACCTTGTAGTCAAAATGTCTTTTCATCTCACATTGTGATCCTCAACCTTTAAAATTATAAAATTGTGCTAAATTATTGATATTTTGTATAATAGTTTGTTTACATTTGTTGACAATTTCTATTGACAGTGATTTTACATTAATTTAAACTCACCGTGATTGATCTCAGCAAAGTCTTTAGCCTTAGCCAGGAACTGAGCGACCAGCTCCTCTGGAGTAAACCTTGTATTCTCATCATGGACAAACTCGGGAGTTCCCCTCGCAGACTCCACAATTTCATAATACGGGAAGCGCTGCCTGTAATAGATGAAGAAATTCTTTGAGTTGGAGTATTAAGGATTGGACTAGTAATTCAATTTGATTTCAAAAATTATTTTGATCTTCATAGGAAACAGAATAAGACGACGTCATTAAAAGTTTTGAATGATATCAACTTCACACTGTCCAGTTTTGTGACATTTTGTGCATCAATAGGGTAAGGGTAAGGTTTACAATTCAGAGTGAGGGAATGAATGTGTTAACAATGAGACGTCTATTTGTTGCAACAATAATAGCCTGAGGGATTTTTAACAACTTTAGATCTGTATAATAATGATTATCAGCAATAATCTTTGAGACTAATTAACAAAATGGTATGCAATGAATATTGCGCATTTTCACAAAGAATTCT
Organism: Leguminivora glycinivorella; assembly: GCF_023078275.1. Lineage (NCBI taxonomy): Eukaryota > Metazoa > Arthropoda > Insecta > Lepidoptera > Tortricidae > Leguminivora > Leguminivora glycinivorella. The sequence goes on along the minus strand of NC_062987.1, from coordinate 2,516,797 downwards.
TTAGTAATATTCAAAACAATAATGATTGAAATAAGGAATATAACAGGAAGTGTTAAGAAAGCAACATTTTGAAGTTAAAAATTAAGTATGCAAATCATGTAAGGTCACTGAACTCTTAACTCTGTCCAATCCTAACTAGTTGGTTAGCCACTGACACTAAAAAATATAACCTACAAAAAGAAAGTAATATCCAAGTCACTTACTTGTAAGCTAGCACGAGCGGATGATCATATGATTTCCCAAGAAGATCTAGAAGGTACTTATAAGAATTCTTCGGGAACCTGACGCCGACATTCACCGCATCTTCTCCGAACGTCCGCACGCCGTCTCTGAACGCCACGACCGCCGGTGTTTTCCTCTTCGACTCCTTATTCAACACTATCTCCATCGGCACCCCCGGTGACACGATACCCACTTTCAACCATTCCGAACCCAAATCAATAGATATCACCGCTGCACCGTCCGCGGACGGACTCAAGATCGCTGCCAGCACCACCAAACACCACACTCCATACATTTTCTGTAAAATACCAAGCTACCATTGACGGGAAAGACAGACACCAAAAACATCAGCGATTATACGCAATAAGTTTTCTTGAATTTTCGATTGCGCTGAGTGAAGTATGAACTTACGTGTCTTAAGGCCATGTTGTTTTACTAATTTAACATCAGCCCCCTAAATTTCACCACGATTAATCACTTATTATACAGTAGAATCAAATCTTTTACACATTGTGCCGCTGAACTTCTTTCTAAATAGGCCAGCTGCTTTCGTCCACGTCAAGTTTAACGTGTTTTCTTCTTTTTGGTCGAACGAAAGTTGCCAGTTTATTCAGCCACATTGTCAAAATTTGGATCAAAATCGTATTTTTTGGCGTAAAATAATTTGATATAATTTACAATGAAGAAATTTCTTTATTCATTAGCTTAATTAATAGTGTGTAATTGTCATCAATATTAATAAATTCAAACTTTTAGAGTAACGAGAAGCATTCTGGAACATACCTTTGCCTTTGTTGGATTTGTTATTAAAAAGAAAACCACAATAATGTTGCCATTGGTTTTTATAGTTACATTTTCTGAATAAATGTAACTTTAGCATGTTTTGTATTATAACTGAAGAAACTATGTCACTTAAAACGTTAATATATAAAAATCAATTATCTGAAATAAAGTTTCTATTCTCTAATACACTGACAGTTCAAACTGATTGACAGATCTGAACTGTCAGATTGCATACAAGTTTTTTTAAGATTATGAATTTTTATTTTTTTGATTGATTTACAAAATGCTGTCATGGACACCAAGTTCGGATAGTTACTCTAATATGATTATATCAATGTTATGGTTTACTGACGACTGACGATTCGCCAAAAAATGTTTCCCAAAGTTTCACATCCCAAACTATTAAGCTAGGAACACACTACGCGGACGTCCGTCGTGAATCGACCGCGACCGCGACCGATCAGTGTGCACGGAACAAAACATCCAGCGAGCCAGATTCCGATCGGACGTCCATGCGCTCAAGGCCACGTCCGCGTCCGTCAACCGATAGTTTGCACGGTTATGAATTTTTAAGACTGCTGTGGGGAGCCTTAAGCTAGGAACATACTACGCGGACGTCCGTCGTAAAACGACCGCGACCGCGACCTATCAGTGTGCACGGAACAAAACATCCAGAGAGCCAGATTTCGATCGGACGTCCGTGCGCTCAAGGCCACGTCCGCGTCCGTCGACCGATAGTTTGCACGGTTATGTGTAATGTCATTGTCCAGATTCCCGTCCGCGGTCGATTCACGACGGACGTCCGCGTAGTGTGTTCCTAGCTTTATGTGTAATTTCATTGTCCAGATTCCCGTCCGCGGTCGATTTACGACGGACGTCCGCGTAGTATGTTCCTAGCTTTATTCCCAAATTATCATTTCCCAAATAAACGTTTGGCAAAACAATTTATCGCAAATTGACATTTAGCAAAACTTTTTTTGGCAAGTATTTGTTTCCCAAAATATTTACTTGGTCAAATTTCATTTTACCAAATATTATTTAGTCAAAGGTATTGTTAGGCAAAATTTCCATTTCCCAATATATCGTAATTAAATGGCGCACTGGAAATTTGTTGGTTGATTTTATACTTTGTGTCCATAATTTGTGTGAAATAATGTGTATGTCGTACTTTTTTTTCCTTCTGCTGCAAATGTCAAGGATGACATTTTCACTTACATGTCCGGATACATTTTATTAAAAGAAACCTGATGTTTTCGAGTTTTCGAGTATACTGTTTTCGAGACCATTATGTTCTATTCATTTTAAATTACTTTAAAAAATAATTTCCGGTTTGCTCATTGTCAACCTAACACGCTCCTCCTCGCTTCGGTCGTCGTCGCACCTAAACTGACTTTGTCACACACGACTTTTCTGTTACAATACTAATAAAATTATTACATTACATTTATGCCTTGTAATATTTATTGTCAAACGTGGCTTTGCATGGTGTAAGTAGAAACATTTTTTGACAAAAAAAAAATAGTTGACACAATAATTTTGTCTAGTAATTAATTTGACAAAAATAAAGACGAGTATCCTTTTTTTGTCCAACTGAAGCACTTGGGAATAAAACTGAAATCATCATTTGACAGATTTAAACTTAAATTTGGCAAAAAAAATGGTTGTCTGTAAAGTCGGTTTACGGACGGTAGTTTAACGTGATAACGTCAAACATTACAGTAGTATAGACAGGGGCGGTCAGAGTATAGCAAAAGGGGCCCGATTCTGGGACTTTTTTCACGTTTTTTTATTTATTTATTTATTTATTAAAAATACACAAAAGTTAACAGTATTTCACCAAAGCACTTATGTGGTAATATAATTATGTACATGTTAAATTGACATAAATAAAAGCAAACACACTTAAAAGTTAAACTATGGTTATTACATTAATCACCTAAGGAGTGTAGAGTCTATGAACCTTAAGAGTTTTCTGTAAAACACACCAACACTATCAGCAAATATGTCAATATCGTCTGTCTCCAACATGATGCGGTTAAGAGCAGCTCGGGCTCGAGCGGTGCGCCGGCCGCCGCGAACAGGCGCCGCCGCCGCCGCGCCGGCACCGCGCCCGGCAAGCCAACCACCACATTCGCTCTTGGCACTTGCAGCCCCATTCTCTCAAGCACGGATGCGTCATCTACTCTATGGTGAAACAGTTGGCGGTAATGCATAATATGCAGCAGTTTCCGTCTGGTTTCTAGAGTTTGAAGACCAACCATTCCTGTTACGAATAGAGATGGATACATATATGGGTAATATCCGTACAGTCGTTTGTAAATGTGCCTACAGAACTTCCTCTGCACTCTTTCTAGTGATTTGCCAATAACTTTTGGGAATACTGGTGTGAGTAGATAGATAAAAAACCTTTAACACAATTATCAGAAGTGAATACTTACCTTATCTTTCCTCAAAGCTCTTCGCTCCATCCATTTACCGCAATGATGGCAATGTTTGCCAAAGCAGACCAGATTTGGCTATGAAAAAACATACGTATATATATTATAATCCTTAAAAAATATATGTTTTACTATAATAGAAAGTAATATTGCAAATACTTACAATTTTTGGCATTTCCATTTTCAAATAAAACCTTAGACCTATATATAGGGACCCGACATGTTGTTCTATGCCATAGATTTATATATATTAAGCTAGATTGAGTTGTTAAGCCAAAAACTTTTACTAGTCTGACAAGAACGCCTTTCTGCACCGGTGATAAAGTTCAATTTAGTATGGCAAAAAAGTGTGAGCTCAGTCCCTATTGTACCATGTTTAGCGGCCCAAATGTCATTGTCAGTGAGTTCCAAAGATAGGGGACAGCGGAATCACATTTTTTGCCATACTAAATTGAACCTTATTACTGAGACAAAAAGGTGACCGTTTTCGCTATTCTGAACTATCGAAAACGGTCCACATGAGAGGGCATTGTTTGGGCTGGTGTGCCTCTCGCACGTGTGGCCAGTGTTAATGAGCCATAATAGTAGTATTTTTATGTATATAATTATATTACCTGACTTTATAACTTCTTATATTATTTTAGTGTTATATTCAAACTAGGGTTTCGATATATTTCAAAGAATTGGAAAATAATTACAATGTAATTACAATGTAATTATTTTGATGCCAATAAATCAAAGATTTGTATAATTAAAAACGACGTTCACTGAATAATGTTGACATTGTCAGTAAGTGCGAGAGGGACACCAGCCCAAACAATGACCTCTCATGTGGACACACTTTTTGACCTAACTACACAATCTAGTTTAATAATTCTAAATCTATGATGAGTTCAGACGGGATATGTTCTGTAAAAAGTCGTATAAATTAAAATAATTAATTTTGTAAAGCTGAGTTTAGACATGCAAGTTATTGCTGCAAGTTTTGAGACAGAAGTATATGCTAGAAAGTGATGCAGATATTTGCCACTCACTCTTATTACCTATAGTTGCGTCTCAAAACTTGCAGCAATAACTTGCTGGTCTAAACTCAGCTTAACGAAAACAACACACGGGCGCGCCATCTGTCCCAGCTGTGGTGCTTTACTTTACTCAGGCCACACGCTATAACCATACCGAGCGCATCGATCAGCCGCTTAGTTCCAACGCGCGCCAATAGATGGCGCTAAAGCTATATTGCGAAACGGGACAATGACGTCATCTTTTTCGTGCATGCTGCCCGTAGTAACGAGTTATTAGACGTTATCACGTCAAAAATCTTCGGTAAAATACGATCCCGTAGAAATGAAAATGCAAATGCCTAAATATTTTCGAATTTTTGCGATGTGAAATTTTGACCAAACATGTTTTTGGGATATAAGTTTTGCCATTAAAAACGTTTGCGAAATAAAGTTTTGTCTAAATAAAAATTGACAAAGTAAAATTATGCCAAATGATAATTTGACCAAACAAATTCATTGCGAAACATATCTTTGCCAAACAATACTTTGGGAAATGAAACTATTGCGATATGATTATTGGGAAATGAAATTTGACGAAAAGTTTTTTGGCGAAACGGCAGGACACCCAATGTTATATCAATGGTGCAAAATTAAACGAGGCCCTGCCCGTTGGTTTTGCTTGCTTTAATTTTCATAGATATCTTGAAGATCAGGGTGAAAGGAAAAATAACTCAGGGTGAACGGGCGCATTCTGGGTGAGCTCGCTCCATCGTAGGATACGTAGTATTTTTTTATAGTAGTCTGTGATCGTAGGCCATGTTGTGTAAGCCAACTCATAAGTCAAGCCCATTTACCATCAGGCGACCTGTCTGCTCGTTTGCCTCCTATCCAATAAAAAAATAAAATAAAAAATAGGAAGATCAGTAAAAAATACATTTCGCCACAAATACACGAAGTGAAGATTATTGTCTCGGTTTTGATATTTCTGACATCTTGGTTCAATAAGATTGGATCAGATTGAGATAACTCTACAAAGACTGTGTACAATGTCTCTATCGCCCACGTCTCATCTCATCAGTCACTAAGAATTCTTTGAGGTAGTTTCTTACACAGCCGATCACACTTTTCTTCAATTCTCCCCTTCACATTAATTCGTAGCTCTTTCCTTTCTTTTAGGTGACCGTATACGCGTTAGACAACTGCGTATGATTTTGAGAGATCTAGACAAAATTGATTTGCCTTATTATATTTATTAAGTGAATTTCACGTTTCCAACTAAACCCAGCTTTGCCCAGAACATGCAAGTTGTGGAATGAGCTACCTTCTGAGGTGTTCCCCTTGCGCTATGACATGGGGTTCTTCAAGAAGCAGGTATTAGGCTCCCCACAGACAGTCTTAAAAATTCATGTGTGTACAGCGGCCATAAGGTTCTCAAAGGTCGTCAAGGCATAAGTGACTCCCCTGATGTTGCTTATGTCCATGGGCGGCGATGACTGCTTCCCATCAGGCGGCTCGTCTGCTCGTTTGCTGCCTATTTTATAAAAAAAAACCCTTCTATGCCTTGAGCAAGAATGAAAGAGGAGAAAAGATATTGCCAAAATATCTATATAAATTGAAAAGCTGTGTAAACAATTAAAGGAAGAAAATAACGTAAAATCACGGAAGCGTAAAATTGTCAAATCGAGTGCCACGAAATGTCAAATCAAGTTTGACGTGACATAACCATAATCTATGAATACGTGTATCCGAACACAAAAATACAAATCATATGTTTATGTAGGTTACTCTTTAGTTTATGGTTTGATTGGGTGTTGATTACGAGCTCGGAGGACGCGGAATGCTGCTTCATAGTTTATGTTGTTTGTTCTAATTTGTGTGTGTTTCAAAAGATTCATCCAAAAGGTGAGTGGATTTCACCTACAGTACTCTGTAATAACGTGTTTTCTTGGCTTCAGCAAGTGGTCGCGCGCCGATGCCATCGTTTCCTAAAGGAATTTATTATTACGCATTTCGTATTTTGCTCCTTGAATAACAATAAAATATCTTGGTATCACGTTGCACCGGGCAGATTCGCGACGGTCTCGTATTGAGCGCGCAGTATCGTTTACATGCGGTTCTAAAAATGTGTTGGGACGCATGAGGAGCGTCGGGATAGTTCGGGAGTCGGTCGCGGGCTCCTGCTATAAATGGAACGCGTGTCGGTGGATTGTTGTCCTCGGGGCGGGTGGTCCGCGAGCTCGCGTCCCTGCGTTATGTAACGGCCCTTAGCGTCGCGTCGCAGGCCGCACGCCGCACGTGCAATGCACGCGGCGCTTCCACGTCGGACACGACGCAGCGAGCACGCGGTCGCGCTGCGCGCACCCCTGTCTCCTAGCAACGCTGTTGACGGTGGTGCTCCCATAAGAAAATCACCAAGCTTGTTGTTATATCACCACCCCTACGGTTCCGTGTAAAACGCGCGTTGCTAAGGAGTGGAAATCATAACAAAATTAGCTGCCCTATGGTCAGTTTAATATTTAATTCAGTGGACTTTGATTCGTGCTATTTTGCCTGTTAAGAAGCAGTGAGTATTATTGTTTGCATAATTTACCTGTTGTTTATCTTTGGTATGGAACATGTGACCTTGATGTGTTATGGTGGAATCGTACCGTTATGTTATGGGTAGGTATGTATAGTATTTTGATGCAGTACTGGTTGACTATCCTGTGACAAATGCTGTCTAATTATAGCAGTAGACCTTTGTGTGACCTAGTTTTAAAACACTTCCTTGATGTGTTCTAAATTTAATTGTCACTGTGAGGCAATGCTCTAGTTTCCTCTACATTGTCTTCAAACTAAATAAATTACTTACATCTTGTAAAATTCTTGGGAGTTCAAACTTCTATAAAGAGTTATATAATTAAAAATCTAAATAAAACAAAAATATTACATTGAAACTAAGCTCTATCTAATAATTATATTATAGGTATGTATGTGAAAGAGCATATAGGTATATATCTTTTGTTTCCATTTTATCTGTTGTAACAAGGCCACTTAATCTTATAAGAAAGATAACTTGAAGCTATGTAACTGGACAGATATGAAACCTGTCTACAAGATTTATTTTGTGTTATTAGTCAAGATATGTCTAATATTAATGCAAATGAAATGATAGTGAAAATACATTAAATGCATGTTTCTTAGTATCATGAATGCTCCTGTATCTTAACGTGTTTATATTACAACTAGGGAACAAATCCCGGCTCCCGGCTCGGCCACCAGTGGGCCTTGCCGTTTTTTCTTTCGTGTATGATATCTATTTCAGTTTATAATGTTTATATTACATAGTTATGTAACTATTGCAATTTAAGACATTAGACAAAAATACAGATGTACTGCGAAAAGAGTTGCCTTCGAGTTGTTACGGACATGTACAAACCTGTCATGCTATTTCAGTCAGTCTCAGTACAAGATGTACTGACATTGACTGAACTAGCATGACAAATACGAATGTTTCCGAAGGAAACCCTTTTCGCACTACATCTGTAAACTAAGTATTTAGCTATTCTATTAGAATAAACAAAAATCCATTATTAAATCTAAAATCTTGCATGCCAAACTTCTCAGAGTAAACCACTGATGTGCCCTCATCAACTGGTCATTCAACTTTTCCGTACCTCTTCAATTTGGTGCTATTTTTGGCATTTCTTTTTAAACTCAAACCCGTTTTAACTCATTATTCTGAGATGTTATTTTTGCCACCATCAAGAATCCTTTTTTTATGTTATAATCCACATCACAATACTACTAATATATACATACATACATACAATCACGCCTGTATCCCATAAAGGGGTAGGCAGAGCACATGAAACTACTAAAGCTTCAGCTCCACTCTTGGCAAAATAAGGGGTTGAAAGAAAACAAAACTGTGACATTGCAGTGACAGGTTGCCAGCCTCTTGCCTACGCCACAATTTAACCCGTATCCCACAGTCGCCTTCTACGACACCCACGGGAAGAAAGGGGGTGGTGAAATTCTTAACCCGTCACCACACAGGTAAAAGTATATAATTTTATGGTAATAATATATTCAGTAATTTCAGTATCAAACTTTGATTGGTATGATTTTACTCAAAAATTTTATTTATTGTGATATAGATTCTGATGGACATAATTGAAAGGAGATTCCAAATTAAACGTCTACTAAAGTCGCATCCCATTACTAGGACAATGTTAAGGAAAAACACCAGCTTTGTTTTGCAATTGTCATGCTCAAGTTTTTACCTAGTTTTCTTTTATAATTTGGTTAGTTGTTACGTCTAAAGTCTGTATTTCTGTACCTAAAAGTACAGAGTATAAAGAATTTCAAGTAATCATTTCCTCCCTTCTGTAAACTTGCTAAAGGGTTCGAAAATATCCGATATTTATAATAAATATTTTTATATTAAAGGAAAAACTGGAAAAATTTTACGCTTCCGGCGGGACTTGAACCCGCATCCTTTTTGCAATCCGTGCAATGCTCTTAACCGATTGAGCTACGGAAGCCACGCCGGACTTTGCAAATCTTTCCATGCCTTTCCTTTTGTACACACGTCTTGGGGTTGGGGTTTGTTTTTATAATAAATATCAAAATATCTGATATTTATGATATGTATCGGATATTATATCAACTTTTAGAAGGCATAGTATTATTTTGTTGCATTATTTATGAATACAGTAGAACTCGCTTAAAACGATTCTAAGGGGACCCAGCCAATAAAACGTATTATACGGGAAATCGTATTAAACGTGAAAAAAAAACTAGTACCATTTCATGTAATTTGTTTATTAAGAATGGAAAACCAAACAAAAATCATATTCATACATATTTATAGATCAATATTAAGGTTTTGACTTTTTGACATAATTTGGTCTACATAATTGTAGTTTTGATATACATATTAGTGAGGTGTATAAATTGCCTACCTATAGTACCTATTCAACAGAGATACAATACAATACAATACTCTTTATTGCACACCTCACATAGTTATTAATAGTAATAGTAGGGGGGTCATAGTTAGATGTTTATTTTTTTCTTTTTTTTAGATTGATGCAGAGATTTGGACGCATTTGATATAACAAGATATTCAATATAATTTAATTTATGGATCGCGTCTTCGCTATTGCACATAGACGATACATAAGGTGGTTTTAGATGGTGTATTAAGCGGGGACGCGAGTCGTATTAACCGTGAAAAAATGTCTGAAAACAAGTCTTAAATTGTAGGGACCGGCGTAAAATGGCGTAATATGCGGGAAATCGTATTAAACGTGATCGTTTTAACCGGGTTCTACTGTACAACTTTAGATAAGGAAAATTCTACTAAAAAGCATAACATTTAGTAGAAAACAGTAACAAACACAAAAAAAACTATATTTTTATCAATGTCACATTTTTTAAAACCATTTTTGTATTGCAATATTTATAAACAAATAATAAATATCAGATATTTATATCCATTGATATATATCGTCGAACCCTGCTTGATATATATCCGATATATATCCTCGAATCGAACCCTGTTGCTAAATGCTAGCAAATGACAGCATAAACCATCAAAGTAGGATTTCAAAGAAGAACTGTCAAACATCAAACTTGCAAGCAAAACTGGAACAATTTCAAATGTCATTGGGAGCACCAAATTCAACAATTATATATGATTACATGAATAATTTGCTTTTCTATCTGTTTAATCGAAATCACCCACTGTATCATCTAATTACAACTTTTTCTGACAAGTTCAATTAATATTGCCATTATTGGGCCAAAAATGGTCTATTTTCTGATTTGTAGTCGGCCTCTGCACTTATGGGATGTTCTTATACGTGTCATCTTCTCTTTCGCTCACTTCAGTGTGCGTAGCCGAATGCACAAACGCTCACGAAACGCTCACGATAATATCTCTTTCGTAGTTATCTATCTCTATCGCTTTTGCGATAGAGATAGATAACTCCCACTGCAATAAGATACCTCACACTGCATCTCCTGACATTGTTTTGCGAATGGTCCTAAAACAATGTCAGGAGATGCAGTGTGAGGTTTTTACCCTATTCGTAGACTTTGAGAAAGCTTTCGATAGGGTAAAATGGACAAGCATATGGAGGGTTCTGAAGCTCAAAGGCGTGCCAGACAAGCTAATCAACATCATCAAAGCACTCTACCATGGATCATCCTGTAGAGTGCTTCACAAGGGTAAACTCACCGAGAGTATAAGTGTCACGGCAGGCGTCAAACAAGGTTGTTTGCTTTCCCCTCTGCTCTTTTTAATGGTGCTCGACGACGTGATGTGCAGGGTCACTAGCAGAGAACGAAGAGGTTTACCTTGGACATCTGAAAAGGACCTAGAAGATATCGACTTCGCAGATGACCTTTGCCTTATAGCAACCACGCGTGAGCAACTCCAGAACAAGGCAGAAGAACTAGCAGAAGAGGCTGAAAAGGAAGGTCTGCGCATTAACTACCGCAAGACAAAGGAAATGCGCCAAAATACTACCGATTCAACTCCAATGCTAATCAAAGGGAACCCAATCGAAAAAGTGACCAGCTTTTGCTACCTGGGCAGTATCGTTGACCAGAGTGGAGGAACTGAAGCTGACATTGAATCTCGAATAAACAAAGCCCGAGCCGCTTTCGGTCAGCTTAAACCGGTGTGGAGCTCCTCGACCCTGACTAGAAGAACTAAACTGAGGATTTTCAATTCAAATGTAAAGGCCGTATTACTGTACGGGTGTGAGACCTGGTTTGTCCGCAAAGACCTAATGTCAAAACTCCAAGTGTTTGTGAACAAATGCTTGAGGCAGATCCTGCGTATCTTTTGGCCTAACTGGATCACAAACGCCCACTTATGGAGAATAACTGGACAAGCACCCGTACAAGAAGAAATACAGACGCGGAAATGGCATTGGATTGGACACATCCTCAGAAAACCTGATACCCACCTATCCAAAATGGCCCTCACCTGGAATGTACCCGGAAAGCGCAAACCATGCCGCCCTAAATCGACCTGGCGTCGTTCGGTTCAGCAGGAGCTCAGGGTGCTAGACATGGGGTGGGAGGAGGTCACTCAAACTGCCCAAGACCGGAGTAAATGGAGAAATATGATTCGAGCCCTACACCCCAGCAGAGGGTAACAGGATGTAAAGAAGAAGAAGATCGCTTTTGCGTGTTGGCCCGACAGAGCCAGACTAGGGTTGTAAATAGAAAAAAAAAACAAATGTTTTTTTTCAGAATTGTGAAAAAAAAACCGAGCACCATGGTTTTTTTTCTAATTATGTTTTTTTTTCAGATGAACAAATAATACGACAATAACGGTTTTTCGTGAGTTGTAACGTGTTTCAATAACAATAACGTACATTTTAATTCAATTAACATTCAGTATACAAACGTTTATTGGGGAATCCCCGATGCTGCGTGTAGCGTGGAGAGGCGGTGGTGTTGCCAACAGTAAATAGTGATAACTACCAACTACAGATTTCGTAAATGTTACTTTTATAAGACCAGAAATTAAAGTTATTTGATTAAATTCGTTTAATAGTTAACACTAAGTCTAAAAAACCGTATAAAAGTATTAACTACTTTGCAAATTTTGAGATTTCGTACTTTAGAAAAAAAACATACTCCAGAAAAACTGTTTTTTTTTTCACGGTTTTTTTTCATGTTTTTTTTCAAGCCAGAACCGTTTTTTGCAACCCTAAGCCAGACTACCTTTCTGCGGCGTTTCGGTGGCGTTTCGCGTCGCAGATATGCCATTCGGCTACGGGGCCAGCTGTCTTTAAGCATAAGTGTCAAGACTGTGGTATAAGCACACTGAGATGAACAATGTTTTTCCAATGGACATAAGTATGATGTCATAATTGATGATAACATGATACAATGACACAACTTTCTCAGATTTGGTCCATTGAAATGTAGATACTGGTTTTCATTAATATCTTTTGTTTTGGTTTATAAACTCACTGTAGCACACTGTTTAGAGATAGATATTTACTCCCTTATTCATAGAAAAGTGACAACTGATTAGTTAAAAGTATTTTGTCCCTTCCTCACAAATACATAAGACAAAATGACACGACAGATAATGAAAAATGACTACTAGGTAGGTAATTCACGTTTATAAAGCGTTTATGAATGACAATAACGCCCCTAGTCTGTAAACAGGTATTTAATTAAATGTAAAAATCTACCCTAGATAACACAACCAAACTAGCTGACCATGAATTCGTTGATTTTTAGTATTTTCCTGGCATTATTTCCATAATTTTTCACCTCATAAATCTTCCCTGAACATCAACAAACATTTTCTAAACCAAAATTAGCCAGATGGGTTCAGTCATCAGGAGTTTCGGATCACATATTTTAGGCGCCATCTTTTAGACCTTAAGTTTACGATTGATTCCCGTTTACAATCTCAATAAATGAAAATAACCAATTAAGTACTCCCAATATTGATAGTGCTATAAGTTATAACTGACCTATTAATTGTAGTTTATTTATACCATTGCATATTCCTACAATCATTTGGAACTTGGCATGGACTAGGCGTGATGTAACTAGGCATTGAAGCTAATAACCAATACAATGCGATGTTTATTTTGATTTGATACGTGTTTGTTATGGTTTGTTTGCGTCGTTTGTCCTCGAAGGAGGTTCGGAGCCGGTTTTTCGTGTTTATTCGATATAAAAACGTGCGATTTGATCATAAAGGCTAAGTTTATGTCAGATTTTTTAATAATTACATTTAAGTATAAAGAAGATTTGTATCTAAAAACTACAAAAAAAAATTGTACGGAACCCTTGAATTCGTGAAAAATAGGAAAACCACGTTAGCCTCAGCTAGGCCACGATTACTTAAAGTCACTGACTGACTGACTGGCTGACTGCTACAAGTTATTCGGTTTATTTATTACCTTTTGGGCTCTATTTTTAGATTGTTTTGTACTTTAGATATTTCTGTTATTTGCTGTTTGCCATTTACTTGTACTCGCTATTGACGTGTTGTAAATGTAACGTGAGAAAACTCACATGTTGCTATTGCTTCCAGGCTTGTTTCTAAGCCTGCAATTTGCTAATTATACTCCGTAATATTGCACTACCCCAATACCTTCCTTCTATTGCTATCTTGTAAATATGAAAATGTAGTACTTATTGATTTTTCGTGTTTTTCTTATGCATTTACTTGTAAACTATGGAAGGTGTGTCGCCGCCGTGGCTTGCGTGGGCGACGGCGATGCGACTCATACGAAATCAAACCTCATCGATATGGAAGTATGAGACGCGACGGCGACGGTCGCGCGACCGTCGCCCACGCAAGACTCGGCGTTATACAGGCTGTCCCACGACTATGAGACATGAAGGGGAAGTACCTAAAATATCGTAGATAGGATATATTACCAAAAGAAGACCTTATTTTATTTTGAAATATTAGTAACACTGCATTCAAAGGTATTCTAAAAATTACTTACGTCGTCTGGGAATCGAACTGACAAAAAAAAAAAAAAACCCTATTTTTATGATGCCAATCGAAAGAATGGACAAAAAGGAATAATTCGTCTTAAATAACATACTATTTTAAAGGAAAGGAACAACGTGAAGTTAATCATTTTTTATCAACCAAAAACGTACATGAAACTGACGTCCCTACATTTTCAAATTTATGAACAACATTTTAAGTATGCAGTATTACTAAAATTGAAAAATAAAATAAAGTCTTCTTTCAGCAAAATATCCTATCAACTATATTTAAGGTACTTTCCCTTCATGTCCCATAGTCTTGGGACAGTTGGGACACCCTGTATAGAATATTGTATTGTACATATTTAGTTGTAATGGCATAAAGGTGTTTTAAATTTAAATTTATTTTGCCTGATTATAAAATAACATATTCAGGAATTATTGCACGATTTCCACGTATTGACAAGATGCAAAAAAAGTAAAAAACCGGCCAAGTGCGAGTTGTACTCGCGTTGCAAGGGTTCCGTCCACTACAAGAAGGGCTTAAGCGCCTCCTTTTTAGTAGGAACTTAAGTCATTTTTGCGAATAATCGATATTTTGAACAAAACGATACAGAAATGAGTTTATATGTAATATTCAAACGCGCTCACACAATTTCAAGAGATTTGGTAACTATTTGCTGCGGCGGTGAGTGAAATTCTTAATTTGATTTATTTTTTTAAGTCCGACTTACGCTTTACTGTAGATTTCTCATAGGTTTTCCTGTAATCTATAGCTTGAAAACTATCTCGTGTATTTTTTTTTTAAATTTTACGCTTAGTAGTTTCGGAGATAAAGGGAGGGGGATGGTCATTTTTTCAATTTTTTTGCCTATTTTCATAAGTTACTTGAAAATTACTTTAATACTAAAAATTATAAAAAAAAAATTTGTAACAAAAATATTTGTTATATTTAATATACAATTTCTACCAATTCGTTAATATAATATCTAATAACTAAACACTAATAACAATAAAAACTTAGAACTATCAAAATAAACTGTTCCCTGTCGTTCCCGGTGCAAAAGTGCCCATGACGCTCGCAGCGTTTCCGCGTTGAATTACAATGGACAGCTTTTGCACCAGGAACGACTCGGAGCGGGGGCTTTCTCCTTTTTCCCTGAGTCGACGGCCTAATTCGCGTGCAAAGTACTTCGCGTCTGTTCCCCAGCTCCCCGCCGTCTCTACCGCGAATGGGACATAATTTGAAATACTTATAAAAAGCTCTTTCATTTGATATGTAACACAATATAGTTTTAGAAACTTTGATTTTAAATTTTCACTTTTACTCCCCAAAAGTGGCCCCTATAATTAAATTTTCATAATTTAAATTACATGTCCGTCTTTGGGTCACAGGTTTACATATGTGTGCCAAATTTCAAGTTAATCGGTTCAGTAGTTTCGGAGAAAATTGGCTGTGACGACAGACAGACAGACACACGAGTGATCCTATAAGGGTTCCGGTTTTCCTTTTTGAGGTACGGAACCCAAAAATGCACAAAATACTCGAACTATAATTATTTCATTAATTTTGTGAGTAACCGTGTCTTATGTGCTATGAATTTTTGCATGCTTAATTTACTGCGTACGAGTACATTTTTAGTTGTACAAGTTTTATGGTATGTGTAAGTATATTGTTTGGCCTTGAAAAAAAAACCGGCCTAGTACGAGTCGGACTCGCCCACCGAGGGTTCCGTATTCGTACAAACTTTCATGTAACTTTAAAGACGACTAGCTAGAATTATAGGTATAGCGCCATCTCTCGGTGAAGTCGCTATTGTCGCTAACTATGTCGCTATATGCACGAAGTCGATAATTCTTTATAAAAAATAAAATAAAAATATCTTTATTTCAGACCAAAGTCCATACAGTGAGCAAATACATTTTTAAAAATTTATTCTAATTAAATTAATTAATTAATAGTTAACATTTATGTACTGGACAAAAAAGCTGAGTGCCTTGGTAACAGCCACATACACACTCAGTTATATGTGTAGGTGGCCACCACCGAGTGCATTCTAGTCCAGTGTATGAGGAGCTGACTATCCCAGCGATCAGCTAAGACGGCCAGAAGGCTGTTCCGGCTGCCACGCAGGCGGCACAAAGATGCCGCGCACCGCATTATTTACGTGTTGCAAACGGTGTGAGCAATAAAACGAAGGAATAAGGACATAAAGTATAATAAAGAAGTAAACTAGTTGCTAAAATAAACTTAAGACTAATACGTAAACTAAGCGCCAAGAGGGATTTAAACTCAAAGTCTGGGAACCCTGCTGATCCTGCCCTCGGCTAGCGTAACCATAAGGGTGCACTTCTATCTCTAATTGTCCATCGGATCTTAAAGGGCATGTCCACAAGCTAAAACAAATGGGGTTTTTTTTGAGCTAACACTCAAGAAATCTGAATTAAAATGTATACATGAACTACGCTTATACACTAGGACTTACCCCTTATCGATCTTGTAAATTACACTTCAAAAACAAAGTAATATTTCCTTAATTGCACTTTAAATACATTTCTCTGCACAAATTACATTTTTGATTTGTATTTTTCCATGGCGGGTACAAGTTTAATTGTAACAATGCGCGAACATTCCCGATGCACTAACACCACCGCCGCGGCAGCCGCAACAGCGCCCTGAACGCATTGTTATACTGGACGCGGAGGTCACCCAGCGCCCTTTGCGTACAGCTGGCCCATAGTGCACATGTGTATAGTGATGTGCAAAAAGCTTTAAACAAAGACGACGAGTGCGATACGACGATGTGTTATGACGAGTGCGATATTTTTTTACATTTTCCTTCCTTCATAATTCTTTTTTCTCCACTCCACTGACAAAAAAAAGATATAAAAAAATTTGAGCTCTTTCTAACGATACCCCACTTGACCTAGTAACTAGACCTTTGCAGTTTGCCCCCCTTTCATTTTGGCCATTTTTTTAAATTTATATTAATTAATTAAAAAAGGTGTATTATATAATATTCATTTTGTGTTATATTGCATTACAAAAACTTATAAAAAAAAAAAAACCGAATACTGGGGTTTCAAGGTGGGGTAGAGTCCACAATGTAATTAAAATAATTATGCGAAGTTCGCCGACTGTGTAAAAAGGCTCATGCACTTGTAAGAATTTATTTCTATCCAAACATTGTTAATGATAACAGGCAGGATATCATGGTAGAATTTTGTTACTAGTCATTTCATACTTATAACAGCCGGCGTATCATGCTGCCAATTTTATCACTTATCCACGTGGATAAAGCATCCGTCACGCTTTAGCAAGTATGACAGTGTGAGGGTGACAGATGTCTTATCCACGTGGATAAGTGATAAAATTGGAAGCATGGTAGGCCGGCAGCCGGCGTATCATGCTGCCAATTTTATCACTTATCCACGTGGATAAGACATCTGTCACCCTCACACTGACATACTTGCTAAAGCGTGACGGATGCTTTATCCACGTGGATAAGTGATAAAATTGGCAGCATGATACGCCGGCTGCCGGCGTATCATGCTGCCAATTTTATCACTTATCCACGTGGATAAGACATCTGTCACTCTCACACTGACATACTTGCTAAAGCGTGACGGATGCTTTATCCACGTGGATAAGTGATAAAATTGGCAGCATGATACGCCGGCTGGACAGTTATGGTGACAAATGATAGGTCATAGACGTAGAAAACACATAGACGGGAGGTTTTAAACATGATCTAAATATTTAAATAATATTGTCGTAAGAGAAAAGCGGTACCCATTATCTAGGGGTTTGTACAATCTACGTGACGTGAATAGCAGTCGCATCTTAGCCCTAACAGTTATGTGAAATTAGATAAAAAAGTCAAACACCGCTTTTGACCCTTTCGATCACGAAATCGGACAAGTGGGCCGCGACGCGAGCAAAGCTTTGTTTATTTTTGTAGCTGTTACTGGGTGACGCAAAATCAAGTGTATCTACAAACAATCTGCGTATAGGGTCGTTCTATCTTTTCGTGCCGATTTGGTGTCTGAGCTCGGATCAAGTGTTAAAATGACTCTAAAGTACAAGTGGTTATTTTTAAAAATTGTATTTTAAGTTTAAAACATAAGGCGAGCATGTTAGAAATTTGCTCTTATATTTTTTTTTATAAAAATAAAAAAAAAACTTCATTTCCCTCTTACCAAAAATGGCGTACCATGAAGTTCAAAATTACAAATCTCCCATAATTTACAGACTAACCCCTAGTTTTTTTTATTGATTATAAGTAATAAAGTATATAACTAATACTATATAAGTGCATATTCAGCTTAGCTAGCGTACATTTTTGATAGAGAGAACGCAGTATTTAGTTTTGTCACGCGCACAATTTCATTTCCAGTCGAAAAAATTGTCAGACTTGTCGAGTTTGAACGCGCCTTTATTTCCAAACTCCCGTGATCCCCGCGCGTCTCTGCACCCTCAGCCTGCCACGATTTGTCAACGGGGAAGGACACACGTTAATGGTTTACCAACAATTTCGATTCTCCTCATCAAAATCCAGTTTCGTCCTGGGGTAAGTAATCATTACCATCTGGTTATTATTTTGACATTATGTAATGAAATTAAAACTAGGTGTTTTTTCTCCAATTATGGACGGCAGTTCTCCAGTAATGGATCCCCCATTATGGACAGTGAAATAAGTTTAAAATTTTACTTTTAAAGCCAACTGATACTCAATGAGTCAATTTTACATACCATAAATAAAATTAGTTTGGGTTATTTTAACATAGAATTGTTTCTTGTAAATTTTGGTTTTGTAAATTGTTCCTTGTCCATCATAGGAGGTACGCAGTTTTTCGGTTCCAGTAATGGACACTCGCAAAATAACGCTATTTCTTTATATCTTTGGAGCAACAAACTAGTACGTTTTATACCTTATCTCATGCTTAATGCAGTAAGTAAAACTCATTTAAGTTGACACCGAGTATTATTTTTTTATTATTTTATACATGAGCTCAACTCTCTTAGCAACATTACTAAGAATTCGTCTTGATATTTTTTTCAGTAAACTGGTGAATTTTATCTTGTCACCAAATCTTTCAGAAATAACCGAATTAATTGAAACTTCAAAATGAAACAGCTCTACAACTCTAGTTTATGGTACATAATAGCCGTCAGTTCTTAGAAACTAATTTTAGATACTTATTTTTAAGGATTTGTGTTTTTTTGTCCATAATGGCATCACCGTCCATTATAGGGTATTTTACATTACCAAAGGGAGTTAAAAATGCGTTAAAATATAAATACAATAATTTTGTAAAAAAGTAAAAATTTTGTAAAAAAAACAAAACAAAAATTTTCTTATGCAAGAAAATTTAGAGCCAGTAAGATAAATGTGCCTATTACCAATCATCGAAAAATTCGAAGTTATTAACTCTAAGCCAGGATTTAAAATATGGCGCAACCGAATATTCGGCTGAATGTTCGGTTCGGTAACAGATTAACCGAATGTTCGGCAAAGTCCGTATTCGGCCCATCTGTAATTGCGTATCGTCTTGGGTTGTCCTATCCGGCAAAATTTTTTCTTTTCTTAAGTTCTTATAAATAATCGTCTTATTCTGCTTTCGTCACCCATTCTTTATTCGACACTTTCGTTTCGTCAGTAGTCAGTAGTCTTTGATCATATTTGTTGTTTGCCTTTTTCTTATGCCGGCGTATTAGCTATACAGAGTGGGGCCTGTAACAAAGGCGAATAATTGAACTGTAGGCTATTCTCCTTATACTGATCAACATTCGTTCAGCGACTTTTAAAAATTATGAAGTCTTTAAATTTTTAATTGCCTGCCTGCTAAGCCGCGGTCCTGGGTTCGAATCCCGGTAAGGGCATTTATTTGTGTGATGAGCACTGATATTTGTTCCTGAGTCATGGATGTTTTCTATGTATATAAGTATGTATTTATCTATTTAAGTATGTATATCGTCGCTTAGCACCCATAGTACAAGCTTTGCTTAGTTTGGGGCTAAGTTGATCTGTGTAAGGTGTCCCCAATTTTTATTTATTTTTATTTATTTATTTAATTTTTCATACAAAATAAATATTAGCATCAATGTACGCCATTATAGTTGTCATTGACGTTGTCTGTCACACTTTAGACTTAACAGAATTCGCAATACATTACCTCTTAGAAAAAACTTTCAAGGGTGATAAAAATCAAAATACAAGTTATTTTTAAAAGTCGCCGAACAAATGTTGATCAGTATAAGGAGAATAGCCTAGAGTTCAATTATTCGCCTTTGTTACAGGCCCCACTCTGTATATATAGGTTACCCCCTGAAACGTGATACTGAATGATAGAGAACATTATTTAAAGCCACAGACAAGCCAAGCCAAAATCTCATGACTAGATTGCTAAACGCCGACTCTTGGTAGGTAGTTTTAGCCATATATGGCGCCATCGTTGTGTTTGGGATTTTCATGGGCTTATCTAATAAACATATTAGGTATGTAGTAGTTCCTGTAATAACATTGAGTGTTATCTTATAGGGGCTTTACCCAGGACTTCCACCTGGTTGAAGACTATTAGGTATAGCGAGTCACGTGACTCGCGTGCTGGTTCGTGCTAGGATGCATCAGAATTTTATTAATGTTGACGTGTGGAGTGCGTGAGCGACTTCTATTTTTAACCGCCGACGCAAAAACACGGGGTGTTATAAGTTGGACGTGTCTGTCTGTCTGTCTGTCTGTCTGTCTGTCTGTCTGTCTGTTTGTCTGTTTGTCTGTCTGTCTGTCTGTTTGTCTGTCTGTCTGTGTGTGTCTGTCTGTCTGTGGCATCGTAGCTCGCGAACGGATGACCCGATTTAGATTTAGGCTGAGGTAGTCGGGAGTGTTCTTAGCCATGTTTCATGAATGTCGCGGTCGGGGTTTTTTTTTTCAAAATTTTAATTTTGTGGTTAGGTTATAAATTAATATAAAACCCTAAAAACCGGCCAAGTGCGAGTCTACGTCGCCCACCGAGGGTTCCGTACAACTTCTAATAGTTAAATCATCAAATGTTATGCATAATATAACTCCACAGACTTGACTAGATCCTTCAAGACTCAATTTCCCACAAGTCATATTCAATATACTTGCAATTTTATTATAAGAAACGTCCAAAGAAAATACTTAATTATATTTACAGTTGCCCCCTTTCTTATTGACCAACAGTCAGGTGTTCATAACTATTCCAGATTTCAAAGCTATAGCATAAGAAGTAGTTCTCGAGATATTTAGTAATGTCACAGACAAACAGACGGACACAGTCGCACCATAAGGGTTCCTTTTGTACCTTTTTGGTACGGAGCCCTAAAAACATGTGTAGGTACCCCGTACCCCGTTCCTACTTACTTCCTCGTTGTGTTGAATATGATTGTGGCGTTTTTGTTTCGCCATAACCACAGGTATTTTACCCATGATAGCTTTTTTTGGTATCGCTTACAGAATGCTCAACAAAAATCCCACAGACTGGCAAAACCGACGTCTGACAGAAAATCAAACAGTCCGTCTGTCCATGGTTCATGGTTCATAGTTATACTTGGTTACTCTATAACACCTGAATAGCATGACATTAATCTTGTGATTCTTGAGTTAAACGTAGTAAACCGCGCCAAAACAGTTGAGTGTACCTAATAATAGTAATAATTCTGATGCTCATACGAAAGTTTCCGAAAAGTGGGAAATGTTCCTGGAAGTGACAGGTAGTGGAAATTTCACAATTTCGGAAAGTGTGCCATCCCTATTCAGTAGACAAACTTCCCGTCCCGTCGGCGAGTTAGCTCGCGACATCTTTATTCTTTAGTCAAACAATAGCCCGGTCACTGTGTCAGCAGCGCAGCGACGCGCGGAGACGCCACCGCGCATTTAGCCGCTATGCCAAGGCCACGATATGATATTATACGATAATGAGATAAAAACGTACAGTTTGCGTAAGCCGAATTATGTTCAAAAACGTTCCGTGACATCGCAATGTTGGAATCGATGAATACGCGCCAATTAAAAACCGCTAATTGTGGTTGGGTGCATGCAGAACAGACAACAAAACGTCATTTTGCTCACGGGAGGACAATTTAATAGTACTGATTGATGATTGACAGTAATAAATTCGAGTAACTGAAGTAACCTAATCATATTTGGAAAGGATTATCACGAGGTCAGTATAAATCCGGAAGAGAGAATACTTTTCCGCTTCAAAGAGAGCATTCACGTACCACGTCAGAACCTAGGTTTCAGATAGCTGGCCGGCCAGATTTAGACATGGCCGAGTGCTCATCGATTTATTTTTTACTAGATCTTTTACGAGTGCATCAAAATACATCAAATGTTAAAAATTTACACAATCTTACTTCTTGAAAACTCTGCTCTCGTCAAAAGAGAGAGCGAGCGAATGATTCTAAATTATAAGATATACTTATGTTCTATGAAGTAGATAGTTACTTATCCTAAGAAAATAAGAAATAAAACAGCGGAAATAAAACCTCCCCCCCCCCGTCTACATCTCCATCATCTCCATCACAACCTCTACCCTTTGATTTTGAATGGGAGTAAATAGAAAATACGCTTGTTTAGTGCATAGTTACATACATATCCTGATTAACGTACCGATAGCACAGTATAATAAAGAGTACTATCTTACAGTATGGCCACTCTCGCTCCCCGCTGAAAGTGCCGCCCACCCCCTCTCGGTTACCTCACAGTTACCGCCTGTCAAAATCGCGAACAGTCGACCTGTCATATTTCACTCATACAAGCATACTCGTAGTACGCGTTCACCTACACGAGCTTAGACTGTGCTAGGAACGCGCCTCTTTTATATATTTGATCGCCGGTGTCCGAGGTGTGCCGATAGGGTTACCTATATAGGCATTGTTATACGTAGGGTTGCAAAAAAACGGTTTTTTTTCTGGCTTGAAAAAAAACATGAAAAAAAACCGTGAAAAAAAACAGTTTTTTTTCTGGAGTATGTTTTTTTTCTAACGTACGAAATCTCAAAATTTGCAAAATAGTTAATACTTTTATACGGTTTTTTAGACTTAATGTTAACTATTAAACGAATTTAATCAAATACTTTAATTTCTGGTCTTATAAAAGTAACATTTACGAAATGTGTAGTTGATAGTTATCACTATTTACTGTTGGCAACACAACCGCCTCTCCACACTACACGCAACATCGGGGATTTCCCAATAAACGTTTGTATACTGAATGTTAATTGAATTAAAATGTACGTTATTGTTATTGAAACACGTTACAACTCACGAAAAACCCTTATTGTTGTATTATTTGTTCATCTGAAAAAAACCATATTTAGAAAAAAAACCATGGTGCTCGGTTTTTTTTCATGTTTTTTTTCACAATTCTGAAAAAAAAACATTTGGTTTTTTTTCTATTTACAACCCTAGTTATACGTCTCTGTATTTGAAGCGCACGGCGTTCAAATTGTACCATCATTGACACAGTTAACCAGCCTGTGTTGCTAAGTTATATTGTGTTTAATGAACATATGTATGTTTGTACTTAAATCGTCTATTGTTCTTGAGGTCAAGCTTTGACCTTGCCTCTTACGTAATGTAGGCCCTTAACTACGCCGGAAAATTAAATATCCTTGATACAGTGATTACTATGGTAATTTCAAGTAGATACAGCATCCTATGACAAAAAACAACAAACTTTTCTAAATGTTACCTGTTGCCCAGTTCCTAAAGTATTGGATCAAATACCATTACTATTTGTATTTTTTTTTCAAACCTGTAATTTATCTTGCATAACTTAGCAAATATACCATTTCGCATTTAGTTCTGAAGTATTAATCTTATCAGATTGCGGTTAGCTTGGTAACGTTGTCGTAAAAAGTGTACAAAATGACGCAGCAGACTGAACTATGAAATGAACTATGAAATGTGTTCACAACAGAACAAGATGTGAGGTAAAGATTAAAACGAGTATTTAGACTTCGATTCAGGCTTTGTTTCAACATTGCTCATCATCATTGATTTTCATAAATCTGGGTGGAGAATAGTCTGTTGTGTTGTAGACTAGCTGCTCAGACTAGCTGCTGAAACGCTCACGAAACGAAACGCTAGTAGATAACTAACTCTATCGCTCTTGCGTATTGGCGCGACAGAGCCAGACTACCTTTCGCGGCGTTTCGTTTTCGTTTCGCGTCGGAGAAATGCCATTCGGCTACGGGGCCAGAGAAGAGATTTTTTGCGATAATTTTCAGACGCATCGTTTTCTACACAAATTTGTGGTAAATCAATGAAATACTTGGAAAATCATGAAAATTTGAGCACACAACATAATGTCCTAAGATAGTAGAGGTCAATTTGAAATCTTAACAACTTTATAGTCATGATGATTGACATTATTTTCTGCTCCTCATGCGCTTGGGCTTATATCTAGGCTGCCCTGCCCAAAATAAATAATTATAATTAATAAAAAATACACTACCGTCGATACAAAACAAGATTATCTTAGCAAGATTTACTTTGCTAGATCGCGTGAACGACCGTGCGGCGGCGTGCATTAATATTGAAAGACTTGTATGAGGACTATGTGTAACTGTAAATTAATATAGGTACTTATCAGTATATACAGGGTGTCCCACGGCGATGCCACATGGAGGGAAAGTACCTTAAATATCGTAGATAGCATATTTTGCTGAAAGAAGACTATTTTATTTTCAAAACTTAGTAAAAGTGCATTAAATTTTTTTTAATTTTTACTATGAGGACTTATACAGGGTGTATTTTGATAGCGGGTCAGTAAGGCCGGTATGAGATCCCGTAGTCCTACATGAAAATAGTCTAAGGGGACTATCCATCAATTTCAAATTGATGAAAAATGGCATTTACAGATTTTGGAAAAAACATACAGGGTGCGAGAAAAAAAAGGGCATTTTTGACAAACTTTTTTTTTGACGCTAATCGATCCCATTCCTATCCAGTATCAAAAGCTTGTATGGGACCAAAAAAAAATGTCTGGCTAGAAAAGTCACAAATCACGAAAAACTTTTCCCATACAATTTACAGTATGAAAATTTTTTTTCCACATGGTATTTTATGATGCCAGTCGATTCCATTCCTATTCAGTATCAATAATTGCTTAGGGGTCAACTCACGACAATGCACCAAAAAAAAATGTTTGTCAAAAATGTCCTTTTTGTCGCACCCTGTATATTTTTTCCAAAATCTGTAAATGCCATTTTTCATCAATTTGAAATTGATGGATGGTCCCCTTAGACTATTTTCATGTAGGACTACGGGATCTCATACCGGCCTTACTGACCCGCTATCAAAATACACCCTGTATAAGTCCTCATAGTAAAAATTAAAAAAATTTTAATGCACTTTTACTAAGTTTTGAAAATAATATAAAGTCTTCTTTCAGCAAAATATGCTATCTACGATATTTAAGGTACTTTCCCTCCATGTGGCATCGCCGTGGGACACCCTGTATATATACAATCGTAATGACATCCTTATTACTTTTATACCTATATTTAATTTTTCATCTTGAAGACCTTGCTTCTGTTAAGTCACAGCACAGCATCGTAAATTGCAACTAATCTATGTACATATGTTATGTCTTAAAATACAATGGGCACCTTTACATAATATATTTATGTTTAGATAATTATAAAATCAATACCTAAGTAGAAAATTATTATGTCGCACTAATATGAAAGAGGAATGGAGAGACATTTTGTTTCGTTATCGCAGCACAAGCGATCGTCACATTGGGAAGGCAGCTACATTAAATAGTCACTATTTTTTACCAACAGATGGCGCCAATGCGTGGCGAGCGCGGAGGCTCGCCGGCTCGCGCTGCCCGCGCCTCTCTGCCCCTACCTCGCCGCCTAATCAGACAGATCGCACGCCATGTGGCGTCTAGCGGGCGAAGTCTGCGCCGTCTTGAAGTCTCTGGGAGGGTCATAGACAATTTTGACGACATTGAAGACGCGAGTGACAGTGATCATGAAGTTAACCAGCCTGCGTAAGTTTTACCTATATAGCTTTTGTTTTATGTTTGTCCTCTTTAAAGGTCATCAATGATGTTAAATTTATGAGCTATGAAGTCTATGAACACAGGTGATTTCAACTATTTCAATCTTCAAATCTCACTCCAAACTTCTCGTCTACTGTACAAAATAGAATTACACACTAGTGACATTACTGACAAAACTATTTCATTTCTGAAAAACCGTGATTCGCGTCTTAAATACTACAGTTACT
Organism: Leguminivora glycinivorella; assembly: GCF_023078275.1. Taxonomy (NCBI): domain Eukaryota; kingdom Metazoa; phylum Arthropoda; class Insecta; order Lepidoptera; family Tortricidae; genus Leguminivora; species Leguminivora glycinivorella. The sequence goes on along the minus strand of NC_062987.1, from coordinate 2,490,611 downwards.
TATCTGCAGATAACCGCGCGGCGCCCGCGCGATAACATATCTCGTGACCAAATTATGATTGACAAATGAATGTCATGTTATGTGGTACTGGAGCACATAATAAATACGTACTTACGTACAGAAAGGATACGTTCTAAAAAACCGAAGTTTGACAGCACTTCAGTGTGCGTAGCAGAATGCCAAACGCTCACGAAACGCTCACGATAATATCTCTTTCGTAGCTATCTTATCTCTATCGCTTCTCTTCTTGCTATCCCCCCATAGTGGGCCTAAGGGTAGTAAGAAAAAAAACTTAACAAATTAATAAATCTCACGCTGCTCCTCAAAAGTTAAAACGCAGTAAGTCTATATGTATTCCATACATACTTACTACATTTTTCTTTTCATTGACAGGCGAAGATACAAGTTTTTTTAAAAGTAGTGACGAAATCTAATAAAAACTTCAACGCATGCCGCCCATAGTGGTGTTTGTTCGGAACTCTCGATTACAATTTACTAACAATTTGTTACCAGTTATCACATCAATATTTGTACGCCACGATCTGATCAAGACCATTTGACCATGATCTGCTTCTAGTTCTAAACAAGACGCTTTGACCGTGACACTGGACATAAAAAGTAAACATACAGTCCGATATCTTCTGATTACTAGTTCTGTCTTTGTACCACGGTAATCATAAGGCCGATATATTTTTAATCCGTGCCTATTTCTCAATTTGGTATGGTACAGTTCTCAACAAATAATATATTTATTTCTGCGCACCTGCCAAAATTTGGCCACCATACAAACGATGATGGTAATCAGAGTTTACTGTAGAAATAGTAGGCGTTTGCGGAAATCGTCGCTAAAAAGTAAATAAATAAAAAGCCTTTTATTTCCTTTTAAATATAATAACTTTTGTTAATTTAATTTTACTTGGTCTAATTTGTAGGAACCCTTAAGGTGAAGGCCTTTTCCAAAGATGTTGTGCTATTCTCTTCCAATTTGGACCAGCCATTTTTTCAATGTCTTCCTCCCAGCGCTTGTTTGGTTTGCCTCTCCGGCGATTACCGGCTGGGCCTTTCCAGTTTGTGACTATGGCTGTCCATCTGTAGTCTTTCAGATGAGCCACATGTCCAGCTCATCTTCACTTTAGCTTTCTAGCGTGTTATAGAGCATCTAACGCTTTTATCGTTGCTTTTATTTTACTATGTCTTACATTTTGTATCTTTTTTATATTCATGCTTCATTCCATTCCCCTCTGGCAAGTGTTAATTTTATTTTTATTTTTCCCGAAATTTTCCATGTCTGGCAAGCATATGTTAAACTGGGGATGAGGCACGTGTGACACGTGTCCATAGCCTTCTTTTTGAGAGCTGTTGGCATGCTACTTTTCAATATTTCTTTTTAACACCAATATTTGTTCCATGTACTTTTGATTCTTCTGTCAACTTCTAGTTCATTGTTCATGTTGCTCAAACCAATTTGTTTTCCTAAGTATATGTAGTTTTCAACGTAGTCTAATGGTTTGTTGTCTACAATGATGTCTATTTTTTTTAGAGTCCGTCATGGTTTTTGTTTTTATTTTTATATTAATCTCCAGTCTTACTTGTTTGCTTGCATTTTGAAGACCTTCTATCATGAATTGCAGATTTCGGGACGATTCCGCGAGCAGCACCAGGTCGTCTGCGAATCTGAGGTGGATTAAATATTTCCCTTTGATAAATAGACTTTGGTTTTTGCACTTTAAGCTGCGTATGACGTTCTCTAATATGGCAATAAAAATACTCTAAGATTATGTATCCGCTTTCTATGCCTTGAGTTTTTAGTCGTCCATATACTCTCATGAGAGACTGTGTCAAATGCCTTCTGGTACTCGATGAATGCAATGTATAATGGGCGTCGAAGTTCTTTTGTTTCGCAGTTTGTATAAAGTTGGGTAGAAATCTGTTGTTATTGTTATGATTTCTTGCATTTGGTTCCATTTGATACCTTTAGAGTCCATCGATCCAAGTTCTTTTTGCAGTTCTTTGTATCCTTTTTTTAGGCTGCCTTTTTGATTTAACGGCCCAGCCACGACATTGGTCTAAGCGCGGCAGCGGTGAGCGGCGGCCATACATTGGAGCGAGACACAGCGATGGGACTTTTCATTCGCACGTATGGCTGCCGCTCACCGCTGCCGCGCTTAGACCAATGTCGTGGCTGAGCCGTAAGTGTTGTTCAAGTACTGTAGACCTATGATTCTGGTAGACCAATTTAATATATTTGTATGTTAGCTTATAAAAAGCTTTAAGTTCATTTTTAATTGCCCTGGTTTTGTTTGCAGTTTTTTGAAGCTCTTGTTTCTGTTTCATCAAGATCCTTGTGCGGTCTGACAAGATGTTGACATGACAATATGAATTTGCAATCTTTTTATAAACCAAAAGGCCTAATATACAGATGGACTGCAACTGAACGATCTTATCTATTTATGTACCTATAGACTATCTTTCATTCTAGGCATTCTTTTTCAAATCTCTGTTTTATCATCATCCTCCTTGCGTTATCCCGGCATTCGCCACGTGACGGCTTATGGGCGCCTGGAATCCGCTTTGACAACTAATTGTCTCTGTTTTATATCTTTTACAATCAATTTTTCTTTCGTACTTCGCTAATAGTAATAAAACTTCGTAATCTTTCGTCATTTCACACTGACAAGTTCCTCATATTACAGATTGACGTTATCACAGCAATTTGGGTCCTTATGCACGATCAATCACTTCTTATTGCAAGAATGTTATCATTTCGGTGGGTTCGTAGGTAACTTCGCGAAAGATAACACATTGAGGTTATGTTGAGACGCAAAATACTGAGTTGTTTCGGACAGTGAAAGTTATTCATTTTGCAACAAATAACCACATCATATGCAATTTAAATGTTTGTCACGATTTACCTACTAGTCTTGTCCTACATTCGCATAATGGACCCTAAATGTCTCCTGTAGGGAATAGTCTGTCTGCCCATTAAACGTGTAATCTCTTTCCTCTGAATGACGCGGCCAATCCTTGGCGAAAAACGATTCTATAACTAAAGAGTAGATAAGTATCCACATCCAGAAATGCTGCAAACTCGTGGTTCTATTGTATTGGTTGTCTTAGGGCCGATTTAGACGGTACGAGAACTCGCATACGAGTTTTATTACATTGCGGTATTTGATGGCTGTGCAAAATTGTATGTAACCTCAACAGCCCACAATGTAACTAAAATCGCATGCGAGTTCGCACGCCGTCTAAATCAGCACTTATTCTCTTGAGTATCTCGGAAGCGTTATCAGGTCGGCATTCGGAAAGCAGATTGTGATTCAGTTGTAGACGTAATACTTCTACTTACCACGTTACTCGTAAAAATTAATACATTGTTTTGACTTAAAACCGAAATAAATTACACATATGAAAGAAAAAGTGACCAAGTCCTCTGGTGCCTGAGGCTGGAATCGAACCAGCGTACTTTTTCTTTCATATGTGTAATTTATTTCGGTTTTAATTTATATACATAGTAGTGTGACTACTTTAAGACAGCACAAGTTGAAATATTTTCAATAGATTATAATTTAACTTGTGTTTATTAGAATTGTTTTGACTGTCAGAACAAGGTACGAGATTTTTTAAGAATAGTAACGAAATGTTACCCGTTTTTACTCTTATTTAAAATGTGTTTGCAGAGTCGCGTGCGGCGGTAACGCCGGCAACCTGCCCCCCGCAGACCACGACGACGACCTCACAAGCCTGAGCTGGCTGCAAGACAGGAATCTGCTGAGGGGTAACTAACTTATTACTTTACAAGGGCGCTAGCGGTTTTGAGCTTATACATGTAATGTAATCTAAAGAATTATCCCATAGTATGTCTATGCGAGATGATTTTTTTCGGCACAGGGTACTTAGCCGAATGGCACAAACGCTCACGAAACGACATGCTCGTAGATATCTATCTCTATCGCTCGTGCGTATTGGCGCGACAGAGCCAGACTACCTTTCGCGGCGTTTCGTTTTCGTTTCACGTCGCAGAAATGCCATTCGGCTACGGCACCAGACCCTAATCTGTTAGTCTTTGTTTGTAATATGTATAACGGCTAGCTCCCGTCTTCCAAGTCACGGTGTCGTTAAAAAGCAACTATAGTGATAGCATTATTAAGATTGAAATTAATGTTACAGCTAATTAGCCGGGTCCACACAGCGAGGCAATTTCCTCGCTCGGCATACGTGCTGCGTAAATGTGCCTCGGCCGAGGCAGTGCGTGAGATATTCTTGGCCGAGCAAATTGTCTCGACTGAGGCACGTCTACATTGGACAATTGCCGCGTGAGCACATTGCCTCGCGACGTGCCTCACTCTGTGTGGACCCGGCTGTTGGGGCACACTAATAGGCTAATTCGCAAAACAACAGCAATGCGGCTGGCAAATTCACAGGGCACTTTTTTTGGAGATGAGAAAAGATAAAATAAAGTTTATTTTATTCTAGGTATAAATCTAACCAAAGGCGACGTCGAAGACATAAAATCAAGTCAAATGATTGGAAGCCAGGTCATAATAAAAGTAAGTTAAAACGACTAGTATGCAGTACACTATTCACTATTATCTGGCAGAAACTTTTTACGCAACGCTTTTGATTCGTATAATAGTTCTTGGCAGAAGTCACATTTGGCAGAAACACCTTACGCAGAATATGCTTTGACATAAATCATTTCGCAGATTTTTGTAATACCGAATCGTCTGTTGTCATAATGTTGATGCGCATAATAGTCTTCTAGTCGAACAATACTTTTGCAGATAATATTTGTGCATGATATTTAGGCGGCATAAACATGCAATTTGCTATTTGATAGAGAGTTGGATGTGTTGGGGATGCAAGATACCTAAGGGCCCATTTAGACGGTACGAGAACTCGCATACGAGTTTTATTACATTGCGGTATTTGATGGCTGTGCAAAATTGTATGTAAACCTCAACAGCCCACAATGTAACTAAAATCGCATGCGAGTTCGCACGCCGTCTAAATCAGGCCTAACACTCCTCCTCGCTTCGCTCGTCGTCGTACCTAACGGTGGCTCTGGGGCAGTTTTTCTTTTTTGATAGCGTGTAATAATTCTGCTAATTTTTATATTATGCTATAAGATTATTATGGTACATACAATTATGCTAAATCAAAGTCGACCAAAGTAATGTTCTGTAAAACAATATTCTGGCAAACGTGTCTTATGCGTGGTAGTAATAATGCCAACTAAGTTTTCTGCAAAATTACCATTCGACTGAAAGTGTTTCTGCGAAACATGTTATGCGAAGTGTTTTTCGGACTAAAATTATTCTGCCAGATGAGGGAACCCATGCAATAGATCCCAACATAAATATAATGCTGTTTAATGTATACGTAAGTCCGTCCGATAGTCATGCATGATAGAATAAAAGCCTGAATCTACGTGTTATCTTGTCTAAAATCTGTTTCTTCAAATCTGCCTTCGGGTGTTATTACAGTAGAATGTCTTTTCAAAAGGGTTTATTTTGTATGCAATCCTTAGAGGAATGAGGGCCTACATACATGGTGCGCGTACTCGCATATGATTTTAGTTCATTGCGGACTGCTGAGGTCAGAAACATTTTAGCACACCAATCAAATGCCGCAATTTACTGAAATTTAATATTGTCTTCGGTTACCGCGATAGTTCCTCATGAAATAAAACTATGGAAACGGATTAAATCGCGTACTTATAATGAATTTTCAATTCATCCCGACGTTTCGGACACTTTACAGCATTCGTGGTCAACGGGTGACTGAGGTAAAATTACAGTGTGCAAAAACTACCCACATACAATAAATATTAATGAACCATGACCATAAATAATACAGATTTTTAAGGCAGGTTCATATATTGTTAATAAAGCCAGTTATATAATATTCAAAAAACACTTGAAAGTGAAACTTGTGCATGATCTCCATAATATGAATACTAATATCTCCATAATATGCACTTGTTCTCTCTCCATAATATGAATAGGCTCTTTTTGAAAAGGCATTCCTTATTTCATGTTGAACAAACAATTGAATTTGTACAAGTGTAGGCAATACGTAACGTCGGAGGTTTGAATAAAAAGATTCGTGCTTGCTGGATTACGAGGCAAGGACGGTTCTGACGTCATTGGACGTTACGGTTACTAGGTTTATACAATACAGTACAAAATTAAATATTCTTTTCATCACACTCGTATAATAAATGTTCTATTGCACGCAGGCGGATCGGGAGTAGAAATAGAATAATCGTTCTCCCATGGGAGTTATAAAATTTCTTGTACCGCGTTTAAAACTAGTTTTACATTGCGAGTGTGATGAAAAACATTGTGTGTAAAAACTTAGGGTGAAAGAATATTGCAAACTCGAGTCTTCAAATCGTCCTGGCAAGCCGTCGTGGTTTAACTTACTCTCGTTGTGACATTTAACTTCCGCTCTACGTTGCACAATGTAGGTACTATTATTACTGCTCATCATTTCGTCAATATAAAAAAATAACATGACTTAAAAATTAAGCACATATATTCTGGTATTTATGGTAAATAACAGGTGATCTTGTCGCTAAAGAGAGTTCTTTTTCAGATAACCTAATGTTTTTAGGGTTAGATTGCACTTTTATTCTTTAGTATGCGATACATATATACCAACCCGCCTAGACACAGAAGAAAAGAGCCTAGTGTAGGCGGTCTTACAAGTGGAAGTCTCTTTTTAACCGACTTCAAAAAAAGGAGGAGGTTCTCAATTCGACTGAATTTTTTTTTGGTATGTATGTTACTCGATATCTCCGAGAATCGTGGACCGATTTTCAAAATTTTTTTTTTGATCGAACGGGTATAACCTCGAGATGGTTCCATTGGCACCAAGTCGGGTTCTGATGATGGGATCTTGGAGAAATCGAGGGAACTCTTCAAATGTTATAGACGTCTGATGGTAATAATTTTATGTGGCTGAGCTGATGATGGAAGGTCAACTCCTCAATGGTTAGGAGTTCAAGGATAATTCTTTCACTACTGTACATATATTCGGACTGATACATATAACGTTTGCGGAATGAAATCTGGACAAAATTCAATGTCTTATAAAATTAATATAACATAGTTTATTTTTGATATCTTTCGTGATTTTAATTATGTATTGAATATCGATAAATAAAAGAGTTAGTTTTCGCCAATGTGAAGCTTCTAACAGAACTTGTGATACTTTATGTCCATCGGTGTCGACAAAACCAATGTTAGCATTTTTTAAGGTCCAAATTTATCTTCCATGTGATAACTTTTTAAAGAAGCTTCGTATGCTCGACATTTTTTACATTCTTGTCCGTAGGATCATTAGTGTTCTCAAAATAATAGTTTTCTAGTCATGAAATTCCATTTACTCGACATATTATTTGTCATTCATAAACCCAGAAATGCAAAAACAGCTGTTTTTTTACATTTTTTGACTTAACGGCGTAGCAGCATTTTCAAAGTTTTTTATTTTATTTTTGAAGACTATAGGTCTAACTTTTTTTGAATGTGTATCGATACTCATGTCTTCAAGATAATTTTTATCACTTTCGCTGCCCCATTCGAATGCTGTCTCGAGCTCTCTGTAAGATTTTGTGCCTTAGGGGGCCGACATTTTTTTTAATCAAATCTCTCCCAGAAAACTTGCCAATGCTGTAATATTTTCTTGAACCACGCTTTGTTGCGGTAGTTTTTGTAAAGAAAAAGGACGCAAAAATATTATAAATTGACTGTTAGCTTCTAACCCTTCCTACAAAACTTTCCTCGGGCTTTTGCATTCGGTCACAGAAAATTGGTATGTAGAAATTACAAACAGTTTCGCTAGGTTCGCGTAATGTCCCTTCCAACCTTTAAACGCAAATTTAGCATACTTTTATTAAACTACCAAGTTGCCACTGAGAATATAGTTACATAAAATGGTGTATGTGCTTGTGCTACATACTTTAAACGTTTTTTTTTTTGCTCATTTTATTATTGCCTAGTTAAAAACATGATAAGTTTTCTCTCATACAAAAATTTAAATTTATTTTTCTCTCCTTCATTGCTTTTTTTTTCTGCTTTTCGATTTCATGTAAATTACGAAAATTGCCTATTAATTATGTAAAAGTACGTATTTCAGCATCAATACTGTTCGTGTTAAATACATACCTACACCGCATAGTTGTTAATGAGGTTCAGAAAAGGGGACGGACTGAAAATCAGCGTTGCGCCGTCAATTTGTAACAAAATGGCTGCGCAGCATAATATGCTGAGCCCGTTCCTTTTGACATGCATGCTAGTTGTCTATTTTATTTTTTAATATTTTTGTGTAAATGTTCAATTTTTATTTGTGTGTCAATAAATGTTTTCTTATTCTTATTCTTCTTAGGTCGTCCTTCTCGATTGACCATCATTTCGAGAAAAGGAATCCAATACTCATGAAACTTACCAGTTTAAATGACAGATATGTAAACTTTAATCTGGCATTTATACATTATTTTAGTTTATTTATTTACTTACTCTGTACGATATCAAAACTTTGTCCAGATTTCATTCCGCATACGTTAATATCAATAGGAACCACTAAAAATCAACAAATAAATAAACTTTTTAACAAAAAATAAAACCGCCTTCAAAAATAAGCGCGTTACAAAACACCTAGAAACTAAAAAGCAAAAAATAATAAACCTTTGAATTCAGATTTCTTATCGTATTGCAATAATCTAAACATCCAAATTATAAACAAATCAATTATTTTTGGAGTCGGGGCCAGCCTGGGTATGGTTGGGTGGGAGCAAACAGGCAATAGCAAGGCGACGAACAGGTCTGGTACCGACTACAAAAATAATTGATTTGTTTATAACAAATCAATTATTTGGATGTTTAGATTATTGCAATACGATAAGAAATCTGAATTCAAAGGTTTATTATTTTTTGCTTTTTAGTTTCTCCGTGTTTTGTAACGCGCTTATTTTTTCTACTTGTCATATTAGATAGCGATCGCCACTCGTAATTTGTAACTTGTAGCTTCATGGTGTAACCGATGCATTAATTTTTTAATTTGTAGAATAACGTTCGACTCGGCTTCTTTAATTCTTACGGGTAGTCGCATCGACCACAGTTAACGGATAGCTCAAATCGTCACTACTTTGAAAAAATCTCGTATCTCACGCTGCTCCTCAAAGTTAAAACGCAGTAAGTCTATATGCATTCCATACATACTTACTACAATTTTCTTTCCATTGACAGATGAAGATACAAGTTTTTTTAAAAGTAGTGACGAAATGTTTCATTAAAGCAGTCGAATCGCGCCCGATATAAATGCGTTTTCACATCATTCGATCCAATATCGGATGTAAGAAGGATTTCAAAGCCAAAAATCAAAGATGGCGGTTTAAATGTATGGGATATCGGTCCTACATCCGATAACGGATCGGATAATGTGAAAACGCACTAAGACGTATGGCTTTCCTTCCAGACGGAATCGTTGACGCCCCCGCCCCTGGCGGGGCGCGCGTCGCCCCCGCGCACGCCCGTGAAGGCGCCGCCGTCGCCGCCGGCGGGCGCGAGTCCCGGGGCGAGTCCCGCGCACGCGCACGCGCTCGCGCTCGCGCACGCGCACGCGCACAGCAAGCCGCCCTACTCCTTCTCCTGCCTCATCTTCATGGCCATCGAGGCCGCGCCGGCGCGCGCGCTGCCCGTCAAGGAGATCTACGCGTGGATCGTGCGCCACTTCCCCTACTTCCGCCACGCGCCGCAGGGCTGGAAGAACAGCGTGCGGCATAACCTGTCGCTCAACAAGTGCTTCCACAAGGTATGTACCATTAGTGTGGGTCGACTTAACGATAAGCTTAACGAATGACTGTCAGTCACGCATATCCATAGCTATAAAGGCAGTAGCGCTGCGATATTCCAGACTTACCTCCTTATTCATAAACGTTATCGGCTTGATAACTGTAGGGTACGGGGGTTAGGCCTCAGGGGTTAAAAGACAACGAGTGGCATAAACTTTCGCTCGACAGATTCTCCCGCGAGGTTTGGACTGTTGAGATGTTACGGTAGATGTTGCGATGAGTTAATGAAGTGACCTCAGAGTCCTCAGACACATGATACGTTATTAGTAGAACTTACAAAGGGTTAGCGGTCGGCGCGTAGTTGAACCAACGATTGTCAGCGCTCACCTGTCAGACTCATTCTAAAACGTTTCCTCAACATCATACATAATCTGACACTACTTGCATCTTATGTATATTCTGCCGTTACGTATACCATTACATTATATAGTATTATCAAGAGTTATTTCATTGTTGCAGGTGGCTGCCGCTCCAGGTCTCGGCAAAGGCTCCCTATGGACGGTCGACCCTCAGCATCGGTCTACATTATTACAGGTACATTCAGCTATAAAATAGAACACCGGTAGACTAAAGCACACGAGTTTTAAGCCAGGTTTGGTCATTATACACGTTAAACTTTCGTGAGACATATTCAAATAATTAATTAATCTACGGCTGTACGGTCACTACGGTTGTATATTGCAGCAATAGAGATATAATAACGTGAGTACAACCGTAGATTCATTAATTAGGTTCGGTCATATTCATTATTAGTGACTATGACTTATAGCATATATTTCGGTACCGGGTCGGCGAGAGCATCTACCGGACCGGATTCAAATTAATGATGATTGGCATTTTTAAAAGTCGCCGAACAAATGATGGTCCATTCGAACGGTACAACTCACACATTAATTTATTGCTACTATATCAAAAACACATAAATAGATTCGTTTCGAAAGTAGTGTATGTGTTCAGGCGTTCGGGCGGCAGCCGATCCCGGCGCCGTCGGAGCCGGAGTCGCCGCCGCCGCCCTCGGCCGCCGCCGCCGCCGCCGCCAAGAACTCGCCCGACCCCGCGCTGTTCCCCTTCCTGGCGCGCCGGCTGCGGCCCGAGCCCGCGCCCGGCCCCGGCCCCGGCCCCGGCCCCGGCCCCGGCCCCGGCCCCGGCCCCGGCCCCGGCCCCGGCCCCGGCCCCGGCCCCGGCGCCGACGAGTACCGCGCCGCCGCCACCGTGCTCGCCATGAAGTACGGGCCCGCCGTGCTCGACCAGGTGACTACTGCACTACCGACACTGAATAACTGTGCCGATTAAACTAACGAAGGCGCGAAATAGGCTACTCGCCTCCTAGTCCGATCGGCCGCTTTTTAAGAACTGTTAAAACGAATTTGAACGATTCGCTATCGAATCAATATGAAGTCGAATTGAGCGACGTCACGGTCGATTCGGTCACTTTATATTATATTTCTACCTGACTTATTAAATAAAAATTCGAAACATTAAATAAATGTCATATACAAAGAAAAAGTGACCAAAGCCTCCAGTGCTCCGAGCTGGAATCGAACCAGCGTACTCCGCTTACCGGGCGAATGCCAGAACCACTCGGCTATCGGTCCACGAAAGCAAGGGTCGAAATTTCTAAGTATATGACATTTCCGAAGGCTCGTGGCGCCCTCTGGCCATCCCTGAGGTAGAACAGTATGGTTCGACCTCCTAGCCGAATCAACTCAGGTGATTACAAGCTAGCGAAGAGAGATGGCGCTGCCATTAACACTCTAAGAACAAATTAAATTACTTTCATAGAAAATATTTTAACCATACTGTTCTACCTCAGGGATGGCCAGAGGGCGCCACGAGCCTTCGGAAATGTCATATACTTAGAAATTTCGACCCTTGCTTTCGTGGACCGATAGCCGAGTGGTTCTGGCATTCGCCCGGTAAGCGGAGTACGCTGGTTCGATTCCAGCTCGGAGCACTGGAGGCTTTGGTCACTTTTTCTTTGTATTTGACATTTATTTAATGTTTAGAACATAATAGTAGTGTTACTACTTAAAATAACAAGTTAAAATATTTTCTATGAAAGTAATTTAATTTGTTCTTAGAAATAAAAATTCGATTTAAAAGTAACTTCTGTCCATGTTTTTTAAATAATTATCTAATGATTTATTTCGTGCATGGTATATAATATTTTATTTTAAGAACGGTCAAGTTACCTATTATAATTATCCACGGGTCGAGAAACGTTCTCGCCTACTCTTTTTAAATTTGCCGTTTTTTTCTAGCCGCGTAAATAGCTGACAGACTTTAGTGATCAGATTTAGTATAATTTATTATCGAATTTGTAGCTGCCGCCGGCGGCGCACCACCTGGTGATCTCCCGCTGCGCGCGCGACGAGCACTCGTACTCGGGCGGCTTCGAGGAGCGGCGCACGGCCGAGGCGCTGCTCAACCTGGCCGGCGTGTGCCCCGAGCCCGCCAGCTAGCAACGGCGCCTCTGCAGGTACAGTTAGCGACACCCTAGCCGCGCCTTGTCGGTACACTAGCCACGCTCTGCAGGCACATTACCCACCCCCTGCAGAACAGCTACAGTGACTCTGCACTCCAAGTTATAGACGTGTTACTTCCCTCAATTATAGACGCCACAAACTATATTATAGCTAGTTATTGTTATCCCTGGAAACCTCAATAAATGGTAGCGTCCAGTGGCCTATTTCACAGCAGTGACACTTTGCCGTTAATTGCCTGTTTAACAAAGAAATATTGAAGCTGAATAATTATTAACTTATCTGGGCCATTTTTTTTTCAAAGTTGTCCACCCCACTTTTTTGCAACATGGGTATTTTTTACGCGATTCATACTCAGAATCGAGAGCTCTTCTTTCGATCCTGATAGGAGAAAAAAAATGTCCCAAGATTTCTATACATTTTTTCGAACCTTCCATTCCGTTACCGACATACAAAATGTATGAAAAAGTGGTAACGGAATGGGAAAAAACCTTGGGACACTTTTTTTCTCCTATTAGGATTGAAAGAGCTCGCGATTCTCAGTGGAAAACACATAAAAAATTCCAAATCTAAAAAGTAGTGGGGTGGACAACTTTGAAAAAAAAATGGCCCATCTACCCAAAAATAGGCATAATAATTGTCAGTGTCAAGTGTCAATATCAATGTTGTGAAATAAGCTACAGATTGTCTTCTAAGTCTACGGAGAAGATCTTAAGACACTTGGAATGCATATTTTTTTGGCAATTTCAAATAATATCAGTCAATATTGACTTGTTAGACGGCTTGTTAGGTACTGACCTAATGTGCAACGAAATTGTCACCGTCTTCCCGAGCACATTTCAATGTATATTTTTCTATTTTCAGAAATGTGCGACCGATATGTTCGAGCGATACGTTGCCGCCATCACTATTTTGATTGCACGGTACTGTACCGAGCCTTTTTTGTGACGTTTAATTTTGAACTAAACACATTGGACTCAGACTCCGGGTATCAAAACTGGCAGCTATTTTGTTCGATCTATTTGAAAGATCAAATGAAATCTTATATGTGTAAGTGTATGAAACACTACTTCATATGAAGTATATAAACTAAAGCGGTTATTAAGTATAGTTAATTTATAATTTAATTTAAAGGTAGAGCATGTGGCTGTTACAGTGTTAAAACAATCTAATTATGTTACTGCTCAATCGCTTCTAGCAATAGTTGGAAACTAATGATAGATTAAAGTTTCTCAAAGAAAAGTTGCGCTAGGGCCAAGCTCAGATGACGGCGACCAAATTGTTGGGTTCGTAGAACTATATTGTTTAAATTAATAGCTACGTCTACCTTGACGGTTATAGGGCCCGTTTTATCTAAAGGGTATACTACATTTTTGTGATGTTTTCCCATTATTTTTAATTAAAATTTTAACGAAATTCTAACCATTGCTGCTTGCTGTCACGTCAATAAAAGAATAGTTTCATTAACGATATGTCCTCGTATCCATATACGTCAATAGCGGCGAAAAGGTAGGTTGACAACGCACTTGCAAATCCTCTGGGGTTGCGGGTGTTCATACACTGCTATCATCATAATAAAATGTAACTAAAATATGACACAAAACGTATTTATAATTATTTTTTTTAACAAAAAGAGCCTTAAATTATTTTTTTTACAACTGGTGTTGACACTGTTGACCCTGCCTGCTACGCAGTGGTCCCGGGTTCGAATCCCGGCAAGGGCACTTATTTGTGTGATGAGCACAGATATTTGTTTCTGAGTCGGTCAGTATTTTCTGTGTATTTAAGTAGTTGTATATTATACATATATGTATAGCTCACTGTAATGCCATGTTAACGTATTGACAAATAGCGTTGTCTGAGTACCTGTCAACTCAGACTCAGTCAATCTGTGTAACGCCGTGGCTTACGTGGGCGACGGTCGCGCGATGGTCGCGCGACGGCGATGCGACGCATACGAAATCAAACCTTATCGATATGGAAGTATGAGACGTGACGGCGACGGTCGCGCGACCGTCGCCCACGCAAGACACGGCGTAAGAATGTCCTAAAATAATTATTTATTTTATTTTATTTATTAATGACATTCTATGTATTTTTCCATTCGATATCATTAAACAAAGTTTTATGATAACTAAAAGGAAATACTAATATTGGAAAATGACAGAAAAGTGTAGTGTAAAACTTAAATAAAATGGCCCATGTTTACCATTCTCTAGTCGATTAAAGACAAATCATTTTTAACCGGGCGAGCCCTGTGGTTCACACTTGAGTAATATTTAGGAGAAAATACCTCACTCATTAGTTAGGACCTCTATTTTTCCATTCAATAAAATGTTTTGTAATATACTTGACTCTAATAGGATTTATTATAAAACAGATATTTTAAAGTATCGCGTACCAGGAAGAATTCCGTACGTTGACGTCTGTTCCTATCTCTTTCGACTGCGCATTATTATATTGCTTTCCTGCCCATTGTGCAGGCGGTCAAAGCCACTGGGCGAGCGTTTCAGCAACATGCATACGATTCAGTAAAAGCAGGCGGGTCAAGGAGCGAAATAAACTTGTGGTATGCATCCTCAATTTAAAAGTTACTGGTTTTGTTCTATTACGCCGAATTGCGCTATCTTAAAACCAAATCAACCCGAAAAAATTTAACCACGCATGTCTGAAGTCAAAATAAAGAAAAAATGTTTAAGTAAATTGGCAAAAAAATTGTTTGCTACATTTGTTTTTTTTTTTTTTTTTTGAATCATTATCCGTGAATTGGCACTAAATGTTATTTTATTATATTATTCAGACATCTGTCAATGAGGATAGTTAACTATGCCTGATAAAAGTGATAATGTCATTATGATCTAAGTAATAACAAAGACATATGTAATAACTCCGTATAGACAGATAAAGTCTAAGAAAAAAACCACACAGAAAAAGGTACCGTGACCTAGATGGCGATACACCTTTGGGGAACGCTCGGCTAGATGGCGCTAATATTAATATTTGACATTTTAACACATATCAAGCTAAGAATATAGAACAAATTGTCAAAAAATTAGGTTAAAAAGTTTAAAGTTGTGTCGAGAGATGGCAGTCTATGCACTGTGATCACACATTTTACTTTGACAGTAACTCTCTATAATAGTCTTTGGTAATAATAATGAGTTGTTTTTTAGCAACTGAAACTAAGCGAAATGCAGAAAAGTTTATATGACATTTAGTCTTGAATTGTGATCAGGAATACGCTGTTAAGCTTATTCGGTTTCCTCATATTAGACTGTGTATATTATATTACCTATGCATGTTTTGAGATAGCGCTTTCGGTTTAGTAGAGCAGACTGTAGTTTCAATCGTTGTACGAGAATGGAAAATAGTAATAGGATCCATGCATTTAGGTTTTCTCCCTATTAATTTTAATTACTCATTCTTAAACCTAAGAAAATGTTATATGATAATTAAAGGTAAACCAAGTGTTACCACATTTCCGTCTATTTTAATAGTATTTTATCGAATGCCAAATGTTGCCAGTTTAATAATGAGTTACTTATAAGGTGCTACACCTTTTAATCAGAAAATAACGGAAATGTGATAATCTGTATACTTAAGTTTTAAATTTGCATTATATTTATTTAGCTTTTGTGCAGTTTTATTGATAATTTATTAGCTGAATTAAGTTAAGGATATTTAATATTTATTTAAATAGTTAGGTTACAATTTTGATATAACTTATCTTTTGTGATCAGTTAATAGATTTCATCTATTATGTTTATGTATCCAACAGTTATAAAATTAAATATGGCTGTCGTTTGTGAGGTTTTCACAAACTTTACCTAAGTATGTATATATGTTGTTAATTTGTGCAATAGCCTTTAATATCACTTACTAGTATAGTAAAAGTAGATCAAAAACGATTTCAATTGCCTATTGTCTTTGTATGGGTACCTAAATGGGCGTATGCAAAATGTTCAAACGACGTAGGAATTTTAGAATATACTTACCATAATTATATTAAGATTCAGGTGATCAATGTACATATTTTGCTGCTCCTTAACCACAAAGTGCATTTACCTCAGCCTGTTTAAGATACTATAGTTCAAATGACAGCAATCTGTAAAGTAATAATTAAAATAACTAAGTAGTTAATTTCGCAAATAATATACGACATAGTCATTTCCGTACCGTGAACTTGTATATATCTAGTTGAATTTTACTATAGAAACATCTAAAAGAGAAAAATATTAACCTGTATGAATATTTTTATGATGATTCACCACTGGAAAGAAATCAAACCATGTTAAATATTTTGAGATCAGACGGGAACAGCCGTGTCGTGGTAGTCTAGTGGCCCAGGGTGTGCAGTTCAGTGATGCAGGTTGTCGCAAAACTGGATGTCTGCCACATTTCTAACCTGCAAAGATGAAAATATCCATATTGTTTAATATTATCCTCTGGTGAGGGCACCTGCTTCTGAAAATAATAACAAAAAAATGTTACTTAACCGTAGCTATCTACGAATCAAGAAAAGAGAAAAATAAAATAATCAATACCTAATCTAATAAGGAAACAAAGTTTCCCCCGCGTTTTTGACTTTTTGTATGTTCGCAATAAACCTAAACTATCAATAGGTATGATTTTTGAGGAGGGTTTGGTTAATTTGTTAAGGATTAGTGTAACCCGAGCAAACAGACAGTTCTAAGTAAATGTTTCGTTTAGAAGTAGGTGCCGTAAGGTCTCTAGATATATCTAAAAATGTTAAAGAGCATCTAGTGACAGATCTAAAGTGCCTATTAGTGCTTCTAATCTATCTTACTATTAGCGGTGTGGAAGGGTGAGATGGGTAATGTTACCGATGAAATCTATATAATAATATAATAGTATGTTTTAATATAAATATCAAATTTAACTTTTTGACAAGCCTAAACGTCTGCAATCGATGCCAATAGGCTAAGAATAAATTTAATAGTGGAAAATTACTGCCTTCGATCGATCACCGTGAGTTCAAGTCTCATCCAAGCCCAAGTATCGATACTTTAGCGAAAATTTCCACCATGTGGTGTTGATCGATGACGGGAATATTCCACTTTTAAATTTATTATAGATATTTGTTTTAATTCGCTATTTTATTTATTTATTTAAATATGGTATAACATCAGCCTTTCAATGCCTCGTCTATATTGTAGAGTGCCCTGCAAGTAGTTATCGTGAAGCTTGTCAGTACGCATATATTAGGCAGTACCATACAGTCAACCAATTGGAACCCTAGGCCACTCTACAACCATGTCAAAATGACAAGCAGTAAGAGATTTCTTACAATCTGATTTATAACGTCACTGTGACGTAGTTCTACAGTGGCCTAGGGTTCCAATTGGTTGACTACCTGGTATGCCAGTTAATATCATTGCCCGTCAAAGGCCACTGACATACAGAAGTATATTTCATGGGTAACATATAAGGTGATAAGATGATAAGTATACACCAACTAGGGTTATGTGATAATTATAGCAGAAATTAAGGTTACAGTAATATTTGGGTTACATTACACATTTTGCCAGTTAGAAAATCTGTCGTTCTCAGAACAAGGTACTATATCGATTTTCATTATAATGGTAATATTTTTCATATACTAAGTAATAATAATAAGTTATTTATTTAAGACGGTCGTGGATCATTGTAATAGTAGTAGCTTAGGACCACCTCGTCGTCTCTATACAATTTATAGCCTTAAAACGCAAAATCTGCAAAATATGAATCGGAAAATAGTGTAGGCAGTACAAGTCGCGGCACGTAACTTTAGCGCTGACCGTTATTGCACAGAAGTCAAAAACAGGTGTCTCAGGGGATACAGGGGGCGCAGGGTATGCGTCCCCATGCGCAGCCGTCCCTCTACTCCCCCTCCACATTTCACTCAGCGCTAAATTAATTTCGTGCCGCCACTTGTACCATAAATAACATATTCTAAAGTAATAGCTCTTATCGATGATCGACAAACTGATGCCTTCTCCTATAGTAACTGACATATATCATTACTTAAATTATGAAATCATATTTATTTCTGTGAATAAGCGGTTGCACGTTTTACAAATATAGTATGTAATATGCGTATATTTGATTTGATATGTGTTTTATGTTTAAATTATGAAAGAAATATAAGTTATGCATAGAATAATGTTAGACTGAAGCAATGACTGATTTGTGATGAAGCAATATTATTTATTAGTGAAATGAAATGGATTTACAAACCTTTGTTTCGAGCCCCAAAGTGGTAAAACTTTCTTACCCATTTTATTTTTATGAATTTAACAAATGAATTAGTTCTGTAAACTTTATGAGCAAATTAATAATGAGTCTCTGATTTCAATATGAATGGTTTATTTCCACAAAAAAGCTTGACACAGCTTATAAAAGTAAATATATAAAATTACTTTGGTAGTCAAACTGCTATGTATGAAATTTTATTCGAGGTTATATTTAGCTGAGTAATTTTATTAATACAAGGAGATCGAAGGTGTATAATGGTTTTACAAGAAAGCGATTATATTTATAAAAAGTCTTTATTGTTTACTCACGTTCATTTGTCGCTGTGCCAAAACTATTATAGAACTGTTATTGTCATGTAATGCAAATTCAATTAATTTGAATGTATTTACATACATAAAATATACTTGTAACGCATAGATTAGACTATAAGTGATATGGTAATATGTTTTAATGCTAAATATAAATACATACAATTTTGCTGTATTTAGAGGCGTCTTCCATCTTTACTCATTATTTTCTCGTAGATAACTTACGGGGAAGAAACACATGCTATGGTCTATGGTTGATAAAAAGATAGACCGTTGCCTGACCTCTAAGTAATATGTTCTTAGTTGTCACTTTCTCAACCTGGGACCCATTTCTCGAAGCTACAAATTACAATTTACAAGTGGTAGTCAATGCCTAATATGACAAGTTGGAAAGAGACTTCCGCTTGTAACTCGTAACTTTCAGTTCTGAGAAGTGGGCCACTGTGGTCTAACAAGCGGTTAAAACGGAGATCACCGGTATTATTTTTCCACATTATAAAAGCAGTTTTATTCTGGTCAAAACAAAGGGGTTCTTCCAGTGGCGACATTGAATTTCCGAAAAAAAAAATCGCCGTGATACGTGGTCCCAGTGACCTTGGGAACCGGTACACAGGAGTACAGAACAATTGGCCGGAAATATTTTATTCGTGATTGGTAGACGTGGAAATGTGTTGAAATAAGATATACATTTTCTTTGTGATGGCCCTTAATAAGTGATTACCTTTCCGTTACTGTAAAAAGGGTAGCCATGCTGTTTGTTCCCCGGCTGTAGGACACTAGCCTTTCTTTCGGTGGTATAAGGAATGTAGTTGAAACTTTACAGCAATAATTAGTACCTAATTGTAGTAGTATTTTGCTCGTAGATGCTACTTATATTATATGATATGTGTGATACATTACATTGCGGTTTCTTTATATCGTGCTATATTTTTCGCTTCTTATATCTGAATAATTAAAATATATTAAACCAATTCTTCAGATGTAAGTAATGAAGTTTAAAAGTTATATCAATATGATATTAAAATTGTTGCGTCTTTCAAGTAATCGTAAATCAGAATAATTTTATCTAATTTATTAATAAGATATGTGACTCTGTTATTGTTTAGTTGTAGTTGGTATTGGTTTTGTGAATGAGAACTTTTAGAAAAATCTTCTCGTAATTATATTTAATTTTATTTAGAATAATTGTTTTGTGGCTCGTGTTAAGGTGTTGCCACTAAATCATGCGTGGAAATTTTATAAAAAAATATTTTTAAATTCTTTATTTTTATTATAAAATTTACCTACACTTACTAACAAATAAATACAGAAATAATTCTTAACCCCACAAAGTAGCTACTTATAACAAACGATTTTACCTTACCGATGAAACTTTAAAGCCGCTTTCAGAAATGCCTGTGTTGAACGACTTGACTACATAGACCTACTAAAAAAATATAGATAATCAAACAGACTGTCCCTCTAGTGCACAAAACCATGAAAGTTAACAATACGTTTCACTTGTAACTGTTCAGGCTAAAAATAAGTTTTTGATTCCTTTTGAGACGTTTTGATGTATTATGATTTAAGATCCATCATCTCCCCTCAAGAATCCATGGCTAGTTCACACAGACAACCATTCACCTCCAAATATTTGATGAAAACTAAATAACTACAGTAAAATAAAAGCTACTCGGCGAATTCGATATAATAATTTCCTACAGGGGCTTACATGTTACCATGTGCCATTAGAAACCGACCTAACGCTGAAAGAAATGTTGGGGCGTTTTCGTTTTAAAGAAAGGTGCGACCAGTTCGCCTGACCATGTCACTTTGTCAGGTATTCGCTAAAAGTAAGTGTCCAATAACTGGCAAGCTCATGCCCTTTGGCTAACTGGTAATCCACGTTGGAGCCCACTGATTGGGATTATTTAGAGTGACATTTAAAATATTTTTGTAATAACTAAAAAATCCTTTTGAATCGTGGCAACACCGCTGCTTGCTTCTAGCTCTTTAGTCTCCGAACTATGTTAAGTAAATAAATTGTTGTTGTTGATATTTTCCGGCTTGTGAAACACCACTTTATCTTTATTAATATATTTGCTATTGTTGAGAGTTATTGTAAAACTTTTATTTGTCCTAAATTCTTTTTTGTCTCTGTACATATCCTTTAAATAAATTATGTACCGAGGATACCTTATGCATTTTATTTTTCCATTATAATATAATTATGTCTAATTATAAATAAACGGCCTGTACCTTCCACAAGAAATGAATACCACCAACTTCGTCGTACCCTAATAGTAAATTCGTGAGAATTGACCCCACGGAACAGCACAATAGGCTAGTTTCCTACTAAACTAAAATCCACAATCCTACGGACTAAATTGACAAATGACTGACAAGTAAAGTGTTACCAGGAACAGCAAAATAAAAATAGTGAAGCGTATATGTCGATAACAATATATCGACAAGTTCTAAAGTACATATAACAGACAAGTTTAACACTTTCGCTACCAAGAACCCGACTGTCGGGTACACCGCTCGTAGAAGCGTAGCCGATTACATGGGTTTCCCCGTATGTAGCGAAAATGTCGTAGCGCCGCGTAGAGCCCGGTTTCGAAAGTGTTAAATCAAGAATAAGTATATTAGTTTCAAATAAGAGGTACACATTTTGGTTTGTTCTATTTTCGAGGTAGTGGATTGATACCATGCGTTTTTACCCAATAGTTTTAAAACGTAAAAAGCTTTCCGAGATTGTGTGTAAAAAATAAAATACTATCTCAGACGATAATTTTACTAGTCTTTATTATAAAATATTATTAATTCCCAGCCGGTGTATTATGTTTTCAATTTTATCACATATCTATGGGGATAAAGTATCCGTCATGCTATGGCAAGTATATCATAAATATCTATATAATTTTCATATAATATTATTGCTGCTTTGAAATTAAAAAGAAATATCTCTAATCAGGGGTACAGACCTTTTGATCTGTCGAAATCACTGAAAAAGTTGGTATATTGGTTAGCCGATCAAATTGCCAATTTGATTGTCCTGTCTGGGTGCACCTTAAATCTACGGTGTAATAATAATTTTAACATCGATAAGAACGACACTAGCCAAACTGTGGCAACATTTGTTCACACTTACTTGTCAATTTGGTCCGTAGGATTATGGATTTTACTTTAGTCAAATCAGCTTCTTTTTATGAACTGTCAAAACGATTTGCTAATAATATGGAATTACTATGAAATACTGAGTAGTGACGTCATGGTCAATTCATTTACTTTAAATATAAATTATGTTTAAAAATAACTGTCCATATTTATCTCCTAGATATGTGGTGCTTTATTTCGTGCACTGCATAAAATATTTTAAAACTAGCCTATTCGGACGAGTCTATTCCATAGGGGGAGCAGTTTTCTTCATCCATTACTTCGTAGTCTTATTCTCATCTTATTCCTTTGGATTCTATAAAAATGAATCCTGCGCCAGTCTTAGATGGCCTACTTGAAATATGGTCTTTCAGTGTCAGTATGTTCAGATTGTTCACGCTTGAACTGCTGAACCGTAACCAATTTAGTTTAAAGGTAGGTTTGTCTGTAGTACTATTTCCGAGTAAAGGTAAGTACCTATATTACGATCACGATACAAGTGAAGACAGGAGGAAGCTCGAAACGAATGGCGATAAATTAAAACACGTTAAACAACAACTTTGCCCCATTGTAAAACAAATTTAATAACTATTTATGTTTTTTTTTATTTAGAACACATACAGTCATTTATACATATGAAAAGGGTGCATATAAATATACGCATGCAAACTTACTCTAAAAACCGGCCAAGTGCGAGTCGGGCTCGCGCACAAAGGGTTCCGTAGCAGCAAATATAATAAACTTATTATGTCAATTTATACACCTGCCAAAATTACAGTTAAATCAACCTATCTCAAAAACTATAAGAGATACTTTGATCAAACCAAAAATCGTTGAAAGAGTTAATTAGCATGCATCACCTCTATTTTTTTTAGAATTTTATACCCCGTAGTTATAAAAATAGAGGGGGGGGGACATACTTTTTACGACTTTGAGAGCTGATATCTCAAAAACCGTTCACTTTAAGAAAAATGTTTTTTAGAAAACTTTATATCATTTTAAAAGACCTTTCCATTGATACCCCACACGGGTATGTACATCGAAAAAAAAATTTTCATCCCTCAGTTACATGTATGGGGGGCCCCACCCCCAATTCTTTTTTTTACTATTTAGTGTCATAATTTTGTAGCGGTTCATACAACACATATTCCCATCAAATTTCATCACTGTAGTACTTATAGTTTCCGAGTAAATCGGCTGTGACAGACGGACAGACGGACAGACGGACATGACGAAACTATAAGGGTTCCGTTTTTGCCATTTTGGCTACGGAACCCTAAAAAAAAGACCTGGAGGTTCATACAATTTAGAACAGTAAAAATCAGCGATTGTTAATATACCTAGATGTCTAAAGAGCTCTCAAAAATGACCCCACGAATATTGTGCCACGGTGGGCGGGGCCTAAAAATTGTGCCACGGAGCTTGTCAGTGCGCCAATGGCGGCCAGTCGGAACAGTCGTAGTACGGCATATTTAGAATATATGTTTACAAAAAGAATATGCCCTACTGTTTTGTAATATCATGTACTAGTCGTTCCAACAAATACGGAGAAAAATATACGCGCATAAGCATACGCGTAGTCATTTGTTTCCTTTGGTCTATGACAGATGACGTCACTAAGAGTCCCTAAACGTGTTAATTTAGAAAGTTGTAGAATAGAAATAGACGTGACGTCCAGTGTCAGTACGGCGTATTATGATCTTGGAACCACTTTTCGGCTGGCATTTTGTTTGAAAGTAGTGTTCTATGTTATTATCTTTCGGTGGCGACATCTAAGTAATTACATATTCAAGGGCCGGTTTTTTAGTCACCAGATAAATATATCTACCAGATAAAGTTATCATTATCCTTTTCATCACACCCGCACTTTAAATGTGCTATTGCACGCAGGCGGAGTGTGAGTTATAGAAAAATCGTTCTCCCAAGGGAATAATGAAATCTCTTGTACCGTACTTAACTTTTTCACATCTATTTACATATTTTTTACATTGCGAGTGTGATGAAAAACATTGTGTGTAACTCGGGGAGTATGAATATTACTAACTCGAGTTTTTAAATCGCTCCGGCAAGCCGTCGCGATTTAACTTACTCTCGTTAGTAATATTCAACTTTCTCCCCTTGTTGCACAATGTACTATTTCATCACACGTATAAATTACAGTGACAGCTGACATTTATCTGACAGATATTATTTATCTGGCGATTGAAAAACCTGACCAGCCCTGAAAAGGTAAAATTTATAAAATGAAAGCCTACGTTTAACACCTGTTAACAATAGATGGCAACTGACAACAACCTGAACGTGACTGTACATTGATATACAGATATAAATTGAATTTATCTAGCCATAACAATACTTATTATAGCGGCATACGTGTAAGACATACCTAATTATTATTTTCATATGTAGGTTGTTACTTCATAACAACAAATTAATTATGTAGTTATTTTTTAATATGCATAAAATTAAAATTATTTCTGCTTGGTTCTTTAATGTATGACATAAACCCATCCCTTTTCGTGTCAAATTTTAGTCAAATATGAACCGCAAATTCTTAGCTGCCAGTACGTACCTACAGCAAGAAGGTTATTAACCGAATAAAATCGCTGATTGGTAGTTAGTGACATTATATGCATTTCAGCTACACTTTTCTGTGTGCATTAGTATAAAAGAGATGACTAGATATTGTTTTGTTTACCAGTTTTGATTACAGGGCCTGTAAACGTATTGTCTTGTGTAAATGTAGGCGTAATTGTGTATGTGTGCTAAACGGTGCCAAGAATTTGAACGGTAATGTTCTTAAAAGCGGCTTCCATGTTTATCTTACTTCGTTGGTAAAAATACATAACACTTGCAAAGCTATGCTAAGGTAAGGCTAAGGTTACATAATACAATAAGTATTGAAAATACAAATGTATGCAAAGATGGTTACTACGTAAATCTTTATAAAGCATGTAGTAACAAGTGAATTTAGAATAAAGATGTCCAAGGTGTACCATAATTATATAAACGATGAAGTTTAGCTATAATATAATAGTATTGGGTTGGTAAGAAAGTAATGAGCGATCGATTGAATTCCACATAAAATTTTTGAGAGAGTTCTAGAATCTTCTATGGTCGAAAGTATATAAAGGGCGAGTCGCACAGTTTCTCGTCAGTCATTCACTAGCTGTCGCCGAGCTAATATAAGGAAGAAAATGAACGAATTAAAAGTGCATGTAAGGCATTGCTTACTATATGAATTTCAGTCTGGCCATTCAGCCGCCGAAGCAGTGCGTAATATATGTCAGCGTGTTGCTCCTGAAGTTGTGTCTGAGGCCACAACGAAACGATGGTTCCAGCGGTTTCGTAGTGGCGACTTTTCATTATCAGATCAACCTAAGTCTGGTCGACCGGTGAAGATTGATGTAGCCAAATTAAAAACCTTAATTGAAGGAGATCCGAGGCTAACGAGTCGTACTCTTGCTACCGAGTTAGGCTGCTCTCATGTCATCATAGAACCACATTTACACGAGTTGGGTAAAAACTACAAATACAGTGTTTGGATACCGCAGGAACTTGATAGAGATCAACTAAACCGCCGTGCCGATATCTGCATACAACTTCTGTCTTTTTGCCGCACATTCAACTGGTTGGACCATCTTATCACTGAAGATGAAAAATGGGTTTTATATATAAATCACACACGCAAACGTCAGTGGCTAGCTCCAAACGAAAAAGGAATAGAGGCACCAAAAACAGAGCCTCACCCGAAAAAAGTTATGCTGTCCGTTTGGTGGGATATTCATGGTATTATTCACTGGGAACTCCTACCAAGTGGAATGACTGTTACCGCATCAGTATACTGTAATCAGCTTGAAAATTTAAACCAAAAAATCTGTCAGAATCGTCCACAGCATGCTAAAGTTTTTTTCACACGACAATGCTCGCCCACACATTGCAAAAGTGACTCGCTCGGCTAAAGCTATTGGAGCTAGGTTGGAAAGTGATACCTCATCCACCGTACTCTTCAGACTTGGCACCTACGGATTACGCATTGTTCAAATCGCTAAGCAATGCCTTGAATGAAAAAAGTTCGATGATCAAGCCCATCTACGACAGTACATAGCTGAGTTTTTTGAATCTAAACCTAAGAACTTCTTCGCCGATGCTATTCATTCTTTACCAGAACGATGGAGACAAGTAGTAGATAACGAAGGCCGTTATATTTTTGATAAATGATTAAAATAATAAATTAAATAAAAATTACAATATTGGTTATGATTCGCTCATTACTTTCTTACCAACCCAATACATTACTACAGAGGCCGGGACAAATGCTATACATTACATACCTCGGCGGGAAATGGGGTTGCCGGCCGAAGACATATAGACGGCCGAGCGAAGCGAGAGAAGTCTATGACAGATGACGTCACTAAGAGTCCCTAAACGTGTTAATTTAGAAAGTTGTAGAATAGAAATAGACGTGACGTCCAGTGTCAGTACGGCGTATTATGATCTTGGAACCACTTTTCGGCTGGCATTTTGTTTGAAAGTAGTGTTCTATGTTATTATCTTTCGGTGGCGACATCTAAGTAATTACATATTCAAGGGCCGGTTTTTTAGTCACCAGATAAATATATCTACCAGATAAAGTTATCATTATCCTTTTCATCACACCCGCACTTTAAATGTGCTATTGCACGCAGGCGGAGTGTGAGTTATAGAAAAATCGTTCTCCCAAGGGAATAATGAAATCTCTTGTACCGTACTTAACTTTTTCACATCTATTTACATATTTTTTACATTGCGAGTGTGATGAAAAACATTGTGTGTAACTCGGGGAGTATGAATATTACTAACTCGAGTTTTTAAATCGCTCCGGCAAGCCGTCGCGATTTAACTTACTCTCGTTAGTAATATTCAACTTTCTCCCCTTGTTGCACAATGTACTATTTCATCACACGTATAAATTACAGTGACAGCTGACATTTATCTGACAGATATTATTTATCTGGCGATTGAAAAACCTGACCAGCCCTGAAAAGGTAAAATTTATAAAATGAAAGCCTACGTTTAACACCTGTTAACAATAGATGGCAACTGACAACAACCTGAACGTGACTGTACATTGATATACAGATATAAATTGAATTTATCTAGCCATAACAATACTTATTATAGCGGCATACGTGTAAGACATACCTAATTATTATTTTCATATGTAGGTTGTTACTTCATAACAACAAATTAATTATGTAGTTATTTTTTAATATGCATAAAATTAAAATTATTTCTGCTTGGTTCTTTAATGTATGACATAAACCCATCCCTTTTCGTGTCAAATTTTAGTCAAATATGAACCGCAAATTCTTAGCTGCCAGTACGTACCTACAGCAAGAAGGTTATTAACCGAATAAAATCGCTGATTGGTAGTTAGTGACATTATATGCATTTCAGCTACACTTTTCTGTGTGCATTAGTATAAAAGAGATGACTAGATATTGTTTTGTTTACCAGTTTTGATTACAGGGCCTGTAAACGTATTGTCTTGTGTAAATGTAGGCGTAATTGTGTATGTGTGCTAAACGGTGCCAAGAATTTGAACGGTAATGTTCTTAAAAGCGGCTTCCATGTTTATCTTACTTCGTTGGTAAAAATACATAACACTTGCAAAGCTATGCTAAGGTAAGGCTAAGGTTACATAATACAATAAGTATTGAAAATACAAATGTATGCAAAGATGGTTACTACGTAAATCTTTATAAAGCATGTAGTAACAAGTGAATTTAGAATAAAGATGTCCAAGGTGTACCATAATTATATAAACGATGAAGTTTAGCTATAATATAATAGTATTGGGTTGGTAAGAAAGTAATGAGCGATCGATTGAATTCCACATAAAATTTTTGAGAGAGTTCTAGAATCTTCTATGGTCGAAAGTATATAAAGGGCGAGTCGCACAGTTTCTCGTCAGTCATTCACTAGCTGTCGCCGAGCTAATATAAGGAAGAAAATGAACGAATTAAAAGTGCATGTAAGGCATTGCTTACTATATGAATTTCAGTCTGGCCATTCAGCCGCCGAAGCAGTGCGTAATATATGTCAGCGTGTTGCTCCTGAAGTTGTGTCTGAGGCCACAACGAAACGATGGTTCCAGCGGTTTCGTAGTGGCGACTTTTCATTATCAGATCAACCTAAGTCTGGTCGACCGGTGAAGATTGATGTAGCCAAATTAAAAACCTTAATTGAAGGAGATCCGAGGCTAACGAGTCGTACTCTTGCTACCGAGTTAGGCTGCTCTCATGTCATCATAGAACCACATTTACACGAGTTGGGTAAAAACTACAAATACAGTGTTTGGATACCGCAGGAACTTGATAGAGATCAACTAAACCGCCGTGCCGATATCTGCATACAACTTCTGTCTTTTTGCCGCACATTCAACTGGTTGGACCATCTTATCACTGAAGATGAAAAATGGGTTTTATATATAAATCACACACGCAAACGTCAGTGGCTAGCTCCAAACGAAAAAGGAATAGAGGCACCAAAAACAGAGCCTCACCCGAAAAAAGTTATGCTGTCCGTTTGGTGGGATATTCATGGTATTATTCACTGGGAACTCCTACCAAGTGGAATGACTGTTACCGCATCAGTATACTGTAATCAGCTTGAAAATTTAAACCAAAAAATCTGTCAGAATCGTCCACAGCATGCTAAAGTTTTTTTCACACGACAATGCTCGCCCACACATTGCAAAAGTGACTCGCTCGGCTAAAGCTATTGGAGCTAGGTTGGAAAGTGATACCTCATCCACCGTACTCTTCAGACTTGGCACCTACGGATTACGCATTGTTCAGATCGCTAAGCAATGCCTTGAATGAAAAAAAGTTCGATGATCAAGCCCATCTACGACAGTACATAGCTGAGTTTTTTGAATCTAAACCTAAGAACTTCTTCGCCGATGCTATTCATTCTTTACCAGAACGATGGAGACAAGTAGTAGATAACGAAGGCCGTTATATTTTTGATAAATGATTAAAATAATAAATTAAATAAAAATTACAATATTGGTTATGATTCGCTCATTACTTTCTTACCAACCCAATACATTACTACAGAGGCCGGGACAAATGCTATACATTACATACCTCGGCGGGAAATGGGGTTGCCCGCCTCAGACCTATCCGGCCTCGCTTCGCTCGGCCGTCTATATGTCTTCGGCCGGCAACCCCATTTCCCGCCGAGGTATGTAATGTATAGTGCTTTTCTCAAACATGGTATGAAATAAATAAAGTCTACTGAAAATAGTAACTTTGGATGGCTGTATCTCCTAAACGGTGCGTCGTAGCGCAAAAATAATCGAATTTTCGTTCCCCTTTAATGTCCCGTATACGCCTATAAAAAAACAAAAAAAAAAAATAAAATAAAAAAAAAACGAAAAATTTTTTTTTGTATGAAAACGCTCCCAAAATCAAATATTGTCTAGGGCCCGTACCAGTTGCAGTCAGCACGTCTATAAAGCCCCTTATAGTTTTTTTTTTAATTGGCTAAATACCTGGATGTTATGTCACAATTATCTGTGTTTGGAAATTAAAAAAGAAGACTTTGCCGGCCTTGGCCTGCAAGGTTTGTATGAAATTCCATTATCTATCAATCGTCCTAGCCGCACCTGCAACGTCATACTTCGCTGCCAATTATAAGGCACATAACATCAATATTTCATACCATGTTTGAGAAAAACATTTAACTTTTTAGGAAGTAAAAAAGGTTATAAAATAATTTTCCTTAATTGGTTATGTTTAATACGTTTTACAATACTTAGTTCGTTTGGAGCTACACAATCTTCCCATCGGTCCTTCAACATTTCTGATATTATCGCTGAACCAGCGGTGCTAATAGGGATGACGACTACCTACATAAAAAATGGCATTCTGTCACAGAATATATAATAGTACAAGTACAGAAGGCCCACTGCTTTGATGTTCACAACATGCCGCCTTTTTAAATGCCTACAAAATTCTTACAAAGAAACGAGCCGCACGTGCGCGGCGTCCGGCGATAGGGTTGCCTATGGATTAAAACGAATTAATACTCAGATAAAATGTTATACTATTATATTCAAGTCTTGGGTATTTTCTAGGTATATCTATAGTATTTATATATTTTTGTTTAAGTTCCAACGTCACAAGCCTTATTGAACCTTTCCGGGGTACTTACTAATAGTAGATCTGTGTAAAAATGTCCTATGGTATTTATTTTATTCATGATATCTATTTAACTAAGCATTATTAGCCATTCCACAAGCGGACATCGCATAAAAACCTTTAAAAAAACTCGCGACGGAAAGTAACAATAGAACGTGCGAACGTGCGTTCCGTGAGAACGCGCGCCACCCCTGATTAGGCCGCGAACTCGCGGCCGCAAGCATGTACTTGCAGCGCGGCGATAGAATCGCGGAGTGAGCCGCCCCTGATTCTGTTTAGTCCGTCAGTTAATTAGATCGTCCCAAAACACTGAACACAAATTTTTCGCTTTTTCTAATTAATGAAAAAATACAAAGATATAGAGCATGACGTCACGCGAAACTTCAACGCACTGTACCGTCGTCATTTTTCGTTTATGAGAAAGAAGAAAAAATACGTGTCTAAAATTATTTGATAATCTAACTGACGAACTAATTTTAGTCGTCTCGCCTATTATAACGTCGTGTCGCGTTGATAAGTTTAAACTGGTCTGTCGCACGTTTGCTCTGTATGTTTCGTGAACAAAATCATAGGGCGTAACGTAAGGAGCTTAAGCTTTCAATCATCGACTAGCGGAAATATACGTAACGTACGTCCCGTTTTGACAAATGGGGCACTAAATATACCACATACTTACGTGAGTAGTAGTTTGAAAGAAAAATAGAACAAACGGAAACCGATACAAAAGTTTACGGCCGCCGTGAAAACGCTGAAACTTACTATAGAGTAGACATATTCGATATATGGAAAAGTTTCAATATTACAGAAACCTTTTTCGCTAGAATAGATGCTGACTGTGCAAGATGTCTAGCCATTGGGCACAGGCACACCCTGTGATCCCTTGTAAGGTTAGTTGTAGTTAAAAACAACTAGTTGCCAACTTGCCACCGATCTGGCCCAGTCGGTAGTGCTCGCCTGCTCGGCCGATGGCCCTGTGTGCGTAGCAGAATGCACAAACGCTTACGATAATATATATCTCTTTCGTAGCTATTTATCTCTATCGCTCTTGCGTATTGGCGCGACAGAGCCAAGACTACATTTCTGCGGCGTTTCGGTGGCGTTTCGCGTCGCAGAAATGCCGCTACGGGGCTACGGGGCCAGGGCTGGCTCGAATCCCTGGAAGGGCATCATGTGGGTGATGAAAAAAAAAAAACATAATTAATTTTGTTTCTGAGTCCTATTAATATTCTTTGTATATCATCGCGTAGCTTCCACTGAACTTGGGGCTAGGTTGGTCTGTGTAGTGTAAAGATGTCCACCAATATTTATTTTATTTATTTATTTTTAACATAATGCACATTGCACACTCAATTAAAGTAATTTAGGATATTTAATGTATTTTTTTATTTTATAATAAAAATCCATATACCTACGCTAGGGCACTCTAGGGTAATTGTGCCAATAGAGAAATCATAATTTACTTTTTTTATACCCATAAATAGTAATATTATACACACTACTAGGTATGGACTATATTTTATGTACAAGAACTCAATGTAATTTTATCGTAAGTAAATCAACTTAGTTTCTTAAAAAACTACGTTCATTAAATTCGATGCTTAACTTCCCAGTAAAATTATCAGCTCATAAAAACTTGATACATCGTTACCAAGACGCCACTCATTAAAACCTCATCTCAAATTTGAAATCACAGTGTCAGGTAAGGCCCATTACCAGTTAACTTAACCACTTGTTTCTGAACTTTTTTTCCAAGTCCTGGAGGAAGCCGGCGCTTGCGCCGGCCATTGGCGCCTTTCTCCGCGCGAGCGAGATAGAGAATCATGCGTGAGAGTAGGAGCGAGATGGAACAAAAGCATTCCGCGCCGATCCTAAAGCCGATGGATCTATCCAGTTTGCTTTAGCTATAGCCGGTGCGAGTTGTGTATCGCGTTTTTGTAAGTGATGTAAACAAAACAGTGTGGTTCTTTTTTATATGTTGTGTGTGATATGTGGTAGTTGTGAATTTGACTTGGGATTTGTGAGGATCACTGTTATGATATGAGGTAAGTGTAGAGAGGAATGCAGGTCGGTCGTTCCCTCGCGTCCCTCCCGCAGGAATGCAAGTCGCTCGCGCAAGGTGCGCAACGAAATCTTAAGACTTGACCAAATAACTTACAAAGATAAGCTAGAAAGTATTTTGTTGATACACAAAAGTTTGTATAAGGTCAATGTATACACTAAGTACAAGTAAAGCAGCCAGCAGGTTCTTGGTAACAAAGAAGTAGGCTACTCTTTTGACCGGACGAACCTCTCACAAAACAAAACATTAAACATACTATATAGCTAGTAGTAGTTACCTGGTTTCGGAGTACAATAAGACTATAATGACATAATTATGATTTGGTATTATATTTGCAAGGTTTGTTGTTGACAATAAATATACTTGACAAGTTTTAATATAAACATTATACTTGGACAACTTTTTAAATTTTGGTCCTTCGAACCGAATCTGTCATCAAAGGAACAAGAACCATTGCAACTTCCTAAAATGTTATCTTGAAGTTCGCAGAGCCGCTATTATTATATTGATATGTTTTCTTAGTATTATTGGACCAATTATCGTGTCAAAGGATGCTAATCAGTTTGGAAGTCTCATCTATTAAAATTACCTATATTTAAATAAGTATATTTTCTTAGTATTATTTCGCTATATCTACGTATAATTTACGTTATTCCTAAGGTGGTGGTGGGTGACTCAAAAGTAAAAGGTCTTCGTCTTCTTTCTAGCAATATCCCGGCATTTTGACATAGCTCATGAGAGCCTGGGGTCCACTTTGGCAACTGATCCCGGTAACTAACTACATAATTACAAAATAAGTGTCATCTGACTATATTTTGAGCGACACGTTGACGCATATTTATTATTTACTGTACTGTACCAAAGACATGGAGATGGGCATTTTCAGAATTTGGGTCCTCCCCAAATCCCCCAATTCGCGTAAGTTGTTAACAAAAATTTACTCGTCAGTTTTGTGACGACAATTAAACATAGAATCTGTATAAAAATTTACTTTTTTCACATTGTGAATGTAGATTATCGCTTAAAGTTTATGTAATTAACACAAAAAATTTTTTTTATTGAAATTTCATGCTTAATTATCGTCACAAAACTGACAGTGAGTTAATATTTGTTAACAACTTACGCTAATTGGAGGGTCCTAAATTCTGAAAATGCCCAGATATCATGTAACGTACAAGTTGTACCTATCAGTGACATTTAAAGTTAATTTTTCGTCACGATTAAAACAAGATATAAATATAAATACATAACATAACATATTTTTATCGTCTTGCACAGTGATAATCACGTGTTCAAAAACGATCAAATTCCGGGAATGTATATTACCAAGGATGACTAAATCAGCCTTGTACAAATGTACCTTAATATGTAATCTACGGTATATACTAACATGTATACTATATAATATGTTTCGGCGTTCATCGCTAGGGCAGTTTACCCTACCTAACAGAATTTTGTGACACACCACGTGACAATCCACAAGTAATAAAAATAAATACATACTTACTAGCTAAAGGTATAACAAAACCCTGCCCGTTGGCCAGTTGGTCCGTTTTCACACTATCCGATCCGATATCGGATGTCGGAAGGATTTCAACGGAAAAATTTCAAGATGTCGCCTGTAATGTATGGGATATCGGTCCGACATCCGATATCGGATCGGATAATGTGAAAACGCACTTGGACCTACTCTAGAATCCGGGAAGGAGATTAATCTTTAAACCCCTTATTCATAAACGTACACTAAAGTTATCAAGCCGATAAAGTACGTTTTCCCCTCACTAGCTCGGAAACACGTGTTTTGTCCTTTAATACCAGCGGGTAAAAACACATTTTATCCACTAGTGGGTAAAGTAATTTGACCTTGAATAAAGTCAAATTAACTGCTTTAAAATTGATAAAAGTAGGTGAATCTAGTAATAAAGATGATTTACCACCTGTGGAACTGCTGGAAGCAGTGATAAACGCATTTTTTGCGTTATAGTTTCCTCGCTATAGTGAGGGGAAAAGTTTTGTGTTACACTCGGGTGCAAATGTATTTTACTTCTCGTGGGTTAAAAAACTCGCAAGTTCAGGATTCTATTCTCGAACCACTCGCTTCGCTCGTGGTTCAACTATAGAATCCTTTCACTTGCTCGTTTTTCAATTCCACACTCGGCGTTAAAATACAATTTTGCCCCCTTGTATAACAAATAACTATTGTCCCTTTCCGACGTATTGATAGGGCTCCTGTCAAGAGTGTCGAGCAAGGAAGTGTCATATGAATAAGGGTAATCGGGTTGGGAAATCGTAATCCTCTTCGCAATTTAATATAAAAATGCATTTCTTAGATTTAGTGCAAAAAGATTTTCCTTCGTAGTCTTCTTCTCTTCTTCTTTACATCCTGTTACCCTCTGCTGGGGTGTAGGGCTTAGGGTTGCAAAAAACGGTTTTTTTTCTGGCTTGAAAAAAAAACATGAAAAAAAACCGTGACAAAAAAACAGTTTTATTCTGGAGTATGTTTTTTTTCTAAAGTATGAAATCTCAAAATTTGCAAAGTAGTTAATACTTTTATACGGTTTTTTAGACTTAATGTTAACTATTAAACGAATTTAGACAAATAACTTTAATTTTTGGTCTTATAAAAGTAACATTTACGAAATCTGTAGTTGGTAGTTATCACTATTTACTGTTGGCAACACCACCGCCTCTCCACGCTACACGCAGCATCGGGGATTCCCCAATAAACGTTTGTATACTGAATGTTAATTGAATTAAAATGTACGTTATTGTTATCGAAACACGTTACAACTCACGAAAAACCGTTATTGTCGTATGTTCATCTGAAAAAAAACCATATTTAGAAAAAAAAACATGGTGCTCGGTTTTTTTTTCATGTTTTTTTTTCATAATTCTGAAAAAAAAAACATTTGGTTTTTTTCCATTAACAACCCTAGGTGAGGGCCATTTTGGATAGGTGGGTATCAGGTTTTCTGAGGATGTGTCCAATCGAATGCCATTTCCGCGTCTGGATTTCTTCGTGTACGGGTGCTTGTCCTTCGTAGTCTTACGGAAACGTAATCACAGTCCACAGACTGCCATCTCTCGACACAAGCTTAAAACTTTTGAACCTAAGTTTTGACGATTTGGCTCATATTCTTAGCTTGATATGTGTTAAAATGTCAAATATTAATATTAGCGCCATCTAGCCGAGCGTTCCCCAAAAGTGTAACGCCATCTAGGCCACCGTACCTTTTTCTTTGAGGTACGTTTTTTTCTTAGACTTTATCCGTCTACACGGAGTTACATATGTCTTTGCTAATACGGACTCTGTCTGAACTAGCACAAATAAGTAAAATAAAAATACGAAGTACATGCATGCCCCTTGAGTTGCAGGCGTCCATAGGTTACGGTGACCGCTTTCTATCAGGCGGGCCGTATACCTGTTAGCCATCGACATGGTATAAAAAAACGTAAAAATACGAAGTACTTACGTAAAAATACGAAGGAAAAGCTTTTCGCACTACATATGTCCCTTTGCGAGCGCTACCGCAGATTACGAGTATAAATCTAACGTGATTTTTGACAGCCCTAAAGAGAAAGTGACAATTCGAGCGAAGTAACAAAGGTACCTATGAATTCGCAAACCCACCTGTAACAATGAGTAAAAGTAAAAACTGTAAAAAGGCAAAATGTGAAGGCCAGACACACTTCTCCTTATGTGACACATTTAACCGTATTGATCTTATTTATTAAATGCTCTAGACTAAGTACTTAGTCCTCCCATTACCTCAGATTTTAGGACAGGTGTACCTAACTCGTATCGATTTGTATTCCTCTGGGCTCCTGTCAAGAGTGTCAAGCAAGGAAGTGTCATTCTCATTACATTCCTATATGGAATGGAATCCTTGACAGACGGATGTCCCAAAACGGGAGAGGATCCGGTCCAGAAATGGCTCGGAAGTGGAAATAGGAATTCATTCGACTGTCACCACTTTTGGCAAAGCTGTTATCTAGGCTGAAGACCTGTCAAGTTCTCATATTTGTAGAGATCGTGATTGACGATGAAATCTAACCTTTGGCTACCTAATGATTCTCCGACAATTTTTTAGCCGATTATTGATTCGCCGACAACGATGCCATTTAGCCGAATAATCAAATTATCGCTGTCACTTTTGGTCGAATAACGTTACGTAGAATCTTGGTTCGGATACAGTTCAGTTCGCTTCTGTGCAAATTATCCGAACTATTATTGGACATTTTTCATTTAGCAAAGTAATATTTTCGTTTAAGCCACATTTAGTTGAATAACGTTTCACATTTTATGCATTGTTAAAATATTTTCGAATGAATGAATGATCGCTGTTGAAAAAAAATACGCACTTAATAGACACTTTTTTAACCCCCGACGCAAAAACGACGGTGTGTGGGGTCTGTCTGTTTGTGTATGTGTCTGTCTGTGGCATCGTAGCTCCCGAACGGATGAACCGATTTCGATTTAATGGGTTTTTTCAAAATTTTAATTTTGTTGTATTTACTTTCTTAAACAATGTATAATATGAAATTCTTTTCGTATGTAAATTATTACCGCAAAATAATTTACATACCTTTTCTGGTTTTTGAACAGAAAAGTGCTAATTTCCGAATGGAAGAACTGAAAATTTTAAAAGTAAAAATTTGGTGAGTTGAAAACAACAATACATAATTAACTAAAATCAGATCATGTTGACACGTTGAAATAAATGTGTTTTTTTATAAATGATCTAACAACTAGATTTTTGAATCCGCAGAACAGTTTGTACGTGCAAGTTCTAGCCAACTCACCAAAAAAAAAATACCAAATTATCACTCTACCTATTGTGTTTCGACCAATTTTTTGTCGGCCAATTTTTACAATTACTCAATGATTATTCGACGAAAAGTCAATCGGCGTATCAAATTTCGGCTTACCGACTCCGTTTACGAACGAATATTATGCGAAATGAGACTCGTCCAATCGTTATTCGGCCAAAAAAGACGTCGGCGAATCGAACCGAAAATCGGCGTATTTTATTTCGGAATATCAATCGGGCACCCTAACCTTTACTAGTATTCTGGTTTTAAAACTGGCACGCGTCTTCGTGAATGAAATATTTCATCATTCTTAAATTATATCCATCTTGGTAAATTAACTCTTTTGTTATTAAAACATAAGTATAATCAAAGAGGATCGAGTATTATAGAGAGTTACTGTCAAAGTAAAATGTGTAATCACAGTGCATATACTGCCATCTCTCGGCACAAGCTTAAAACTTTTGAACCTCAGTTTTGACAATTTGGCCCATATTGTTAGCTTGATATGACTGTGTTAGTTTTAGCGCCATCTATTAGCCGAGCGTTCCCCAAAGGTGTAACGCTATCTAGGCCACCGTACCTTTTTCTCTAGGGCT
Organism: Leguminivora glycinivorella; assembly: GCF_023078275.1. NCBI lineage: Eukaryota > Metazoa > Arthropoda > Insecta > Lepidoptera > Tortricidae > Leguminivora > Leguminivora glycinivorella. Next base: position 2,452,915 of record NC_062987.1, on the reverse strand, counting down.
TTGAGGTACGTCTTTGGTATAATGTACCTGTATCTCGGCTTTATGTTGATTTGCGGATGATGGTGCTGAGATCCTGTGAGAATTTTGACAATCCACTAATTCCGCGGAAACATTTATGACTTATTGTCTACTTAGAATAGATTAGAATTCATTTATTTAACGTCACAACATAGTACACACAAAAAGAAGTACTTCGACGTACGTAAATACCTACCTACCTACTTAAATTATGACTATTTAACTTTCTACCAAAATAGTGGCTAGTGGCTTGATAATGTGGCAAAATAATGCTTAGAAATCTTCATGGAATGTGCAATTTACACGATTTTTTTTTGCAAAAAGATGTTCATTATGTACAGCTACCTGTTAATCCGTTTCGACACCCGAAGTGAGTAAGCTTTATCTTGTTCAACTTCCAAAAAGACACTGCTATAAAGACCTTCATATGCACTTACTACCTTTCTCTTCTACCGAAATGGATTAACATTATTATGAGCTACATATCTCCTTACTACGTTTTCAAACTACGCATAGGATTTCAGTCTTTCGTTCCTTAATCCTCTTGTGAATTTCGTTTTGGACGTTAGGCTGACCAAGGAGGGGTATTAGTCAGCAATGTCGGTATTACCGGTCCACGCGGCCTCAAGCCGGTTTTTGACAACTGCTGCTGGACGGGCGGACAGGAGATGCTGCTTAATAAGGTATTGACTATTGATAAGTAACGTATTGGGACCGTGCGCGACGACAACGCAACGTGACAGTGACAATATTGTAACCGCTGCCAAGCGAGAAGTAAGTAAAAATTGTGAAAAATTAATGAAATCTTGTGCTATTTTATTACATTAGACAATTTTGGACGATGGTGGTTACAACGGTGTGTGGGGTCTGTCTGTTTGTGTATGTGTCTGTCTGTGGCATCGTAGCTCCCGAACGGATGAACCGATTTCGATTTAATGGGTTTTTTCAAAATTTTAATTTTGTTGTATTTACTTTCTTAAACAATGTATAATATGAAATTCTTTTCGTATGTAAATTATTACCGCAAAATAATTTACATACCTTTTCTGGTTTTTGAACAGAAAAGTGCTAATTTCCGAATGGAAGAACTGAAAATTTTAAAAGTAAAAATTTGGTGAGTTGAAAACAACAATACATAATTAACTAAAATCAGATCATGTTGACACGTTGAAATAAATGTGTTTTTTTATAAATGATCTAACAACTAGATTTTTGAATCCGCAGAACAGTTTGTACGTGCAAGTTCTAGCCAACTCACCAAAAAAAAAATACCAAATTATCACTCTACCTATTGTGTTTCGACCAATTTTTTGTCGGCCAATTTTTACAATTACTCAATGATTATTCGACGAAAAGTCAATCGGCGTATCAAATTTCGGCTTACCGACTCCGTTTACGAACGAATATTATGCGAAATGAGACTCGTCCAATCGTTATTCGGCCAAAAAAGACGTCGGCGAATCGAACCGAAAATCGGCGTATTTTATTTCGGAATATCAATCGGGCACCCTAACCTTTACTAGTATTCTGGTTTTAAAACTGGCACGCGTCTTCGTGAATGAAATATTTCATCATTCTTAAATTATATCCATCTTGGTAAATTAACTCTTTTGTTATTAAAACATAAGTATAATCAAAGAGGATCGAGTATTATAGAGAGTTACTGTCAAAGTAAAATGTGTAATCACAGTGCATATACTGCCATCTCTCGGCACAAGCTTAAAACTTTTGAACCTCAGTTTTGACAATTTGGCCCATATTGTTAGCTTGATATGACTGTGTTAGTTTTAGCGCCATCTATTAGCCGAGCGTTCCCCAAAGGTGTAACGCTATCTAGGCCACCGTACCTTTTTCTCTAGGGCTTTGAGGTACGTCTTTGGTATAATGTACCTGTATCTCGGCTTTATGTTGATTTGCGGATGATGGTGCTGAGATCCTGTGAGAATTTTGACAATCCACTAATTCCGCGGAAACATTTATGACTTATTGTCTACTTAGAATAGATTAGAATTCATTTATTTAACGTCACAACATAGTACACACAAAAAGAAGTACTTCGACGTCTCAAATATATAAATACCTAAGTACCTACCTACTTAAATTATGACTATTTAACTTTCTACCAAAATAGTGGCTAGTGGCTTGATAATGTGGCAAAATAATGCTTAGAAATCTTCATGGAATGTGCAATTTACACGATTTTTTTTTTGCAAAAAGATGTTCATTACGTACAGCTACCTGTTAATCCGTTTCGACACCCGAAGTGAGTAAGCTTTATCTTGTTCAACTTCCAAAAAGACACTGCTATAAAGACCTTCATATGCACTTACTACCTTTCTCTTCTACCGAAATGGATTAACATTATTATGAGCTACATATCTCCTTACTACGTTTTCAAACTACGCATAGGATTTCAGTCTTTCGTTCCTTAATCCTCTTGTGAATTTCGTTTTGGACGTTAGGCTGACCAAGGAGGGGTATTAGTCAGCAATGTCGGTATTACCGGTCCACGCGGCCTCAAGCCGGTTTTTGACAACTGCTGCTGGACGGGCGGACAGGAGATGCTGCTTAATAAGGTATTGACTATTGATAAGTAACGTATTGGGACCGTGCGCGACGACAACGCAACGTGACAGTGACAATATTGTAACCGCTGCCAAGCGAGAAGTAAGTAAAAATTGTGAAAAAATTAATGAAATCTTGTGCTATTTTATTACATTAGACAATTTTGGACGATGGTGGTTACAACATTATCGCCAATAACATTAAAATCGTTGTTTTCAGTGAGAAATTAACAAACTGGTGACTAAAACGGGGTTTCGTGCCATCGCTCACGAAATCATTTTCCAACCTGAGACGATGAAAAAAGGCAATAAATTGGTGCTAGCTGGGCATTTCCTACAGATTGAAGACATTATTCCACCATTTATACCTATGTGCAATAAAATATTAATAAATCATTGACTTTTGAAATATAATAGTTGATCAGTTCACTGCTATCCTGTCATTTTCATAGGCTAACTATAGGTATTATAAATATCATTGCAGGGGTTTATTGTAAAATAAAAACAAACTAGCTATTATATCGTTTAATTATATTATACATTACAAAAACTTGTTTCATTTACTTGAAAATATTGGAGGTTTACCAGATATCACATCAAATATAATCATGAATGCGATGAAATAAGTTCTCAGGAATTTTATTTAAAATGTGATAAGCCTTCAGTGGATGGACTGCTTCTGCTTTATTATATATATTTACTCATTTTCGTCAATCCGTTTCGATTTGTAAACAGGAGCACAGATGAGGAAACAAATAAAATGATTTTCGAACATAACTGGGATTGGCTTCCACGTCGGCTTTTCTACCTCTAATAAAATTTGCACTATAAATTCACCGTAAATTCAATTCAATACTTGTATCAAATGATTACGCACTTTAAGTAAAACTTCAGAGATTGGACGACACTTCTCTTCTTACGGCAACTATTCACTTAAACGGTGGTTTCGTTTCCACCACGGTCTTGGAAATAGCTAGAATTTAGTCGCTACTTTTCTTGGAGTTATTACAATTCGCCATAACAAATTTTACTGGGCCCGTATTAAATTTATCTCAAAAACGACATGAAAATGTTTACTGCAATATATATGTATGGATTTGACAGGGCAAGTCAGCGACTAAGATGTCAATTTTGGCCGTAGTGAGCGCTGTGATCGTTTTAGCTACCCCCTCCACCCGCTTTGCACCCTGCCAGATCTAATGTATGGCCGGCAACAGACAGTCTTAAATTTCATAATCTTAAAAAATCATAATCTTATGAAATCAGATCGAGTGCACGGATTCCCATACAATTTCGCAACTGTCCACACACAGTCTTATTTTTTAAGATTATGATTTTTTTCAGATTGATCTGACAGATTGCGAATAATTTGAATTTTAAGAATGTGTGTGGCAAGGCACTCGATCTGATTTTGTATGATTATGATTTTTTAAGATTATGAAATTTAAGACTGTCTGTTGCCGGCCTTTGTGTAAACGTAGTTTATAGTTATTATAGTACCTGTAAATGCTACTTATATTTTTATATGTAAGTCAAGCTCGGATTCAACTACTTCGTGCCCAGAGAAAGGGGGGGGGGGGGGGGGGTTGGTAAAGGCACGCGGTCTTTTTGTATGGCCAACCTAGAGTCCTGGATCCGCGCATGATGTAAGTACCTAAATAACTTTACAGTGTAATTTTACAGTCTATAGGCTTTGGCATAGCAAAAATTGTGTGCGATTTAAACCAGAATTCTGTCACCACTTCAATTGGACTTTATTAAAAATACTTAAGCAGTTGAGTTGTTTGGTCAAATCTGAAACTGAATATGTTAATACGATTTTGATGCAGAACCTGAAATTAGTTGAAAATACAGTTCAATTAGGTAGTTTTTTTGGCCGAAATATGGGACGTTATCTGGGTAAAGGGACCTTGTTGTCGATGGCGCTTACGTCCCCCGGCGTCGTATTTGTACACTAACATCGCTCATAACGCAGTAAGCGCCATCGAAAATAAGGTCCCTTTACCAAGATAATGTCACATATGGTGAAACCGAAACTCCTTTCGGCCCATTTTATTGCATAAATATAACATAGCACTCGTACAACTCAGTGATAAATATGTACTCATAGTCCTTAAATATGTACGTTTTCGTACATAATAATTAAAACTTCACCAGAGAAGACCACAAACACTTGTCGTAAAATAGGAATGATAAAATACTGACCTAAAAACAAGATAACCGCCTACTACTATTTATATTGATCGCAGGCACGTTTCTTATTATCTCTGACCATATTGGGTGCTAACTGATGTCACAGACTACGTAGGTACTGGACATAACGACTTGACATACTGTAACAATGATAACGAGATGTGTACGTGATTTGAAGAGCATAGTCTTTCTTGGCAAGTTCTTGTAGAAAAAAAATTAAAGTATATTTTGTTAGTATGAGACCTAGTTAAAACATAAAGAATTATACTGTAGATTAAAATAATATAAGAAGATTATACCAATAAGTACATACATTAAAATGCAACCGCCTACGAAAGTGGCAACAAGGTATTTTTAGTTGCTCCATCTACTTTTTGCACATTCTTAGTGCGTTTTCACATTATCCGATCCGATATCGGATGTCGGACCGATATCCCATACATTACTGGCGCCATCTTGGATTTTTTTATTGAAATCCTTCCGACATCCGATATCGGATCGGATAATGTGAAAACGGTCTTAGGCGGTGTAGGCATGGGATAGTATAATCTTTACACATATGACATAATTAAATTAACTGTTAATTTGCATAAGATATACCTAGGTAATTAGTTGCGCTCCTATTGGTGGCAGTGGGTTTGGGACAAACGACAAAAAATAATACACATTTAGTTAGGTACTTAATGACAAAGTTTTTCGACGATGAGATACACATAGTAATAATATGAAAATAGTTATTTGTTATACAAGGGGGCAAAGTTGTATTTAAACGCCGAGTTTGGAATTGAAAAACGAGCAAGTGAAAGGATTCTATAGTTGAACCACGAGCGAAGCGAGTGGTTCGAGAATGGAATCCTGAACTTGCGAGTTTTTTAACGTACGAGAAGTAAAATACATTTGCACCCGAGTGTAACACAAAACTTTTCCCCTATATATCCCCTATAGCGAGAAAACTACAACGCAAAAAATTAACTTTTTAACAAAAAATAAAACCGCCTTCAAAAATAAGCGCGTTACAAAACACGGAGAAACTAAAACGCAAAAAATAATAAACCTTTGAATTCAGATTACTTATCGTATTGCAATAATCTAAACATCCAAATTATAAACAAATCAATTATTTTTGTAGTCGGTACCAGACCTGTTCGTCGCCTTGCTATTGCCTGTTTAGCCCACCCAACCATACACAGGCTGGTACCGACTCCAAAAATAATTGATTTGTTTATAATTTGGATGTTTAGATTATTGCAATACGATAAGTAATCTGAATTCAAAGGTTTATTATTTTTTGCTTTTTAGTTTCTCCGTGTTTTGTAACGCGCTTATTTTTGAAGGCGGTTTTATTTTTTGTTAAAAAGTTAATTTATTTGTTGATTTTTAGTGGTTCCTAGTGATATTATATGTATCAGTCCGAATATATGTACAGTAGTGAAAGAATTATCCTTTAACTCCTAACTAGGGATTGCAGTACCGGTACTGTTTTAAAGAACCGGGATTTTCGGTACCGAAGCAATATGGAACCGGGATTTCCCGGGATTTTCGGTACTTTCGGGACTGGTCCAATTTTTTCGCTTTTTCAAATATATCAACATTTTTTTTGGCATTTTTCATCTTTTAATAATATATTACCATAACCGAACCGCACCGGCTTCGCTCGGCGTATTATTTTATCTGCCTTTTTTTATTTCATAGTCATTTTCATAGTGAGATTATACCGTGCAACAACAACAAAAAATCGTGAAGAATTCTGCAACCTACGACTACTACTATCTGGCTACCATAGGCACCAATGGTTACCGTTGCAATACATTGCTCCGATTAAGCGATCTGCCATTACTGGGAGATGTTTAATCACTTAGTAAAAGAAATAAGACAAATACTATTAAAGAAATATAATAATTTATTATCGACCGGCAGTAAAACCTCACAAAATTCCCCAAACATGTAATTTGAATCAAAGAATGTAAACTCCAGGAAACAAAACATTTGAGATGGTGCACTATTTTTTTTGATAGTCAGAGGGATCGTTCTCGAGAACATTTCTATGGAATACCGTAATATCACAATATATCTAAACATCTTTTTAAAAGTTAAGCATGTTTATAGCAGTTATCATTAAAAGTTAGACATAAGCCATTGCCGAATTTTTTTCTAAACCTACATTTATGTATCAGAGCGACAATTCCACCATACATTATTTTGTTATAAGTCGATCGGTACGTACGGGCAGGGTTTTCGATTGAAGCTCTTAGCAGCGTGATTTTCACCGACTATTAGCACATATGTCATGTTTTAATAAGTAATTTATAATAAGAAAACCTTAAACATTCCTCAAGAATCACTCTATTCATACATAAGTGAAAAACTCGCGAACACGGTTTTATAATATGCAGAGAAATGAGTCAAATGGGATTGAGAGAGAAAACATAAATACACAACTTAATATAACAAACCTTCACTAAAAATGCAAAACTCTACTACTGAACTGGCTAGTGGGGCTAGCTAGGGTATCGCGGTGGCTACAGCTGCCAGGCTGCCACTGCCACACGCTATTAAATAGTGATTAAGCGCGTGTTGCTGTACCTACGCCTATTTTTTAACTGTTTAAATAATATAAACAGGAATAAATAAATTTTGTAGCAAAAAATGTCACTAAAAATATTTCCCGAAAGTACCGAAAGTACCGGGATTTTTCAAGTTGATTTCCCGGTTCTTTGCTTGGCCAAAAATCCCGGGAATTCCCGGTACTTTCGGTACCGGTATTTCCCGGGAGCAAACCCTACTCCTAACCATTGAGGAGTTGACCTTCCATCATCAGCTCAGCCACATAAAATTACTACCGTCAGGCGTAAATACTGGTGTACCTTTGAAAAATACACCAAAAACATTACATGTGCCTATAACATTTGAAGAGTTCCCTCGATTTCTCCAAGATCCCATCATCAGACCCTGACTTGGTGCCAATGGGACCATCTCGGGGTTATACCCGTTCGATCAAAAAAAAAATTTTGAAAATCGGTCCACGATTCTCGGAGATATCGAGTAACATGCATACAAAAAAAAATTAAAAAAAAAAACATTCAGTCGAATTGAGAACCTCCTCCTTTTTGAAGTCGGTTAAAAATGCGTTTATCACTGCTTCCAGTAGTTCCATAGGCGGTAAATCATCTTTATTACTAGATTCACCTACTTTTATCAATTTTAAAGCAGTTAATTTGACTTTATTCAAGGTCAAATTACTTTACCCACTAGTGGATAAAATGCGTTTTTACCCGCTGGTATTAAAGGACAAAACACGTGTTCCCGAGCTAGTGAGGGGAAAAAATATTTAAAAAGTTAAACAAGTAGGTACTTAGGTAGGTATTGTAGATAAACTAGGTACAGGCATCTGAGAACGTAAAATAGAGATAAAAATAAAAATACCTGTATAGGCTGTATAAGAATCCGGTCAAAATAGTTTAAAAACACCCTCTAATTCTCTATGCCAACCGTTAAAAAACAGGAAGAACAAATCTCAAATAGTTTGGCAGGCAATAAAACATTCGTGAGTTGTTGGAATGGAATATAAATCGTGTGGCAAATCGGCGCTGGCCATAAACGGTAATTAACTATTCCTGGCGTCCGCTCGGTGGACTAGACCGCAGATTATTAATATAGTATTTTATGCAACAGGCGTTGAAAAGAAGTAAAATAAGACGAGTGGCGTGGGTAACAATTTGAGGCGAAGCCGAAACACCGTTGCATACAATACTTTTTCTACGGTCATGCACTTAGTTTTTATTAATAGTTTTCTTGAATAACTTTGGTGAAATTCACACTGTTTCCTGTAGTTAGACGCAAAGGTTTGCACTGTCAGCTCAGCTGCCCAAAGCCTTCCCGCGCACGCGCGCAGTATCATTATAACAATGCGTTGCCATGGTTACAGAGCCAAACAATGCGTTTTCAGTTTTTTGATACTGCGCGCATGCGCGGGAAGCCGGCGGGGGCTGGCTTTGGGGAATAGATGTTTATGTTGGGTTTTAAAGATCTATGCACGAAGTGGCTATAAGTATCGTATCTATGTCCGCTTTAGTAACTGAGCAGATTTTTTATTTTTAATAAAAGAGAATATTACCAGAGCGTTATCAGCGCCATACCTCTTCGCCACGGGTACACTACACCTGCCAGAGTTGTGGTCGTGTTTGCCGCTCCCGTATTGGCTTACACAGCCACGAAAAACGTTGTTGCCCTACCTGACACTGCTTGAATAGTCTGTTAGAGACTTGAAGGCCGATGATGAGCCTGCAAAAATACAAAGTTAAGGATGCGGTGTTCAAAATGAAGTTACACACATCCTATTTTGAACAGGTTGGCCGCTTAGTTACTTTAGTCGTAGACGGCAGCTACTAAGCCTACTAATATCTTACTCTTTAAAATAATTTATCGCTAGCGATAATAGCAAGAAGAAAGAGCATTTTACTTAATGTTTTAAATAAAATATGGTGATCTTCGTCATATTTATCACATGTATTAGGATAATTATATCCTTAATTAAGTGATCTACTTTTTTTTTATATCTCGGTCCCTGCAAGTTATCTGAGGTTGATCCCATACAACGAAATAGTCGAATTAATACTACAGTTAAGAGCTTTCAAACAAGACATGTCTAATTTTTATACAAAGATGGGACACCCTCCGTACAAAAGTGCCCATTCTCCTTTGCTACCCAAGCACATCAAATGCATGTACATTTCGATTGTTAAAGGTGTTACAGCACTTAATACCGAACATCGAACCATATTTAATTCAATTTGTTCGCTAGTACATTATTCGCTAAGCTAGCCACAAACTGTAGGCACGGAGTAAGAAACACTTAATGAACTAAGTTCGTCCTCCTGCCACCCTGCCAGTAGTGCCGCAAACAGGTACGGACACCAGCAGCGCCTAAGCTTTCTGTTTCCTAGACTTGATTCTTAGCTAGTTCTGAGCTTTGAGTTCTATATTTGATTCAAAGTTAAAACTTACGTGTATTTGGTTAGCAATTAATGTTCGAAAATTTAGCCGAAGTCCAAGTGTGAGCCGAACAAGATTGCATATTTAATTTGCATAGTTACCAAAGGCTCGGGACCGGTTTTTTCTTTATAAAAACCGGCCAAGTGCGAGTCGGACGCGCCCACCGAGGGTTCCGTATTCGTACATAGAGTTTATTGAATGGTATAGTTATAGAGTTATCATTATCAGTCAAGATTTTCGAATGCAGCGCCATCTATTATTAAGTTACGACAACTTTCCATGCCTAAAGGTTCCTTATAGAACATAAAGCATGCGGACCCTTTAGACATGGAACGCCACATAATTATGGCGGGAGAAGACCGCAGTCAAATACCACTAGAACTAGACCCTACTCATAGTGTCGTGTTCCTGCCGGTGAGTAAGGCTGCCAGAGCTCAACGAGGGTGCGGTGTGCTGACAACGGGAGAACCTACGGAACTAATTAGTACTGTCTATTGTCCTTTGAGTCGTCGGCACCCCGGATCCTCCTTAGAAATAATTACAGGTTTGTACAAGTTTCTAATGAATCGGCAACGCACATGTGCCACCCCTTGAGTTCATTTAAACAAAAAAAAAAAATCA